>NC_139620.1:39008953-39608953 GCF_964270895.1 Podarcis filfolensis | reverse complement strand
AAGAGGGATTGGCTGTTAAACTACTCTGGAAATTGTAGCTCTTTGAGGGGAATAGGGATCTCCTACAAGGTTTACCAAACTATAGCTCCCAGAATTCTTTGGGGGAAGTCATGCCTGGGCGGATGTGGCCCTAGCCTAACACTCCCAACTAGTGTATCACACTGGGAAGATTTGAGTCTTCCAGCAGCTGAAACCTGAAGATCCTGTCTTTTTTGTTCCGGAAAGCTGCACAATATTACAATATTTTGCCACTCCTTTCAACGAACCCAAGGTGTGATGTACAAATTGGTTCTCGCCCTCCCCGGCAACCCCAATTTAGCTCCAAAATAACCCTGGAGTAGTTTTTATTTTATTTATTGAGGGTTAAAGGTAAAGGGTAAAGGGACCCCTGACCATTAGGTCCAGTCGTGGCCGACTCTGGGGCTGCGGCGCTCATCTCGCTTTATTGGCCGAGGAAGCCGGCATACAGCTTCCAGGTCATGTGGCCAGCAGGACTAAGACGCTTCTGGTGAACCAGAGCAGCGCACAGAAACGCTGTTTACCTTCCCGCCAGAGTGGTACCTATTTATCTACTTGCACTTTGACGTGCTTTCGAACTGCTAGGTTGGCAGGAACAGGGAGTGAGCAACGGGAGCTCACCCCATTGCAGGGATTCGAACCGCCGACCTTCTGATCGGCAAGCCCTAGGCTCTGTGGTTTAACCCACAGTGCCACCCGCGTCCCTGAACTTGTACCAACTGAGTTCTACTAGGTCTAGACCCATTGACATTAACTGGCCCAGGTTAGTCATCCCGACTTGTAAGCCTTCCCCTCATTCACTTGCCAGGGCAGGCAGGGTCCAGCACTTACGCTGGCTGCACTTATGCTGGCTACCCCAGCAGGTGATGTCATTGCTCCTGGTCTGGAAAAACTCCTGGAGTTGCACTTCTCTGCAGTCCTCCTCCCATGGTCTCTCTGGCCCGAGGGACACAGCCATTCCTTTCTCCTGGGGTCCTGCCAATGGACCATGGCCAGTGTACAGTTTGAATCATGACTATTCATGAAACTCCAGTTATTAATGGGATGTACACACTTCTTTGTTTTGTTTCTTCTTGTGATATGGACAAAAGAAAGTTGTACTCTAATCTCTCTGCCCCCAATCTCAAAAGCTTTGGCATGAAAGCTAATAGCTCAAACCAGCTTGGCACAGCTGCTTGCAGCTGGCATCTCAATGCCACCTGCATGCGCTTGGCCTTCAAGTCAAGCATTAAGCAACCCTGGAAAACTGCAGCTGACCGAAGGTGCTGGTGCAGGCCTGTAAATCATTGGAGCAGGCCACAGGTTTGTCAAAAGACTGCCAGCAGCCTCAAAGGGTCTCCGCTGCCCTTTTTATACTTTTGCCTCCACTCGCCTGGTGCTTTCTGACTGGGGGAACAGATGAGGAGGGGTGTGCAACAAGCTCAGTATGCAATTGCATACATTTAAGTGCAAAAGAACGGCTCAGTTCTTCTGTCAGTTCTGGTCTGGAAACAATTTGGACCTACTGGATTATTTCACACACACATCTGGAGTGGCTTTTCCTAAACTTCTGTTGTACTCCATCTTCCATCAGCCCCAGCCAACTTGGCCAATAGGCAGGGATGATAAAAATTGTAGTCCAGAGATAGCTAGAGGACACCAGATTGTCGATGACTCTTTTGTGTTTTTGTGTGTGTATGCACACATACACACACACATGTAATATATAATATATAATAATGGATCAACATAGCTGCCGGCAGTTTTGGACACTCCTTGTGGAGGAGTTGCGGCTGTTGCGATGAGCTCTTGCATGTCAACATTCACCCCTGCACCACAGCCACTGAGCCATCATTTTGTAATGAGCTTCGTTCCCTGTGCCACTGTTTTGGATCTGGCTCCCACTGGCGAAACTCAAGTTTCTCGGATCTACTATCCCCCTGCATTTTTTTTACTAGAACCCTGAAGTCTCATCCAGTTTTTGAGAAAAAGGAATTCTTCCCTGCCAACCCCCATACCCCAGCTCTCTGAAACAGAGATATTTCTAATTCCACTATTTCCTTCTGCTCCTCCTCCAGCTCCTCCTGGTTACATAATTCTCATTATAATTTTGAGATAATGAAAGTGGTGCAAAACAGCGTCTTGGGATAATGGTCTCCTGCTACTACCCAAATGTCAAGGCGAAGTCAATGCAGTAATCAAGGCAAAAGGCAAAGAGGTGCTTGTTTCCCTAGCCAAAGGCATTAATCCCCCAGCTGATTTCCCCCAGTGCTGGCTGATTGATCGGTTTACTGCAGTGTCATTTTGATCAGAAGGAATGCCAGAGTACAATGCAAATTTAGAAACGCAAAGCAACTTCAATCCCAAATACACACTCGTAAAATGCAACATATCTCTTCACATTAATATAGAATGAAAATGCATAGAGTGACCCAGTGGCTCTTAAATTGCAGTGACTCACTAATAAAGACCCAGGCAAACAGGTAAGTCTTTGACCGGTGCCAAAGTGGCACAAACGGTGCCAGTTGCACTCCCAGGGTGAAGTCGCATCCACAGTCTGTAGCAGAGGGGACAGTCGCTTGCCTCTTATACCTCAGCGTTTGTACAGGATGAAGGCAGATGAGGCTGCCTCCTTCCCAAGCTATCAGTGGCCGCTAGCCATGATGCCTGTGTTGAACCTCCACTGTCAGAAGCAGTAAGCCTCTGTATACCAATTGTTGGGAATCGCAAGTGAGGAGAGTGGTCTTGCGTTCTGGTCCTGCCTATGAGTAGCCTGCTGGATCAGGCCAGCGGCCCTGTTCTCCCAGTGGCCAACCAGATGCCTGTGGGAAGCCGGCAAGCAGAACATGAGCCCAAGAGCAGCCTTCTCCCCTCCCACAGTTTCCAGCAACTGGACTTCCAAGGGCCACTGTGAGAAGAGGGTGATGGACTAGGTGGCCATTGGCCTGAACCAGCATGGTTGTTTTTGTGTTCCTATGTTGAGACTGGCTACTGGCTCCCTTTGCCCCTCCATAGCAGGAATCCCACCCAGTCCAATGCAGCACACAAGCTGTGTGTTGGGGGTGAGACCCTCTCCCTCTCAATTCTGGCAGACTTGCCCAGACCTCAGCAGGCTGCCCTAGATGGCTGGTTTGCTGATTTAGCTTGGCAGGCCACTGGTTATAAAGTGAACCCATTTAAAATGCATCCAAAATACCATAGCAAGGGGTTAATGGACTAAGTGGCATTTCTGCAGCATTTGAAATGGCAGGCATGCAGTTCATTTAACTGCTTCTCGGTGGCAGCACCCAGTTCTCGGCTAACCTTTCCTTTATGGGGCTGAGTTGGACTTTTGATTAATTGCTTTCCGCAACATCCAGCAACAAAGTGCACAGAGGCTCTTGCTATAAGCTCAAAAGTGAAAGACAACTAGCTCAGAAGAATGATAAAGCACAACAAAACTATTATCTTATATATTTGCATAGGAGGAACCAGTAGACTCTCTACAATAGGCTGTAATGTAAGGATCACACACACATACACAAGATAAAAAAAGGACAAGTTAGCTTTTTGAGGAGGCGGAATGCTTTAATTGCTAGACTACTGTTGGGTTGTTTTTTTAAAGAAAAATATTTGACATTGCCAAACTGGGAAATAAAACCTAAGTTTGCAAAATTGCAAGTCATTTTATTTCTCATTTTTGCACAACTGCAAGTAACTTTCTCCCAGTTTTGCAGAACTGCAACTAATTATGTTCCAGTTTAACCAGAAGCCACATGAGGGTTGCTATAGAAGCCAATTTTCTGCTTAGCCTTGGTTTCAAAGGTTCTTAATGTTTGTTTTCCTACGCTGTGAAAAAGCCTTTCAATTGTTAAAATATTTTGTATATTGTTATTAATACTTACACAGGGGTTACGTTCTGGGGATCGTGCCTAAAGACAAAATCGTGTGTAGTCAAAACACATTTGGTTCAATGGCATGTGGAATTGTCGAAGTCTTTTTTCATGGATGTCTGCCCCCTTTCCACCCTATTTTTATTTATTTTATTTATTTTGCCAAGTGTGTAAAGTGTGCTAGTTAAATATGCACAAGTTGCAGACTTACTGTATTTCCATTTATAGACCACTTACTATCTGGTGATGTCAAAGCGGTTTACAATAGATAAAGTTACCTGTTAATTCATTAGATGTCTAACTTACGCCTTCCTGCAAAGGAGCCCAGGCAAGTGGTATGCAAAGGTCTGCTTATGCAGGATTCACTGCTACTTGGCCCAAGAAACTTTCTACAATATAGGGCTTCGTCTACTATATAGACCAAGTCCTGATGCAGCTTGGCTCTCTCCTCCCCAATAAAAGCTGGCTAGTTTTAAAAAAGCAAAACAGCTACACCAGAGCGGACTACTTGAGAAAATCTCGTGCCATTTGGCCAAGTGAAGAGTGACAGTGGTGAGGAGCAAGTGAAGCAGCCTCCCCTGGCTTTGACCCTTTGCTCCTCTGGAGCCAACAGAAAAGGACAGTGAACTGGTTTGCCTGCAGAAGGTCCCAGGTTCGATCTCTGCCATCTCCAGGTGGAGCTGGGAGTGCCGCCTGCCGGAAACCCTGCAGAGATGCAGTCAGTGTAGAGACAGTACTCAGCTGGATGGACCAATGGTCAGACACAGTGCACAGGTGGCTCGGTTCAGGGGCAGCTTGTGGGCCGGTAAAACAGTCTTTGTGGGCCGCATCCAGCCCATGGGCTGCATGTTGCTGACCCCGGATCTAGTCCAACCCCCTGCAATGCAGGAATCTCAACTAAAGCGTCCATGACAGATGGCCATCCAACCTCTGCTTAAAAAACCTCCAAGGGAGACTGTTGAACAGCTCTTACTGTCAGAAAGATTTCCTGATGTTTAGTCAGAATCTCCTTCCTTGCAACTTGAATTGGTCCTCTGGTGCAGGAGAAAACAAGCTTGCTCCATCTTCCATGTGACAGCCTTTGAGATATTTGAAGATGAAATAAGTGATAATGACAATAATAATATCCTTTGCACTCCAATTTTGTTCTCGTCACTTTCCTACGTGGAAGCAATTTCTATCGGCATCTTTACAATATCAGTGGTCTTATGACTATTTTTTGGGTGGGTTTCAACTACAAACCAGAAAATTCAGATTGTGCAATTAAAATCAATTTGGAGCTCATTTGTAACAACCCCACCTAACCCCCCCCCCCAATTTTTGGTGATGTGTGATGAAGAAATGCACTGGAGAATGTGGGATAACACTTGGTGTGATGTCGTCTAACCTCCCTGCATGCTTACTAAATAACCATTGTTGTCAAACTTCCTTCAAATTTTAAGTGAGGGTGAATGATTGGTGCTCAATAAACCGTCTGGAAACAGCCTTAGTGATGGTTATGTAATATTGCTTACTAATGAGCATGGCAAGCCCCCAGGCAAGCCCCCAGACATGGTGGACTTATACAGCAACATCAGTTGGATCAAGCGCTAACTGTATACTGTCAGTGCTCATCCCCCCAAACTGCTTCTTGTACTCTAGTTCCAAAAAGTCAGATTACTGTCTCCTTCACTAACTCTTAATACTTAAAGATCTCAGGAATGGGTTAATACACACAAATGACATCACATATGCATTTTACTTACATGTATAAGCACAAATTTAGATTTTAAATGTCACAGAAGTCAAGTCCTATCCACATCTCCCTAAATCAATCAATCAACTAATTTGTACTTCAACACAGATCACACCAAATCAGTTCCTCTTCAATATACTTGCCCCACCCAATTAACTTCCCAACAAATTCTGCTCCAAATCAGTTCAGCTCCCCTTCAGTTACCCCATTCATTAACCTCAGATCATCTTTAGAGAAAGTTATCTTAAATCATTGCCCCAAATTAAGATCCTACCAGTAATTCAATTCCCACCCCCAATTTATGTATCCACTCAGGGAAAAAGTGGAGAATCTGTGTCCCATGGCCCATATCTAGCAGCACCCCTTATCAAAACCAGCAGTGCTCACCATTTAACTACTATGGTCACTTTCACACCATACATGTAAAGCACTATGATACCACTTTAAAGAGTCATGGGTTCCTACAAAGAATTCTGGGACCTGTTGTTTAATAGTTGTTTGGAGACATCCCATTCCCCTCACAGCGCTACAATTTGCAGAGTGGTTTAACAAGCAGAGTTCAGAGCAGTGCTGTTGGATCAGGCCAAAGCACATTCTGGTCTCACAGTAGCCAACCATGAGGAAGACATGAGCACACCTCTCTCTGACTCGTAGGTCCAGCAACTGGTAGCCTCTGATCAGGGGCAGACTTTGGTCATCATTCATAATACAGCGCCCTGTAAAAGCCCAAAATTTGGTGCTCCCAAATAGAACTTATCAGTTATGGATCTTCTCAATTTTGTGCCCTCTCAGCTTGGGGCACTGTGGGGGGGGGGGAACTGACTACAACTCCCTAAAATCCAGGTGGTACACAGCCTTCATAAATAGGAGTCATTGGTAGCCCTTCATTGCTGTTTTTCTCATTCAGAACCTCCCTCCTCCTCCTCCACCAGCTTCTGTAGAGCCTCTGGTTTCTCCAGAACTCAGCTGGCAAACTGCTGAACTAGGCAAAGAAATCAGGAAATGTAAAGAAGTAGAAGGCACTTTTTATCATATGTGGTGGACATGCAAAGTGGCTAAGGACTTGGGGGGGTGATTTATAATGAGATAAAAAAATGTTTAAGGTGACATTTTTTTAAAAAAGAAAAAACCCTCTTAGGGATAACTGGGTCAGAGTTTCAAGAAGACAGATGAACCTATTCTTGTATGCCACAACAGCAGCAAGAATACTTTATGCATAAAAATGGCAGAACCAGGAGATAGCTACTGTATAAGAATGGCAGTTAAAACTGATGGAATATGCCAAATTGGCAAATTTAACTATGAAAACTAGAGATCAAGAAGAGGCAGATTTTAAGGAGGAGTGGATTTTAAGATTTTATGGAGGAGTGGAAACCTTTTGTTCTATATTTAAAGAATTATTGTAAACATGTAAAAACACAGGTAGGATTTGAATAAAGAACAGCAGTTGAAAATTTATTGGATTACAGTATGGAAAAGATGAAGTATAGAATGTCTATAATATGCAGTGCATTTAGAAATGACAAGGAAACCATGGAGGGGTGGAGGGGAAGTCGAATGTGACATGAATGTGTATTTGGGGAAAAAATATTAATTTGTAAGCTTTTGAAACTCATAAATAAAATTATTTTTAAAAAGGAATCAAAGGTGTAACCTTTCTTCAAAGGTATTTAGAAGAAGATAAATATGTTTTGGTTTGTTGGGACTCGTTGTCCATGACAGATGGCTGTCTTGCAGTTCCCATATGGACAGACTAGATCTTTGCCATTTGCAATTTTGGAAAGAGCCCCCCACTTGAAGCAAAGAGATTCAGAAGGATTTATCCTCTTGACAGAGAGGCTCCCTGTCATTGCAAGATGGCACTGCGACGCGTTGTGGGTTTAATTTCTTAAATGCTGGCGCATGGCGTTTCCCTCTGAGCCATCAAGTAGTGAAGGGCAACCTGTCTGTAGGAACCTCTCATTTACCTTTGTCAAAGCAGCATTCCCTTCCCCGCCCCCGACAAGCACTTCGGAAATGCCTTTTGATTGATGACTGGCAGGCTTTATTGGCTCACCATCTCCTGGTTTAATGTGGTGAAGCAGGAGATTTGGCTTTCCTGTTAATTAGCTGTCTGCTAGATTACTGGGGAAGACTGTCCTGCTCTGAACCCTAGTTGGAAAAGTTTAGAGGCAACCCTGTTCTCTTCTGGAGTAGAGATGGCTAATATCTAATCGACGCTGTTATGAGCAGTGGTAAATTTCGTTCATTTTACACCCTGCTTAGGCTGAATAGCGTTTCCCCCTCCTCTCGTCTTTAGACCAGGGATGGCCCATCTCAGGCAGCAGAAGCCCAAGAGGCAGTGTCAGTTTTTGGCAAGATCTCACCAAAATTTTACGAGATTTTTTGCGCTGCGCAAGATCTTGCCAGGACCTGGTGTTGATGCCATTGCTTTGTGGGTGCCAACACACAACCCAGCTAAGGAAGCTTTGGCGAAGTAGTGGCAGCTAGGCTGGATAGCACCTTCCTGTTTCACTTCAGGTGGCAACACAGGATGTGCCACCCTCCTTCAGACAGCTGCCAAATTATTTCCTGGCCCAATTCAAGGGGCTCCAGCTAGTGTTTAAAGCCCTAAGTCACTTAGGCCCCAAATATCTGAAAGGCCGCCTGCAGGATCAGCAGTGAGTGGCCGGGAGCTTGGTAGATCCGCTGCCCGCAGGAGTCCAGAAATTGGCAGCTCGAGTGAGGACACCTCCTAAGCTGTGGAAATCCACAAAGGTAGTGCTTTTGCTGTATGCTGAAGACGCACCTCTTATCCTGGGCCTTCAACAGTTAAGCTGTTTTGTTCTGTGGAATCTACGTCTTTTGCTGAAACTATATACCATTCTGTTTTGGTTATAATGGTTTCCTGTGTTTTACTAGCTTTCGTAACTATACTAGATTGTTGTAACCTGCCTTGGGACTTATAAATAAATAAATAAGCCAGCCAGCAAGCAAGCAAGCTCTCTATGATAAATATCAGCCTGATGCAGAGGCTGAATTTGGATAAAATTTGAAGGGTGTGTGTGTGTGTATTCTTGTTCCAAAAACACTGAGGTTCTTAGTTTTTTGCAAGTAGTTTCAAGGCTTACTTCAAAACCAGATTCAGATCTGTTACACTGTCTCAACTCTAACTCAAGAACCCCTGGAATTCGTATTTAGAACAAATTTGGGTTTCATACATACATTCCCATGTGTGTTGTAGTGTGCAGAGTTCAAGGATCAAGGAGATAAAAGTTCAAATCCCACACCATTCGTACAGTTCACTAGATGACGATCTCTCGGCCTGATCTCACAGAGTTGTTGTGAAGATAAAAAGGGGAGCAGGGAAGAGCACCTCCACCTCCATGAGTTCTGTGAATGAAGGGTGGGGTACATATGCAATAAATCCTATTTCCCTGTAGCAGGCTCAGTTCTGTGAGGGCAAATCCTTATGTAGCCAAAGCACCACCATATGCACCTTAGGAGGAGATGTCAGCAGGCTCTGGGAGACCTAAAATGCATCTAAAATGACCAAGGGGTTGGAGTAACCCTTCTATGAGCAAAGAATGCAACATTTGGGAATTTTTAATTTAGCAAAATGGCTAAGGAAGTGGGAACATGATAGAGGTGTTTACAGTTATGCACGATGCGGAGAAGGTGGATAAAGCCTTTCTCCCTCTCTTACAACAGAACTGCAGGCCGTCCAGTGTTGGAAGTTTCAGGACAGCACTTCTTCACACAGGACATCGTTCAACTAGGGAATTCACTGCCACAAGGTGGCTTTAAAAGAGGAGTAGAGAAACTCATGGAGAACGGTTACAAGCCGCGATGGCTGTGTTCCTCCTCCACGTCTCTGTGCACCCGTTGCCGGGAATCGCAAGGGAGGAGAGTGGTCTTCCACACAGCTCTCCTTTGTGGCCTTTCCACAGGCATCTGCTTGGCCACAGTCAGAACAAGATGTTGGGCCAGATGCAGACCCTCCAGCATTCAGACTCGCGTCTTTCACTGCCTCACTCTTGCGGGAGACGGCTGATTTGGATGAGAGTGTGGGACATTCCAGGATCCCATCAGAAGCCAGGTGGCTTCTATAATTCTGGGGTGTCCTGAGAAAAACAGGATGTTTGCAGGGTATGTGGAGGGGCCTTTGGCCTAATCCAGCGGGGCTCTTGCGTTTTAAGTTGCAAGGTTTGCAGAAGTCCCCTCCACCCACCCCACAAAAGACAAATTGCCATCTCAGGAAAAGATTCCTTTTGAATTTTGGGGTGTTAGCTTTCTACCAGAAGCAGCTCCATATCCAGGTTGGCTGTGGATTGCAGCAGCCTGTTTTGCCGATGCTTTTCTGCTCATCTAGACCCACTGTTATTGAAATCCCTCCCTTATTAGCCGACAAAATATTTTACAGTGGGTTTATGCTATAGGTTCTGAGGTCATTAGAAGTACAAGCTGAAATAACACGCTCCCTTTTATCTTCCTGAGCATGAAAAATGGATCAATAACTCATTGATTTAAATTACAATGTTTCCCTCACAGGATGCCCGGGAACACTAATGTCTATAGTCCTGCATCATGCAGTGGAGAGCGGAAATCTGTATCCTCTATAAAAATAGGGACCTGTCAGCTGCTTCAGTGAAAATTAATTTTAACGGGGGTTTGGGTTTTTGACACTCCTGATTCAGGGCACACGTCCAAGAGGCTTTTCTCAGACCCTCCCAGTGATCCTATTTTCCAGGGACAGTTCTAGATTTACAGAAGCTGCCCCCATTTCTGATTTGATCCTGGAATGTCCAACTTTTTTTTTAAGGACATCCCTATTTTCATCAGAAAAATATTGGAGGGTATGGAGATATGCAACCCCCGAGCCCAGGATATAAGTAACACTACAACCTATAGAAGACATCTGAATGGAGTCTTGTATAGGGATTTTTAAAACATGCTTACTGTTTTAGTATGTTTTTATATATGTTGGAAGCCGCCCAGAGTGGCTGAGGCAACCCTGTCAGATGGGAGAGGTATAAATCATCATCATCATTATCATTATTAAATAGGACATCCCTATTTTCATCAGAGAAATGTTGGAGGCTATGTGTTCTTTTGTCCCACTGCCTTCCCTGGGGAAACCTGCTGTTTGCTGCTGAATTGGAATAAACATTCTGTAAAAAACCCCCAACTGATGTGTGTTCCAATTCAGCAGTAACCAGCGGGCTTTCCCAGGGAAAGCTTTGGGACAAAAGAAAACTCTTGAATCTGTGCCTATAAATCACAGGAAAAACAGAAGTGAGGATGAGCCCAATATGTGGGAAGTGAGGCCACAGGGAGGTTAGGCTGGCCTCAACCAGAGCCAGGACTTTTTTGGCCGTGGCCCCGATCTGGTGGAACGCTCTGTCCCAAGAGACTAGGACCCTGCGGGACTTGACATATTTCCGCAGGGCCTGCAAGACAGAGCTGTTCCACCAGGCCTTTGGCCAGGGCGGCGCAGCCTGACTCCCTCCTTTGGCAATCCTCACAGAACTCTAGCCCAATGGTTGTCATTAATTTGATTCTGAATTGATTTTAGAATGTATTTTAATTAATTGACTGTGTGATTTTATGTACACTGTGCTATTTTTACTTGTTGTTAGCTGCTCTGAGCCCGGCTTTGGCTGGGGAGGGCGGGATATAAATAAAATTATTATTATTATTATTATTATTATTATTATTATTATTATTTATGGCAATGGGTATAAACAGGTGGGAAAGGCTAATGGGGGAAATTTAGGATTCAAACTTGACTTGGGAAGTGAGAGCATATCTACATCACAGGCTTAAGTAAGTCTCTTCCCAGGGAACCATTGTCTCATTGGAGGGTGAGGATCCATAACATCTGTAGCCCATAATGACATTCACTGCATCAAAATCCTCACTGAGCTACGCTTCCCAGATAACCTTATTTTTATAACTTTACAATCCTGTGCACACAGTGTCTATTCATGGTGGCCCACCATGTTCACTCAAGAGTAAACGTGTTAAGGATTGCAACCCCCTATATTCATTTAAAAAAACAACATTGTTTTCTGCTGTAACAGTTGGAATATAATCAATTAACTGCATTTCAATTTTTTATTTTTTCTGGATTTTTTCCTGGCATTTGAGGGGAGTGGGGGACATGAGCAATGTACGTAAGTGAAGAGTGTGCCATTCATTTCGATGGAGCTCATGAAAGGGGGCCTCCTGGAGAACTGCATTGTTCTCTTTTATCAAAGGTTTGAAGGGAATGCATTTAGTTTAGATTTTTTTTTCATGCAAATACTGGCTTTTAGAGTGTATTGCTATATATACTGGTATATTGGCTCCTTCCTACCCACCAGGTTGTATGAAACCTACAAGGCAGGACAGCCACTCAAATATACAAGCGCTTCTGACATTCTTAAATGACAATCAGGTCGTAAAGACATTATTGCAAAGCTATTTATATAGCTTCATAATTTTTTGCAATGCTTTGTCATGCCTGGGTACCAAAACACAGGGCCAGGTCCATTCAACTGTTCAGCTGTAGAACATGCAGACCTGCTGAGGACCATCTGGCTGGTTTGCCTAATCCATCAGCCTCTCTTGTTTACCTCTCATTCCTTCACTGGAGAAGGAAGGCTGTTCTCCTAGCACAGCTTGTGATGGGCTTTTAAAAAACATTTATGTGCACAACATGATGTAAACCACTCCCAGTGCTGCATGGAGCAGCCATTTCCCTACCCATGGCAGGATCCACAGATGAGAAACAGCACGGCGTAGTTGTCAGGGGAAATTTCTCTCATGACCAGCCTTCTGGGGATTGCACGCCGGGGGTAGCAGGGGTGCCAACTATAGGAGGAGGAAGGGGCTTCAGCCCCCTCAATATTGGTGGGCAAGAGGCTGAGCCCCACCCCAGCATCAAGGGGAAACATCCGTCGCCGGGTGCCATCCCGCACCCCAGCCTCTGCCCAGCAGCCCAGGAGCTGGGCAGGGCCTGGGACGGACAAAGGCGTCACGTGGCCGAACCCCCTTAATGTGGGGGGAAATCGGTGCCCTTGAGTGGTAGGGATGGCCAGGGGCAAAAGTGAGCAGAGCAACAGGTGTGACCTTATGACTGTACAGTAGGCTATATTCCAGCTACACCAAGGGTGGCAAAACCTTTTCAGCCATATTGCCTTCTGGGCAACTTGGAGAGTGTGGAATAACCATTGCTTGGTGCAACATTGCAGGCAATCCTTTGCAGTGCCTGGAGACAGATAATCAGGTCATGCGTCCACAGCAGTGACCAGAAAAGGAATGACTGCTGGGAGGACTGCAGAGAGAAGAAATGCCCTGGTTCATTTGCCCCAGCTGCAACAAAACATGTCTCTCCCATGTTGGTCTCTCCAGTTACTGCAGGCACAAGCAACAGTTTGACTTCACCCCCAAAGGCACATTCCTCCATTGTCTCCCAAGGCAGATGGATGCCAACCAGGCGCAACTTTGTAGAACCTCCTCACAAACAAAGCTCAATAAATAGTTGCTGTTACCTAATCTCCCTGCAAACTTTGTGCACACAAATCAGGATGGCAGTTCAATAAATGTCTGGAAGCATCCTCAGTCTCTTAACCACTATACTAAGCCAGCTCCTACCCCAGTACCATCTTAATATCTGTGTGGGAACATGTTGCCATGTGAGTACTTCAGCACTGGACCTGTTATGATTCCTTTAATTGCAAAAGTTAGTTCATTTGTAATGCTCTGCACTCCTTTGCAGAGCTGGCTGTGGCAACAATGGCATTTACCACTCTGACAAAACCAGCCTCGTGAAGTCTGATGTATTCATCACTTAGTACCCCAGTCACTGCTCCCTGACTTCCTTGTCTGCATTATTGAAATTGTGAGGCTTCGGAGAATGCTTTGGTTATGATCTGTGGCCTGACCAGCATCCCTAAAGCTTTTCAAGGTTGCACTTCCCAATGCAAGGCCAGAGCTCTTTGCTATTCTGACAGGGTACTAGGACCTCTTCCCCTGTCAGAAGCCTCATACTTGTGGTCTTTAAAAAATAGAATAGGTCTTCTATTTAATGCCCTCCAACATCCCACTGATTGAAATGTGGATGCTTGTTTTTTGGTTTAGCGCTCTGGCTGAAGCAGAGCACCGGACCAAAAAACTGGACATTCCAGGATCCAATCAGAAACTGGGGTGGCTTCTGTAATTCTGGGGTGCCCCACTTAAACTGGGACAATTGAGTTGCATGCTGTTTTCAGTATTAATGCAATGCACAGGAGAACATGAGTAGGGCACTTCTCAGTGCATTCCCTTCTCAGCAACATTTTGAGGGCCACATGTCAGTGCTGGTCAGGACCAGAGGGAAAAGTGGGAGTAGCAAGTAATGTGAATTTTATCTTTGTACAGCAGGCTAGTTTCTGCACACATATTCTTATACTCTTCTCCATTCCACATCCAGACAAGCCAGAGGCGTTCTCAGAGCTCAAGGACTCACTTCAGACAAGTATAAGCATTTGGGCTGCGAAGCATGGCCAATGAGGGGGTGTGGCCTGCAGAACCACATCCAGTCCCTGGCCCTCTCCCCATTGTGAGAGAGCTGGATGGAAGCCACAAAATAAGTGACAGAATTAAGCACCTGAAGTCAAGAAACAGTAGCTTGTGCATATAGCAGAATCAGATTATAAACTTTCACTTTCCATACTTTTTGAAACAGTGTTTATAACAAAAAACACCTCTCTTACACCCTTTATCTGGCCTGCAAAAAGAACTCAGTAGTCCCAGTAGAATATTCAGAACAAGCCTTGCCTTACAGCTATTCAAAGCCACAAAATTCAAAATGCAATTGTATCCTGCAAATTGCATGCATGAAATTGCAAATTCCATGGACACTTTGTGTATATTTGCAAAGACAATCCTGTCTCTGCAGATAGTTATTTCCCCCTCTCCTTTGACCTTCTTGCAGTGGATCTTATGCTGCAACTGCACACATTGTGCAACAGCATAGTCATTTCCCCCCTTGACTGTTCTCGACTGAACAGCTGGTGGGTGGGAGAGGACCCCAAGAGCCAGGTGAAACAGGCTGTGAGCCAAAAGTACTGCCGAGTCCCTGGATAACATCACCTTTAGCTGCGGGTGCAGGGGAGAGAGGTAACTCCCTTTTTGCCAATATGGCTCTCACAATTCAGATACCTATCCAACTATTTCCTAATAGTCACTTTAGGCCCATCAGCCAATCTTCCTAGCAAAGGGGACTTCGACAGGACAGCCAAAGCAGTCTCCAGGAAACAGGAGCAGAAGTTGGCAATGTTTGCTTATTTGTCCTATGTCCAGAACAGAAATCAATCCAGTGAATATGATCAGTGTTCACTGTTGTTGCTTTCAGTATACAAACCACTCATCATTTATTGTTTCCCCTGCCTACAATTTGTTTTATGTTTCCTTTGCACGGGAACAAATGATGTGGGATAACATCATGACAACATGATTTGCATAAATTACATAATCACACAATTTTGCCAGAGATGACAAACATAGGTTTTGGCGGAAGATGAACTGCAGAAGAACAGAAGCAATGCTGCAGAGCAGAATGGAAAAGAATTTCATCTTACATCCCTACTCATAACATTATGAAGCAGTGATCATCACACCTCACCTTCAATTCATGGCTTCTCAAGAGAGTCTGTGCTCACATGTTTGGCTGTGAGAAATCAAGTTTTGAATCATTTACTGCTGTGCATGAGTCTGTGAATGAGTCCTCAGCAGCCCTGGAGCTTGCTGATAGTACAAGGTGCATTGTGGTTCATAGCAGCTTCTGAAAGGAGATGTGTCAGAGATTTCTTTCCAGCTTCCTTTGCACTTTCTCAAGAAACACCTCTCTAGTCTTTTAAATCTTTAATCTCTGCTGTCGCTGACAGGAATTTTATCTTAACTCCAGTCCTTTAAAGAAGATGTAATCACTTGTAAGATTAACAGTGGAACATTTTATTCTGCTGTTCTCATAACTCTCTGCTCCACCAAACTTTTGCCTGGTGCTACAAAGCAGTTGCCATGAAACACATCATTCAAAGGATGTGATATACAGAGCAAAGGAATAAAAAGGGGGAATCATGTTTTAAAAAAGCAAAGAGAGACAATAACCTTCTAGCTGGCAAGCTGTACAAATAAGTTCTAAACAAAAAGTGCTTGTGTTCATTAAAAGAGTACAGCTGCATACTAACCAGTTACCTGGGAGTAAGGCCCGTTGAATTCAACAGGACTTACTTCTAAGTAGTCATGGTTAGAATTGCAACCTTAACTGTCCCATTCTATTTGTCCGTCCCCCCCCCATTTCTTTGTCACACAGGACCCTGGTCTCTTGGTCCCACCATTTCTCTAAGCCAGGCTGTCAGTTGTATTAAAATGTACTCAGATAACCTGCTTGGGAGATGCGACCTGACTGAGTGACTCTGGCTCTTATTCATCAGGAAGAGCTGGAGGACACAGCCTCCAACAAACAGGGGAGAAAACCTTTAAAGACTGAGCTGTCCTTGTGGCTTTGATTCCTATCTTACCACCAGGGACCGAGGCCAAGTCTTCCATACCACCAGGAATCTTGGTAATTCTCAATTTTGGCCTACTAGTAAACAGACTTACCACACTTGGGTCTTGTCATTTGGGCAGCCCAGGACCTCCAGACACGCTGCCCAGGCTTGCGCCCCAGGCTTGTGTCACTATGGTGCTCAGTGCCAGGTTACCAAATAGGCAGAGTAGGCACCAGTCTATGGGCCCCACGGCTTTTTAAGGTCCCTGCAACAACAGATCAAAATAATACTGATTTGATCTTGAAAGAAAATTACAAAAACGTATTAGGAGATAATTTGCGAAAGGGGCCCTGAGATTTCGACTACCCAGGGGCCTCCACAGGGTTTAATCTGGCATTGATGGTGCTGCTAACACAACGGTTTGATTTCACCCCTTGAAGCACACTCCATTGTCTTGCGAGACAGACGGATGCTGACACCAATGCAAATAATTGCTCACTGTATGATCCTATTTCTGTACATTATCATGCAGTCCTGGGTACCCACCACTTCAATCCAGATAATTCTTACAGCTGCAGGAGACCTGATACATTGCGTGCATGCTGGATTCCTCATGCACAAAAGGTCATCTGTTTCTTTTAATGATAGGGCCTGATCCGCTCACACACTACTCTCTGCATCAGCAAGCTGTTTCCATTGTGAAGGGATAGAACAACTTGGGCACCCAAGAGGTCCATGGGAACATCATGGATGCACATAGATTTTGGGATAAGGTGGGGTTGCCATATTTCAAAAAGAGAAAATCCAAACACAATTTTTTGGAGGGTTGGTTTTTGTTTTGTTTTGGTTTTTTTCAATTATTGGCAAAAACAACACTGCTTACATGGGTTGCCATATGTCCAGATTTTCTGCTCAGACTCTGCTTCCGACGGCAGTATTCCAGGTGTGTCCAGGAAATTCAGGATGTATGGCAACCCTATATAAGGTTGCAAGTGCAGGGAGAACATTTTTTGCAAAGGTTTTCTTTGGTGATGGAGGAGGAAGCCAAGTTTTATGCATTCAGGAGTGTATTTAAAGTGGCTTTTATGTCGAAAATTCATTAAATTAGTAGAGAATAATAAGATGGGGGTTGTGAGAGGGGTAAAGGTCACTTTATCATGTGTTAATAATGATACTCAGGTCTTTTTTTCCAGCCAGAACCCACCAGAACTTGGTTCCAGCACCTCTCAGGTGGGTGCCATTGCCATTCTAAGAGAACAAGGGAGGCATTCATGGTGAGTTCCGGCCCCTCTTTCTCTAGAAAAATAGCTGTAATGATACTTACTACCTACAACAGTATTTCAGAACACTTTAGTCAGTGACTTGGCCACACAATTTCCTTTTCCCTCCACCCCCTTTCGTAATCCCTGGCTTAGTTCTTTATGGTTCTTAAGCAGACGAAAGCCTTGTATACCCATCAGCTTCATTTTTCACTCATATACTATCTCAGCTTCAGCATAATTTAATCAAAGATTTGCTTTTCTCTTCTCCCCCTCAGAGAGATACTTTTCCTGAAATTAGAAAGTTTCTAAGCACCGACCTATTTGCATACAGTTTTAGGAAATGCAAGATCTGAATACTCTGTGGAATTAACTATTTCTGTGAGCCTTGCTGTTCCATTGTGTAAAGCCTCCGTAAACTTGTATTGTATCTTGACAATGGACTTTGATGGGCAAATTAGGATGCTTTGTCCAAAGACACCTTGAAACACTCACTAAGTGGCACCCGTTTGCAGGACTGGCTTAAACTGGTTTGTCCTCTCTGAATCCAGGGCGTGTGGGCTAGAAAACACGCTTGTGTACTTCTGTTTGCAAGAGAACTCTGATTCCAATCTAGGAAGAGAGAGATTTCAGGGCTCCCCCCCAAATTTGTTTTTGTTTCTTGAAGGCTCACCACTCCCTCTAACAGCAAACTCAGGTGGTTGACTGCCAGCAGGATTGGAGTCAAAGTTCTGCCAGTGAGAAGCAAGAGGGAGGTACTGCATGCTCAGCTGAATCAGTGGGAGGGCCGTAGGCAGAAGGTTCCAGGTTCCACCCCTGGCCTCTCCATGGGAGACCCTGCCGGAAGTCCTGGGGAGCTCCTGCCAGGCAGTGTAGACAACAATGACTCCAGACAGGACAGCTTCCTCTCTTGAAGTTTGCAAAAGGAGAAAAAATATAAATAAAATAAAATAAGGGGACAGCCCCTCAAAACACACACAAAACAGCCAGATGAGGACTGAGCATGGGATTTAGAGTACCAGTATGAGCACAAACCAGGAACTGGTGGAGCAGAATGCCCAGCTTGAGCCTTACAGCTTATATAGCATCCTCAGGAAAGCCATGCTGGGCTGGAATAGGAACACCCATTTTACAGTGTTCCTATTCCATTCTGTTGTGTGTTCTACTTCTCTATCATAAAATGTATTGGGGACATTTTAAATTGTGAATGCAGTAAGCAACTTATGGGGGGGGGGGTTTACTTTCCAGGGATCGTACCTAAAGCCAAAACACCTATAGTCAAAACATATTGGGTTCAATGGTGGGTGGGATTGCCAAAGTATTTTTTCGTGGATGCTCGCCCCCTGTCTGCCCCCTTTTTATTTTTTGCCAAGCGCTGAAAGCTGAATGTGCACAAGTTAAACGCACGTAAATTGCAAGCTTATTGGACCCAAATGTAGTCAGAGAGTGTGACTTGGATTGGCCAATGGGCTGCCTTCCAGTTCTTACGATTCTGCCTACATGATTTGGCTAGCAAGTGTACACCTCCTTTCCTCCTTGTTGCTCTGGGAAGTGAATCTGTTTGGTTGGCAAGTCAAGATGGCCTGCAACTACTGCTCACCAAATCTCTTTGGCCACGCTTTGGCCTTCTGTGCACTGGCAGAGGAAGGGGGGCAATCTGCCATGGGTGCCACAGGGCTACACAGTGAGAGGGGCCCTGCTTCACTGCTCTTCCTTTCCCTCCCCTCTCTCCCTCGCCTTCCCTCTCCATCTTTGGAGCAATGGCAGCGGCGGTGGGAGAGTGTGGGCCTGTGCCACCACCCCCTGAACCCACTCAGGCTCAGGCAGCGCCCTAATAGCCCCCGCCCGGAGGTAGAAGCACGGGTTGGGAAGAGGTGAGAGCGAGCCTCCCCACCGGAGCTTTTGAGCTGCACAGAGCTGCTTCTCTCTTGGCTGCAACGCACTCCATAGCACGTAAGCACTTCCACTCCTGTATTCATGAGTTTTGTCAGGGACTGGGCAGAGGAGGAATGGTGGAGACTACCTCCCCATCCTGACCCTTCCAGGGAGGAGGAATAGGAAGGCAGTACAGATTTACAACAGTGGTTTGCAGGAGATCACAGCTCAGAGGCAAATGAGGGGGAAAGTTGGGAAATAATGGGAGAGGAGGAGGAAGAGGAGGAACAGGCAGAACCAGAGCAGCAGCTGACGGACACAGTGTCATTAGAGAGCATTCCAGACCCTCCTTCTCCAGAACCCGGCAAGCCTTACAAGTAGGGGAGCAAAGAGCTCAAAGACAGAGGGCACAGAGGAGACGATGAGGAATGAGGAAGTGGGAGAGACAGGGGTGGGGTGGAGAGTCACTCAGGACAACACCATCTCTCTAAAGATTGAAATAAAAAAAGGGCAGTAAGAAACTTTTTCTTGTCTTTATACTTTTCTGGGCAAGCAGCCAGGAGCCACTGACAGCATCCTGACAGGTTTCTTTTCCTGATGTGCTGTGTTTTTGAAGTATCTCAAGGCTCTTTGTTATGCTGAGAACAGGTTAACAGGGTGACTCTTTCTCTCTCTGTGCTGTCTCCCACCTTTCCACCTCCCTGCTTAACTCCTGCCTCACTTTAAATCCTTTTTCACCCTGGAAAAATACCTTTGGGGGGCAGTTCTGATGCGCTCCAGCATCACTGCAATTCAGGGATTTTTTTATTTTTTATTTTTTTTTATAAATATTTATTGGGGTTTTACAAAAAAGTAGAGTTTTACAGAATGAAAAAAAACACCACACAAAAGGATAAACAATAAAAAAGAAAACACAAAAAATACAAAAATTCATACAAAAAACAAATAGTTAAAGAAGTTAAAAAACAAATCCATATTTTTTTTTGATATCTTTAAATTCATATGCTTGTTTCCTTGACCTCCTCACACCTCCCCCCTTTGTACTCCCATTTACATAATCAGTTCAGCAAATTCTTACCCTTTTTCATTTATCTTAACTTTATATCATAACATATTTTCTTCCATTTATCAATACATTTTTTACATATTCTTGTTAACTTTTGTTGCTAATTACCACTTATTGCCAATCCAAACATAATTTTAACATTCATTAATTTTACAGTATTTCTGAAGATAGTCTTTAAATTTCTTCCAGTCTTCTTCCACCAACTCTTCTCCCAGGTCTCGGATTCTGCCAGTCATTTCCGCCAATTCCATATAGTCCATCAGCTTCATCTGCCACTCTTCCAGGGTGGGTAGCTCTTGTGTCTTCCAATACTTTGCGATAAGTATTCTTGCTGCTGTTGTTGCGTACATAAAGAAAGTTCTATCCTTCTTTGGTACCAATTGGCCGACTATGCCCAAGAGAAAGGCCTCTGGCTTCTTAAGAAAAGTATATTTAAATACCTTTTTCATTTCATTATAGATCATCTCCCAGAAAGCCTTAATCTTTGGGCACGTCCACCAAAGGTGAAAGAATGTACCTTCATTTTCTTTGCATTTCCAACATTTATTATTGGGCAAATGATAGATTTTTGCAAGCTTGACTGGTGTCATGTACCACCTGTATATCATTTTCATAATATTCTCTCTTAGAGCATTACATGCCGTAAATTTCATACCTGTGGTCCACAACTGTTCCCAGTCAGCAAACATAATGTTATGACCGACATCTTGTGCCCATTTAATCATAGCAGATTTAACTGTTTCATCCTGCGTATTCCATTTTAGCAGCAAGTTATACATTCTTGAAAGTGTTTTAGTTTGGGGTTCTAACAATTCAGTTTCCAATTTTGATTTTTCCACCTGGAAGCCATTTTTTTTATCCAAATTATAGGCCTCTCTTATTTGAAAGTAATGAAGCCAATCTCGCACCTTGTCTTTTAATTTCTCAAAACTCTGCAATTTCAGTTTGTCTCCTTCTTGTTCCAATATTTCCCAATATTTCGGCCATTTGGCCTCCATATTGGACTTTTTCAGTGCCTTTGCTTCCATTGGTGACAACCACCTTGGGGTTTTATTCTCCAATAAGTCTTTGTATCTTATCCAAACATTAAACAATGCTTTCCTGACAATATGGTTTTTGAATGCTTTGTGAGCTTTAACCTTGTCGTACCACAAATATGCATGCCACCCAAAAACATTATTAAAACCTTCTAAGTCCAAAATGTCTGTGTTCTCAAGAAGCAGCCATTCTTTCAGCCAGCAAAAAGCGGCCGATTCATAATAAAGTTTAAGGTCTGGCAGGGCAAATCCACCTCTTTCTTTTGCATCAGTTAGTATTTTAAATTTTATTCTGGGCTTCTTGCCCTGCCAGACAAATCTAGAGATGTCTCTCTGCCACTTCTTGAAACAGTCCATCTTGTCCAAAATTTGCAAAGATTGAAACAAAAATAACATTTTTGGCAATACATTCATCTTTATAGCCGCAATTCTACCCAACAAGGAAAGCTTCAGGTTTGACCATATCTCTAAATCTTTTTTCACTTCTGTCCAACATTTCTCATAGTTATCTTTGAATAAGTTTAAGTTCTTAGCAGTCATGTTAACCCCCAAATATTTAACTTTCTTTACTAATGTTAGGCCTGTCTCCTTCTGAAACCTTTCTTTCTCAATCGGTGTTAAATTTTTCTCAAGAACTTTAGTTTTTGACTTGTTCAACTTAAATCCTGCCACCTGACCAAATTCCTGAATCAATTCCAAAACTCTTTTCGTACTAGATTCTGGCTCCTGTAATGTTAAGACTAGGTCATCTGCAAAAGCTTTTAGTTTGTATTGCTTAGCTCCGACCTGAATACCTTTAATCAGACGGTCCCTTCTAATCATGTTCAATAATACCTCCAGGACAGAAATAAAAAGCAATGGGGAAATTGGGCAGCCTTGTCGTGTACCTTTCTCTATCCTGAACTCCTCTGTCACCACATTGTTAACAATTAGTTTAGCCTTTTGTTCTGAGTAAATTGCACTTATACCATTTTCAAACCCTTGGCCCACCCCCATCCCCTGAAGATTTTTCTTCATAAAACACCAAGAAATGTTGTCAAAGGCTTTCTCCGCATCTATGAAGATTAAAACTGCTTTAGTGTTTATGTTCACTTGCAGCTTCTCCAAAATGTTAATTATATTCCTCGTATTGTCAGACAAGTGTCTACCTGGGAGAAAGCCAGCTTGGTCCTTATGGATCTCTTCCACTAATACTTTTTTTAACCTATTAGCCAAAATATCAGCAAATATTTTGTAATCCACATTGAGCAGGGATATGGGGCGGTAGTTCTTAAGTTGTGTCTTTTCAGACTCAGTTTTCGGTATAAGTGTAATGTAGGCTTCCTGCCACGACTCCGGCGCCTTTTTCCCCTCTAAGATCTCATTGCAGACCTCCTTTAGTGGCCGAATTAACCAATCTTTCAAAACCCTATAGTATTTGGAGGTTAAGCCATCTGGTCCTGGAGATTTACCCAACTGCATATTCTGAATGGCACCCTCCACCTCCTGTTCTGTAATTTTATGGCTCAACATTGTCTTTTTTTCTTGAGAGATTTTTTGTAATCCATTTTTTCTCAAAAATTGGTCTAAATCAGTCTCTTTCTGTGGCCCTTGTGTGTATAGTTGTTTAAAATATCTCTGGAAACAGTTTCTGATTTCCAACGGATTCTGTATGATCTTTCCATTTACCTCCAAATTTGTGATGGTATTTAATTTCTGTCTTTTCTTCATCTGCCATGCTAGCAGTTTCCCACATTTGTTGGCCGATTCAAATGACTTTTGTCTCATCTGCTTGATTTTCCATTCCACTTCCTGGTTTATCATTTTCATATATTGTACTTGATATAACTTAATTTCTCTCAGAATCTCTTGCGATTTTGGTTTCGCTCTTAATTTCTTCTCTCCTTTTATTTTTTCCAAAATTTTATCTTTTTTCTCATTTTGAATTCTCTTCTTTATTACGTTCTGTTGTATAACCCTCTCATAACCGCTTTGCCTGCGTCCCAGATTGTCCTTTTTTCAACCGTGGTGTTCAAATTTATCTCAAAATAGTCTCTCAATGTTTTTTGGGCCTTCTTAATCACCTCCTGGTCTCTGAACAGGGTGTCATTCATCCTCCATCTATAGGAACCGATTGGCGTTAATTTCATCTCCATCTTCACTGCATTATGGTCGGAGCAAGTTTTTGGGCAAATTTCCACTTTTCGTATCTTAGGTGCCAGTCCTCTAGTTATCCATATTTGGTCAATTCTTGTTCAGGTCATATTGGCTTCAGAGAAGAATGTTCCCTCTCTTCCAAGGGGGTTCTTGGTTCTCCGAATATCAATCAAGTCCATATTGTCAGTCAATTCAAAAAAGGTTTTTGGTAATCTGCCATCTTTAGTTACCACCTGTCTCTGCGACTTATCCATGTTTGTAGATACCACTCCATTCATATCTCCCATCATAATGATGTTATAGTCCAAATAGTCCAATAATGTCTCATGCAATTTCTTAAAAAATTCAGACTTCCCCTCATTTGGTGCATACACTCCTATGATCAAATATTTTTCTCCTTGTGATTGAATCTCAATTGCAACAAATCTTCCTTGTTCATCTTTAAAAACAAATTTCGGTGATAGGCTCTCCTTGGCATAAATAACAACTCCTCTCTTTTTAACTTTGTCCGATGAAATAAATTCTTGACCCAATCTTTTATTAATGAGAACTTTCCTATGTAGCCTTACCACGTGAGTTTCCTGTAAACAAATTAAGTCCAATTGTTCCTTTTTCAATAAATGAAATACTTTCCTCCTCTTCTCCGGGGAGTTAAAACCGTGAATATTCCAGCTTAATAATTGCAGAGACATGATGTGTTTATTTTAATTTCCTCCAACTGCTCCCAGAAGCTCGTCAAGTTCTTGCGGTGGTATCTTTTTTTTCGATTTGTCAGGTCCCAAAGGTGGTGGTGCTGTGTCTAAAACTCCTGGTCTCTGGACTCTTAGCACTTCTGTCGCTTCTTTTTGTAAGTCTTCTTCGAAGTCTCTCAAAAATTTTTCCTTGTCTTCCACTGATCTGATTTTGAACTTTTTCCCTTTAAAGGTAAAAGACAGTCCCTGGGGGAATTCCCATCTAAAAGCTATACAGTTCCTTCTCAGTAAGGCCACCAAGTCTCCGTAGTTGGTTCTCAGGTCCAAAAGATATTTCGGTATATCCTTAAAGATCTCAACTCTGGAATCGTTGATCTCTAAGGTCTTCTGAAAGTGTGCACTCAGTATTTTATCCCTCTCTTCTTTCGTACGGAGGGTCACCAAACAGTCTCTCACCCTGTTTTTCCTCCCCCCTCTTCCAAGTCTGAAGGCGCTCACTATCTTAAAATCTTTTTCCAGCTCCAAGTTCCAAAATTTCACAAATTCCTGTGTAAGATAGTCACTCAAATTGTCCTTTTCAAGTTCCGGCACAGCCCTGATCCTCAGGTTTGTCTGTTTTTCTTTCAATTCGATCATAGACAATAAAGCCTGATGATCCCCAATCTGTTTACGCATAGGTTTAATTTCTTCCTCCACAGCCACAACTTTTTCTTTTGCTTCCTCAGCTATTTTTCTAGTAGACGCAGATTCCTCCAGCAATTTTTCTATAGCTTTTGTATTTGAATTAATGCTGGCTGTGTTCCCTTCAATTTTAGTTGATTGGTCTGAAACCTGTTTACTTAGGCCTTCCAGTTTCTCATAAATTTTATTCAGTACAGATGTAAATTCCCCTTCTGAGGCCGTTCCTTTTGTCTCAGTTTGCCCCGAATCTTCCTCCTGAGTCACAGGAAGGCCGGGCACAGATGCTCTACGTTGCTGGGAGACTATACTAGACTGTTGCACTCTGCCCTTAGATCTTGTTGCTCTTTGTTCAGTCATCCCCTTTTATCTTCAGTCAAGGTCGGTCCCACGGTCAGGCCTTACTGTGGAAAATCCCCAACGTCAACAATGGAAAATTCCCCCAGCTAGATGCACACTTCAATAGTCCTCTAGGGGGACACTGTAGCAGCCATTAAATTCACAGTAGTAAAGTCTTTTCTAACTTTCCATGTCCCCTCCAATAAAAACATGCAACAGTTTCCAATCCAAAGAAGACTCTCAAAATGTATCTCCTTGCAGGGTTAAACCTTGAATGTTACAATGTCCATAAGTAGTGCGAGTCCAAATGTAACAGTCCTCATAAACCTGGCAGTCCGTTCCCAGGGATTCCAAAGAGAGTCTTTTTTTTTAATTTTCCAGAAGAAATAAAGTCACTTTCATTACTTCCCCCCCTCTCCTGATCTGGGGGGGGGAATTCTTTCGCTTTAATGCTTGGATTTAAAACTTTAGAAACTCCACTTTTAAAGTTCTAGCATAGAAGCGTCTTTGCTTTGATCTGTTACAAAACGGAAAGGCGGACTTCCTGTTTACACCTTTCCGCTTCAGTGCCAAATTTTCACTTTTTTCTCCTCTTCAAATCCAAATCTTTTAAATTCACCTACTCACGGATAGTCGTTTAGCAGCCAAATTTTCACAGGAAAAAGGTCAGCGCTCTCTGGCAACAGCTACGCGGCTTCACCCCGCAGAAGCAGCAGTCGACTCATAGCACCGCGCCGCTCCCGTTACGCTCCAGAACCCCTTTCGGGGCTCCCTCGCTAGATCGGGGGGCACTGATGGTGCCCGCCGAGTCCCACGCTCGCAGGCTCCTTCTGCCTGCGATTTCCAGCCGGGTCTCCGCTTCGCCGTAGCGGACAGACCCACTTTCTGCGGAGCTTCTCCCTCCTACTCAGAAGGAGACCGCCATTGCCGTTGGCGCCGCCTCCGGAAGTCCCAGGGATTTTTTTAAACATGGATTTTTGTGACGCACTTACCTAGATTTGGGAAGGTTTAAGATGGCAGCCCTCATCTGACCACACCACCCATAGGTGCCATCTTCCTATGGCTGAGAGGACCTCAGCACTCCCCCCCAAAATTGGGATGGGGCTAAGCACCCCCAACCTTGAGGGGCCAGGCCTTGCTGGGCTTTCCCACACCTGTAATAAGACCCATTGGGCTTTCCCACACCTGCAGCAGCCCGCCCAAGGGGGGTTGTTGCAGGGGTGGGGGTGCCTATGACACAACCTAAATCCACCATACTTGAGCAGTATTATAGCTGTCCACAGAAGCAGCATGCAGGTATGAGAGGTTACATTCTCCCTTATTGCTCCTACTTTGCACTATTTTTGAGAAACAAATAAAATGATGAGGCAATAAGTAAAGAGACGAAGAGCTGGAGTCTGAGGTGACAGGAACTGAGTTACTTCCCACCCCTTGGAAAGTGGGATGGGGGCATAGCTGTCAGCTTTTCCCTTTTTTAAAGGGAAACCCTATTGGGAATAAGGGAATTTCGCTTAAAAAGGGGAAACGTTGATAGCTATGGATGGGGGGGGGCGGAGAAAGGAAGGATAGCTGGAGCAAAGGGGAGGACTGTGGCAAGTTGGCGGGACTCCCAGATGAGGAACAGGGGAGGGGCAGCAAATTCAGTGACCGCCCCAGGTGGCAAAAGCCCTAGCTATGCCACTGCTTCTGTGAATTAGCAACAGGTGCTAGTTGTCTAGGCCCTCTATGTTCTACGAAACGGAGCGATAAATCTGTCTAGATTAATGTCAGAAGCTGTAATTCAGTGGAAGCTATTTAAATTCACAAAAGGATGTTGCTCCAATTATAAGCGGCTGACGCGGATTATTAATAATTTCTCTTTAGTCACGGCTATCAGGGTTTCTTACAGACATTTTTTGGTAAGCGCTTCTATATTGGTTTGCTTTCCTGATAATAATAATTTGGGTCTGACTTTCCAACTGGATAATACAGGAAGAAATATACCCCCCACCCCACTTACCAAAAAAGTAAAACAAAAAACAATTCTCAACTATGAATCAATAAACGTAAAAGCTTATAGGATTTTGCTGGAGGGGTTTGTAAACCTTGAGTAGTTTAAATTCATGTCCTCTTTAATCAGGGGGTGGGGGGACACACCTGTGGTAATATATGTTTTTCCCTTCCTGCCTCCTCCAACCGCCTCTTCCATCCTCTCCATCGCCCTTGGACTCTTTCCATAATAACATTGTGATTTGTGGCAAAGGTAGTTGATTTCTTGCAGCATTGCCTCAGACTTAAAAGTTAATGAAAGCTTAAATCAAAAGCCTGAACATTAATGGCTGTTGCTCAGAAATGAGGCCAATGCGTAGCACTTTGAGAAATATCTTTTATAAGAATAGGAGCTGGTGCTTGATGTGAACTTGACACTTCTTTTGGAGTTAAATTGCTTCAAGGCAAGGGTGCTGAGCTCACGACCCCGGGGGTCTTACCAGGCTGTTTTTGTGGTTCCTACCACACACTTGGGTGGCCTGTTCAGTCAACATTGAATTGGAGCGCTTCTGTAAAGCGACTGGAGCGTTTCAGTGTAAGGGAAGAAATACTGTGAGGGGCAAGTGTGAAAAGCACAGCCATGTCTCCCTGGTTCACATGCGAAGTAAGGAGTGTGGCGTCCATTGCACATGCACACTGTCAGACCCTCCAAGTCTCTCTATTTTCGAGAGGCATCCCTGGATTTACAGAAGCCGTCCCAGTTTCTGATTTGATCCTGGAATGTCCTGCTTTTCCTTGGGCCATCCTGATTTTTATCAGAGAAATGTTGGAGGGTATGGTAGGATGTCCCTATTTTCATTGCAGAAATGTTAGAGGGTATGGAGTTATGAGAACCCCGAACCAAGGATATAAGTAACTATACAACCTTTAGAAGACACCTGAAGTTTTCCCCATGTATAGGGAAGTTTTTAAAAATTTAATATTTTATTATGCTTTTATATATGCTGGAAGCCAGACTGCTGGGTGGGGTATAAATAATAAAATTACAATTATTAATATGGAATAGGAAATCCCTATTTTCATTATAGAAATCTTAAAAGGGGGGGCAGAAGATGAGAGGACTTATGCACATCTGAGCATTATTTAGCTGTTAATCCACTTTCCCCTGCTGTTTGAAATAGACCCGAGTTGTCCCCCCACATATAGTTTTGAATTTGTATATGAGGAGCAATTTGATCCTTCCCTGTTTATGTCACTAGGCCTCCCCTTTTGTACTTGACCTCACCTTCTCACTGGCTGATTCTAGAACGTTGATACGTTACTAACAGGGCATGTGCACAGATAGTTGTACCCCAGCCAGGAAGTGTGCAAAAAGCACACAGGATGTCAGGGGCTGGCTAGACAAGGAAGGGTGGTGGCAGGAGGCACCTGTGGTGGGTCAGGGAGGAGTCATCATCGGCTGCACTTAAGGGTCAATTTCAAAAAATCCCACTGGAAAAACGGTTATGTCCCTGTGGAGACGGCAGTATTGAGTCAGTGGCTCATGTGCTTCTGGCTTGCACTCTTTCTAAGCATTGAGGAGTGAGGTTATTACCCCTCTATTACTGTCCATGCCAGGCAGCTCAACCTTTGCTACTGTGTCCTTTCTTTTAGCAGCTCAAGATGATCAGGTGACAGCAAAAAGCTGCAAGGTTTTTAGCGAGGCAATTAGAATAAGATCTATTATTTGGTATCTGAAGAAGTGTGCATGCACACAAAAGCTCGTACCAATAACAAACTTAGTTGGTCTCTAAGGTGCTACTGGAAGGAATTTTTTTTTATTTTGTATCTGTTATTTGATTATTGACATAAACCTCCAAAATGTATTTTGTATAGTTAAATTTTTACCTCTATCTTCAGTACATTTTATTTTATTGCTTTAGCTAGTGGCTGATGCAAATAAAGATTCTTCTGATTCTGAATTCTGCTTATCTGATGGATGTGCCGTGTGCTGACTGACTGAGCAATAAAGCTAATTACTGCAAGTACTGTGCCTGGTTACAGCATCAGACAAAAGACAAAAGGAGGGGCTTTTCTGGCAACCTGACACAGTCAGGGAATTGTAAATTTTTAGTGCACCCAGTTTCCTGGTTTTGTGGGACTGAGGGAATAAAATAACGTATGTGCACACACGTGCATGTCTGCATGACCAGGCTCCTTCGTTCAGGAATGCACCGGGAATCGCAGCAAGCATGGCTGGAAAAGAAAATAAAGCCCTGAGGACGTCGGGGTCACACAAATAGCCTGTGGCCTTGAGTGCCCACAAGCCCTACATTGGCGACCTCTGCTTGAAGCACAGGAAGAGGGTCCCACTCCCTTTACACATACGCCACTTACTATATGAAATGTATATGTGAACGGGGCTCACACACTTCAAAACATTCCCCGAGGCTTCTCTCCCTGGGACTTCTTGCCTGGCCCCCAGTCTGAACTCAGCTATGAAAAGGATGGGGAGCCAGCCAGCCTGGCCTCTGGCCAAGGATGCTGGCAGTTATTGGAGAACTGGGCCCAAACTAACAAAATGAATTTCATAAGGGACAAATGTAAGGTTCTGCACTTAGGCAGGAAGAACCAGATGCCCAAGTAGAAGATGGGGGGGGGGACCTGGCTTGCCAGTAGCACATGTGAAAAGGATCTTCAGGTCTTAGTGGATCACAAGCTTCACATGAGTAAGCAGTGTGGTGCAGCAGCAAAAAAGGCTAATGTTATTCTAGACTGCATCAACAGAAGTCTAGTGTCCAGATCAATTATTATTTTATCATTATTTATTGAATTTATATACCGCCCTATACCCGCAGGTCTCAGGGTTAGGCAGGGCAGGGTATAAAAAATATTCATTATCATTATTATTATATTAGTTTATTATTCAGAGGTCAGATTCATGTGCTAGTCCATACTGCTTCAACAATATTTCATTATGTTCCTACCGTTTTATGTAACTGTATTTTATATAAATTATAAAAATTATTAATAAAACATGTTCTATTTACAAACAAAAGATTTAAACAGCTACCTCCTGTAGTGTTTTTGCCTGGCTAGATCTGACTGGTAATGCTTCCTGCTTGCCTGGACGGACGACAGAGGGGTATGCAACCAGCCTAATGTACATGTGGCAAACCTGGCTGGATCTTCTGTTGTTGTTGTTTACCGTTCCTGCTCCTGGGCTCTTCATACTAGACCTGATTGTGCTCACTTCTGTGCCTTGAAGAGCTTCATCTGCTGATTCCTACTAAAGGCACAGTTGCAGATCCCATTTTCACACCTCTTGTGGGGAATGGGAAGCAGGATTGCAATGAAAAGGGAGCTGATGACCTTCTCTCCGCTGCCAAAGCTTAGTCTTACGGTCAAGCCAAATTCAAAAGAACTGCAGCCCTATGAAGATGGATGTCAGGGATATACAGACAGCAGAACTGGCATTGCCATGGTAGCAGACTCTGTCTGTTGGGTAACTTCCTCCCAACCAAACTTCTGAGTAGTTCAGCTCCTGAAGATGCTCCAAATTCACACTAGGCCATTGGCGTTAATGGCACCAGTAATTGCCCCAAGTGTCCCCCCCCCCCCGAGTTTCACTGCAATTGTTACAGGAAGGATTTCTGCTGACTCTTCTTCTTTTATTTTCTTCCTTTCCTTCTTTGTGTCTGGGTGTACATGCACCAATGTCACTTCTCTTTTGAGATTGGGGGTGGGGGAGACCAGACAGACATCCTTATCTGGTAATTAATTTCTGAGCCATTGTGCTTTCATGGCAGGTTTCTGATTTATTGCTCAAGGAACAGTTTGGGGTTCAAAGGGCACATCCGCTGTGTTTAATGCTCCATGATCTTTTACTCCATGGAGGAAGTAGCAGAGAATAAGGGCATTATTGCCACCAGACTGGGCTCTTGGTATTAACATGATAATGCCGATATGAATTAGGTGTGCAGCTCGCAACAGCACATCTGTTTCTTTGCATCCTCCTAAATATTTTATTCAGAAGTTGAACTCTTATTTTATTTTTGCAGTTGTAGTGGTAAAGCTTTTGGTTGGATTGTAGGCTAGAAGGGCTTTTTTTATCTTGCCTTCATTTGACAACTTTGGAAAGGTTGCCTCCTAGTGAGGGTTTGCCAATATGCACAAATATTTAAATACAATCAGCAAACTGGTTGAGAGTCAGATTTTCCATCTGCTGACAAGGTTTAAATTGGGTAGACAGCTCAATGGAAAAATGGAAATTAATAAAGCAGCACTGTAAACATGCTACTTCACAATAGACATGCTACAAGCAATAGACAGATCTCTGCCCTGATCTGCTTACAGCTTAAGTACTGTTGCATGCCACCCCAATCTCCACAGTGGTGTGAGATTCCAGGGGATCCAGATGCTTACCCAGGGTTCGTGTTTCCTTTGGAATGTGGTGTCTTTATGATATATGGTTTATTTACACATATATACAACCTGGGCCTATCTTCAAAGGAAGAGGAAAAACAAGAAAGTAAAAGGTCCTCTTTGTGGAGAAGATGGAGAAATGCTTTTGGGTGACAGAGAGAAGGTGGAATTGCTCAACACCTACACTGCCTGTCTTGGTTTTTTTTTCACTCAAAAGGAAAGCAGCCATAACAGAATAAACCTGGTGATAACGGAATAAACAATGCAAGGAGGGAGCTGCAGCCCAAGATAGGGAAAAAGCTGGTAAGGGAACACCTCACTATTTAAAATGAATTCAGATCTCCAGGGCCTGATGAGCTGCATCCAAGGGGACTAAAGGAGATTGCAGGTGGAATCTCAGAGCCTCTGTCTATAACCTTTGAGAATTCTTGGAGAACAGGTGAGGTCCCTGAGCGCTTGAGGTGGACAAATGTTCTCCCCATTGTCAAAAAGGGGTAAAAAGAAGACCCAGGTAACTACCAACCAGGAACGGTCGTAGAACAGATAATTAAACGGTCAATCTGTGAGCACTTAGAAAAGGATGCTGCGATTACCAAGAGACAAATCTCGTTTCTTTCTTTTTATTAGCGTTACAAGCATGGTGGCTCAGGGAAATGCTGTGGACATATTGCTTCAGTAAGGCTTTTGAAATAGTCTCCTATGACATTCTTGTGGAAAAGCTGGTGAAATGGGGCTAGACGAGGTAACTGTTAGATGGATTTGTAGTCTGAACCCCAAGTCTCCTCACAAATGCTTCCTCATCATCCTGGAAAAAAATGACAAGTAGGGTGCTCCAGGGTTCTGTCCTGGGCCCCTTGTTGTTCAACATCTTTATAAATGACTTGGGTGAAGGAATTGAGGGGATATTCATCAAATCTGCAGGTGACAGGATTGGCATTCAATATGACCTTAACAGGTTGGAGAATTGGGCCCAAACTAACAAAAAAGATTTCAATAGGGACAAATGTCAGATTCTACACTTATGCAAGAAGAACCAGTCACACAGATAAGATGGGGGGGCCACTTGGTTTGCCAGTAGTACATGTGAAAAAGTCCTAGGGGGCTTAATAGACCACAAGCTTCACATGAGTCAGTAGTGTGATTCAGCAGCAAAGAAAAGCAAATGCTGTTGTCGGCTGCATCAACAGAAGTATAACATCCTGATCAAGGGAAGTAATAGTGCCACTGTCTTCTCCCCATTTAGAGTACTGTGTCCAGTTCTGGGCACAACAATTTATGAAGAATACTGACAAGCTGGAAGGTACGCAGAGGAGGGTTACCAAAATGATCAAGCGGAGATTGGGTGGCCATCTGTCATGGATGTTTTAGTTGTGATTCCTGCATTTTAGGGGGTTGGGCTAGATGACCCTGAGGATCCCTTCCAACTCTACAACTCTATGATTCCATGGTATGTATGCAACTACTTTCTCTAAACTTGTTTTTTTGCTATGACCTATGCAGGTGTCAACTTCACAATCCTGTTTCATCAATTTTGGGCCAGTGTGCAACTGCAATGCAACACAAGGAAGTGACAGGGTACATTAAGAGAAGAGACTGATGGCCTCCAAAGGTCACATCAGCATTGGGGACAGTGGAGTAGTACAGTCTGATGAGTAGTACTTAGCAGTAATGACACTTTGCACTTAATGAATTAGTTTGTAAATTGGAAGAAAGCAGTTAACCATTAAGCTGATCAGTATGGCAAGGATGGCGATGGCTGGGAACGAGAACAGGTCACTTCATCACTGAAAACCCTTCAGAGTTGTGCAAAATATTGCACAAAGCAGGCTTGAATAGAAGCTAAAAACCACAACCCTTTATGCACTATAAAGTTTTTCAAGGCTGGGTTCTCTTCCTTCCTATAGAGTCATAGAATTGGAAGGGCTTTGAGGGTCATCTGGACCAACCCCTGCAATGCAGGAATCTCAGTGAAGGCACCCATGAGAGATGGCCATCCAAACTCTGCTTAAAAACGTCCAAGTAAGGAGAGTCCACCACCTCCCAAGGGAGATCATTCCACTGTCCAACAGCTCTTACTGTCAGAAAGCTTTTCCTGATGTTTAGCTGGAATCTCCTTTCTTGTAACTTGAAGCCATTTGCGTTCTACCCTCCAGAGCAGGAGAAAAGAGGAAGTTCCCTCTTCCATGTGACAGCCTCTTCGTGTGCCTATCTGACAAAACATGAATTGTTGGTATGACTGCAATAATGTCCCACACGGAGAATGTTTTCTGTGTTTGCTTGGTGGATCAGAGGAATATTGCCTGACATCCCTGAGCACTGACAGCATTGAGCTTGAACCACCAAGAAGAAAAGTCTAGGAAGAACTTTGGTCAGTGCAGGGTGTCAGCTGATCAGGAGCAACCAACCACTAATGCTTGTCAGAGGCAGCCAGCATGGCATATTTCAGATTAAGGGACTCCAACTCTCAGTGTCCCATGCTGGCTGGTGACCAGTGGCTGATGGGTGCTGTCATTCATCAACATCTGGTGGGCACCATATAGGCTACTCCTGCCCTGTGAACCTGCAAACGTACCTAGCAAAGTTACTTTGGCTGGTTAGAGACCATCAGACTCCATACCCTCCAACATCTACACATCTACATCTGTCACCTTGAGCCAATTACAACCTCGCAGCTGAACCTACCTCACAATACCTTCTACAGATAAGTGGAATGAAATTAAATTTGTAGCTGTAAGCTGCCTTGAGTCTGGGGGAGAGTGGGATTATATAATAATGATAATGATAATAATAGTAATAGAAACTGTGAATATGTTCAGGAACATACCAGAGAATAAATCCTATTGAACTCAGTGGGACATAGTAAAATGCTTAGGACTGCAGTGTAAGGCTGCCCAGCATGGTGTAGTGGTTAAGAGCTGTGGACTCGTAATCTGGTGAACTGGGTTCGCGTCTCCGCTCCTCCACATGCAGCTGCTGGGTGACCTTGGGCTAGTCACACTTCTCTGAAGGCTCTCAGCCCCACTCACTTCACAGAGGGTTTGTTGTGGGGGAGGAAGGGAAAGGAGAATGTCAGCTGCTTTGAGACTCCTTAAAGGGAGTGAAAGGCGGGATATCAAATCCAAACTCCTCCTCCTCCTCCTCTTCTTCTCCTCCTGTTACGTGGGAGTAAGCTCCATTGAATACATTGAGACTTACTTCTGAGTAGGCAGTGAAAGGCTCCATTTACAATAAAGGAATCAATATTCCACAAGTTTTCTAAGAAATGGCTTGCCTCTGAAGCATTACAATGAAATAATTTAAAGTGGATTGGTGACATTTTCCTTCAAAATTATAGGAAGGACTTTGTATGTCAGCTTCACCATTTCTTTCAATTGGTGCAAGTATTTTATTTTCAGTAGAAATAGGACTCTCTTTTTGCACATATCCACCTACCCACTTTTAATTGTTCTCCAAGACATGCAGGAAAAAGGAAAACCGGGACATTCCAGAATTAAATCAGAAACTGGGATGTCTTTTGTAATTTTGGGATTGTCCCTAAAAAATAGGGACACTTGGAGGGTATGAGACTCTTACCTGTCCCCTGCAAGCTTCTGCTTCCTAGGACAGTCCCTTTTCTCTGCTCTGGCCTCGCCTTGATGGAGACAACATCTTGAACTCCTTGAAATAAGGTGCTCTCTAGAAGCATTATTCAAATGCTTCACCCCATCAGACATCTAGTCTTGAACTATAAAGCTGAGGCAGCTCAATGCTAATGTAATTAAGTGCCAAGTGTTACTCCAGACTGAGAGCTTCCTTAAAAGCTTCTCAGATGATAAATATCCTAAATGTACTGCAGAAATGTGTCTGTAATGTGTCTTAGTGAGTTCCAGAAAGTTGACCCAACCTCTCCTCCTGCTCTGGCTCCAGGGCAGCTCAGTTGCTGGTAACATTCTATGGCCATGTCATGCAACACATTGCCTGTGTGTCTCTCTCTGTGTTTTTAAACCTACCTTAGTTGCTCAAGTTCTAAACCTCTCTTCAAATGCAGGCTAAATGGGACCCCAACCCCAGACCCAAACATACTGATGTGAATTTTTTTTTTAATTAATTCACAGGAACAAGCGTTTATGATCTGCAGTATTGTCCTACTGCAGAAGATAGGACAGCAGATGTCCTAACAAGACCTTTACCAGGGGAGCATTACCATAAGCTATTAAGCAAAATAAGCCCAGTCGGTTAATTTAATGGTTAATTTAATTTAATTTAATGCTTGTGGAGAGGTGCATATCCTCCAACATTTATCTGATGAAAATAGGGATGTCCTATAATAATAATAATAATAATAATAATAATAGTAATAATAATAGTAATAATAATAATTTTACCCCACCCATCTTACTGGGTTGCCCCAGCCCCTCTGGGAACAGGGAGCTTTTCAGCGGTGACACCACAGCTGTGAAATTATCTCTCCTGGAAGATCCAGCAAACTCATTTTTAGATACCCGCTTCCTTGAAGTGTCTTTTGTTGGGTTTAATGCTTGAGTTTTTATGTAAAGCACGGTATAAAAAAAGTAATACAAATGGGTGGGAGGGTCAGCCTGGAAGGAAGGCTGTTCTAGCCCGCCCCCCCTTGCCAGGGGTGGGTGTCACTCTGGTCACTTTGACACCATGTCCTTTCCAGTGGCCCCCTCTGAAGACAGGCCTCCCCCTCCTGCAAATTTGTAAAATGAACAAAGAAAAGGAGGACCCCCCTTTCTCCCCCCCCTAGAATTGCCTTTCCTGCCTGTCAGCACCACTGGAGGGTGCAGAGAAAAACCAATAAACAACTCTTTGAGGTGGAGAAGGTCAGGGGAAGGTCGCTGCAAGAAATCCCCACAAAACAAGGCCGACTCAACTTGAAACTCATCCAGAGTGCTGGAGTTGTCTCCCTCAGCTGTGCTTCCCCTGCCCTCCCCACAAAAAGGGGAAACTCTCAAGAGGGGACAATTTCTCTCTTGTGTTTCCCTTCTTTTGCCACATCTGAGAATTGCGCTGGAAGAAAAGACAACTAAAATATAGATGCAGAGCTGAGCCAGCAGCAGCAGCTGTGCTCAAGAAATATGGTGTAATCATCTCCATTCCTAGCCTGCCAAGAGCTTTGGCAAACAGCACATCGCTGGATGCGCTGTTTTTCTCTTTGAGTAATTGCGTCCCATGTGTGCCCTTCCATGGAGTGCATGTGAAAGAGAGTGTGTTGTGCATGTGTGTTTCTGCAATGGGGAGCTCTGTAGGAATCATAGAATCATAGAATCATAGAGTTGGAAGAGACCACAAGGGCCATCAAGTCCAACCCCCTGCCAAGCAGGAAACACCATCAGAGCACTCCTGACATATGGTTGTCAAGCCTCTGCTTAAAGACCTCCAAAGAAGGAGACTCCACCACACTCCTTGGCAGCAAATTCCACTGTCGAACAGCTCTTACTGTCAGGAAGTTCTTCCTAATGTTTAGTAGGAGTTGGGGCCAGCCTAGGCTTGCTCTATTGCAAAGACTTGGCCGGGAAGTGAGGGCCGGTTTCCCCTGCCACGCCCCAACCGCTGCATTCCCCCAAATGGCAGGAAGTTTCTCTCCTTTTAAAGGATCAATTTCCTTCTGAGGAGCAATAAACAGTGACACGACAGAATATTTCCCCATACAATAAGGAACGAGATGGGGTGCACACTCTCCCCCCTCCTATTTATATTAACACTGGAAGTGTTAAATGAGGTTATAAGAAAAGAAGAGGAAATAAAAGGCATAACATTAGGAAGAAATTCATATAAAATTAGGGCATTCGCAGACGATATGATAGTGATGTTGGAGAAGCCAACAGATAGTATAAAGAAGCTGTTAGAGATAACTGAAAAGTTTGGAAAAGTGGCGGAATTTAGGTTAAATAAAGAAAAAACGAAAATAATGGTTAAAAATATGGATGAACAATGGAAAAAGAATCTAGAAAAAAAGCAGATTACAAATTGTAAAAAGAGCAGATAAAGAGATTACAGGTGTAAAAACTGGGAAAAGTGAATTCAAGTTAAAAGCGTAAGCAGATGACCTAGTGATAACAGTGGAAGAACCTAAAACTTCACTCCCTAAAGTAATAGAAAAAATTCAGAAATTTGGGGAAGTGGCAGGATTTAAGTTAAATAGGAATAAAACTAAATTATTAGTTAAAAACATGAAGGAAGAAGAAAGAACCGAGTTAGAACAAAACATTGAGATTGAAGTCCATAAAAGGGTTAAATATTTAGGGATTTGGTTAACATCAAGAAATATAAACCTATTTAAAAATAACTATGAAAAATTTGGCTTGAGGTAAAAAGAAATTTAGAAATATGGAGTAGAATGAATCTCTCATTGTTAGGAAAAATATCGGCGATTAAAATGAATGTGTTGCCAAAAATGCTATTTCTTTTTCAATCAATACCAGTCATCCTGAAAGATGAATGTTTTTAAAAAATGGCAGAAAGAGATTTCAAAATTTATCGGGGGGGGGGGGGCAAAAGGCCAAGGAAAAAACATAAAAGACAGATGTGAAAGACAGAGGTGGGTTTGCCCTCCTAGACCTTAAATTGTATTATGAATCTGCTTGTTTGGTATGGATCAGGGACTGGATGAGATTGGATAAGCAAGAGGCATTAGAACTAGAAGGACATGACAACAGATTTAGCTGGTACGCATACTTAATGGTATGGGAAAGGGAAGGTTCATAGAAGTTTTTACAACCGTATAATCAGGAAATCACTAATGAGAGTATGGGAGAGATACAAAGACTTATTGGAACCAAAGACCCTGTGGTGGCTTTCACCACATGAAGCATTACTGCTCAAACCACTTGGAAAGAAAAGAAAATGGCTCACATATGTTGATTTATTAAAGGACCATGATGGAAAATGGAAATTAAGAGATTACGATGAGATCAAAGATCACTTTCAGAGTTGGTAGCATTATCGACAATTACCGTATTTTTTGCTCCATAACACTCACTTTTTTCCTCCTAGAAAGTAAGGGGAAATATCTGTGCGTGTTATGGAGCGAATACCTACGGATGGCGGGGGGATCTGCTGCAGTCGTGAGCAGAGAATCCATGGTTCCCCTTCATTCCCTCCTCCGTGGCTCGCTTTGCTCGCTTTGAAACAGCAAAGAAGAGCCATTGAGTGGGGAGAAGAGAGGGACAGAGAGCCTGGTTACAAAGCACGGATCCACATGGATCCTCAGGATTTTTGCACTGGGTCACCCCAAATTCACCATCAGATCACATAGCATGTCCATGGCTACAGCTTGCACCAAAAAAACCATGTACCCACTGTTGCTTGGGGCCGCAGTGGTGCAAAAACGTGGTTACAAAGCATGGATCCACATGGATCCTCAGGATTTTTGCATTGGGCTACCCCAAACTCACCGTCAGATCACATGTCTGTGGCCACAGCATGAACCACAAAAATCATACATCCACTGTTTCGTTTAGAATATTTTTTTGCTTGTTTTCCTCCTCTAAAAACTATGTGCGTGTTATGGTCGGGTACATGTTACAGAGCGAAAAATACGGTATATGAAACACATAAAGAAGACAGCAAGAAAGGATTCAGTTACACAAGATCTTGGTTTCAAACGGAAGTGATCGAAGGGAAAGTGAAATTACTGAAGGCTGCATACAGCATATTATTAGAATGGGAGACAAAAGATTAAGAGGTAAAATCAGTTATGATTAAATGGGCACAAAATGTAGGTCACAACATTATGATGGAAGAGTGGGAAAAATTATGGAAAACTGATTTAAAATTTACAGATTGTTCCCTATTGAAGGAGAATTACATGAAGATGGTGTACAGATGGTACACGACACCAGTGCAGTTAGGGAAAATGTACAAAACTAGTTCAAATATATGTTGGAAGTGTAAGGAAAAGGAGGGGACATTTTATCATATGTGGTGGGATTGTAATGTAATTTAAAAATTTTGGGAAATGATATACAACGAATTGAAGAAAATGTTCCATTTAACATTTGTTAAAAAACCTGAAGTATTTTTGTTAGGGATTGTAGGGAAAGACCTGCCAAAAAAGTTGAAAAACATCTTCATGTATGCGACAACGGCCGCGAGAGTCCTAATAACACAAGGATGGAAGACGGAAGAAACCCCAACTAAAGAATCAAGGCAAGAAAAATTGATGGACTATGCAGAACTGGCCAAATTGACATATAAGCTACGGGACAAGGATAACTGTGACTTTAAAGATGAATGGGAACCCTTTACAAAGTATTTGAAGACGCAACAAAGCGAACTGGACTCCTTGGCTGGTTTTGAATAAACATTCACAAACTTTTTTATTGATGATAATCAGCTAAATAGTTTGAGGATCTATACAAATGTGTAACATGCAGCAAACAGCATTCACAGAGAAATCAAAGACTGGAACTGAGGGAAGCTGGGGGTGGGGGGTTTTGTGGGGGGGAGCGAGGAAAAATGGGGGGGGGGGACAAGGATGATATGTTTCTGGATAATATGTTTGGTTTTAATTTTGAATAATTTTTTTTTAAAAAATATGGATGAACAATGGAAAAAGAATCTAGAAAAAATAAGCAGATTACAAATTGTAAAAAAGGTTAAATATTTGGGAATTTATATAACGATGATGAATATTAATCTGTTCGAGGACAATTATAATAAAACCTGAAAAGAAATAAAAAACCAATTAGAAATTTGGCAAAGGTTAAAACAATCAATATGGGGGAGAATTTCGACGATTAAAATGAACATATTACCAAAGTTACTGTTCTTATTCCAAATGATCCCGATAATCAGCAAATATGATATTTTCAAAAAATGGAGAAAGGGCTTATTCATAAGGCAAGAGGAAAAGCCATGCATAAAATTCAGACTGTTAACAGACACCAAGGAAAGTGGGGGCTTTGGACTCCCAGACTTGAGACTTTACTATCAGGCAACGGGTCTTGGATGGATCAAAGACTGGGTCACGTTAAATAAAACAGAGATTCTTGACTTGGAAGGATGGAACAACCGCTATGGATGGCACACCTATCTAATTTACAATAAGGTGGCTGTAAATAGAGACTTTCTGAATCATATAGTCAGGAAGTCCCTATGCAAAGTATGGACAAATTACCGATGGCTCTTAGAACCAAAGATAAAGATACCCTGCTGGGTGCCTCCCTTGGAGGTAGTAGCGGTAAAAAGAACAAATATGGAAAAGGGTTGGCCAACATACCAACAGTTATTAATAAAAGAGCACAGTAATGTAAAATTAAAACCTTATGTAGAGATCAAGAATTATTGTAACAGTTGGTTACAATATCATCAGGTAGTGCATCTTTTTAATCAAGATAAAAAAATAGGATTTGAACAGAAAACATCAAAATTTCAAAGTGAACTTTTGCAACCAAACAAGAAAATTATATCGAGAATGTACAACTTACTCATCAAATGGGAGCTGAAAGATGAGCTAATAAAATAAACAATGATTAAACGGTCACAAGATCTGGGCCAGACAATCTACTTAAACAGATGGGAAATGTTATGGAAAACTGATATAGACTTTACAGCTTGGTATTTGATAAAAGAAAATATAATGAAGATGTTCTATCACTGGTATCTCACCCCAGTAAAATTATCAAAGATTTATTAAAAAAACACTCAAACCTCTGCTGGAGATGTAAAACAGAGGTGGGGACACTGTGTCATATGTGGTGGGGGTGCAAGGTGGTCAAACAATTTTGGACTATGGTACATGGAGAGCTCAAAAAGATATTTAAGAGCTCAATTCTTAAAAACCAGAAGCATATTTGCTGGGATTAATATCCAGTGACATCCCTAAGGACAAAATTCCTGTATGCAACAGCAGCAGCTAGAATTGTAGTGGCAAAAAAATGGAAATCAGAAAAAATAACTGAATTACTAGAATGGCGAGCTAAAATTTGTGAATTTGCGGAGATGGCAAAACTAATGCCATCAATTAGAGGCTACTCTAATCAAAAAACTTACAAAGAATGTGAATGCATACAGGAATATATGATAAGATTTGGTTTCAGAGCTTAAATTTAACATGCAGTAGCCTGAAGTACGCAAGGATACAAGAGAACATTACAATACAAACAGAAAAACAAATTTAATAGCTGTCAACACAACAAGAAAAAACAGTGTGAAGAGAAGATCGCACATGGGTGAAGGGAAGTAATGGGTAAAGGGGGAGGGAGGTATAAGGCAGTACAGTGTTACCTCTGGTTGTGAACGGGATCCGTTCTGGAGGCCAGTTCGCAACATGAAAGGAATGCAACCCACGTCTGTGCACTTGCGGGTCATGATTCGCCGCTTCTGCGCATGTGCGTGACGTCATTTTGTGCGTCTGCGCATGCGCGAGTGGCGAAACCTAGAAGTAACCCTTTTTGGTACTTCCGGGTCGCCGCGGGACACAACATGAAAACACGTAACCTGAAGCAAACGTAGCAAGAGGTATGACTGTAATTGGAAAATTGTAGAGGACAAATACGTGTTTTAGGAGGTTAAGAATAAGGAAGTAAAAGAAGAAGATTTAAGTTAAAGAATAGTAAAATAAGGAAATCTGAGAAGAATTTAGTACAAATGAAAACATGAGAGTCATGTTATTGCTTCTGTCTTGGTTTATTTTGGTTGTAAAGTCCTCTGTTGTTAAGATTGTGCATAAAATCAATAAAATTATAAAACAACAACAACAACACCGCCGGCACCACAGAACGGCTGCCTGAACTGCATGTGGACACCTTGGCTGAACCGTGGCTTCTGGGCAAATGAAGATGACTCGTGAGCTGGCATCTCTGCAACACTGGGCTTTGTACTGCACCCAGGGACTCTGCAAGGAAGGTAAAAACTTTTCTTAAGAGGAGGTGAGGGCCTGGCAGGAGGGGTGGGCAAATCTGTCCATTGTGGTTTCTCTCTATTTCTCCTTTTTCTAATCTTACAATCACTCTCCACATTTCCACATCAATTTGTGAATTCTTTTTCCCAGGAGAAAATTTGCCAGCATTTTAGTGAGAATTTCTAATTCTGGATTCACATGTCTTTCTGCAAGCCATTCCACTTGCAGCTAGTACAGTGGTACCTCAGGTTAATTCGTTCCGGAGGTCCGTACTTGACCTGAAACTGTTCTTAACCTGAAGCACCACTTTGGCTAATGGGGCCTCCTGCTGCTGCCGCGTCGCCGGAGCACGATTTCTGTTCTCATCCTGAAGCAAAGTTCTTAACCTGAAGCACTATTTCTGGGTTAGCAGAGTGTGTAACCTGAAGCGTATGTAACCTGAAGCGTATGTAACCCGAGGTACCACTGTATACTGCTAAGGGACTTAAACTGAGAGATATGTTGAATTCCTCCCAAAGCTCCTCAAGAAATGGGTTATATGTTTTTAAATTAAATGAAAATCAAGACTTTGGCAGCCGGTCAACACTTCTGAAATCCGAACTTGCTGCCCCTGAAAAGGAAGAGCTTTTTGACTTAGAAACTCACACTTGAGCACATTGGCAACGCCCTGCTCTTTCCAGTGCTCTTGAAGCTGGCATTTTTATTTCTGTGTTTAACGCCTTCTTCCTTTTCAGATAAGTTGAGTGTTCTAGGGAAAATATTTATCCACATGCTCTGAACAAACAGATTTATGATCCCGTTTCAATGTATTCTTATTGTTAGTTTGGGATTCTTAATCTGTTGCTGATCTGCTGGCTTCCCCTTTCACCTCCTTCTTGATGAATCATTTCCGAGGAGCGTTTGGTGTGCTAATGATTCATAACAATGCTAAATAAAACTACAAAAATGTCATGCAGGTGGCAGAAAAACACCAGAATTTGGAAATGCACTGCACCCACAAGAGAACGTGGCAGGATGAGTCGGTGGAAACAGCTCTGCAGCGATAAATCTTTGGCCCTTCATTGACTTCTCAAAGACAAAACTGAGGCCCTGACTGTGCAAATGGCTGTAAACTGGTGGTTTCATCTAATCCGGTGGTGGGGAGCTTGTGGCTTTGCAGATGTCGATGAACTCAAAACTCCCATCACCCCCAGGCAGCCTAGCCAGAGATCAGGGATGATGGAAAATGTAGCCCAAAAATACCTGGAGGGACCATAAATTAGGCACCCGATCTACACCAAATCTGCACTAAAAAATTAAAGCAGTGCCATACCACTTTAAACAGCACACCCTACAACATTTCTCTGATGAAAATAGGGACATCCTATTCCATTGTTAATATCCCACCCATCTGACAGGGTTGCCCCAGCCACCCTAGGCAGCTTCCAACATATATAAAAACATAATAAAACATTAAACATAAACAACTTCCTTATACAGGGTTTCCTTCAGATCGTTTGGGAGTCGGATAACGCCATATCTTCCAACATTTCTCTGATGAAAACAGGGATAATAATAATAATAATAATAATAATTTATTATTTATACCCTGCCCATCTGGCTGGGCCTCCCCAGCCACTCTGGGCGGCTTCCATAAAAACCAAAAATACAATAAAATATCACACGTTAAAAACTTCCCTGAACAGGGCTGCCTTAAGATGTCTTCTGAATGTCAGGTAGTTGTTTATCGCTTTGACATCTGCTGGAAGGGCGTTCCACAGGGCGGGCGCCACTACCGAGGGATGTCCTCAGGAAAAATGGGACATTCCGGGATTAAGTCAGAAACTGGGATGGCTTCTGTAAATCCAGGAATGTGGCAGGAAAGTAGGGATACTTCAAGGGTCTGAACAATCAAGACTTCTCCCAAAGAATCCTGGGAAGTGTTAAGGGTGATGAAAGTTGTTAGGACCCCCCCCCCCAATTCCTCTCACTGAGCTACAATTTCCAGAGTGGTTTAACAATCAATCCCTCTTGCCAAGGAACTCTGGGAGTTGTAGCTCAGTGAGAGGAACAGGGATCGTCTATCAATGCTCCTTACTGCTCCAATAGAGAACTAGCCATAATATAAAATCCTAAAGATAAGAAGGTATAGTATTTCAGGGAATCGGTACTCAGAGAAATTGGATTAATCAGTCTTGCCCTTCCCACAATTGCTGTTGCTGACATATATACAAGGGGTGACCGGAAAGTAGAGTGAATCACCCCTGTAATGGGAACTGCCGGATTGGTGGAGACACTTGGGAGGCTTTCGGCCGTATCTCAGCTAACATATGCACACGTGTCTTGGCATTTGTTGACAGGCCTACGTTCATGCGGTAGTGTTTAGTAGCTGTTAATAGTGCAGTGTGTTGCGATTGAAAATGGAGCAGAGTCAATATGAAATTCTATTTCAAATTGGGTAAATCAGCATTAGAACCCACAAAATGCTCACAATTGTGTACAGAGATGAAGCTGTAACTCAAAAGACAGTGTATGAGTGGTTTGAGCATTTCCGTGAAGGGAGGCAAACCATCGAAGATGACCCTCGGTCTGGCAGACCATCAATGAGCAGAACGTTGGCAAATGTCGACAGAGTTTGTGAGTTATTGATGTGGGATTGGTGTTTGTTCATCTGAATGGTGGCCGAAGAATTGCATATTCTGCATGAAATTGTTACTGAGGTTACCGAGTTGTCTTGCTCTGGCTCCACCGGATTTCTTTCTTTTTCCAAAACTAAAATCTGCACTGAAAGGGCACAGATTTTCCAACATTTCACACATCCAAGCTGCTGTGACAAGGGAACCAAAAACAGTACAAAAAGAGGACTTCTCCAGAAGTTTCCAACAGTTCTACAAACATTGTCAATGGTGCATTGTATCAGAGAAGGCCTACTTTGAAGGCCTGTAAGGTATGTATGTTCAAATATTTCTCAATGTCCGATTTCTGTGACCATTCACCAAACTTTCCGGTCACGCCTTGTATATCACCAAGATGCTGATATCATAAATTGAGAAGCAGCAAAGCCACTTGTTTCCCCCACCCCTCAGGATTGTCACCCAGAGAATGTTCTTTATTTTACAAAAAAACAAAACAAAACAAAACACATTAATATTAAAAAGCTGCACTTATCTTGCATTTCCCCCATAGAGAGTATTTTGCTTATGTCTAAAAGCTACAACTAACAACTACTGCAACTAACATTCAGAATACACTCAAGAGAGTTTTGCAGCAGGGGCAATTATTGCCAGGCACTGAAAAAGGTTTAGTGTTACTATGTTGGAATCTTGGCATCAAAAAGTCTGGCAAGTAGCACTTCTGGAAAAACTTCCGGGAGCAGTGTGTGGTGAATCAGAAGGAGCGCTGTTTGGGGAGCTCCATTGCTCTGGGTGGCAGTTGCACAAAAAGTTGGATTTGGTTCTAAAATTCTTTTCAACTGACTTCATGGAGCTATTGAGCCATCTGGCTGAGTGTGTCTCCAATTCACAGCCCCTGTGAGCCCATATGGGAAAGCAATCTCTCTCCTGGCTGCACAATGTGTACTGCAATTTGTACACACCAGCTAAAAAAGAAAGCCTGTGCAGCAACATTCACTACCTTTGTGAGAGAAGAATGTGGAATTGTGATGTGAATAATTTGTTAGCAAAATCACTTAAATAATGCGGATGGAGTCCAGAGAGAAGAGGAATCCTAGTAGCACTTTACTGAGGAAAACTGAACAAAACTGTGAGAGAACAAATGAATGACAGTTTTGTATTTCTTATTTTAGGCCTGGAACAGGGCAGGAAGACATTCAACTAAACATATAAAGGAAAAGTTCCTCAGAACAACCTAGCCAATCAGAGCATGTGCCACCTCAGTTGAGATCATGCCACTCTGGCTGGTTGCTAAGCAGCACTTCCACCCACGCCCCTCTTGGTGAGTTGGCTTACTGATAACATAATTCACCCTTACGTTACACATAGAATGAGTTCTGCTGTTACATTCAGACATAATTTCCCAAGGAATATAAGACAAGGGAACTGTCTTTTTTCTTTCTCCACCCTCCATCTTCAAATGTCACCTAATAATGCTGAACTTGATAAATCCAGAGCAAGCACCAAGACTTGAGAAGGAGGAGCAGGGAGGGTGCTTTGCTGGGACCATGCTGGGACCATTCTCCACCTCTACTCCATGCAGCTACAAGAAAGCCAGATTTGCACATGCTTAGGGTTGAAGAGCAAACAAGAGGACCCTATGAGGACTCTCGTTTTAAATACCCCTACTACAGGTATATGTAGGCTATAGAAGCTGCAATAAATTGCTGAGGGGGGCAGGAGAAGGAAAGAGGAAAGCAAGTCTTCAACCACCAGGTATGTCTATGTCTCATCCAGAAAGTATAGCCAGAGTTTTCAAAAGCAGTTTTCAATCAATGCACCATTCAAAGCAAATAAATGCAGTTTGTCCCACAAGTAGAAGACTAGCACATTGTAGAGCAGAGTTGTACTGGGATTCTTTTAATGGTGGGTCAGACTCCTTGCAGCTAGAAGAGTAGCACAGCAGGCAAAGATCTGGGTTAGAACCTCTGCCCTTGCTGAGTTATGTTTCTGTATAGAGAGCTCTCTTTCTCTGTCAACATGAAGAAGCATTCCAAACTGGACTCCCCACATCTGCAGTATGACCTTAGTAGGCAGCTGCATAGTATCATAGGATAGGAATCTTTTACGTAATGTGGAGCTTGAACCCGCAACCCTGAGATAAAGGGTCTTGTGCTCTGCTATCCCAGCCTCCCTGGGATGTTGGGTCTAGGGGTGGGAAGAGGTGGATTTGTTGCAGTGCCTATTTGAGGAAAGTATACATATAAACGCCTATTGCTATGTGCCACCCCAGTCTCCAGGCAGTGAGAGACTCGGAGGGTTTCAGTGCTTACCTAGAGTTCAGTTTCCTTGGGATGAAGGTCAGTGGAGACTGTGGTCTTTTTTGGATATATGATTTTTTTACACATGTATACAACCTGAGCATGGGATGGAGGGGCTCACAGCATTAACACCCCAGCAGATAGATATTGCTTCTCCATTAGGTTTCCAGGGAATGCCCAAAGTCCAGCACAGAGCAAACGTATCTTAGTGACTCCTGCTTTCAGCTCATTCACACAATTCTGGCTAATATTCTCTTGCACGGGAGCTAGGTGAGACAGATGAGGGAAAGGCCCAGCCATTTATTCCATGGCACAGAGCAACCTCTTTATAATAAATCACGGCACTTAACTAGCCAACCAAAGCCACTACCTTGACAAAGGAACTGGTTTGACCAATTTCCCCAGGCTTATCCAGTCTACCTTCACAGACAGAGGATCACAGAGTCTGGAAGGGGACCAAGGGCTTCATTCAGATCGACATCACTCCACAACTCATAAAAGTATATTACTGAAAATAGCATGGGGGGGGGATTCATTATATTACGGTAAAGTTGCATAAAAAGGTAAAGGTAAAGGACCCCTGACAGTTAAGTCTAGTCGCAAACGACTCTGGGGTTGCGGCGCTCATCTCGCTTTACTGGCCGAGGGAGCCGGCGTACAGCTTCCGGGTCATGTGGCCAACGACTCTGGGGTTGCGGCGCTCATCTCGCTTTACTGGCCGAGGGAGCCGGCGTACAGCTTCCGGGTCATGTGGCCAGCATGACTAAGTGGCTTCTGGCAAACCAGAGCAGTGCACAGAAAAGCCGTTTACCTTCCCACCGGAGCGGTAGCTATTTATCTACTTGCACTTTGACATGCTTTCAAACTGCTAGGTTGGCAGGAGCAGGGGCTGAGCAAAGAGAGATCACTCCATTGCGGGGATTCGAACCGCCAACCTTCTGATTGGCAAGCCCTAGGCTCAGTGGTTTAGACCACAGCGCCACAAAATTGTGTACAAAAAATGTGTGTATAAGAAGAAATGCACACTAGAATGTTGACAGATTTTCATGAGGATTTTTTTTAATGCAGAATGCATTAAATGCAGGATGCAGAAATGTGGTGAGCTAAAGTTAAGATTGGAAATATTAGAAAAGAGAGAGAAACGGAAGTGGTGGTTCTATGAGCCGACAAACATCATTGCTTAGCGTGCAACTTTTTAAAAAAATGTGACTGGTTTTGTGTTTGCTTTGAAATACACAGAAACCACACATGGCTTATTAAACATATAACTCATGCAGCCTTTAGGAAACCAATAGCTCTTCCCTCTGGGACTGCAACTCATGAAGTATAGACTTTTGAAAAGAAATATTCCTTTGCTATAGGGTGGGTGTGTATGTTCTTGTGTTTAGAGGAAATGGGGAGTTTTTAAATTCTTTCATCATGACAGAATTTCCTCAGAGGAGAATAGGGCAAAAGAATAGTAATAATACTGTACTTCTTGTTCCATGGACAGGGTTGCAAGTCTTGACCTGAAATAAGCTCCACTGGCTAGCATTTTCAGAAGAGAACATGAGGAAAGCCTGTCGGATCAAGCCAGGGACTCATCTAATGCAACATTCTGTTCCCCCAGTTCCCCCAGCCTGGGGGAAGCCTGCAAGCTGGACATGACTGCAAGAGCTCCCTCCCCTCCTGGTATTCAGTTATTCCAAGGCATAACACCTCTGGCAGTGAGGGGAGAGCACAGCCATCGCAGCTAGCAGCCCAGGAATCCATGGATTTGTCTAATGCTCTTTTAAAGCCACTCCTGTTGTTCACCATCACTGCCTCCTGTGGAAGTGAGTTCCATGGTTCAACTGTGTGTGAAGAAGTACTCCCTTTTCTCTGTCCTGAATTTTCTGGCATTCGGCTGAATTGAACGTCCACATGTTCTAGTGTAGGGAGGGAGGGAGAAGAACTGTCTTTCAAGATACCTGATTAAGCTTGTATCATTATATTATATTATATTATATTATATTATATTATATTATATTAGGTAAAGGGACCCCTGACAGTTAAGTCCAGTCGCAATTGACTCTGGGGTTGTGGCCCTCATCTCGCTTTATAGGCCGAGGGAGCCAGCTTTTGTCTGCTCCGCAAACAGTTTTTCCGGGTCATGTGGCCAGCAGGACTAAGCCGCTTCTGGCGAACCAGAGCAGCACACGGAAACACTGTTTACCTTCCTGCCAGAACAGTACCTATTAATCTACTTGCACTTTTCGGTGTGCTTTCGAACTGCTAGGTTGGCAGGAGCTGGGACCAAGCAATGGGAGCTCACCCTGTCGCGGGGATTCGAACCACCGACCTTTTGATCAGCAAGCCTCAGGCTCAGTGGTTTAGACCACAGTGCCACCCACGACCCATTATATTATATTATATCAATGATATTATGATATTATTATTACATTATATTATATTATATTATTATATTAATTATATTAATTATATTATGTTATATTAATGTTGGAAGCCAAAGTGGCTGGGGCAACCCAGTTGGATGGGTGGGATATAAGTTGCTGTTGTTGTTGTTGTTGTTGTTGTTGTTGTTGCTGGTTGTCTTCTCTTGCCCAGTCTGGCCCATTCTTTTGAAATGGTAAATACCTCAGCTCTCAAATCCATTGTACCAGACCTCATATGAGAAGTTCATCCATCAACAGTGTTTGAGGGAACCTGGAAGTGAAAAGAACTATTGGGAAATTATTTTCCCCAAGATCCTTCTACCGCAGAGAAAATATTTGGGGTCATTTAAGTGAGTCAATATGGCTTCCGGATTGCTCTCCTGTACTATTTCAGACATGTGGTTTATGTACGTATATATGTGTGTTTACCTTGTGGACAACATTGATGGCAGAAAGTGAGGAGGAATTAAAGAACCTTTTAATGAGGGTGAAAGAGGAGAGCGCAAAATATGGTCTGAAGCTCAACATCAAAAAAACGTAGATCATGGCCACTGGTCCCATCACCTCCTGGCAAATAGAAGGGGAAGAAGTGGAGGCAGTGAGAGATTTTACTTTCTTGGGCTCCATAATCACTGCAGATGGTGACAGCAGTCATGAAATTAAAAGACGCCTGCTTCTTGGGGAAAAAGCAATGACAAACCTAGACAGCATCTTAAAAAGCAGAGACATCACCTTGCCAACAAAGGTCTGTATAGTTAAAGCTATTGTTTTCCCAGTAGTGATGTATGGAAGTGAGAGCTGGATCATAAAGAAGGCTGATCGCCAAAGAATTGATGCTTTTGAATTATGGTGCTGGAGGAGACTCTGGAGAGTCCCATGGACTGCAAGAAGATCACACCTATCCATTCTGAAGGAAATCAGCCCTGAGTGCTCACTGGAAGGACAGATCCTGAAGCTGAGGCTCCAATACTTTGGCCACCTCATGAGAAGAGAAGACTCCCTGGAAAAGACCCTGATGTTGGGAAAGATGGAGGGCACAAGGAGAAGGGGACGACAGAGGACGAGATGGCTGGACAGTGTTCGCGAAGCTACCAGCATGAGTTTGATCAAAGTGCGGGAGGCAGTGGAAGACAGGAGTGCCTGGCGTGCTCTGGTCTAGGGGGTCACGAAGAGTCGGACACGACTAAACGACTAAACAACAAAACCTTGTGCACTTATGAACACAGCCTAAAGAGCTGCTGGAAACGCACCAAAGAGGTGCCAGAACACACCTAAGTTCCAGTGAGTTTCAGCTGAAAAAAAGCCCTGTCTGTATGGAATTTTGCAGGTTAGGGCAGATCCCTGTTGGTACCTGGTGATTTGCGGGCAGGGCTTATCGAAACCTGGTAGGCGATGGGCAGTCTGGCAACATCCGACACAAGTCTCCTAGCTTTGCTAGTCACACCAGTAACTGGTTGCGTGATCTGAGCCCCAGAAGGTTGCAACCTGTAACTCACAGCTTGCCTCCTTCTCCCTTCCTATGCCAGAATGAGGTGGAGATTGCCAAGACCAAATTATTCTTGTCCAAACCTGAAGTCCAGGCCAGCTATGGATATGCAGATGGAGACAGAAGAGTGCTCTGTGTGAGTTATGTGGAAGGGGGGTGCGAAAAATGACATTCCCCCGGTTGTTGGTGGGGTTGCCCAGTGGGGTGAGAGTTGGAATGGTGAGCTTAGAGGCACAAATAGTATTGGTGTGTTGGGGTTTGGGGCACGCACAGTGCTTTTCTTCTAGAAAAATAGTGCTGGTACTGTGTACCCTTGCATATCCCCAGGGGTGAAAAGCACCAGGTGAAAAGTGGCAGCTTGGAAATGCAGGTGTGCGTTGTGTGACTGAGATGAATTGGGTGGCTTCCCCTTGCTTCACTCCTGAGACACAACCCAAAATGGTCTGTGTCTCCCTCCTTCTCTTCCTCGAAGGAATAATCTGTTTGAAAAGATTTCATTAAGCCCAATTTGGGGGAGGGGTGGGGAAAACGGTGCCAGAAATAACCCTCTTTTAACAGCAGCTGGCTTTAAAAAAAATATTTTTCTCCATCGAGTCAAGCCTTTGACTAGCTGCCAAGAAGGCCTCTCTCTCTCTTAGACACACACACATGAATACACAACACCTCCCCCCCTCCCTGCAACTCCACTTCTCACTCATGTGAACGGCATCAGGCCAAAATAGACAAGTAGGCGACTGACAGGGGGTGTGTGTGTGTGTGTGTGTGTGTGTGTGTTTTGTGGGAAGGTTTCAGCTGGTTTGCCTGCGGTTTCTGATTCTCTAGAACAGAAATGGGCTTCTTGTCCTCAGCTCCTGTACTAGTCTCATAAACATGTCAGGCTGGAAGAATGAGCGGTCCTGTTATGAGAAAAGATTATGCTAAAGCGATTCCCCCAGACCCATTCAGGAAACATGAAAATAAATGGCTCTCTGTGGAATTGGGTAAGTTCCCCCCTTCCCTTTCCTCATAATCAGCCAACTATTCAGAGACAACATAAAATGCAGGACTTGCAACACAGAGACGGAAAAAGAGGGCGCATCTGGCCTTAAGGAAACCCAAATCTTGCTTTCAGAGTAGAGGCTTGTTCTGGCCCCCGAGATGTCTGTTCTCACGCCTGAGCCAGAGGCCTCAGAGAATGCACTGCAGAGCAGAGAGGGTCCCTGTGGAGGGTGGGCTGACTAAAAAATCAATCCTCCTGTAAGATTGGGAATATCCCCTACTCACCCAGTTGAGGATATTCCACCACTCTTCAGCAAAGGAAGCGGCTCATGTATATGTCAAACAAAATTTTAGTAATAAAGAAAACTGTAACATAACTAAAAGAACATCATGAGACAAGAATGAGGCAAGAATGACAGTCAGTCTCTCTAACTGAACTTACCTAACTAAACACCCAAAAGGAAGGGCCAATTTGGGACATAGCTGTCAAGCGTCCCTTATTTGGAGGGACAGTCCCTTATCCCAGCGCTGTGTCCCGCTGCTGTCCCTTGTTGATGGATGTCCCTTAAATTTCCCGGGTTTCAAAGGAAGCAGCTCCTCTCCCTCCCTCCCTGCCGGCCAGGGAGGAGGGAGGCTCCAACTGTGTTGCTTGGCTGCCTGGCCCACCCCCCTCCAGCCTCTTCTCACCAGCCTCGGCCCCCAGGAGCCCCTCCCTGCCGGGACTGGTGGGAGCCTCGGGCCCTTCCGCCGCCATCCTCCTCGCGGCCACCAAACTGAGCATCTCTGCCTGGGCCTCCCCTCTGCCCGTCACCACCGCTCCCGCTCCTGCTAGGCCATACTGTGGCTGCGCCGCCGAAGGACCCGGATGAGATGGGGAGCCTGGTGCGCCCTATGAATTGCTGAGGAGCCTTGAGAGGAGAGCGAGGGCAACCATAGAGAAAGCAGTTCAGAAAGAGGAGGAGGCGGAGGCGGAGGCATGGGCAGGTGTTCCAAGGGCTACAAGGGAAGGACTGCAAGCACTGTTACGAAAAAGGAGCAATGCTGCTGAGTGCTCCAGATGGCTGGAAAGCCAAACAGGATGTTGATGTTATGGGACTGTACCGTGGGAACAAGGAACAGTCTATTCTGTGCACTGAGCACCGGATGTTAGCTCAGAGTGTCACATGACCCTGTACTGGATGTACATGGGAGGAGTTATTCCCTCTCTGCTGTGGCTGCTGAGGAGTGCAGACACGTTTCTCTGCACAGCTGGAAAGACAGAAATAAAGGCATGTAAATACATTTCTGTCTGTCTCTCTCCCCTCCCTGGGGAATGGCAGGGGAGGAGGGATGGTGTGTCCTTCTCACATTTGAAGAAGGATCGCCGGGATCTCGCCTTGTCTTGCCGGGAGTCGCTGACGGGGGAGATCAACAAGGAACTCAAGCCGGGCACCTGGAGAGTGGCCAAATTCCTCTGACTGATATGGCTTGATTCCAACATATGGTAGCAGACTCTGCTGGTTATCTGATCCATGGGAATCAGCATGAGAGGTGAGAGGTTGATGGATCGTGTGCCATCCTCTGCACCAAGGAAGGAAGATAACGTCTGCATTGCAGCCAGAAGCTGAACAGACGGCTGGACACCAAGAGGGGTTGTTTTCCAAGCATCGGAGCCCCGGAAAGGTATGCTGAATATCGGGCTGAAAGTGTGAATGCAGATTGATTATTCTCTGGTTCACAGGAGAGCTGCGTTTGGAAAAACATCTCTGAGAGCCTAGGCTTGCATACCAGGCATACTTGTGGTGAGATAAGAAAGAGAAGTATGCACAGTTGCTAAGCAACGACGGTCAGTCGGCTTGGAAAGTTACTGACACCTGGGGCTGGCTCAGTCAGAGCACTGGGAAAGCAAAGTTGTTTTGACTTTCAGACAGCTTGGAGATTGCCTGCCTGAGAGAGGCAGAAAAACAGCTCAAAAGAGACTTTTGGATTTTACCAGCTCGAGGGTGAAGAGCTGAGACTTGGATTCAAAATGGATCCCAAGAAGGGGGGAGCCTTGCCTTATCCACCTCCCCTGAGTGCCGTGGTTCTGGATGAACACGACCGGCTTGCTGCACTGGATGTACAGGACAGGGGGAGGGAAGAACAGAGTTCTAATTCCCCCACTGATGTTGCTACTGGAGAGGCTGCTGTAGCTTTGAACGTTGTCCGATGTTACAATTGTGGACAGGCTGGGCATCTTCAGCGGAACTGCAAGAAGCCACGCCAGCCGAAAGGAGCGAAGGGCCGCTCAGCAAAGCCTGAGGCAGCAGGCAAAGGTCATACCAAGTCTTCGGTGAAACCTGCAAAGGCCCTGATGGCGAAAGGAACCACGCCAGAAGTTGGACACTCTTTTATAATCGATACGGGCTGTAATTTTCATATGTCCCCACACAAGGCGCTCTTTTCGACGTTTAAGAAGCAAAGCTTCGCTGTGGAACAAGCCAACGGTCAGAAGCTGGAAGCGACCGGGATTGGAACTGTGTATCTTAAGAGTCTGAACCTGACTATAAACAATGTTTACTTGGTTCCTGAATTGAAGTTCAATCTGCTGAGTGTTTCGCAGATTGCAAAGAAAGGACTGAAACTGTCCTATGATGCTGAGAGCTGCAAGATCTTCAAAGATGGAGAGTTGTATCTTTCTGCCAGAGAGAAAGATGGACTGTATTTGTTGACTTTTGAGCAAAGTGATTACATGGAATGTAATTCTGAGTCTAACTTGATTTCTCTTGCAGGTATGACCAAAACGAGCGCCAAGAAGGTGGCCAGGGTCAACAGAGCATTTCAGCGGGTGTATGCTGATGTGATTGGTCCTCTAGAACCATCTAGAGGGAATGCAAGATTTTATCTTGTGTGTGTGGATCATTTCTCTAACTTTGTCTGGGTTTATGTGTTAAAAAGGCCACAGGAAGCCTTGGAAAGGTTTCAGGAGTTTTGTGACAAGGTTAAGACTGTGCATGATGCTAACATTGATTGTCTTTTGACAGATGAGAAGCAGATTTTTCTTTTACAGGATTTCCAGAGGTTCCTGCAGAAGGAAGGAATAAGACACAAGGTTGCTGTTTCAGCGGAAGCGTGGAACAGGGGTGTCTGTGTACGGGTGGACAAAGAATTGCAAAAGGGGATGAATGCGCAATTGCTTAGTTCACATCTGCCACATGAGTTCTGGGCGGAGTCACTCATGTCGTTTTGTTATGCGTGGGTGAGAAAGGTTTCAAAAGAGTTGGGAAGTTCTCCTTTTGAGAAACTGTTCCGGAGAAAACCTTCTATTGCCCATTTCAAGGTTTTTGGGTCCCATGTGAGGACAGAAGCTCCAGGTGGAGTAAAGAATGCCAGAGGCATTTTTGTGGGATATGAAAAGGGTCTCTACAGAGTAATTTTGTCTGAATCTGGTCAGGTGATTCTCACAAAATTTCTAGAGAGTGCTCCTGAAAAGGAGAGAGTGATAGTACACACATTTCCCACAGAGGACAATTCAGATGATGATGATGATTTTACAGATTACAGTGGTACTGAGAGCGACAGTGATAGCTCAGAGAGCTCAGTTGTCACAGTCATCGAGAGGAAATCTCACTCAATGGAAAGACCTTCACAGGTGAAGGATGAACCACTGTTTACTGTTGGAACTGGTTCTGCTAAGAGTCCTGAGACTGAACCAGTGAGCAGAGAGGATCAGCACCTCTTACGTAGGTCTGAGAGAGTCACAAAGGGTGAACCACCCAAAAGGTACTCAGAAGAGTTTGCTAACTTAGCTGTTGCGTGTGTTGCTGTTGTAAACAACCAAGGACAGGTTGGAGCTGTGTCTAAGTCAGAGACAAAGACACAACAGAGAGTTGCTAGCCAAGGTAATGCAGATGCACTCATTCCTTGGAAGCCAGACAACCAGAGAGGTACACTGGGGAAACCAGTGGCGGGTAGTTCCAAGGGTGGAACTGAAACAACAGGGGAGTGTTATGTGTATAACAACTGTTTGTTTTCTTCTCTGGATCACGCTTTGCTTGCCGCAACACGCATTGCTTCTTTTGGGGGAGGTTGTTACGAAAAAGGAGCAATGCTGCTGAGTGCTCCAGATGGCTGGAAAGCCAAACAGGATGTTGATGTTATGGGACTGTACCGTGGGAACAAGGAACAGTCTATTCTGTGCACTGAGCACCGGATGTTAGCTCAGAGTGTCACATGACCCTGTACTGGATGTACATGGGAGGAGTTATTCCCTCTCTGCTGTGGCTGCTGAGGAGTGCAGACACGTTTCTCTGCACAGCTGGAAAGACAGAAATAAAGGCATGTAAATACATTTCTGTCTGTCTCTCTCCCCTCCCTGGGGAATGGCAGGGGAGGAGGGATGGTGTGTCCTTCTCACGTTTGAAGAAGGATCGCCGGGATCTCGCCTTGTCTTGCCGGGAGTCGCTGACGGGGGAGATCAACAAGGAACTCAAGCCGGGCACCTGGAGAGTGGCCAAATTCCTCTGACTGATATGGCTTGATTCCAACAAGCACTTCTCCCATAGATTTGTAGTGGTAGACTAGCATAGATGGTCTAATCTGCAGGTTTACTTCGGGCACTATTTCCTCCCCCCCTTCCTCCTGCCCCGCCTGATGGAACTGAGAGCTGCAGATGGAGCACGAAAGAAAAGATACAGAACTGCAACAGCATCTTCGCAGCTTGGACTTCGTTTTGCGCGAAAAGTGGTTGCTGCTTGTAGTTATTTAATTGCAGTGTTCCATCAGCTGGTGTCTTGAGCAGCAACCTCTGGAAATGAAGGGCTAAAAATCAGCGCTGCTCTCCCAAATGATCTGGTCCCTTTTAACTTCACATTTCAGCTGGTTGATTAAAATCCCTTATTTTGGCTGCTGATCCCTTATTTTCGAGGCTGCTGGTCCCTTATTTTCAAATCTGTAAGTTGACAGCTATGATTTGGGGGCACAACACAAAAGCCCTGCCCACCAGATGCCAGGCATTCTACTCATCACATTAGTGTTTTTGTTTTCTTACACAGATCCCCTTGAGGGGCCCTTGGAAGTAAGGCTTGGGGACCCCCCCCAAATAAGCTTTTCTGTTTCTGTGTTGCCAGAAGAGGAGACAGAGGCACCCCAGAGGCCTTGAGAGCCCAGGCCAAGAAGCTGAGATGGGTGGGGAACCTCCGGCCCTTGAGCCAAATCTGGCCCTCTACTTATCCCTCTGAACTCTCTCCAGACCACATGCTTCCCTGGCTCTGCTTTGTACCCCTGAGTGTTTTTGTCTGGATGGAATGTGCCCAGACAACCAAGCGCAGGTGTGTAGAAACTGGCCTCCTGTACAGTGGCAGAGCGTTGCTAGCTGGGCAGGTGGGCATGCACCACGGTATGCATGGGGCACCATGGGGGGGATGCGGGCACACTGCTGGAGTGATCCCCACCCACTGGAGCTAAGTGGGGCCACGCTGTGCCACCTGTCTGGCTGCTCAGTGGGTGGCCCAGCCAGGCAACGCGACCGATGCTGCCCTGCTTTGAGGGACGTACTCATGGAGCCCTGCAAACTCAGCACTGCTTTTCAGGACTGACAGAAGAGGCACAGGGCTGGCAGGGTGCATGCCTATTGTATCCTTCTCAAGCTGCCCTCCAGCTACAGGGCATCATGAAAAGGATACAACAGCGCACAGCACCCTGTCAGCCCTGCACCACTTTTGTAGGTTATCTTTGCTTTCTCTTTTTATAAAATTGTTTGAATTACTGTGAACAAGTCACTGGCCATGTCTGCACCCTATGTTTAGAGCCCCATTACCCTGTTGCATGCCACCCGAATCTCTGAGTGGTGCAAGAATCCAGGGGTTCCAGGAGCTTACCCAGGGTTCATGTTTCCTCCAGAATGAGTAGTGTCTTTATTTAAACATATGCACAACCTGAGACTAAAATTGAGGGGTTCATAGCATTGATACTCCAAGATGGTCCTTGCTTCTCCCCTAGCCACAGCCTTCAAGCAGAAATCAGGCATGGCTCTGACCCTCTGCCTTCCCAGCCTGCTGCCTTGCTTCCAGCTTCTAGTTCACATCACTCAACTCTGCAGTTTGTCTTTCTAACTATTAGCAAACTGAGGGAGGGACCCCTTGTTCTCTGGTGCTGAGCCACTTTCTTTGTTATTTTAATGGCCCATTGCCTCACCAGGTAGCTAGCCTAGCTATTCCAGGAATTTGAATCCTTGCTTAGATTTTAACACAGAGCTTTCAAAACTGTGTGTTGCAACACATTAGTGTGTCAGCTGCAGTGTATAGGTGTGCCGTGCGAATGCTCCCCACGTTCTCGGGCTGGAAAGGGGTTAGTTTTGTAGCCTTATAAGGCTTTGCCCTCGGGTGGGAAAAATATTGCACCCGGGAAAGGGAAAATGGGAGTCAACAGACACTCAAGGAATAGTTTCAAAGAAAAAGCTTTATTTCTACCATCCATGAACTGGTAGAAGGAGCAAGTGTGATAACTCACAAAAACATGCACGGGTTCACAGTCATGTACACAGAGTATATATTCCCCTTCCAGTTCCCTCCCCTTTCTCCTCCTTTCCCAGGAGTCCTGCCCCATGGGTTCCTCCGAGCATGAACAGAAAGCTCCCCTGTATTGGGACTATTGGACTCTTGGCACCCTTCCCAGGAAAGGGGGAATGAGAGTGGTTCAGCATGTCCAAGAAGTTGCAACCAGAATGAGATAAAAGTCAGTTCTCAGGCCTGCTCTGACAGAGTCTATTCATTGGCTTTTTGAAGCCTTCTCGTGCTGATAAAAGTAACGGTTTTGCCTTGCAACAGCAGAGCAAATGAGCAGATGATTAGCTGCTGAGAAAATGATTTTGAAAAGCTTTGAGAAGCTTTGAGCCTGCTTTTTGGGGGGGGGTGACTTCGGGCCTAGGTGGGGTCACCTGTCCTCACCTTCCTTCAGTTTAATCTCTGGTTTGCAAGTAAAACTGAATTACTGTGTCATGAAATGAAGCATGTCTAAAAAGTGTGTCACCAGCATGAAAAGTTTGGAAGGTTCTGTTTTAACACTTGCTGGATTCAGGAATTAGAAGGGTCTTGGCATACAGGCTACCCCCCCTGCCAAACTCATAACAATACTATATCAATTCCCAGGATTCTTGCGGGGGGGTTTGAAGGGGAGAGAGAGAAGCCATGACAGTTCAGTGGGATGAAACTGATATAACTTTTAGAAGTTTTTGTATTTTAGTATTTTTTGTCTGACATGGCTGTGTGTACCTGGCTCAGAGAAGGCCCACAAAGTAGCCATCATACTCAGTAGAGACCTGAATTTCAAAGCCACAACAGTCCTGGAACACAAAAGAGGCAGATTCATTTTCGCTAAAGGGACACTAGATGGCAAAACGAACTGACAATCGGCTTCCATATATGCCCCAAACTCGAAACATCTAGAGTTCATTCAGAAAACACTAAACAAGTTCCTCTCCTTTTCCGAAGGGGAAGCAATCCTGGGAGGCATCTCCCTGAAAGACTCCCACCCTCCAACCCTATGGGCAACCTTCCTCTGAAGGAAACCCCCAAAAACAGGGGCCTCTATGACATTTGGGTGAAGAAAACCTGGGAGACACCAGCCAAACACTCCAGTCTGGGCACCATGGCAAAGAAGCAAAGCAGCTAGTAAGCCTGATCTTTATTGATCTGTTGCAACAGGGTGCTCCCCTCACTTGCAGGAGAGAGGAAGGACCCAGAACAATGACGCGCAAGGCCTTATAAAGACTTTTGAAATTGCCACCCTGTAGATCAAGACCACCCCCAGAAACATCATACATACATCACAGAAGGGGTGTAACCTAAGACCACCCCCCAGATACATCATACCTACATCACAGAAAAGGCGGTCTAAAACAGAAATTTGAATGTTGTTTTTCTCCTGTCATTGTTTATCTCCTGTCTGGCAGGTTACTTGATTGGATTTCCTGGGGAGCCTGGCCAGTCTTTTGTAATGATAAATACTTAGTTCCTGGGCCAGGTCACAGGCTCACACCCTATTCATATCTTAAATGTGCCCTTAAGACAGGATTTGTGAGGAAAGAGACAGTGGGGAGGTTTCCCATTTTGACCTTGTAGAGAAAACATTTACTCAGTTTAGGAATCAAAATGGTTCCAGGTTGGTCTTCCTGTGCTGATCTATGTACCTGCTTGGTTGGTACACTTATGAAGATTACCATATATCTAAGACCAGAAAATTCCTATCACAACGCCCCAGTAGAAGTTACCTTTAAAATAGGAAAAGGAACACAAACCACCCCATCATGGTCCTTCAGTCCCATCCTAACCACAAATATTTTTTTTATTTTTTTTATTAATTTTCAAAATTTATAACAAACAAATAGAAAGAAAACATCAAAAAACAACAACAACAAACATTTATCCTAGCTGTAATAATTCCACTTTTGTTAATATTGTGGGGTGACTTCCTTGAGTCGCCCTGGCTGAGTTTCCATATATGTCATTGTAGCAGTTTTCCAAAACTATTTTCACATAAGATTTACTTAGTCGATTAACATCTTTCTTTCTTTTCATTTTTTTTTTACTGTAGTATTCTACAACATCACTTATTTAAATCGTAGGCCAATCTGATGCTCACAAGTAATTCTATTTAAGTTATCTTAACATATTTAGCTAAATAGTCTTTAAATTTCTTCCATTCCTCTTGGTACTCCTCCTCCTTCTGGTTGCGGACTCTTCCGGTTAGGTCGGCTAGCTCCCAAAACAATGCTTCTATGAGTATGGAGGGAAAAACTCCAGACTATTTGTCAGGGAACTGCCATCGGAGCCAAGAGTGGAGGTAAGGCTCCCCAACGATGCAGGAGAAGGGACCAGCAGGGAGAGAGAGAACACTTCCTTTGGGGAAGGAAATCGGCGTGACACCAGGAAGAAAGGGGAGCAGGGAAGGACTTCGGAGACATGGCTCCAAGACTCTTCCACAGGGACCAGCGGGGAGAGCCCAGGGCCTCCGCTGGCCACGCCCACTCTGCGCAGAAGACTTCCACGCAGGGAAGCTAGGCGGAGACTTGGAGTCAAGGAGCTTTTATGTTGGAAGAAGTTCAGGAAACACCCACTGACGGATTCTGCCAGTGACTGAGACAGCCACGGAGAAAGGGCTGTCCAGCCAGGGAAAGGTTTAGCCAGACAACGTTGCCTAGAGCAGCAGCCCCGTTACGCACAAGCAACCCCAATTCCCTTTACACTATTAGCAAACAAGTGTGGGAAAAACCACTCAAAACAAGAATACATTGCATCACCAAAACAGACGGCAACATAACATTCTTTCCCAAAGAAATAACCTCAGAATTTACAGGATTTTACTCCAAGCTATACACCTGCCCAAGGAGGAACCATGCCAACCTTAACTGATGAGGAACAGGAATTAATGGACAGGCCTATCATCCCAGAGAAAAAAGATACGGCCCTCAAAAACCTGAAGCCACACAAAGCCCCAGGCCCAGATGGCTTTACATCAGAATTCTATAAGATATTCAAAGAAGCCCAATGCCCTACATGCCCTACAATATATTAAAAAACAAAAAAAGTGCTGTTGAAACTTTAGGGTGGAATAATCTTATTTTGTTCTGCTGAACTTCCCATCGTTCTTTTTGTAAGCAAAGCAACATCAGATATGTGCATTTTGGGCACATGTAACACAACTTTTCCTTGTGGTGTGTGTGTATGTGTATTTCATATATGAATGAAACAATGAAAACAATGAAAACAAGAACAACAACCACTGTAGCCCTATTGGGAAAGAAACAAATGCCTTTTATACTGTGACCTCATCCAGAGATCAGCAGCTGTGATCAGCTAAGGAAAGGCACAGAAATTTGTCAACAGTCATTTCTATTTCTAGAGGCCCTCACTCTTGCAGTTTTGCATCAACCTTGGAGTTCTCAAGCTTGGAAGCTGGACCCCTCTGAAAGAGACACCTGGTTGCTGTGAGAGGCCAAAGACTTGTAGGAACTAGAAGGGACCCCAGGCCATGAGATGCGATGCCCTAACTCACAGGCTTTTCATTTAAAAAGGCTCCGTCTCCAGTTCCAGTAGAGTTGCCATATTCTGAAGATTAAAAAAGAGGACACATTTGCCAGCACTGGGGGTGGGAGTGGGTGCATGCTGGGGTGGCAGCAGCCAGAGCGGGGGGAAAAGAGGTGTCGCCCTAGCCGAGAAAAAAGGCATGCGGGCCGGGCAGCGACACTGGTGGTGAGCTGGCGGTGGCAGAGGCAGAACCCCATACCCCAGCTCCTACCGAATCTCTGGGACAACCAACCAAAGTGACCTCTAAAACACGGCACCTCCACTTCCGGGGCACAGCAAACAAACCCCCAGACATTGCCTGCAAAATGTAAAAGTCTGCCCGGGTGGCCATGTTGGCCTCAAAAAAGAGGACATGTCCTGGAAACCTGAACATATGGCAACCTTAGAAAGAATCTTGGAGACCAGATCTGGAAATGGCCTCTGTCTGCTTAAGATGCTAAGAGCCTCTCCCAGCTAAGGAAGACCGTAGCTGGCAAGCATTTTTTGGTCTTTGGTCGCTGATAGTTGTGGCCAAATAGGTCCCAACTCCTAGGGGTCCAGGTCCCTTCAGGCCTCCCAATAATATATTTGAGGGGACACCCCCCTCCGAAAAAAAGCTGGTGGGCATTGCTGCCTTTCTTTCTTTTCCACATTTGGACTTTGTTTCCCAGCAAGCCCCGTACACGAACTTGTAAAAGTGTTGCTGGATGGTAAGAGAGCCAGGCTTGGGCAAAAACCTCCAACATTGTTTCTTATGGCCCTTGTGATTAGAGGAGAGAGAATGCGAACTGCTTGCTCCGTGTGGCAGGTTCACAGAGGTCTGCTACGATGAGAGACGAAGTGGCTCCCGGCTGCTTATTATTACTTTTAAATAAACTAGGAGAGCCTACTTTAGATGACTTGGAGGGTAAAACCTATTATTATTATTATTATTATTATTATTATTATTATTATTCACACTTTACCGTAAGGTGGGGGGGGGTTACAACAATTAAAATGCAATATTTAAAAGCAATTTAAAACAACTTACTCTCACAGAAATAATATGGATCCTAAAAATATGCCCAAGTAGGCCAATGCTTAATTTTGCAGCCAGCCCTCATTGATTTTGCTGGGTGGTGGTGGTGCAGAGGCCAAGAGTCTAGAAACTTGAGTTTGGGGAGAGTTGGGTTCAAGTCCCTTTTTAGCTTTAAGAATTCAGAGTAGCCCTGGACCAGTTGCTGTTTCTGAGACCAGTAAACCTCACATAAAAAGTGGGGTGAGGGGGGAATAAACCATTTCACCAGCCCTAGGTATCTCTGTTGCTAGGATTGGGGGCGAGACTTATCTTGTGAGGAACAGATTTTAAATTCTTGAACGGGACACATATAGAACAGAATAGGCAACCACATATAGAACAGAACAGGCAGCCGCATATAGCTAAGGGGGGCTGCATTAGCTAACCAACTGAAAACATGACTAAATAAGGAAAGGAATGTTCAGAGGGTAAGAGGAAAAACAAGATAAGGTACCAGGCAGAGTAACAGGTACCAAGTATCTAGCAGCACCACATACGTAATAATCACGTGCACACAGGTACCAATGAATGTATAGCACATGAGCTGATCACGCGTTGCACAGGGCTGGGGAGGGGGACTGGGGAGGGGTACGTAGTTGGGGGGGGGCAGTGAAAGGTATAAATATCGCTGTTTTGCTACTATGTGTCGCAGCCATCTTTGCAGAACTTATCTGCTGGTTGCCCCTGCATGCAGAGCTACTGAATAAATCTCTTTTCTTTGACAAAGAAGTCTCTGGAGTCATTCCTTCCCCTGAGGTCTGAGGGGATCTGAGGGACAGCTGAACAGCCGGACTCTTTTAACTAAGGCTTCATTTGGGGGCTCCTGTCCGGGGATATGTCCCCGCCCCTCGCATAAGACCAGGGGCCAGGCTCGACCGGTGAACAGCCAGGAACGGCGTCTGCAACCTCCAGCGCGCACCCTGCCAGTTTGTAGGGGGAGATCGCTGCACCGTCCCTGCGTGGAGACACCTGGTCGAGGGAGAAAAGAGAGAGAGGCCGGCCGGAGGGGTGACAGTCCGCAGCGGAACAGGTAAGCCCTGGGGAAGGAAAAGGCAGGGCGTGAGGCCTGATCAGCCTCGACTGGCCGTGGCAGTAAAGTGCCGCCAGTAAAAGGTAAACAGGGTGGTACAAGGGGGAAAGGTTTTGGGTGGTGGGGTATTAGGAGTGAAGGATACTCCAGTGAAAGGATGAATGTGTGAGTGGCCGGGGCTTAGCGTCCCCTTGGCTAAGCGTGTGTAGGGCTGTGAGGTTCTTGGCAGCGCGAGCTCGACCAAGCCACAGCCTGTAGCGAAATTGTGAGTGCTTGTAAAACCCTGTGCAGGAGCGGAGTATCCTATTAGGAGATGGGGTCAGGAGGCAGTAAATGCACCCCCCTGCAATGCTTTCTGGATAACTGGAAAGCGGCCACGAAGGACGATGATTGGGGCTTTAAGCTAAGAAAAGAACGCCTACGAACTTTGTGCGAAGTGGATTGGCCCGCCCACGGGACTAGGTGGCCCTCGGAGGGAACCTTCGATTTGCAGTTAATAAATCCTTTGTGGCGAAATATAGTGAGCATCCACCCAGACCAAATCCCATATATTTCCACTTGGAAAAGGAACACAGAGAATAATCCACCTTGGCTACAGAATTGCCGAACGTCCTTGGGGCGTGGTGCCCAAGAGGCTCGGGTCTGTGCAGTAAAAGAAAAGCCTGTACCCCCAGTCCTCCCAGAGCCAGAAGAGGAAGAAGGAGGGATCTTGAGGCCCCCTCCCCCGTATGCCCCGCCAACGGCGCCGCCACCACCAGGTGCGCCGCTGCCGGATCCGCAACTACCAGAGGAGGCAGGGGCGGGAGGAGGGGCAGGAGGGACCCCTGCAAAGCAAGACACCTCAGATGATGAGAAGGATAGTGAGGAAGACGAGGTTCATTTTAGGGAAAGACTTAAAAAACGGAATAAGGCAGGGAAGAGGTGGTCAGAGCAAGATGAACTGAAGGTAAAGAGAGATGTTGAGCCGTGGAAAAGCGAGGTGGATGTATCCCCACATTTGCTGGACGTGGCAATGTATACGCCAAAACAGACAAAGAAATTGCAAAGGTGTTGGTTAGAAGCATGGGATAGAGCGAAGCTGCATGAGGTAGCTCAGAAACAAAAGGAAAAAGCAAGCACAATAGCCCCTTTGCGCCGAGTTTATGACCCACCAGGACCCCCGGGGCAAGATGGGACGATACCACCTCGGACATATACCGTCCAGCATGTCCCTTTTACTAGTTCTGATGTGTGTAATTGGCGCAACCAGAATCCCTCTTTTGAGGAAAACCCAGCAAAAATTATAAAGTTGTTTGAGGGGATTTTTCAAACGTATAACCCCACTTATGATGATGTGCAGTACCTCTTAAACTCTTTGCTGACTACGGAGGAGGTCCGAAGAGTTCATACAGAAGCCAGGGCACATTTGCGGGCCCAAAATGTAAATGAAGATCTTGCCTATCCCCTTCAAACCCCTAATTGGGACTACCAGGAAATAAATGGTCAAAACACCCTGAATACTTACCGTCAGTATGTTCTGATTGGGATGAGGAGGGCCTCCCGAAAACCCATTAACTTAGTGAAGGTCAGGGAGGTGGTTCAGAAACCTGAGGAACCCCCGGGAGCCTTTTTGGAACGACTAAAGGAGGCGTACAGGCAATACACCCCCCTAGACCCAGATGAAGGAGCAAATGCTCCCATCATAAAAGCAGCCTTTGTGGGCCAGGCAGCACACGATATTAGAAAAAAAGTTCAAAAACACGAGGGGTTCATGGGGAACACCCTAGAATGGATGTTGGAAATAGCGCAGACTACCTATAACCAGAGAGATGAGGAGGCCCAGAAGCAAAAGGAAAAATACCAAGCTAAGAAATTGATGGCACTTCAGGCAGGGGCCACAGGGGGAGGCGCCCGGGGAGGAGGGCGCGCCCGACTCGGCAGAAACCAGTGCGCTATTTGCAAGCAGGATGGGCATTGGAAGAGAGAATGCCCCCAAGCAAATTCCAAAGGGAGGGGCCAAGGAAGAGGAAACCTAATGAATCCAGCAGCTGAATCTTGGGTGCCGGGAAGGGGAAGAGGTCGTGGACAGGGACCGCCCTGGTACCCCCCCACTCCAGGAGGACCTGCTGGAGCCATGAGTCTCCAAGAGGACCAGTATTAGGACAGACCGGGCCCAACTGACTTAGGTTCCCATGAGCCCACGGTCAAAATGAAAACAGGGAACCGGACTTTTTCTTTCTTGGTGGACACAGGAGCTGCCCATTCGGTTTTACCTACAGCTATATCCAAACCAACCCAACAAGCAATCACCATTGTAGGGGCCACGGGCGAACCGCAAAAGGCACCATTCCTGCAACCTGTCTGCTGCAAGCTGGGAGGACATACAGTCCTGCACAAGTTCCTTTATATCCCTGAATGCCCCATTCCATTATTGGGCCGGGACATGTTAGCTAAATTGCAAGCTCAGATCACCTTTACCCCAAGTGGAGAAGTAACTATGAACACGGGTGTAAAGGGTGAATTGTCTTTAGAAGTACCCCTTAGGGAGCAGTGGAGGCTGATGGTGTTACAAAAAGAGGAGGGGCAGATCCCTGAGGTGATTTTACGGGAAGCAGACCCCCGTGTATGGGCTGAGGACAACCCACCAGGCATGGCCAAAAACATCCCACCCATTATCGTAAAGACCAAGCCCTTTGCCAACCCTGTGGCAGTAAACCAGTACCCCATCCCACGAGCGGCAGCAGAAGGAGTGTGGGTTCATTTGGAACGATTGTTGAAACATGGAATTTTAAGACCTTGTCAATCCCAGTGGAATACGCCCCTACTGCCAGTAAAAAAGGAAGGGGGAGGGTTTAGACCGGTTCAAGACCTTAGAATGGTAAACCAGGCCGTGGAGACCCTCCACCCGAATGTGCCAAACCCATATACTTTACTCAGCCTTATACCACCCACTGCACAGTATTTTACTGTACTGGACTTGAAGGATGCGTTCTTTTGCTGCCGCCTAGCGGAAGAGAGCCAACCCTTGTTTGCCTTTCAGTGGACTGACCCGGGAACTGGCACTAAAGTACAATATACCTGGACCAGACTTCCCCAAGGTTTTAAGAACTCACCTACCCTTTTTGGGGTAGCTTTGGCATCTGATTTGGCAAGCTTCCCTACTGACCCCACTAGGGCTCTTCTACAGTATGTGGATGACCTTTTACTGATTTCTCCTGATAAGGACACGTGTCTCAGGGCAACTATAGAGCTGTTAAATCACTTGGCAGAAGCTGGATACCGTGTCTCAAAGAAAAAGGCCCAAATTTGTCAGCCTACGGTCAGGTATTTGGGGTTTGACATATCTCACCAGCAGCGTAAGCTAAGGGATGAAAGGAAGCAGGCCATAATCCAAATACCTGAACCTAAGAACCGCCGGGAACTTCGCGGATTCCTGGGATCTGCAGGGTTTTGTAGAATATGGATTCCCAATTATAGTGGTATAGCGCGCCCCCTGCATGAATCCACGAGAGGAACAGAGAAAGATCTATTTGTGTGGGGACCTGAGCAACAACAAGCCTTCCAGGATCTTAAAGCTGCATTACAACAAGCCCCAGCACTTGGCATCCCCAACCCAGAAAAGCCGTTTACCTTGTATACAGATGAGGATCGGGGGGTGGCCAAGGGAGTGTTGTGCCAAAGACTGGGAAGTTGGCAGCAGCCTGTTGCTTATTTATCAGAACAATTGACCCCGACGGAACAGGGCTTGCCCCCTTGCATGAGGGCAGTAGTGGCTGTGGCTACCCTGCTGGAAAAAGCAGACAAGTTTACCTTTGGACAAGAGACTACTTGTGTGACGCCACATGCGGTTCCGGCCCTGCTTGATATGAAAGGCACTTATTTTCTGTCTCAAGCGAAGATGAGGAAGTGCCAGGTGTTGCTACTGCACCCACGCTTGAAGTTTCAGGTTACAGCAGCCCTCAACCCAGCGACCTTATTACCGGTTGGAGAAGATGAGGAGCCGACCCACGATTGTGTAGAAGTCATGGACGAAGTGTATTCCAGCAGACCTGACTTGAAGGATGAGGCTAACCCACATTGGCCCACCTGGTTTGTGGATGGAAGTAGCTTTGTGGAAAATGGCCAGCGGAAAGCAGGGTATGCAGTGGTAGCCTTGGAAGACCAGGTTATTGAGGCGAAGCCCCTTCCGCCCGGTACTTCAGCGCAGCTTGCAGAGATCACGGCACTCACTAGAGCTTTGTGCCTGGCAAAAGGACAGAAGATTAATATATATACGGACTCCAAATACGCCTTCCTGACTCTGCATGCCCATGGAGCACTATGGAAAGAGCGAGGCCTACTCACTTCCAAGGGAAACCAGGTAGCCCATCCCCAGGCACTCTTGGACCTTTTGGATGCCGTTTGGGAGCCAGAAGCAGTGGCAGTAGTACATTGTTATGGGCACAAGACTGGACCGGGTGCAGCAGCTAGAGGAAACCGGTTGGCTGACCGGATAGCAAAGGAAGCAGCCCGGACCCCATTTCCAGCACCTTTTATTGGCGCTCTAGTGCCAGAGAAGATTCTGGACAACTCATCAAAACCAAGGTATTCTGCACGTGAGGAAGCTACTGCATCAGCCGAGGAATTCAGGCTTTCTGAAGAAGGATGGTACCTTACACCTGATGATCGAATATGGATTCCAGCCTCTTTATCTCGCCAGATCATTCAGCGATATCACGAGTCCACACACACAGGACCAGATGCTATCGCCCAGCAGCTGGGAAAATGCTTTTATATGGCTAACTTATACCAACTAGCGGCACAAGTGTCAAGAGGATGCACTTTGTGTCAGGCGAACAACCCTAGGACTGGGCCTCTGGTGCCCCCAGGCACCCAACACGCAGGGAGTGCCCCTATGGAGGACCTTGTAGTAGACTTTACTGAGCTCCCCCGTTGCGGATTTTACCGCTACTTGCTAGTGGCAGTGTGCACCTACACAGGGTGGGTGGAGGCATGGCCAACTAAGACTGAGCGGTCTACCGAAGTGACTCGATGCCTCCTGAAAGAAATCATACCCCGTTACGGGCTACCTAGAACAATTGGCTCAGACAATGGACCAGCATTTGTACATTCAGTATTACAAGAACTGGCAAAAGCCTTACACATTGGTTGGAAATTACACACAGCTTATAGGCCCCAGAGTTCTGGGAAGGTTGAAAGAATGAATAGGACATTGAAAAACCAATTAGCAAAGCTCACTCAGGAGACGGGTTCAAATTGGGTGTCTATGTTGCCATTGGCCCTACTCCGGGTACGGAGTCTACCCCTGAAGCGCACCCATTTGTCCCCTTTTGAGGTAATGTTTGGGAGACCGGTCCCTTACGTTAGGATGATAACACCATACGCGAGCAGAGATGTCCAGTTAGACAATTATGTGCAATCACTCTCCCGAGTTTTCCTCTGTCTCAACAGGTGGACCCAGGCTCGCACGCCTTGTGTTTTAATCGAGTCTCTGCATCAATTCGAGCCAGGTGACGAAGTGTGGATCAAGGACTGGGCCCAGACACCCCTGCAACCGTGCTGGAGAGGCCCACATACTGTATTGATATCCACACCCACTGCTGTTAAAGTCGCTGGCATCACTCCATGGGTCCACCACACTCGTGTTAAGAAGGTCGTGTCAAACTGGACAGCTACACCGAATCCTGACGATCCCTTGAGGCTGACCATCTCCAGGAAGGCACCTGACAACCGCTCTGCTGATACCACTCCGGAGGCTGGTATCTCTTCGCACGGCTGAAGCAGTGGATAGGAGGAACGCCCGCTGGCAGCGCTCCCAACGTACCCGAGACAAATACTGCTATAGTTTGGGACTACTCCCCTAATTTTAAATAATGTTCAGTTTCTGGGATAGTTGGCCCTGGTGGGTAGGTGCCTTAGTAGTTACCCTCATTCTTTGGATGCTATTCTATTTTTGCTGGCATGAGCGCCATCGCTTCTGGGGACGAAAGAAGCCCACTTCCCTCCCCTTTCTTCTAGCACTCTTGGCCTTAGTTGGCCTAGGGTGTGGGAAACCTACCCCAGCATCCCCTACAACTAATGTATGGGAATCCTTTGCACAAACCCTTAACGTGTCATCTTTTTGCCTAACACAGCAGGTTTCCATCGGCGACCTTTTGGGGTCTTGTTTGATCCCTGTATGCCATGATCCTGGTGACATTAATAATGATACATGGTTCTATTCATCCCTGCCCCAAAATGACTCCCTCCAGGGTCTCGGATATCCCGGATACCACAATTGGGGTAGGCAGTATCAACGCCGTCCGCCTTTGGCTATTGATCTGCTGACCCCTTACGTGGCTTCTTTTAATACTACCTGTGCCAGGATGGTGAATTGTACAAAATCTAACTGCATAAGGCTCGGCCGAGACAATTTTAACTGCTCTAAGTATGTGAATATTTCCTATGTGTACAAATACACTGAGTTGCCAGGGGGTTGGTTTTGGTCCTGCCCCGGGTACACATTTAATTACATTCCTGCAAACATAAGCCATGGAACACCATGTTGTCTGAGCCGTCTCTCAATGATTTTACCAGAGAAGCACCACTTCTTTAACCATACACCACGGACTAGGCGCTCTGTGGAATTAACCAATGACTGTGATGATTCTGTTGCTCTTCCCAGCAAAGCTGAATATGTTTCTTTAGCAGTTTCCCTTGTAGGAGTCCCTGGATTGGCAACCCGAAATAGCAGAAATATAAATGGGTTAGCTTGCTCTGCTGCAAAAGCTCTCAATTCTACGTCACAGGCCCTTCACCTGTTGACTAAGGAGCAAAGTGAATTAAGACATGGGCTCCTACAGAACCGTGCAGCCATCGATTATTTACTTATGCTCCATCATTATGGCTGTGAGCAGATGGAGGGGATGTGCTGTTTCAATTTGACTGATAATTCCAAGGCGATAGAGCAGCAGGTATCCCACTTGCAAAATTTGACTCACCACATGAAAATGGACACTGGAGCAGATCTATGGAGTTGGTTGTACTCCTGGCTGCCGGACGGCAGTTGGCTTCGACACCTTGTGGTCCTGGTGGCTGGCCCTCTTTTAATTTCGTTACTAATTTTGCTGCTGCTTTGCTTCTGTATACCTTGCTTAATGCAATGCTTGCAAAACATGATACGCCGTGTAACATCTCATTTGCTAGGCCCGAAGGTTGTAGCTGTCATGCGTGGCTACCATGAGCTATCGGTGGATGCGCTCAATAGCGATCCACAAAAAGAGGAGGGAGTGTGAGGAACAGATTTTAAATTCTTGAACGGGACACATATAGAACAGAATAGGCAACCACATATAGAACAGAACAGGCAGCCGCATATAGCTAAGGGGGGCTGCATTAGCTAACCAACTGAAAACATGACTAAATAAGGAAAGGAATGTTCAGAGGGTAAGAGGAAAAACAAGATAAGGTACCAGGCAGAGTAACAGGTACCAAGTATCTAGCAGCACCACATACGTAATAATCACGTGCACACAGGTACCAATGAATGTATAGCACATGAGCTGATCACGCGTTGCACAGGGCTGGGGAGGGGGACTGGGGAGGGGTACGTAGTTGGGGGGGGGCAGTGAAAGGTATAAATATCGCTGTTTTGCTACTATGTGTCGCAGCCATCTTTGCAGAACTTATCTGCTGGTTGCCCCTGCATGCAGAGCTACTGAATAAATCTCTTTTCTTTGACAAAGAAGTCTCTGGAGTCATTCCTTCCCCTGAGGTCTGAGGGGATCTGAGGGACAGCTGAACAGCCGGACTCTTTTAACTAAGGCTTCAATCTCCCCCCCCCATATATTTTATTCAAGTTGGTACGCCTGTGGCCAAAGTGTGTGTGGTTGCTGCTCTCTCTCTCACACACACACTGGGGGTTCACAGTTGCTGCGCATCTAGCTGCATCTGTGTATTAAAGCTGTCCTGAGGTACTCCGAATTTGAATGCAGCTACAGCATTTTTATGGGTCGGAGAGACACTTACCCACCTATACTGAGTTCCTGATCTAAATAATATCCTCCCCATAGTTGTTACCACTACTGTAGAAAAAAATGTGCATATTTTCCCCAGCAGAGCTAAAAGCAAGATTAGAGATGGTGGGGGTGAGGGGGACAATTTAGATCTGGGAAGTAGCCCTAAAAATGCTACTAAATTAGTCTGCGCCCCCAAGACTGTTTAAAAGTAAATAATGAAAACATAGGGTGATCTGATCCCTGGTGTCTAGCTACATGTGTAGCTTGCCTCTGAAGCAGCCTCGGGGATGAAGAGTGAGGGGCTTGTTAGCCACCATTTTGAGACCGTGTGTCTTTTGAAAGGTGGAGCCCAAATCCCGCCTTCAGCTCCTCTAAGTGGCCCCTCCACAGATCTAATTTCTGGGCAAAGAAACCCTCCCCTTCCCCACAAAAAATAACCTCGGCTGTTGTTGTTGTTTAGTTGTTTAGTCGTGTCCGCCTCTTCGTGACCCCCTGGACCACAGCATGCCAGGCACTCCTGTCTTCCACTTCCTCTCGCAGTTTGGTCAAACTCATGTTGGCCACTTCGAGAACACTGTCCAACCATCTCGTCCTCTGTCGTCCCCTTCTCCTTGTGCCCTCCATCTTTCCCAACATCAGGGTCTTTCCCAGGGCGTCTTCTCTTCTCATGAGGTGGCCAAAGTATTGGAGCCTCAGCTTCATGATGTGTCCTTCCAGTGAGCACTCAGGGCTGATTTCCTTACGAATGGAGAGGTTTGATCTTCTTGCAGTCCATGGGACTCTCAAGAGTCTCCTCCAGCACCATAATTCAAAAGCATCCATTCTTCGGCGATCAGCCTTCTTTATGGTCCAGCTCTCACTTCCCTACATCACTACTGGGAAAACCTTAGCTTTAACTATACTGACCTTTTTCGGCAAGGTGATGTCTCTGCTTTTTAAGATGCTGTCTAGGTTTGCCATCGCCTTTCTCCCAAGGAGCAGGCGTCTTTTAATTTTGTGACTGCTGTCACCATCTGCAGTGATTATGGAGCCCAAGAAAGTAAAATCTCTCACTGCCTCCACTTCTTCCCCTTCTATTTGCCAGGAGGTGATGGGACCAGTGGCCATGATCTACGTTTTTTTGATGTTGAGCTTCAGACCATATTTTGCGCTCTCCCCTTTCATCCTCATTAAAAGGTTCTTTAATTCCTCTTCACTTTCTGCCATCAAAGTTGTATCATCTGCATATCTGAGGTTGTTGATATTTCTTCTGGCAATCTTAATTCCGACTAGGGATTCATCCAGCCCAGCCTTTCGCATGATGAATTCTGCATATAAGTTAAATAAACAGGGAGACAATATACAGCCTTGCTGTAGTCCTTTCCCAATTTTGAACCAATCAGTTGTTCCATATCCAGTTCTAACCTCGGCTGTTGGTTTAGTGCAAAGTGTGAGGCAACATGCGCATACTTGATCATAACTCTCAGCGTGGAGGACCTGATTAAGTTCTCCAGGGAGCATCAGAAATTGGAGACAATTTAGCCGAATAGCTTTGCGTTGTTCTTAATGATTCCATTAGAGAACGGAGGTTGAAGAATTCAGTCGGCCCTTCTGTGTGTGTGTGATAATTTCACGGTCTAAAGGATTCAGAGACCACCTTCCTCCCACTTCTCCAGCAACCTCACTTTCACATTTATTGCACTTCTTTTAAAAAAAGAAAAAGAAAGTGGTGCTGATGGAATTCTTTGTATGTTGTTTCCCAACTGCTATCCCACACCCCCTAACTAAGAGAAAATAGTTTTTAATCATATCCCTGTGATCATCTTAGGTATAACTGATGCTTGTGGATAAGGACTCAGGGAACATGGGCTACAATCTCTCAACTTTTGTAATGGAATTGCTGCCAGGGAAGAGCAAAATAAAAATAATATGCTTCTTCTAATAATAGTAATAGTAATTTCTTCTACCACTCCCATCTGACTGGGTTCCCCAATCACTCTGGTTGACTTCCGACAAAAAATAAATAAAAATAAAACAAAAACTAACAAACAAACAAAAATGTACACTGGTTCAGACAGGTTTACCTCATGGCCAGCTCCTGCCCCCCCCCCCAATGTATACATACATAAAGCTGCCCATGAGGCAAACAAGTTTAACCCCCTCCCTGCAAGCTGGTGACCTGCAGACCCACAGATCCCAGGCAGCCAGGCACAGACATTGTGGCGCCCCTCCCCAATTGTACTTTAATAAGGGCGCTTTTTATGTACAGCCGAGGCTCCTCACCCCCCCCCCAAATTCTGGTGCTAATCCTCTTCTTCACAATGCTGATCTTCACGTCCCGTCCCCCCCATTTTCCCAACATTGATTTTTCCTTGAAAAATATTGGAAAGGGCAGTGGGGAGTGAAGATCAGCATGGGAAATAAAGGGGGAGTGAAGAAACACAGCAGCTGTGAGCCAACCTCCTTGAGAGCAGGTTTGGTTCACAGCAGCTGCATCTCCCTCTCTAGGGAAGAGGGAGACACGGCAACAAGAGAGGCAGGTGACTTTCCATCAGCAGGTGGCAGCGGCACACAGTGGGTGGCACAGATCTGCTGCCCCTCATAACTCGCCAGAGCCGGCCGCCTGATGGGACTCAGCTTGTTGTTGTTTAGTCGTTTAGTCGTGTCCGACTCTTCATGACCCCCTGGACCAGACCACGCCAGGCACGCCTGTCTTCCACTGCCTCCCGCAGTTTGGTCAAACTCATGCTGGTAGCTTCGAGAACACTGTCCCACCATCTCGTCCTCTGTCATCCCCTTCTCCTTGTGCCCTCCATCTTTCCCAGCATCAGGGTCTCATGAGGTGGCCAAAGTATTGGAGCCTCAGCTTCACGATCTGTCCTTCCAGTGAGCACTCAGGGTTGATTTCCTGAAGAATGGATAGGTTTGATCTTCTTGCAGTCCATGGGACTCTCGAGTCTCCTCCCGCACCATAATTCAAAAGCATCCGTTCTTCGGGACTCAGCTAGACAGTTGCAAATAAAACATTTTAAGTGTGTTTTAAGTGCAGTATACAATGTGACACTAGATGGCAATGGTGAGCCCTATGGAAAATTAAATGTACTGTGGTACCTCGGGTTAAGAACGTAATTCGTTCCAGAGGTCCGTTCTTAACCTGAAACTGTTCTTAACCTGAAGCACCACTTTAGCTAATGGGGCCTCCTGCTGCTGCCATGCTGCTGCCGCACGATTTCTGTTCTCATCCTGAGTTAAAGTTCTTAACCTGAGGTACTACTTCCAGGTTAGTGGATTCTGTAACCCAAAGTGTTTGTAACCTGAGGCACCACTGTATTTTTTAAAAAGCATTTTCAGAACAGTTTTTATATGCCTCCCTTGCCTCCTGGGTGGGCCGGCCCTGGCTAAGAGGGAAGATCGGAAGCAGGAAGTGGTCGCTTTCTGAGGCAGAGTCCCCACACAAAGGCAAGCTCTTCTCTCTGAAGGGCAGGCTTGGCTGCAAAGGCTTTCTAGGCCTTGCTCTGTTTTTATTTATGCCGTAAGCTGCCCAGATGTGTGGGGAAAAATAATAATAATGATGATGTCCCTGGCAGAAATGACGAGCAGAATCCGAAACCAGGGAAGAGAAGCAGCGCAAGAAGAATGGAAAAAGTTCAAGGACTATTTAAAGAAATATTATAAAATTAACGAAAGTTAGAATGATGTTGGACTGGAAAGTAAACGGTTACTATTAGCAAGGGTTAAGACAAGGAGAATAAGGAAGATTAGATTAAATTTAAATTAAAATAAGGGAAGATTTGCTGAGTAATTGATAAGAATTTGGAATACAGAAAAGGGAGGCATGAGGAAGTCGGGGAAGAAAGGTATAAGAAATTAAGATATGAAATGGTACATGTTTTTTGTTTTGTTTTTGTTTTTGTCTGTTTATGTATTTGTTATATGTTTGTTGTTGTTATAAAAACCTTTAATAAAAAATTATTTAAAAATAAAAAAATAAAAAAATAATGATGATGTCTTAAGAGGAGGTCTGAAGGTATTCTTCAGACTGGAAGTGCAACCAAGGGGCGCCTGCTTTTCCTTAAGGCAGGGCAGGGGCAACCCACAGCCCTCTGGACGTTGTTGCACTCCCAGGTCCCCAGACAGAATGGCCAACAGTCAAGGATGGTCAAGGTTGTGGTCCAGCAGTATCTTCCAGGGCCACAGATCTCCCTCTCTTGCTTGGCCATAGGTCTGGGGTGTTGGAAGTTCTGGGATGCAGCACACATTTGTGTTAAGGTTGATGGGGTTTAGCTGGGGAAGGCACTGAGAGGTGAAAAGCCACAGCCATCTCACTTTAACAGCTATTGCTGCCTCAATGTCCTGCCAGCTCCCTCAGCTGGGAAGTGTGAACAAGGGCAGAAGAGCCTCCACCTTGAACAGCAGAGTGACTGTGAAGAAAGAAAAAACAAAATTCTTTTAATAACTTTATAAGTGATGTGACCTTGTTGCACAAATCAGTCTTTTCACCTGGCTTTTTAGGTGTTCTAATTTTGCTGTTATTTTTATTGCAAATAATTTGGTAATGATTTGTTGTAATTGTTGAGAGTGAATTTTTGTTGAATTATTATGTGTTGATATTTTGAGAGTTGATTTTATTGTGCACCATTATATTCCAATGGATCGTTGAGTATGATTTTATTTGATATAAACTGTTTATTTTAAGTCGTATTTATTATTACAACTTATTAGTGGTGCAATGGATCAGCACGCCCGACTGTTAACCAGAAGGTTGGTGGTTCAAGTCCACCCAGGGACAGCCGTGCGCAGGAGTCCTACAATTCTATGATTCTGTTATTTCCATTGGATCAGATTGTTATAAGATATAATAATAATAATAATAATAATAATAATAATAATAATAATAATAAATTTATTATTATTTATACCCCGCCCATCTGGCTGAGTTTCCCCAGCCACTCTGGGCGGCTCCCAATCAAATGTTAATAACAGTACAGCATTAAATATTAGAAAATTCCCTGCCTTCAGATGTATTTTAAAGATAGGATAGCTGCTTATTTCCTTCACATCTGAAGGGAGGGTGTTCCACAGGGCGGGCACCACTACCGAGAAGGCCCTCTGCCTGGTTCCCTGTAACTTCACTTCTCGCAGGGAGGGAACCGCCAGAAGGCCCTCGGCGCTGCATCTCAGTGTCCAGGCTGAACGATGGGGGTGGAGACGCTCCTTCAGGTATACAGGGCTGAGGCCGTTTAGGGCTTTCAAGGTCAGCACCAACACTTTGAATTGTGCTCGGAAACATACTGGGAGCCAATGCAGATCTCTCTGAACCGGAGTTATGTGGTCCCGGCGGCCACTCCCAGTCACCAGTCTAGCTGCCGCATTCTGGATTAGTTGTAGTTTCTGGGTCACCTTCAAAGGTAGCCCCACGTAGAACGCATTGCAGTAGTCCAAGCGGGAGATAACTAGAGCATGCACCACTCTGGCGAGACAGTCTGTGGGCAGGTAGGGTATTAGCCTGCGTACCAGGTGGAGCTGGTAGACAGCTGCCCTGGACACAGAATTGACCTGCGCCTCCATGGACAGCTGTGACTGTCCAAAATGACTCCCAGGCTGCACACCTGGTACTTCAGGGGCACAGTTACCCCATTCAGGACCAGGGAATCCCCCACCCCCACCCACCCCCTGTCCCCCCAAAACAGTACTTCTGTCTTGTCAGGATTCAACCTCAATCTGTTAGCCCCCATCGATCCTTCAACCACCTCCAGACACTCACACAGGACCTTCACCGCCTTCACTGGTTCTGATTTAAAGGAGAGGTAGAGCTGGGTGTCATCTGCATACTGATGAACACCCAGCCCAAGCCCCTGATGATCTCTCCCAGTGGCTTCATATGTGACTTTGTATATTTTTTTGTTCCTTCAGCTTGTAAACCACCTTTTGTATATAATAAGACAGCATGCAAATTAAAAGTGAAATGAAATGAAACCTCCAAACTTTCTAGACTGACTTCCTAACCTGTATAGCTAAAGCGGGCCTCTGGAATTGGCCCATTCTGGGGTGGCATCACAGTTATACCAGGAAGGTGTTGATTCCCAGCAGTGTGTGAGGCTTTCTTCTTCTCTTTCCCTTGCAAGTTCAACACAATTTCCCCAGTTGTACTTTTTTATTGTTAGGCAAGGCGGTGCTAATGTTCTAACGAGATTTCACACCTTGGCTGGTAAAGTGGCCAGTTAGATGTGGGGGTTGCATGCTTAACCCTACGCCCCAACCAAGTGGGCTCAGTTTTGAAATCATCTTCATGATGTTGTCCAGAGGTCAGCAAGCTTTTTCAGCAGGGGGCTAGTCCACTGTCCCTCAGACCTTGTGGGGGGCCAGACTTTTTTGGGGGGCAAATGAATGAATTCCTATGCCCCACAAATAACCCAGAGATGCATTTTGAATAAAAGGACACATTCTGCTCATCTAAAAATATGCTGATTCCTGGACCATCTGCAAGGCCGGATTTAGAAGGCGATTGGGCCAAGGAGACTGTGGAGCCAGAGCCAAGTGAGAGATGATGTGCTATTTATTTTATAGGCTTCCAGACTACTTTTATTTTGCTGTCTGCTGACAAATTGCACAATTAAAGGTTGTGCAGCCACCCCACCCCACCCCACCGACTTCTTGCAGGTATGAAAGTAATGGCGGCAAAATGTCCTAGAAAGGGAATGAATCCTTGACATGACGTCTGACAACCTCCATGCAAACAATTCTGAACAAACACTCAAGAAACTGGGTGTCACACAACCTCAGTGCTCAATAAACAGACTGCCTGGAAGTGACTGCATTGGCGCAGTGCCTTCAACGTATCAGGAGTGAGGAAACTTCCACAGCTTGAGGGCTGCTTCTTCTCATCAGCAACCGTCTGGGGCTGCCTGCCGCTGGTGCAAGAGATTTGACTTGCCTTACTGCTGTACAACAGGCCACATTCCACCTACGCAAGTCACAAACTTTTCTACACAAGCACATATGCACCTTATCTCTCCAACCTCCAATAAAGCAAAGAAGAAGCATTGTCATAGTTCAAGGCCACATTCCCAGGGGCAGACCAAGGGTGCAGGGCCAGGGGTGGGTCACAAAAACCACACCTCTCCACTCTGACTAGGAACGCACCTGGCCATCTGTGTGCTCCCTGAGCTGCTCCACCGCTGCTCAGGACAGTCAGGTGAGGCATGCAGGCTCCTCCGGATGCCTTGGCAGAGGAATCCAGTTGCTTCTGTAGACCATCATTGCAGCCCTGCAAGGCCCTCTCCCAAAAGTCAGTTGGAGGTGCTATTAGAAGTGTGATCCCAGTGGGGCTTGGAGGGAAGAAAGAGGGAAAGAGAGGGGCCAAAGGTAGGTGTAGATAAACCCAAAGCACATCCAACAGGAGTATTTCTCAAGAAGCTACAGGATACCTATGGATGGTGACTAACGTCATATGTGCTCAGCTTCCAACATCAATGGTGGGAGTGTGTTGGAGCTGGCGTAAGTGGTATTTATTTTATTTATTAAATTTCTATACCGCCTTTATCAAAGGCTGGTTTACAATATAAAAACCACAAAATATCTTAAATAGTAACAAACAAAACCACCAGTCCCATCACCGTATTTATTTATTAAATTTCTATCATGTGCAATGTGCACACACCTAAGTCAAGTGTGTCTGAGCATATTAACAAAGCAAATGGATGGGGGTCATGCTGGCACTGTCATTTGTAGAGTGCCCAGTTATCCTGTAAGTGAGGTTTAAAATAAGTTTTTTTAAAGGGGGGCCTAACGCTCCCATGTCATAATTCCCCTGTGGTTCTCAGTGGGCTGCTTTCATTGAAGAACTGGTTCAAGCTTCCCCCTTTCTCACTCGATAGCTACGCCATCAAGAGATGACTTAGAAGTACAAATGTGGATCAGGGGGCGCATGGCACTTTTCATACCTGCAGCTGCAGACTGGCCTGGCTTCCAGAGAGAAGGGGGCGAAGGGGGTTAACAGAGTGCCTTTGTTCATTGGGACACAGCTGGCAGGTGACTGATAACATTTGGTTGGAGTCTAGTGACTGCTCATCCAGGAGTGGGCTCTTATTCTCTCTGTGCATGTCAAGGTGGCAGAAGAAAGGACTCAATCTGCTGCAGCACTCAGATAAAAGAAGCCTTGATACCATTATACCAAACATTTGCCACCAGACTTGCAAAGTTGGGCAAAAAATTGCCAACAGGGATAGCCTCATTCCAGTTCTTGAAGAAGGATTGCTAGCATTCTTGCACCGGGAAGAGCAAATGTTAGGTGGAGGTAGGGGATAATGTTTAAGAGGGCTGGTGGGGGAATGCAAGAGCCAGGCGGTGTACACAATACCTGCTGTCTTTCATCCCATTCCCATCTCTAGGCAAAACTGTTGTGTAGGTTTCTAAAGTGCTACAGTCTCAGGGCTGTAAAGATCAGGCCTATTTATTTACATTACAGTGGCGCGCAAACTTTTTTGGGTTTACACTGGATTACACTTTCAGAATGAAAATTTGCTGACGCCACACCAATTTTTTTATTGATAAGAAATAAAAACCTCCAAGGAAGGAGAGTCCACAACCTCCTCAGGGAGTATGTTCCACTGTCAAACAGCTCTTACTGCTCAAAAGTTCTTCCTGGTTGGAAATCACCTTTTTTGCAACTTGAATCCATTGGTGAGGGTCCTACACTCTGGAGCAAGAGAAAACAAGTTTGCTTCATCTTCTATCTTCAATCTGACAGCCATTTAGGTATTCGAAGAAGGCAATCATATCTCCTCTCAGTCTCCTCTTCACAGGCTAAGCCAGTGGCATAGCGGCAGGAGGGGGGCACAAGGGGTGGTTGCCCTGGGTGCAAAATTGTTAAGGTAAAGGGCCATTAGGTCCAGTTGTGGCCGACTTTGAGGTTGCGGCGCTCATCTCACTTTATTGGCCGAGGGAGCTGGCGTACAGCTTCCGGGTCATGTGGCCAGCATGACTAAGCCGCTTCTGGCAAACCAGAGCAGTGCACAGAAACACCGTTTACCTTCCCGCCAGAATGGTACCTATTTATCTACTTGCACTTTGAAGTGCTTTTGAACTGCTAGGTTGGCAGGAGCAGGGACTGAGCAACAGGAGCTCACCCTGTTGCGGGGATTCGAACCACCGAGCTTCTGATCGGCAAGTCCTAGGCTCTGTGGTTTAACCCACAGCGCCACCCGCGTCCCGCAAAATTGTTAGGGTCACAAAATTTCAACACCCAGTGCAGTGCTTCCATCACACTCCATTGAAAACATGCAAACTACTGGCTGGCTGGGCTCCCTCGTCCACTTGCTTGCTTACTCCAAGGCTGCCTCAGCTCCTGGCAATCAGCACCCCCTGGCCAGCCCCAGAGGCCCATTCGCCTGGGGAGCCTGTAGCCAGGGCTGCTGCAACAAGCAGCTGTGCAAGCCTTGGGGAGGCAGAGATGCGAGAGGAGGGAGGAAAGGAAAGAGGGACAGAGGCCAGCGTTGCCCACAGCACCCCTGACCATCATTCAAGGCACCCCAGGGTGCCACCACACACTGGTTGAAAACCACTGGCCTAAAGGCTTGCTGAGAAACAGGTCACATTTAGCTGCCCACAAACTTGGACAATGGGTGCACCAGTTGCTTACAGTAGTACCTCGTTGTGAATCCATCCCGTTTAGCATCCATTTCATGGAACGTCTGCTGCAAACCTGCAAATACCGGAACGGGTTACCCCGGTTTGCTGCTCGCACAAGCGCAGAAGCACTAAATTGCGCTTAATGCATGTGCAGAAGTGCAAAACCGCTCACGCACATGCACAGAGTGTCCCTTTCGTCGAGTGTCCGGGGCTCCGGAACGGATCCCGGACTCAAAGCGAGGTACCACTGTATATGCAGCAGAGAAGGGGCAGTGATGTTTTCACACAATGCTCATTTCCTGTTGGTTTTCCTGCACCTGCACCTGCACCTGCACCCCTCCCCACTTCTATTCATGAAGCTCTCATGTGAGCATATACTCTCATCTGACCATACGCAACGGCTGTCTCAAATGTACACACCTCAGCTTAAATGGGAAGTGAACATGGCTTATGTTTTCAAATCAGGTGGAAGCTGGTTGAGAGGGAATGCATCCAACAACAAGGTTTCTCAAGAACCTACAGGATGCACACCCTCCAAATGTCCCTATTTTCCAGGGACAGTCCTGGATTTACAGAAGTCGTCCCGGTTTCTGATTTGATCCTGGAATGTCCCGCTTTCCCTTAGGACATCCCTATGTTCATCGGAGAAATGTTGGAGGATATGGTGTTATACAACCCCTGAGACAAGGAGATACAACCTTTAGAAGACATCTGAAGGCAGCCCTGTAGAGGGGTTATTTAATGTTTAATATTGGAATATATATATGTTGACTATATATGAATATATATTGAAAGCTGCCTAACAGCAACAATGGGGTGCGACCTCAGAAACCAGGGTTCAAATCTCCACTCTGTTCTGAAACTCACTGGGGGGGCTTTGGGCCAGTCTAACCGTCTTCTCAGGGTTGATGTGAGGATAAAATGGAGGAAGGAGAGAATTGTGTCACCTGGAGCTTCTCATAGGAAAGATGTCATATTATAAATGCAATAATAAAGAAAATCCCTGCTCAGCCATTAAGCTCTCTGTGGTGACTTTAGGTCAGTCACCATCTCTCATCCTGACCTACCTGGCTGTTGTAATGATCTAAGAGGGAGGGAGAACCATGCATGTTGCCCTGCATAGGAGCCAATTCCTAGGGCCCTTTGCCCCCCCAAAAAAATGTTTGAGGGGGCCACCCCCCAGGTCGATGAGCATTGCCATTCAAATGGGGTGTGGGCACTTCCCTGTGTTAACTAAATTGATGGGAGATCTGCACAGCTTTTCCTGAAGAGGCAGACTGACTTTGTACTGGAGCTTGTTTTTGGTTTGTTTTTTTCAAATAATTTTCTGCCTGAAGTTAATGTTTTCCGGGCCATTGCAAAGCCTGGGATTTCTGTTTATTCTCTCTCATCCCCTTCCCCTCTGTGTTATGTTCTTTTGAGTAGTGGGAAAATATCTAACTCATTCTGGCGAATGATAAATGGTCCTTTCCGTATTCTAATTACGCTGTGCCTCAGTCACAGCGGAGTCTAGTAAATCTTCTCCGATTATACACACTGCCTACTGTGCTTTTTTGAAAGGGGAGAAAAGGAAGAAGTTCTTCATTAGTCTGTTTTCTTTCTCTCCACACACCCACACACCACCCCACTCCTCAAGGACCATTCATATCAGTGGCAGCACTCCAGAGCTAGATATTGCTGCCTAGGGTTCTGAAAAAGTCACACTGATTTGAAATACTGAAGTGGTTATACCAATAAGGTTACCAATTGAGACAGCAGGTTCAGCCTTCCCTCTTCGTTGATGTGTTTCTTTCCTGATATATTTTCCTTCTCCCATTGTGTTGTGCCTCCCCCCCATTTCCTATCCATTGTGGGCATTTTTGTGCAGATCAGGCTGTCTGGATGCTTATCAGCCTGGCAGAATGAGTGGTACAAACAGGGGAGCATAAAATTAGGCACCTGTTGGAGCAGTGTGCAGAGGAAGCCAGGGCCCTCTCCCATTTTTTGATGTTAACACACCCCAACTTTCCAAGTGAACAAGAGCAACAAACTTATCAGCACCCCCAACACAGTTTTGAAGGTAAACAAAATCAGCAGGGGTACAAGGACTCTCCAGTGCATTCCACATTCTGTGGTTGAATGAAATTGGATCAGTGTATTCCACACGGTGTCATGTGTGTCCCTGTTCACCAGATGGACAGAAGGTGTGTTACGTGCTCCATGCAATTTGCTCCTGGCTGTCGGAAGGAACAAGTTCATTCCCTTGAGGCTGAGGGCTTAGCCACTTCCTATTGTCCTGCTGCTTCCCCACCAGAGAAAACTGCTCTTTAGTGCTCAATCTGAGGAAACAGCAGTTTGGGTTTTCCTCAGATGGCCATTTGCTCCAATCTAGCACTAAATAATGGGGAAAACTCTCAGATCTGTGCTTTTTAGGGACTGCACAAGCAGAAGTGTGAACCATCTCTAAGGTGAGAGGAGATCAGGAGAAGGTGAGAAAGGCAAGAGGTTTTGTGGAAGAGCCCTTGGCAATGCAGGGCTCATCCACAATTATCTTTTGCCTTGCAATTCCTAAGCACAGGTCTGCACTTTAAAACTCCATGTCCAAGTCCTTTTTTTTTTCTCCCCCTGGTGCTTTCTCCAGGAAAACCTACTCTTTGATGCTGAATCAGAACAAATGGTAGGTCTGGCAGATTGCCATTTGCTCTGATTCGGCAGTAAAGGGTGGGTTTTTCAGGGAAAAACCTGAAAAACCTGGGGCCAAAAACCTTTTTAGGGTACAAAATAAAGCTGGGATGAGCCTGCAGTCATGAGATCCCAATTGCACGAGAGTGTAAGTTCACACAACACAATAAACTAAACAGTGGCTTACCAGGACCCTGCAAATTCTGCAGGCTCCCAGAAAAGAGCTTGCAGCCATTTTGCTCCTCTCTGCTCCCTGCCAGGGCTTGTTACTGGTTATAGCTTGCGGTTACTGAGAAGAGAGTTTAACTATAAGCCTGGGTTCCGATGACACACTAAGCCAAGTGTTGTCTTAGATTAGTGGGAAGCAGGAATAAAAAGAACCAGAGAGGAGCAAAGCATCTCTGAGCTCCTCTTTGGGAGATCACACATTTGTGTGAACCCACTGAGTCATTGTTTTGGCTTACCATGCCAGGTGAAACAGGCCGCTGTGGAGATTCATCAGGATCCCTCCCATTCTGCTGTTAAATGCTTTGTCTGCATTTTGAAAGCTCAACTACTGAAACAAACTTTTAATTTCCAATGGTCAGCTGCTCTTGAAAGTATTTTTGCCTAATTATTCTGTTGTATAGTTTTTAAGGTCGTTCATTGGGTATTATATTGTCACTGCCTTTGTTAGACATAAAACAATTCATAGAAAATATGGGCATAAATTAAACACTAGTAATTGATGTTACTTTTCATCTCCATCTGTCACTTAACTACCTGAGATCTTTTAAGTGGATCAAGGAGTTTGTTTTCACTGTACCTACTTGACTTCAGAGCGTGCCTAGGGGAATCCTTAACTGTGGCTAAATATACACCACCTTATTTGTTATGTAATAAGAGTCACTGCCCTGGAAAAGGGCTCTGCCCAGGTTACACTACTTTAGCACAGTTAGGGCATCTGCTTTGGACGTGCCCTCATGACCACCAACTTCCCTTTAGCAAGTTTGGGTGGGGATGGAATTGGCTAGTGGTTAGGTTATTAGTTTTATATATAGCTTCGTACTACAAAATGCCCCAAAGTGATTTACAACTGAAGTACAAATACAATAATTAAAACTACATAAGCATGCTAACAACATATTCAAATTATTGTATCATAAAAGCATTCCTTCCCATCATAACCAACCCATGCAATTGAAGATGAACACCAAAAGAAGACAAACATCCAATCATGCGGCTGTCCAAATGCCCCCCCCCCAAAGAAAAACATATTTGTGTAATGTTAGGTGGGTCTCCCTGGGGAGAGCATTCTTTAGAACAAAAAAGGCTCTTGTGTGTCGTCAAAACCCCGCTCCCAAATTCCTTGACTCACTTTTGCACTTAAAAATGAAGTTTCTGTACTTTCAAAGATAAGGTACATTTTCTTTCCTGCTTTGTTTAATTGGAGAGTAAGGAAGTGCTTCAATAAAACATTAGAAAATCCTGACTTTCTGGTGGCACCATAGAGTCATAGAATCGTAGAGTTAGAAGGGACCCTGAGGATCATCTAGTCCATGGGTAGGCAACCTAAGGCCCGGGAGCCAGATCCAACCCAATTACCTTCTCAATCTGGCCCACAGACAGTCCGAGAATCAGGGTGTTTTTACATGAGTAGAATGTGTCCTTTTATTTAAAATGCATCTCTGGGTTATTTGTGGGGCATAGGAATTCGTTCATCCCCCCCCAAAAAAAATAGTCTGCCCCCCGCAAAAGGTCTGAGGGACAGTGGACTGGCCCCCTGCTGAAAAAGTTTGCTGACCCCTGATCTAGTCCAGCCCCCTGCAAGGCAGGACCGTGCATACAGGGATAGGGGGATGGAACCTGCAACCTTGGCATTATCAGCCCAACGCCAGCCAGCTGAGCTATCCAGGCTAGATACAGTCTTGCCTTGTTTACCTCAGGCAAGTAATGATTTAAAAGGATTCAAACCAGTTTGTGCCAAAGCTGTGAGCACAACGAAGAGGTGTGAACTCAAATTCACAGCTGCACATTTGTGAAATGCAAACACTGCGTTCCTTCCAATGAGCCTTCTGATCCTCGTATCCAAGACTGCCGCCACCACATAGAACATCTCTTCATCGCTGAGCTACAAATAGTCCTGTGCCTGCGGCAGGGCATTTCACGGGAGAAGTGACTGCTGAGGCACACCATACTTTTCATACACAACACACGTTCCCAGTCCTGCCTGGAGATGCCAAAGATTGATCCTGGGAACCTTCTGCAGGCAAAGCAGATTCTCTGCCGCTTTGGATGAAACCAAAGGCTGCCTACAACTTGCATCCACGTGTCAACGGAGATGGCCAAGCTAAACTTGGAGGTGTTCTTGGCTCATCACTTTGAAACTAACCAGACACACTGCCCCAAACCTCACACCCATGCTGCATATTGTACTACAGTAATTTTTAGTAATACAACAGATTCTCTGGCAAGATTCTGGTGTTAGATCGTGTCCTCCCTAAAAGAGGGCATGTGTTGCAGTGAGACCTGGAGACCGACCTCCTGTGTTGTGGGTGGGTGAGATCGGACAGCCCAACACCCGATTGGTAGGTCCCTCATTGTTGGGTTCAATCTGACCAATGGGGCGCAGTCCAAATGGATCGAGGGACCTATATATACCCATGCACGTGACCCAGAGCTTTCTCTTTCAGCTCGTGCATTCGGAACACCCGCCCACCTCTCCCTATTTTTTAGGGCATTTTGCAATTGACCTTGCTGTGCCATCGTGCGTCATCTGTTGTTGGGACAGGGGCACGGTAGGAATTTCCCCACTTGGCTTATTGGCTGTTGCCATTTGGGTTTCGCCTGCAGCGTAGCAAATCGTCACAACTTGTAAGGTTGCGGATAGGCACTGGTTCAGGTGATAGGGATGGGAGAACGCTCTTGCCATCCCTACGTGAAGGGTATTCCGTTAAAGGAATCCAGGGACTTAACTGGTTTGGTCAACCCCTGAGAGGGCGTTGTGCCCATGCCTGAGTCCAGGGGGGCATCTGGGTGGTGAACATAGTCTGTTCCCAGCTTTTCGCCTACCCAGGTATTCACCCTTGGCTGACCTATGCTGGTGCCCTGGGTCAGTGCTGCCTGCAAGGGTGCAGGGAGCTAGTCGAACCAGAGCCTATGAAACTGCTCACCTTCTGTAATCAATAAAGTTGTGGCCTAAATTCTGCCAAAAACCAAAACTAAAATTTGAGTCAAATGTGTCTTTAGGGGGGAGGTCTCTGGGTCTGAACATGCAACTTCTTTGCAATTATCTCCTTCACATTTAGCAAGAGTAGCTAAAACTATTTACACCCCTGAGCAGCTGCTTGGGTTATTTGTGGGGTCAGGCCAGGTGCCCCCTCTCATCAGGCATATGGGCTGGATCTAGACACATCAAAGAAGCGTTTCAGGAAAAGGCATTCTCAACTTTGTCTGAGAAATCCTGTTGGCAAAAACAGAACTCCAGAGCACCATCTGGTGTCACAGGGTTATAATGCATATCCAACACATGCAAAACACTTTTTCTTTCCCAATCTAGCTGAGTCCTTGGAAAGAAAGAAATACCCTTCCTTAGAGGCACATTTTCTGACAGAAGTGGGCTGCAAATGTATTGCTCCATCCTAGAATCCATGTTTTATCTTAGTTATTTATTGAGCTGGGAAGCACAACACAAAAGGCAGCTTGTCTGATAAAAAGGCTCTTTGTGTGTGTATGCGTGGGGGAGTTATTAATGAGTCAGACTTCTAAAGCCCTTGTCTTAACTCAGACAGAGAAAGATAAGGTCCTTCTTGTGTCAGAAGTTGGGCCTGTGGCACAGTCAGTACAAAGTCTCCTTTTGTCTCTCCTCTGCTACATCGCCTGTGCCTTCATTTGGGGCATGGCAGGTCAGCACGGCCCCCTCAGACAGAGATGTCTTTCGGGAAGAGTGCCATGCACAAATGCACAAAAAATACCTTCTGTCTCATTTCACAGGTGGAAGAGAGGAGTTATTTTGGGAGAAAGCAGACAAACGGATGGGGGATAATTCTATCAACAACTATAAACTGAGAGCTAAATGGAAGCACCACCTTCCAGAGCCAGCAACCAGGGTCACTTTCAGATGACCTGTTTATTGAGGATTCATCCTAAGTGATTTCCACATAGTTTGCAGGGAGGTTAGACAATGTTGGCTATGTACTGATCATTTGTTCTGATTTGATTCCTTATTGCAAACAACCTGAAGTTTTTTTGTGGGGGAGGTAAAGCAGGTTTGTTGTACACAACCCTCTGGTCAGCTGTTGTTATAAGAATTTTAAGGTCTCAAATATATAATAAATATTCATAAATGCACACATATCTAAATATCTAAACCATGTGTCTGAAATAGTATAGGAGAGCAATCCTGAAGCCATTTTGACTCTCCCAATGACCTCAAATATTCCTCTGCATTAAGGGAGGCAAATGGTGAAAGCCTTCCCATTGTCCTTTTGCTTACAAATCCTGTCTTAAGGGCATATTTGTGTATGAATAGGGTGAGCCTGTGAGCTTGACTCAGGAACTAAAATATTAACCATCACAAAAGAATGTCCAGGCAATGCAATCAGTGACTATTATCAAGTATCTGGGCAGACAGGATTTCTACTGTAGACCACCTCCTATGATGTATGTATGATGATTTTGGGGTGGTCTTTGGGTAAGGGGGCTGGGCAATGTCAAAAGTCTTTAAAGCTTCCTGCACACTTTTGTTCATGGTCTCTCCCTCCTTGGAAGGAGGGGAGGAAACTCTGTTGCAACAGAAAAATAAATGTCTGCCTTGCTTTCCCCTAGATTCTGCCACCCTCCATTCTTCTTTGACTGATCATGGACTTAGGGGACTCAAAGAGTCCCATGGGGAGTTACGCAGCAAAAGCAAAACCCCAATTTTTATATCACTGTAATTCTGCAAATTGACTTTGATAGTAAACGACTGAATCCCACCCCAAAAATAGGAGCAATCTGAAAGCACCCCTGGTGTGGTGCACAACCAGAGTGAACGGGCATTACGTGTGTGCCATGCTTGTGGGGTTTCTAAAGACATCTGGTTGGCTACTATTGAAAAAGGATTCTGGATGAAATGGATCTTTGGCCTGACCCAAGACGGCACTTAGGAACCTAGGAAGCTGCGCCCGGCTGAGTTGGGACATTGCTCTGCTTCGCTCAGTCGTGCTTATGCTGACCTGCAGCTGCTCTCTCCAGGATTTCCAGCCAGGGTCTTCCCTTACCTGGAGATGCCAGGGATTGAACCTGAAACTTTTGCACGCCAAACATCTGCTCTCCCAAGGATATGTGGCCCTTTCTATCACATGTAATGTGCACTCTCTTTCCTATTGACTCTGGTTACAGATTTCGCCCCCTGCCCAAAGAACAAATGAAGTTCCTTTATTCAGTGCCATATCTATGGGGTGCTAGCTGAGTTTTTTTGCCCCAGGTGAAGTCTCCAGAGGGGTGCCACTGAGGCTTTCAGCCTGTGTGTGTGTACCCAAGAGCACGTGGAGGGGTGCCAACGTGGGTCTTTGACCAGGGTGAAATAAAGCCTAGTTTTGCCCCTGCCTTATTCTGTGTTAGACCATTGGTCCACCCAGCTCAGTGTTGTCTCAGCAATGTCCCCAGGATTTCAGGATTTCAGAAAGGGGGTCTTTACCTAATGATGCTATGGGGATATTACTCCCCAACCCCCTCCCCTATTTATATATATTTCTTATTTGGCTGCATGCTTCTCACTCAGCCTACACCTCCGATTTCTGCTAACTCCAGCTAAAATCTTCCTATCACTTCCTCCCCCCCCCCCCAGACAGAGCTGAGCTTTCCCTTTCCCTGGGAGCTACAGGACTGTCACCTCCTCCAAGCTCTGAGGAGTATCTCATTTGAAAGCACAGTTCCCCAAGACTCCATTTCCTGGCCATTAGCTGCCACTGAGGAAACATTAGCAGCCTATTCTGCACTTTTAACTGGCAATCAGCCTAACAAAGGAATGGTCAGGCAGTAGCCATAACATCATTCTTATGGTCATACAGAAACAAAAGGAGTGCAGTTCTTCCAGGCTCCTGTTTAGCTCAATAGTTGAAGATATTTCTTTAATGGGTACTGACAATTACAAAAGGTTTGCTTAAAATGAGCATTGATGGCCATTGGGAAGTAGTGGCTACAAAACACATCTGGGTAGGTACTGAAAGAAATAATTTTACTATATTCAAGCTCCCATGGAGATGAAAATCTGAGTTTTTGCAGCTAGTGCTCAAGAAGGAGCCGAGCTTTGGGAGAAGAAAAGACTCAGGAGTAAACCCTACGCAAATCCGGAGTAGAGTCCCTAAGACGGTTGGGTTACGTGGTGCCTCATATGCATCCTTCTGGCAACTCCTGCAGCCAATCTGGTGCCAAATGTATTGCTCTCCAACCAGCGAGGCTGAGAGGGGGGTCTTGTTGTCTGGGCAGCCCAGGACCTCCTGACACACTGTCCCAGGAAGGTCACTTCCGTGCTGCTAATGCAGCAGTTTGACTTGTGCACTCCACTGCCTCTTGAGATAGACGGATGCCACCTTCATCCTTGTTCTTTCTCCAACTCTTTTCATTCAGTTATATATATGCTCAGAACCAGTGATGTAGTGGCAGATTCTGAAGGGGGAGGCCCATAGCACTGTAGCTGAGCATCTGCCTTGCATGCAGAAGGGTCCCAGCATCTCCATGTAGCACTGAGAAGGACTCCTGCCAGAAACCCTGGAGAGCTGCTGCCAGTCAGTGTAGACAATACTGAACTAGATGGACCCAATGGTCCAACTTGGTATGAGGCAGCTGGCTATGTTCCTCACAGCCCTGACACTGTGCAGCCCATCACTCCTCTTGTACCCATACTCCGGGGCTACCAGCCTTCGCAATAGCTTGCATTTTTCCAGTAAATAAAAGTGACAAAGTCTTCTCATCCCAATCTTCTTCACAGGGCCATTGTAAAGATAAAATGAAGGGAGGGGGCAGAGATGTATTGCCCAGCCTGAGCCCATGGAACTAGGGGGTAGGGGTGGAAGGAATCTGAATAAGTAAAACAAATCCTGCGTGAATTTCTGTGCACACTTTTGGCCTTGAATTTATTTGTGTGCTGAGCACCGTCCGCAATGGCAGCATTTTATGTGCTCAAGTCGGTTTCAGCACAATGGGAGTTGGCTTTTCTTTATGTCCATGGCATTTTTCCAGCCCAATAAAACCTTTGCAGCACCTCTTCTCTCTTTCCCCCCCAATTTTTTTTATTGATTTTCACAAAATTAAAAACACACAAACAAACAAACAAACAAACAAACAAACACAAATCATAACTTTATTAAAACTAATCTTCTTAACATTGTTAAGTGACTTCCTCGTATCCCCCTAGTTGAATTTCAATGCATATCATTTTAACGGTTTTCCAAAGCACCTCTTCTCTTTTATTGTGTGTTCTATTCCTCCTCTCTTTAAAATAAACAAGGACAGCAGAAAATCCAGCACACACAACACCCCGCCCCTCCCCCAAAACCAACCCTTCCATGCTCAGGTATGCCATCATCTTCCAAGGATTTCAAAATGAACTGTCAGCAGATTATTATTACTTATAAAATTTGTATACCGTCCTTTATCTGAAGATCCCAGGGCAGTTGTGATAGAGGACACAGAATGGAGAGAAACAGAAATACATCATTATGGAAGGTTTGGAGTACGGCTAATGGTTTGCAGAAGAATGTGGGAACAGAGAAGTGCTCTTTATGCTACCCTAGGAGCTCTTGGGGCTCTTGGGTCCAATATTTGTCTGCTTATTTGTTTAAATTATTTGCCACTTTTCTACAACAAGCTGTGCCCAAAGCAGCTTACAGCAAGCATTCAAATAATCGAAATACAGAACATGCCAGTGAAGTCAAAGTAACAAAAATCAACAACTTAGCAAACACAGAACAAATTTAATATTACATACCCACTCACACACCCAATCTAGGTTTAAGTACATAAACACAAAGCAAATCTGAAAGTTAACCAGCCATAAAGTTTCTGGTTCTGGTCCTGCTGCACCCCAAGGCCAGGTAGATGATATACAGCTGCCTCCACATCTCTCCTCCAGAAGAGGCTGACAGCTGCAAAAGGCAAATGTCAGGGAGAACAATGGTGGTCAGTCTCTTCCGCAGCCTGATTGCCAGTGCAAGTCTTATTGTACTGGTGGCTGTGCACTGCAACAGAGCTCAACGGGCAGTGCTCATGTGTGGACAATGCAAGAACCGGGATCAACAGTGTTTCTAAGCCATGCCTTCTGGCATGGAAGAGGGGGTTGCAAATGCTCTGAAGGTTTAAAAATATGAAGAGAGAGAATGGCCTGTTTCCTTCCACCTCAAACAAGCATGTGATTGGTATATCAATGCCCCCAAAGGCCTGTATGGCCAGTGTGGTGTAGTGGTTAAGAGCGGTAGACTCGTAATCTGGGGAACCGGGTTCATGTCTCCACTCCTCAACACGCAGCTGCTGGGTGACCTTGGGCGAGTCACACTTCTCTGAAGTCTCTCAGCCTCACTCACCTCACAGAGTGTTTGTTGTGGAACAAGAAGGGAAAGGAGATTGTTAGCCGCTTTGAGACTCCTTTGGGAAGTGATAAAGCGGGATATCAAATCCAAACTCTTCTTCTTCTCTTCTTTGTGTTGCCACCCCAAACTCCAAGTGCTGTGAGCTTCCAGGGGTTCCAGAGTCCAGTTTCCTTGGAATGAGGGACAGCGGAGACTGTGGTGTCTTTATGGTATATGGTTTATTTACAAATGTATGCACAACCTGAGCCTACAAGGTCTTGCTTTTCCCACAGTCACAGCCTTGGATTAAATCAGAAATCAAGCATGGCTCTGCCTCTCTGGCTTCTGCCTGCTTCTAGCCCAGCTCTCAAATGCAGCTCTGGCTTTTGTGTTCCTCACTACCAGCCAGTTGAGGGAGGAGGTCCACCCATTTGCCCTCTGGCACAGAGCAACCTCCTTTCTTATACTAAGGACCATACTTAGGGTGACCACCTCACCTAGAAGCTTGCGTGGCTAGTTCAACAATAGAATACTCCATCAGATTTTAACCCTTGCTGGATGCAGGACCCCAGGGCATCATGCAGGCTAACCTCTCCCAAACTCACAACTCTCTGGTTTGCAACCCAAACAGGAGTACATCCCGGCATCTCCAGTGTCTGACAGTCTCACTCTTGACTCACCTTGCCTCTGAGTTCTGTCCAAAGCTTGCAATGACAGTGCAGTAAAAGACAAGAAGCAAAAGCCTACAAGGGAGAAGCCAGAGAGGATTTTCTTCCTCCCCTCATCTGAGTCACCAGAAGGAATTACAAACGTGCCTGGCACTTATTTTATCTGGACGTGTGACCTTCTTCCAAATATTATTTCTCCCAAGGTTTCCTGGCCCCCTGAGAGCATTTTGCTTTCCACCCTTGTGATTTTAAAAATTACCACTGCTGACCCAAAAGTCATCTTTCAACAGAACATTAGCCATGTCCTCGACACTCCCTCCATTCTTCTGTGAGTGTGGAGTGGAGGAGATACTGTTTCTGGCCCTGCCAAACTGGGGAAGGGAACATGCTGCTTTGATGCGCCTAGCTGCATTTTACAGTGACGTAGCAGCCAAGCAAAGACCAGAGCTGCAACCTTCAGTCAACGAATCAGGTTAAAAACTTTTATTTAAAGCACATTTGAAGCTCACTGCTTCCCCAAAGCTTCCTGGGAGCTGTAGCCAAAGGTGCTTGAAATTGTAGCTCTGTGAGGGGTAAACCGCAGTTCTCAGGGTTTTTTGAGGGAAGCCATGCAGCATGTATGGTGCGGATGTAAAGGTGTCCCCTTGTTAATTGGTCAGCTGTTTGCTTCCACAAAGTTAATAACTGTAATATTTTTTCTTATATGGGCTTTGGGGAACGCCTCTTCTAATTGGCGCGCCCGCTACCCCACGTGTGTGCAACATCTATAATCATGTAGAGCAGTGCATCTCAAAATGGTGGTCCACAGACTGGTGCTGGTCTGTGAGCCATTGGCTGTTGGTTCGCAGAAGCTCCACTACTGCCCAGGTTGAGTGGGATGCTTCTGGGACTAAATATGGTGCAGGTCCCTGGCACATGGCATGAGAAAGTAATTGCGCGTCACCACATCAGACAGTCTGAGAAGCCCTAGTACAAAACATGTTTTTATTCTGCAACTGTGTCATGAGGAATGCATGTATGGCCAGGAAGGACGGCTGTCTGAAACCCTGGAGAGCCATTGCTGCCAGCCTGTGTAGACAACACTGAGTCAGGTGAACCAAAAGCCTAATTCATTAGAAGGAAGCTTCCTATGTTGAATGAGTAAACTGACTGCAAGTGACGCAATTGACCATCTCACCCTGCGCCCTGTGGTCCCACGGGATCCCAGGGCAGGGCAGGTCTCCATCTCTGGGGGCAGAGAGGAAGAGGGGCATCCTCAGAAAGAGACAGCTGACCTTGTAAGCCCCCTTTCCACTGCCATGGATATCCCTGCAGTTCAGCTGTAGCCTTTCCCAGGCTGTGTACACACTCCAAAGCCCATTCAAAACACATTTCCCAACACAGATAATTCCAGGGTTTATTAAGAGTTGCTGGGAATTATAATTCTGTAAGGGGTAAACTATAGGACGCAGAATCCCTCGAAGGAAATGATGTGCTTCTAATGTGTTTTAAAGGTACAGTTATAAGAATTCTAAGGTTGAATTCTGAGGGGACTTCCGGGTTAGCGTGATCGACTAATGGCGGATTCCCTTCGAGCTCCGGAGGGAATCTGCTCAGTAGGGGACGGGTCCTGCCGCGGCGGCGACGCGGGGACCCTCAGAAACCACAGGCGCTGAAGCCTGTGGACTTGGTGACTCGGCGGGCACCATTTGCGCCCCCCCCGACCCGCGAAGGAGCCTTTTTAAAGGCTTCGGAACGGGGGACAGGGAGAGGCGCGGTGCTGTGAGTCGACTGCTCCCCCTACGGAGTGAAGCCGCAAGCCATGGTCGGAGAGCGCTGACTTCTTCCTTTGAACATTTGGACTAAAAGTAACAACCCGTGAGTAATACGGAAATTGGATTTAAAATTTCCTTTTTGGATTTGGCACGAGCAGGGAAGGCGCAAAGAGGAAGTCCGTCTCCCCGTCTTGTAAACATTTTAAAGCAAGGACTAGATAACTAAGGTTGAGAGAACACCTTCTTCTTGAGAGGATAAAAGTAATTAATTTCACGTTTTGGCAGTATAAGTGACTTTGCTGGAGGATAAGAGTTAATTTTGAGTGTGGAACCGTCACCCCTCCCCCCAGGACCCGGGAGCAATCTGTGAGAGAGCCTGTTGAAGAGACATAGAAGATTTTGACAGCTGTCAAACTAACTGTCAAAGCTGGGGGGGGGGGAAGAGAACTTTGTTTCTGTTGCCTCGGCTGGTTGTATTTGATACATATAGGTAATAAATTGTTGAAAATAAAGAGAAAAAGTTAATTTGACTTTTGGATTGGAACTGGAAGGAATACTAAGTAACCAGAACTCCTCTAGAGGGGGCTCTGGGACATTACAAGAATGGCTGCAAGTGGAAAAATACTGATTGAACTGGAAAAGACTTTTCTTCTCTTGAGAAAATTTCAAGAACAAAGCAATGTTTTGGCTACAAATGTTACAACATTGAATGAAACAGTAAATAAACTTGCTGAAACTGGAAGGGACTTGACTCAAGTCTTTGTATCAGAACAAAAAGACTTTGTAACTGAGCTAAAAACTTTTGCAGCTGAACAAGAAAAGAAACCTGAGAAATCTGAGAAAGTGGGGAAAGAGATACATGACAATTTAGAGGGAAAGGAAGGAGGAGCTATAATGCTGCAGATGATTAAGGAGAGCCAGAGGCCTGCTAAGAGGGATATAAAGGAAAAGAAGAATGAGATTATGAAAATCTGGTTTGAATGGAAGAATGAGGAATGGAGAGATCTCCTCATGTGGAGATCTGAAGACTCATGGATTACAAACCTGACTAAAGTGGAAGCTGGAGTTTCTGGGACATTTGGACTTAAAAGGAGTAAGAAACAAGATTTGGACTACAATTTTAAATACGGAGGTCGGGCTGGAAGAAACATGGACCTTATTGGGACAGAGCTTCTCCGAGATTTGGTGTTTAATATAAAGGACTACAAAAAAAACCGGCAGAGAGGAAATGAGAGAGACTTAAGAGCCTCGGACGTGAGGTCACCAGGCTGACAGCAGATAGACTGATGGACATCTGTTGGAGCTCGAAACCGGGAAAGGCGGGGAGTGGGGTTTTGGGTATCCAAAGGGTGTACAATTATACTTTGTTTTTATATACTTTGTTTTGTTACTTATATTAAAATGGGGAACTCGTGAAAGGGAATTGGGGTCGATCTTAGAAAAAGATGTTAAGAATAAGTACTGATGTATAAAGACTGAGGTTTATGTTAAAACTGGTTAACCAAAAGGATTTAAATATGATAAGGTAAAATTTGGGTTAAGAACTTGCTGAACTAAAAATTGAATTGGAATACAAGAAGGGGAGGTGTGGGGAAGTCAAGGAAATATGTTATTGACAGAAATGTATGTAATTATATGTGTGTGGTTTTTTTATTTTTGTTTTTTTTTGTTTTTTCTTTATTTTTTGAAAATTTTAATAAATATCTTATAAAAAAAAAAGAATTCTAAGGTTGAATTCCATTATCTCAAATATAAGATAACTGTTCATAAATGTACAAGGCAAACACATACATAAATATATAAACCATGTGTCTGAAATAGTATAGTAGAACAATCCTGAAGCCATTTTGACTCTCCCAAATTGACCTCAAATATTTCTCTGCAAGGAGGAAGGAAATGGGAAAAGCTTTCCAATTGTCTTTTGACTGTAGGGGCTTATACCTCCCTTTTCAAATACAGTCTGGCAAGTATCTGTTAAGCTGAACACACTTATCAATATGCAGAAAAGATTCAGGAACTAAGTATTTACCATCTCAAAGGAATGGCCAGGCTGCCCAGAAAAGGCAATCAAGTAAGGCCTTGTCAGGTATCCTGGCAGACAGGAGAGAAGCAACACTCTCAAATTTCTGCTGGAGACCGCCTCCTGTGATGTATGTTTTGGGGTGGTGGTCTTGGGCTGTTGTTGTTGTTTAGTCATTTAGTTGTGTCCGACTCTTCGTGACCCCCTGGACCAGAGCACGCCAGGCACTCCTGTCTTCCACTGCCTCCCGCAGTTTGGTCTACAGTTGGTCTACATGGTCTACTCATGCTGGTCTACAGGTGGGCAATTTCAGAAGTCTATATAGGGGCTTGCGCACCATTGTCCGGGGTTCTCCTCCCTCCTGTGTGTGGTGAATGGGGACCCTGCTGCAACAGTTTATTTCCTTTGATAAAGATCAGGCTTACTAGCCTCTTTACTTCTCAATATACTTTGGTTGGCTTCTGTTATTTTCTCCTACCGATAGGGAACCCACTTAAGGACTCTATACGGGCTTTGGAATATCCCATAAGGGAAAGGTAGCAGGAGAAAAGAAATGCAGAAATGTGCTTAGCATGTGTGGCTCTCCATCCTGCTTTTCCTGCATTCCACTTGAACTAGGCGAATGTTCCAGTTTTATTTCTGGAACATAAGCATACACTGTTTGTGCCACTTTCACTAATAGTCACACTGAATCTCACTTTGCAGCTGGTGGTTTTGTTTTTTGTTTTTTGTTTGACTGGATGGTGGTGATGAGGATTGAAAAGCTTCTTTCTTCTCCCGCATCAGGTCAGTAGCAGCTGAGGCCTAAGGCACATCATAAAAGCTGAGAAAAGTTGTTTGCATTGATGGTGCTGGCACAATGACTCTCTCGTCAGCAGCCAGCTAGGAAACATAGCACTCAGAGCAGGGATTTGGATATGCATGTTCAGCTATTTTGAGGCAGGGCTGCATGTTTCAGTTCATAAACTGGAAAACTTGGAGTTTACACAGGGGCTGCTAAGCTCCATCTTGTTGACTGGAATCTGGAATCTGATTTACGTCTACAATAGGCACTGAGGGCCTGGTGTTCAGGAGACCACTCAATCTGAAGCTGGCTGGCAGGAGCCCACAGAACACAACCTCACAATACCAGGGACCATTGAACCACAGCTGGGACCCTCGCAGACACCTTCTCTGTGGCCTAAGAGTTCCGTTTCCAGGGGGGACATTCTATCATATGTGGTGGGATTGTAATGTAATTTTAAAAATTTGGGAAATGATATATAATGAATTGAAGAAAATGTTCCACTTAATATTTGTTTAAAAACCTGAAGCATTCTTGTTCGGGATAGTAGGGAAAGATCTGCCGAAAAAGCTGAAAAACATCTTCATGTATGCGACAACGGCCGCGAGAGTCCTAATAGCACAAGGATGGAAGACTGAAGAAATTCCAACTAAAGAATCACGGCAAGAAAAATTAATGGACTATGCAGAGCTGGCAAAATTGACACATAAGCTATGGCACAAGGGTAACTGTGATTTTAAAGATGAATGGGAAGCCTTTACAAAGTATCTGAAGAAGCAACAAAGTGAATTGGACTCCTTGGCAGGTTTTGAATAAACATTCACAAACTTTTTATTGACAATAACTAGTTAAACAATTTAAGGATCTATACAACTTTGTAACATGCAGAGAACAGCATTTACAGAGAAACCAAAGACTGGAACTGAGGGAAGTCGGGGTGGGGGTGGGGTGGGGTTGTGTGGGAGGGTGGGGGGAGGGAGGAAAATGGAAAAAAATTAAGGATGATATGTTTTTTGGAGAATATGTTTTGTTTAAATATTTAATAAAAACTATTTTAAAAAAAAAGAGTTCCGTTTCCACACATCTTACATCAAGAGTCCAATGAGGCAGGGAGGACCCTGGAGTCCAGCAGTGGTGCTGATCTTGAGGCCAGATGGCTGGCCTGGGGAGGGACTCCAGCTCTCAGGAAGGGAGACACTGGATTCACTTTGCATTTAAAGGTGAATTTACCTACTTCATGCTTTCCGAAACAACTACAGTACTGGAAATCCCATTTGGAGATTTTACCAGGAATTTCCCCATGCAATTTATATAAGTATATAGCATATTTACACCCATAAGTTCTGGAAAAAATCCACACCACTTTGGAGTAATAGTACCGCTCTATTCTGCCTTGGTCAGACCCCGCCTGGAGTCCTGTGTCCAGTTTGGGGCAGCACAGTTTAAGAAGAATATTGAGCAGTGGGAATGTGCGCAGAGGAGGGTGACCAAGATGATCAAGGGTCTGGAAACCAAGCCTTATGAGGAGCGCTTGAAGGAACTGGGTATGTTCAGCCTGAGAAAGTGGAGACTGAGAGGAGATAGGAGAGTCATCTTCAAATATCAAAAGGGCTGTCACATGGAAGACTGAGAAAGCTTGTTTTCTCCTGCTGCAGTGGGTAGGATCCAAACCATTGCATTAAAGTTACAAGAAAGGAAATTTTGATTAAACTTTTTGACGGTAAGAGCCCTCCAACGGTGGAATGGACTCCCTTGGAAGGTGCTGGCCTCTCCTTCATTGGTGATTTTTAAGCAGAGGTTGAATAGCCATCAGTCATGGATATTTAATTGAGATTCCTGCATTGCAGGGGGTTGGTCTAATGATCCTTGAGGTCCCTTCCAACTCTATAAACTCCATAAATACAAGCGGAAAGTGTGCACAAAGATGCATATATTATAGGAAATGACATACAAAAATGCATTACATATGAGGAAACTGCTTTGCAAATATGTACATTTTAGGGAAAACTGCATACAGAAATATGTATATTGGAAGAAATGTACACATATAGATTAGTGTATTCAAATAAATTGCAAATTAGTGTCCTTTTTGGTGTCACATATTTTGTGATCTGCAGGTGGTGACTCTGTAAGAGGAGTTATTCAAAGTTACTCATATTTGCAAATGTGTATGTGTCTACACACACACACACGCTGCAGAATCCAGCTTTTCCAGTAGGGAATTTGGTGGTACACTTCGATGCCCATGCGTGGCTCTTAGCTGCACCATGGGAGTAAAGGCATGCTTGGAAGACTGGCAAAAGCAACGTGAGGGTGAAACCATGCTTTGAGCAACCCCGCAAGGCATTTCTGTTTATGCTCTTGCTCTCCAGGTTGTCAGGGGGAGGGGGAGCAACACAAGAGCCAATCCCCTTTGTCAGTGGATATGATGAACAGAACCTAGAAATTTTATTTTAAAGAGGAACTAGTTCTCATTCAAGGACATGTCCAAAAAAGGGGACTAATTCCACTTCACAGGCATCCTTTTACAAAATGAACTTTTTTGGTTTGTGTTTAGTTCGCAGTTCAAGTTTATCCAAATGATCCTTGGCATTTTTTCTTTTTCAGAATTCAGAATGCTATAAGCTGCTGTGCTGAAGTGTAAAATATACTTAAGAAGATCAAGAAAAACATGAAAACACACACAGTGGCATGGGAATAGTTTATTTCCCCAAACAATTACGGTGTTTGGGTTAAATGCACAAAGAGTATAAAGCATACATAGGAGAATGAACTTGAAGATGAACTAGAAATCATCCAAATTTCTTCCCCAAAACAAATTTAATTCACGTTCAGTTCACCCAGCAGTTACAGAAACTAATTGCAGGGGTAGTTCAGAGATTTCTGAAGTAGTTCAGTGAACTTTGAAAAATCAAACTAGTACATTTGAAGCACTAACCATGAAGTGAATGGTCTCCCTCCCCTCAAAGGAGCTGTGTGGGGAATTTTGCTTCATGGTAATTGATCATGACAATGAAAGGGCACCACAGCGCTTTTCCTGCCACACTTAGAACACAGGGCACCTTCCAGGGGGAGATTTGCTCAGCCGTGTCAGTACTTCCAAAGGACATTTAGCTGAAACCAGGCTGTCTAAAAGCCTGCAAGGGGAGAATAAAAAACACTCATGATGGTCTGAAGGTTAAAAACGGAGCTCTTCACAGAGAGGCACACCAAAAAGCTATTACAGGGCAGAAGATCAAGTTCTCTTTTCTGTTAGAATAATTTGATCATAAATAAAGGAAGGCATGTTCCGTCTTCCCCTTCCCCTTGCTGTGAGAGGGTGTGGGGAGATGGAGATTTTAAACATGCACATTATGCCAGGGCTGACTAGGTGTTAATTTATCCTACAGGGATCTAGTAGGGACAGTTGCTAACTGAGGGTTTGGCATGTTAGAGGAGGGGTAGTACCTCTGGTGGGGGACATGCCATGCTCCTTCTGGGAATGTTTTTCCACCTTTGGTCCCCACCCTGCACTCAGCTCTCACCTGTGGCTCCTAGAAGCTGTCAGTGTGTGAAAGCGGCCACACTCCAGGATCGGCTTCGGCTGGACACCCAAACCAGGTGAGGGTAGCCAATGGGTCTCAAACCCTCAGTCAGTTAGGGACGTTCTCTGCATGCGAAGACAGGCTCCGGTAGAGTGAGAAGATGAGACAGACACTGAGTCAAGAAGGCGCTTAGTGCGCATGTTGTAGAGGGGAAAATCTGTACCTCTTGCCTTGCAGGACATCTTCAGGAGAAGAAAAGGCTAAGGAGCAAACCCTACACAAATCCTGCTATAAGGCAACTCCTGGAAAGGTAAAGGGACCCCTGATGGTTAGGTCCAGTCGTGGCCGACTCTGGGGTTGCGGCGCTCATCTCGCTTTACTGGCTGAGGGAGCCGGCGTACAGCTTCCGGGTCATGTGGCCAGCATGACTAAGCTGCTTCTGGTGAACCAGAGCAGCGCACGGAAACACTGTTTACCTTCCCGCCGGAGCGGTACTTATTTATCTACTTGCACTTTGACGTGCTTTTGAACTGCTAGGTTGGCAGGAGCAGGGACCGAGCAACAGGAGCTCACTCCGTTGTGGGGATTCAAACCGCCGACCTTACGATCAGCAAGCCCTGTGGGTTAAACCACAGAGCCACCTGCAAGTAGCCTTGACATTGTCCAGGTAAGTTTTTGTAAACAGTGCAAGCTTACAGAATGGGCTGATCTTTGGAGCTCAGTCTTCAGTTTTTTAATTGAAATGGGATCTAATTCCCCATCCCACCCATTTTGTTGTATTTGGCCCAGAAAAGTAGGCTAAGTCAGGAGGATGCTGGAGAGAGTTTCACTTGCTCTGCCCGCATTCCATTCATCAATGTAAGCCTTTCCAATTTCTGGAAAATTAATTTAGCATAGAATCTGGATGCTTATTGGCAGGGTTAGGGGAGGAAAACCATGACTGTTAAGTTTGGGAGTTTGGATGTCAGCCTAGCCTGCAGCGAGGGCGGGGGCAGTGTTGAGTTATTAATTTGTCCCGCTCTCCGTGGCCCAAATATTTTTTCTCTTCGGCTCACCAATGTGGAATGTTGAGTAATGCATTTGCTATGGAGAGTGTACATGTCCACATCATGCTTGCAAAGCTCACAGGCTAAGAGTAGAGCCCTGCTTCACGCATTTCATTTTTAGTGTGCACCCAACATTTCCATGCACATCTAAAAATGGAAAATGTGAACATTTGCTTGCAGACATGAGTATCATACAGGCGTGTTCACTATCAGTGTTGTGGCTCCCTGATAGTGTACACTCAAGCGTCGGTTTGGTGCTGTTTTTGTGTAGGAAATGGCCATGTGACTTCTTACCTTATGCCATGTGGTCTAAAGATGGAACCACGTGTTGCAAAGAACAGAAGAGTCCTGTGTTAAGTCAATCCCACTCACAAGGATAATGATCAGTTCAACTTGGTGGGCAGCTCTTTCCCTAAAGTACCAGATTTGCACATCATAATCACATCTTGACATCTATCTAAAGCACATTTAAAGCACACACAACCAAAGACTCCTGTGAACTGTAGTTTGCTAAGAGTGCTGTAAATGGTTGCTCTGTAAGGAGTAAACTACGGTTCCCATGATTATTATTGGGGGGGCATACACTTCAAATGTATGTTGTTCATGCAGTCACAGAGCAAGATGCAAAATAGAAGTGATTGAAAACACCTAATGTGGAGAGTTGTTGGATTGTGCATGTCTGTTTCTGATTGAACAGGAGAATAGCCTGCTGACGTAGCCCAATGACCCATCTTCTTCTCACAGTGGCCAACCAGATTGCCTGTGGGAAACCTGCAAGCAGGACCTGAGCACAGGAACACTCACCCCTTCTGTGCTTTCCAGCAGCTATTTGGTAGCACAGTGCCTCTGACTGTCCAATGCACTGAAGCTATAGTACTTATGGTAATGGATGTATATGTCTTCCCCAGGCCCCATTTTCCTGGCCTAAATCCCCCTTCCATCTCCAGACCTTCTATTAGATTCCCAAAGCTGCAAAAATGCAGATATCTGTATCATGTCTGTCGGTTTTCCAAGGGCAGGCCGAACAACCATGTTAGGGATGTGTTTGAATAGTAGCATGGAAAGGCTTGGGAACTTGGGGTATGCATATGGGTTCTGGTGCAGGGCTGAAAATACTGACCTGGCTGTTTTATGTTTCTTTTATACAGTGCTATTAGCTAGTTTCAGAATTCTGTAAACCCTTGAGGAGTTTATAATCTAAATGTTGACAATCAAGGAGCCACCGAGGCGAAGATCTGACTGGGACAGACAAAGGTAGCAAACAAATGAATGAAGAGAGTGCCACGGATGCACATATATGAAAAATTGTGCATGTTTATTTGGAAATGAGTCCAGCTGCTTAGGGAGGCTCATTCCAGGTGACAGCGCAGAGGATTACAAACAGAACATTATCATGAGGCTGATATACACTTTGATGCACCCCTTCCTATGCACTTTTGATCATTCCTAAGACAGAAAAGAAGACATTCAGCATGCAAATGAGCAGTGCTACAGGGGTACGCATATCCCTAAACATTTTGTGAATCTAAGTTTGGCCTCATTGAGGGGCAGTATTTCAGTATGTGTAGGAAAATGAGAGTACCCCTAAACATTTTTTTAGAAAAAAAGCACTGCAAATTAGTATTGCGACCAAAACAGTCCACTTACTCTGGCATGACAAACCAAACTGCCTCATGCCTGGAAATGCCCATGGGATTTATTTTGGTTGAGGATGAAGATTAAGGTCAAGTTTTGGGAAAGGTGGGTTTTCAGAAGGAAGGATTTGAGTTGAAAACTCTGCTGGCAGCCAACTTGGATGTGTGTGTTGTTGTTTTTTCAGGCTGGAAGGGCAGATGGAGAAAGTGCTCAAGCAGGGGCTGGGACAGAACTACCCCACCCCACCCCACCCCACCCACCATTGCCCCTCCCCCTCTTTTCTTCCTAACCTAACACAGTATGTAGCACTAGGGTCTCACAACAAATGAAACTGATCTGTAGAAAACACAACTTGAAAAAAGAGACAATGCACACACACACACACACACACACACACACACACATGTTGAACATATTTTTTATTAAAGATTTATTGGTTTACAAAAGTATGTGCCCTGCCTCTTTTTTCAAGTTACATTTTCTACAGATCGGTTTCATTTGTTGAGACATTAGTGTTACATTAGGAAGAAAAGGGGGAAAGTGGTGGAGGGGGGAATGGTGGGTGGGGTCGGGTTGCAATGCTTCTATTCTACTTAGTGTGTGGGGGGTTTTGTGTCAGCATCACTTGTGCAGGTTCTCTTTACTATTCGCTTGTAACAATGCAAATATTTTTGAAAACTAAAATCTTTAATAAAAATATTTTTTTAAAAAAAGTAGGGGGTGGGAGAAAGAAAGCAGTTCCAGGGGGATTTGTCATCCCACTCATTGATGGAATGCAGAAAAGGTGGGGTCTTGCTGGAAGGGGGAACCTTAGTCAAGCAGCTGTTTAGTTCAGAAAAACATGCAGGCGAAGCAAATGAGGCCTCATTTAAAAAAACCTTGAAGTGGCCCTGTGTGGACGCCATGACTGCTGAGCCACAGTGCTCACTTTGGTTCTGATAGAGAGGTTGAAGGTGTCTGTGGAATGACAATAATGCCAGACTCCAAGTTTTGTAACATCTGTCAACTCAGCAGTGCCTGATGGAGGAAAGAGAAAACCCACGTGGAGTCCTGCCTTAAAGATGAGGAGGCAGTGGTTTAAAAGGCAGGACTCCATATACAAACCATCAGTGAAAATAGTTAGTTGCTAAATAAGTGACATGCAAGCTGTATGTCTGTGTGCTCGTCTCACAATTCCAGAAGAATGCATGCAAAAGTGCTGAGTTGGAGGCATAGCTTACAAGTTGCCAAGACTCTGAGCATTCATTAAACACACAAAATTCAAAATAAATGCTAAAGGATAAAGTTATGCAGAACAAAGTAATGCTGGGGCATGGCCTGTGATGGGCTTCCATTCCACTAGAGCATGCGACTAATAAACACAAATGAAGTATTTTTTTGCCTTGTCTTGTTTAACTAATCTGGCTTTTAAAAAACTATTTAGCATAATTTAGTCTCCTTAAAAAGAGAGAGAGAGAAAGGCAAGCAAAACACAGGGCCCTGCCTCCCGCCAGTGGATATTGTGTTAAGGTGTCTCTCTGCCTTCTAAGGTTTCAGAAGGTATCACCCACACTCAGTCTCAAGCATATCTTTGTTGTTGTCATCAGGACTATAGATTACCTTTTAATTGGTTCCTACATGAAAGATGATGTTCCCAGGAAAGTGGAATCTATGCCAAGGATTACATTCTGTGGGTTTTCTGCAGGTGATGTAGGTAACTTCTGAGGATATCAGGTTTGGGGTGTGTGGACGCCTGCCATTATCAATAGCTGAAACAAATAGTTCAAACAGTTCATATGGCACAAATAAATACAGGCCTATTAGACAGGGATAAATCATGCATGCAAATCTGGCATGAAAATTGTTAAATGAGCTATGTATACACAATTAAAAAAAATGTAATCAGAAGTTGGAGGGACTGCCAAAGACGCTCTTCACCAGGGACACTGATGATGTGGGGCTGGTCCTGATTTTCTGCATTCTATGGGATTGGGGCCAACACACATAGCCCTGGCACTGGAGGAGGGTTTTTTGTTTGACAAGAATCGGTCAACAGTGGGATGGTGCACATCTGGGCCATTCAGCAAGCCTGTACATTTAAAGCAGTGCCATGCCACTCTAAAGGGTTAAGGGCACTGAGCGTTCTGAAGAGACCCCATTCCCCTCACAGAGCTACAGTTGCCAGAGTCATTTAACCATCAACACTCTTCCCAGGGAACTATGGGAATTGTAGCTTACTGACAGGTCTAGGGGCCCCTAACAACTTTCAGTTATCAAGAAACTATACTTCCCAGGTTCTTTCGGGAAAACAATGACTGTCTAAAGTGGTAGCATAATTCTTTAAGCTTACAATGCAGCTGGGCCTGCTCTCTGAATCACAGCCCCAGGTCCCAGCAGAAATAGCAACTGTCAGGGTGCAGAGTGCACTGTATTACGTCAGCTGTGAAAAGCATTTTAAAAAATACAATACAAGGCAAGCGGAATGAAGTGTTATTTTGATCAAGAGCGGCCTCCCACTGTGAGAAGCTCTGAAGTTAATTGAAACAAGGCGATGCAAATAGTGTATTTTGACATTTCTTAAGCAGTATCTTCAATACTGCAGATGCTTCCCTAACCCCGATTCTAATCCCACCCTGTTTGCATCTATTTTTTGAGAGGTAGGCCTGTATGCATGAAAAGCAGCCATTATTTTTGTAATTTCCTAGAATTAATAGATTTAGCAGTATGGATAGAATCCTGGAGCTTCGGTGGATCAAAACTCATCACATCCTTCATTCTCATGGGTTAAATATCGTAGACAAAACTTCCACACTCATTGAGGGCTGAGGAAAGGGCACCTGCCTATCTGGAAGCAATATCATCTCCTTTGTCAAACACTGGCAAAAAAAAGAGGGAATTCACATGGAATTTTGGTTATTTCCAGTGCTTTTTTTCTGGGGGTACGCATACCCCTAAACATTTTGTGAATCTAAGTTTGGCCTCATTGAGGGACAGTATTTCAATATGAGTAGGAACATGAGAGTACCCCTAAACATAGACTCTCTGTAATCATGCCTACCCTGTGGAACACCCTCCCATCAGATGTCAAGGAAATACAAAACTATCTGACTTTTAGAAGACATCTGAAGGCAGCCCTGTTTAGGGAAGTTTTTAATGTTTGATGTTTTATTGTGTTTTTAATATTCTGTTGGGAGAAGCCCAGAGTGACTGGGGAAACCCAGCCAGAAGGGTGGGGTATAAATAATAAATTTGTGTCAGACTCATGAGAACTAGTGTTCAAATCCCCACTCAGCTATGAAGCTCACTGGGTGACTGAATACCGTCTTCTTCCACCAAGCCTTTTAAGGTAAGACCTTTCTAATGTATTAGAACATTTCTAATATATTTTTCTTGTCTTAGCACTTGTTTCCCACCCTGGGCTCCTTCGGGAGGAACTGCAGGATAAAAATTTAATAATAAGTAAACACAACGTAAGCTTCCACGGGCCAGAGACTACTTTTCACAAAGTGAGGCCAAAAGCTTAAAATAGTGCAAGGACAGCAGTAGTGTGTCACCGCACAGTGGGGTTGCTTCAGAAATGAGAGGCTGCAAACTTTTTAAGGCCATCCCCATTGACAGGGATTTGTAATTTGGAGTGATCCAAATGGTATTTTGGGGTGAAGAGGTGATGAGATACGAGATCCTTTAAAATTTCTTGATTCACCTGTGGGACTTGCATCAAAATGTTGAAGTGTGGATATGGAGCACTCTTGTCCAGCTAGTCAGCCATGCCCCTTTCCAGGACACTCCATCTGTTTTGTCTTTCTTTCCACACACACCCTAGGAGTTGGCTGCTGTTCCTCCAGACAAGTCATGAGCAAGAGGAGGGTGTGGGCATTGTTGTATCTCATATATGTTTGCATCTTCATGGTCTGAACATACAGTATATTTAAAATGTCCTTGTTCGCATTATAACCGCTGTCTCTGGCTCCATCTAAAAAAACAACACTGTCAGCCAAGGATGCTACTTTCCCCTCGCTTTATCTGATTTGTAGCTGCAGTGTGGGTTATGATAACATATATTAATGTTTGCTTTCCCTGACATCTCCAGGAACATTTTTTCCATGGAAAAAACCTGCTTTCTCACCAGCACACTTTAACCATCACTACCCCTTCAAATAGCTACCCCAGTCTTCCACAACCTGGTGCCCTCCAGATGTTTTGGACTACAGATCAAGAAAAACACACACTGGCATGGGAATAGTTTATTGTCCCCAACAATTATTATCTTTAAGTGTAAATGCCCAAAGAGTATAATGCATACGTAAGAGAATGAACTTGAAGTTCCATGCTGACTGGGACTCATGAGTGCTGTAGTCCAAAATATCTGGAGGGTACCAGCTTGGGTACCCTCCATCACTCCCACCTACCAAGTTCAAACCAACACTTTTCAGAGAATGCCTTAATTGGGCTGCTAGAGTCAAGGGTTTAAAAAGCTGTTAACGTAATTATGAGACCATAATGAATTTCAGATGAAAGAGAATATAACCTTTAAATATAATAGATGGTTTTGGTTGGTTTTCTTTTCTTTCCCTCCAGAAGTTGCCAATAATTTTCCTTTGCCACATAATGTAATTAACTGGAAAGGGTGCTGCTAGTATTATAGCATTCTGATGAGGTTGGGTCATCGGGAGCCATTAAGCAAACATTCCAATGCTTGCACTCATTCCCTATTATCTTCTTCCCAGTTCATTTAAAGGTGCTGGAGAATGCTTTTAAGGCTCTCAGGACATAAGGCCCAGCATGCCTGAGACCACTTAAATCCACATGTTTCACCATGCCCATTTATGTTGACAGGGATCAAGGGCAGGTGCCCCCTAAATCAAGTAAATAAACATACTTAACTAAAAGTAATAGTAATAATAATATTTGAAATTGAAATGCTCGCTGAGCTCACTTGGATGATATTGTGGCGCAATCTAGCAATCCAACCGGCAACCCAATTGAATGATAGACTCCAAAGCTATACTATGGTACACCATGTGGAAGAAGAAAATCAGTGAAGAGCAGTTAAAAGAGCTGAACATAGCAGACCTAGTAAAAGAGGCAGAAATATTTTACCCTACGAAAAGGCTCTGCTCATCTCTTTTGCTCAGCCATGCAGCACTTGTGCCACAGAGCAGTCATTTGTGAGAAGTAAAGACCTAGCTAAGGTCAACGATGGCAGGCGAGCATCTCAACGGACCATGTTACTGAGTGTGCACAGAAAAACTGCATTGGAAGAAAAGCAGGAATTTAAGAAGGAAGTGCTGAAAAGGTTTTCAGCAAATCCAATAAAACTTGTTTTAGTTTACATTTTTAAAAATTAGATTAAAAAGGCGTGTTCTTTGTAATTTTGCTAAATATACTCATTAACCGCATTAAAGGTACTCCCTGATGTTAACTTTTTATTTACTGTAACTTCCTAGTTTTCAAATGACTGAACATTTTGACAGATTTTTCTGAGCCCTGGGGGTCAAAAGAAAGTAATTTAAAACAACTGTTGTTGGGACATTTATTCCAAATCTGCTGGACAGAGCCAGACAGAGGATGATGGCAAGCGGGTGTCCTCCCCCCTCAAAAAAAATAAAAATAAAGCTGCATTTTCAGTTCTGCAAATGAGCACAGACCCTGATTGAGGGCCAAGACCCCTGGAATCCTGCAGATGGCTTGGCAGGGATTGGGGCAGCCTGGAACAATGCCAGCAGCTTGAATTTAGCCTGGTAGCAAATTGGCAGCCAGTGCAAATCCCACAAGCAAGGTGCTATATGCACTGGCGGAGGAAGAGGAGTGGGGGGGGAGCGCACCACCTCTGGCAGTGTGATCCCGGTGGGGTGCCAGCACCACGCCCCTGGGATATGCGCCAGCCCCACCCTGCCTGCTCTCCACCCCCCGGAGCATGAAGCTCCGCCACTGGCTATATGCTGGCGCTAGCTTGCCCCCACCAGCAGCCAAGCTACCACAACCTGCACCAAAATCACCTGACGGAAAAGCCCCAAAGGCAATCCCACATAGAATGCATTGCAGTAATCCAATTGTGAGGTTACATGCATGGACAACTGTGGTAAAGCTATCTCAATCCAAGAACCATTGTAGCTCTCTTACCAGTTTAAGACACTGGAGTTATTGATCTCATTGTGGGGTGACGCTTTTTAGAGAGATATATGTATTGCTTTACGTTTTTCAAAATGTGGCAAGCCAACCCAGTTGTGCTGCTTCTGCTGAGTGGGGCTCTGGATTTCTGTCCCATAGCCCTGCCCTGCCTTGGTTTCCCACTACAGTCGTACCTCGGGTTAATAATTTTATTTGTTCCGGAGGGCTGTTCTTGACCTGAAACTGTTCTTAACCTGAAGCACCACTTTAGCTAATGGGGCCTCCTGCTGCTGCGCGATTTCTGTTCTCATCCTGAAGCAAAGTTCTCACCCAAGGTACTATTTCTGGGTTAGCGGAGTCTGTAACCTGAAGCGTATGTAACCTGAAGCGTCTGTAACCCAAGGTACCACTGTACAAAACGGAGTATCTCAGGCAAAGGTGGGGCTTTTCTATCACTTACTGCCAAATCCTTCTTTAACTGAGATGCCAGGGATTGACCCTGCAAAGTATGTGCCCTACCTCTAGGGACAGGAGAATAAATTTGATTCATTTGTATTTAAAAACAACCTATCGTACTTCTCAGTCTATAAGAGACCCCCATGCATAAGATGCCTCCTATTTGGGGGGGCCCTCAAATTTAAGAAAATGAGAAGATTTTGGGGCGGGTGGGAATGCCAAACCAAATATCACTCACCCAATTGGCAAACACTAACAATTTCAAGCAACACAAGCCGAATTGCTGAAGTGGCAGCCAATCCAAAGTAGCGCTTGAAGCATCCACTAATAACCCGCCTATTTGACAAAGCAGCAGCCAATCCAAAGCAGCCCTTGCAGCAGACACCATTCACCCACCCAATCGCTAGATCCTGCTCCCGAATGCAACCAATCGCCCATCCCCCCTCTACACTACCCATGTATAAGATGACCCCCCCATTTTTAACTTTATTTTGGAGTAAAAAAAAAACCTCATCTAATACACGGAAAAGTATGGTACCTAATTTGCACTTTCCAAACCAATGCACGGACCGAAACAAAGCCATCCTTAGAAATTCAAATTTCTCTGCTTTTTGGAAATCAGTTCTCCAGCCAAATGATGAGCTGAAAAATGCATATGCTAGTGTAAAGTGTGCATATACCTGTTAGATCACCTTGCCCCATAAATGCCCAGTGTGTTGCTTCAATCTGCAAAACTGGCACTGTTCTAGGTGCCACATAATATTTGTTCCACATTTTTAAGAAATCAATTTTTAGTATGCCAGCACTCACATTTTGGAACTTCCTGCCTATTGACATCAGACAGGCGCCTTCACTGTACTCTTTGGGCGCCTGCTTAAAACATTTTTGTTTCAACAAGCCTGCACAAATAGAATGTTTACATGTGTTTTAATCTGTTTTGAGCTCATTGCTAATTTTAATTATTATTTGAACTTTTTAAACAGCTGCTTTTAAGTGTTTTTACTCATAATATTATTGCTTTACTCTTTATGTAAACCACTTTGAGGTATTTTTTTAAACAATCAAGCAGTATATAAATTCTATAAAATAAATAAATGGTTTGTTGTTGCTGTTTAGTCGTTTAGTTGTGTCCGCCTCTTTGTGACCCCCTGGACCAGAGCACGCCAGGCACTCCTGTCTTCCCGCAGTTTGGTCAAACTCATGCTGGTAGCTTCGAGAACACTGTCCCACCACCTCGTCCTCTGTCGTCCCCTTCTCCTTGTGCCCTCCATCTTTCCCAACATCAGGGTCTTTTCCAGGGAGTCTTCTTTTCTCATGAGGTGGCCAAAGTATTGGAGCCTCAGCTTCAGGATCTGTCCTTCCAGTGAGCACTCAGGGCTGATTTCCTTCAGAATGGATAGGTTTGATCTTCTTGCAGTCCATGGGACTCTCAAGAGTCTCCTCCAGCACCATAATTCAAAAGCATCCATTCTTCGGCGATCAGCCTTCTTTATCATCCAGCTCTCACTTCCATACATCACTACTGGGAAAACCATAGATTGAACTTATACGGGCCTTTGTCAGCAAGGTGATGTCTCTGCTTTTTAAGATGCTGTCTAGGTTTGTGTGAAAATATATATGCAAATATACAATACAAAAATTCATTGTATTAGGGGAAATTGCTGTGCTAAAATATGCATAATAGGCAAAATATTGTACAAGTGTGTATATTAGGAGAAATTCTCACTAAAATGCCGTTGAATTTTTGTGAGGACTCTTTAAAGAAAAAGTTTGCAAAGTGATGTGGAAATGTGAAGAACCAAACTCATTTTGGGAAAAATGAGAAATTGAAAGGGACAGATTTGCACAGCCCCCTAACTGTTGAGCTACAGCCGCTCACAGAGCAACGAATTAGCCGTGTGTGCCACCTGGCAATCACCCATAAGGGCAGATTCCTGTCAGGAGATGCCAGCTGCCACTCGCCCCACAAAGTATACAAATACTAATTGCCACACACTGCCCGAGTACAACTGGTGTTTTTTCCAGACCTGTGGCTTTATCAATCCACATTTCTGCTACTGTGGCCTGGACAGCTTGAACCACATCCCTCATCTTTCATGCCAATGCCTCCCCCACCCGCCTGCTTTGCCTCTCCACTTAATGTTATTGCCGGTGACTAAGCCAAACAGAGATGACTGCCTCATGCCTTATTGCTTTTCATGCATGCTGGGTTCATTCGGTGATAAAGTCAAAGAAAGGGAGAGCGCTGCATATTCCCAGAACAAAAGGTCATCTGTTTCCTGTCAGGGAATTCAGCTCTGGTTTCATCTCTTTTTAAATGAAGAACAGTAATGCTTTTTTTTATCCGCCCTGTGGGGAAGGAAGAAGGAAAGTGGGGAGAGGGAACTACTAAATAAAACTTTTTGTGCCATGCCTCCTGAGATGGTAGGCAGTGAGCCAGTAACAAGTCCTGTGATGCACACCCCCCCCCGAAAACTTTGGGGTTCCCTTGAGCATGCTGAGACCTCCCTCCAGGGCCAGCCCAAGGCATTTGGTGAACCACAACAGGACACCTGCCCCACCAGCGAAGAAGAGGGGAGGGAAGATTTACATCAGGAACAAGCCAGAGGGAGGGAATCAGTGCTGAAGTGGGACTCAAAGGTCGTCATGTTGGGAAAGTGGCCACGCTGAGTGGGTGCAGAGCCCGGGAGACCCCAGGGGGCACAGGGCAGCCCCCGCCATTTCCTCCATGGGGTGGGAGGAGACCAGCAGAGCCTCCTGTTTGCTGAGAGGCCACTGTGGAGGCAGCACGGGGAGGAGAGCATAGCAATGGCTGCTGGCCTTTCTTCTTTTAGCCTCATCTGAGTTTGCGGCTAGGAGTGATAATAATTATTAGTTAGGGTTGTTACTGTCATATACGTCGGGCATGTAAATTTGCTGGGTGATGTAGATCACTCAGTTAAACAGAAACGGATCCTCTACTGTTTTTGTTAACTTGTGCAATTTTATTTTTACCAAAGCTTTTGTGTGAGAGCTGTTTGACAGTGGAATTTGCTGCCAAGGAGTGTGGTGGAGTCTCCTTCTTTGGAGGTCTTTAAGCAGAGGCTTGACAACCATATGTCAGGAGTGCTCTGATGGTGTTTCCTGCTTGGCAGGGGGTTGGACTCGATGGCCCTTGTGGTCTCTTCCAACTCTATGATTCTATGATTCTATGGTCTCATAAATAATTGTTGCAGCGCACAGGCTGCACTAAGGACCCTCCAAGTTGTTGTTTAATTGCGGGTGGATTCTGCAACATGTTCTTCACACAATAATTGTGCATTTGTGGTAGATTTATTCTGCTTTATTAGTTGCTCTGTGATGCTTTCCTGATGCTACCACATTACTGCTATTGGGAGGGGCTATGGCGCAATGAAAGTGGGACAGAACAACTGTCACAGGATTTCATCAAGAAGTTGCAGGGTCTTTACTGATTGGAAATGAAGCCTTGTGGTTGCCCCAAAACTTTAGCAGGTGCAAACAGTATGTATTGAAAGCAACATCATGTATGACAACCCTGATAGCACAAAGGTTTGGAAGCTGTCTTCTAGTCCCACGTTTGCTAAACGGTAGCTAAATCACAGGAATATGTAGATATGGCAAAACTGATTATGCTAGATTCAAAGAAGCAAGACAAAATCACAACAGATTTCTTTGCTAGATTAACAGAATCAGAGAAATGTAGAGTTGGAAGGGACCCAAGAGGGTCCTCTAGTCCAACCCCAACTAGAAACCATTTATTGTATTTTGGCACAATAAGGCAATTCTTCAAGTGATGTGACTCGTGTTGAATACTTTGCAAATGACCTCTGTTAATAATTACTATAAATTATAGCTCTTTTATCATTTGCTTGACGTGTGGATGATAAAGGTGCAGAAGATAAGCGAACCCCCGCAGGCTGTGGGCATGTTTGCTGCCTTATCTGAGGGGATTGGGCCACCTCAGGGATTGACATAAACAAAAGCCAGCTGAAGGAACTGGAAATTCTGAAGAAGAGCAAAAATGGATTCTGGAGATTGCCACAAGCGGGATTGCAAAACAGAGGAGGAAGAAGCTGGCCCACAGATCAAATTCTGAGGTAAATTTTGAAATCAACAGCCTGGTTCTCCAAAACCTGAAGACCAAAGCTGACCTCGTACAGCCACTGAGTACCAGGCTTATGTCGGCTTCAAAATTTACCTCAGAAATTGATGTGTGGGCTATAAATCCACAGGGCTGTGACTCCTTAATACTGTTTTGCCTGTTTTAGGCCTGAAGGGAAAAGAAACATATTAATGGGCTGCTGCTGGACTTTCCTAATCCTTGGAGGAGGCAGGCACTGATTAACCTTTTTTATTTTTAACTTTGACTTTCGAATCTCATTCGGCACTGAGGTAAATGTGAAAATGACACACTTCGCTGCAGAGTAATTAGAACATGTTTGCGCACACGCAGACATTCTGGCGGAGGAGGGCAGTCAGGCATCCTTTCCCCACTTTTCCCCCTTTTGTATTATCATGATAATGAATGTTCTGACTGGAAGCTTGCAATTATGCTTCCTCCTTCCTTCCCTCTTCCCTTTTCCTCACCAAAGAAAGTCTAATTAATAATGAACAGAGCCCAGGGCTGCTGCCATATTTGTCCTGTGAATCTTTCCGCTTTTTTGGGGGGGGGAGGCTTTTTCTGATGGTAGAGGCAGGGTCGAAGAGTAGTGATTAAAATCTTATTTTATGAAATTATAAAATGGGGACAAGACAAGCAAAGCTGTGCAGGTTTCCTCCTCTAATCACTAAACCTCTTTTTAAATGGATCTTGCAGCAACATCTTTATAAATGTGTTGATGGATCATTATGTAACCCAGAAGATCTATGCAAAAGTGTTTGCATACTTTAATAGAGATGGGGACAGTATAAGATTCAGTTAAGTACATATTGCTGGCTTTAAAACACAGCAAGGTATTTTTTATTTTGGGGGGGCTGCATCTCAAATTGCATTTGCTTGTTGCTGTACAGAACAGTACGGAAGGATGTCTTTCCAAGTCACCTGCAGTCTGTCCACATCAGTGGGTGGAAAAGGGTCATGAATACCTGCATATTGTTTATGTTTTCAATGGGATGGAAGCTGGTATGGAGGGGAAAGCATCAAAGCACAAGATTTATCAAGAAACTACAGAATAGATGTTGATTATGGCTAATGCTGTGTGTCTACATGGCTTCATTAACCAGTGGTGAAAGTGCACTGCATGCAGAATAAATGGGAGTGGAGTGTTCATGCATGTGTGTGTGTGTATAAATATGGTAACATACAGATCATTGCAATAAAAGCATTTCAGAACCAGCCCGTTCCTTTAAAAGCGGTCAGTTCCCCAAAGCCTGTTTGGGGAGTCTTCACCTGCCTACTGAAAGACAAGGAGGGAGCTGGTCTAGCTTGTCTAGGGAGGGAGTCCCAAAGTCTGGGAACAGCCACTGAAAAGGTCCCCCCCCCCACGTCCCCACCAAGCATGCCTGTGAGGGGGGCGGGACTGAAAGAAGCGCCTTCCCAAATATTTCATAGCCTGGGCAGGTTCGTATGAGATAGCCTGGACCTAAGTCTACAGTGCTGTATGTATGTATGTATGTATGTATGTATGTATGTATTTAATAAAATTTATATACCACTTGACTGTAGAAAAAACTCAATGATTTACAAAACAGATAAAACAATAAAATTATCACTAAAAATTTACAACCATAATTTAAAACATACATACAAGTTAAAAGCACAATAGAATAGACTACAACAAATGAAAACTCACGAAAACTTTCTAAACATTTGAGAAGGCTTCTCTAGATAAGAATGACTTTAGCAGCTGCTGTAAAGAATACATAAAGGCACTTGCCTGATATCAATAGGCAGGGAGTTCCAAAGTGTTGGTGATACCACATTAAGTGACCAAGTTCTTACAAATGTGGTGTGGGTATCACACGGCACCTGCAAAAGTGCCAGTTGTGCTGATTGAATCAGTTGAGTGGGCACATATGAAATAAGGTGATCTCAAAGGTAAACTGGTCCCAAGCTGTTAAGGGCTTTGTATACTAACAGTAACACCCTGAACTTGGCTGTATAGCAGATCAGCAACAGGTGCAGACCTCTGGACACAGGTGTTACATGCTGACAAGGCCTCACTCCTGTCAGCAATTGTGCTGCAGCATTCTAACTGCACTAACTGCAGCTTCCAGATCAAGCATGCAGGGAGCCCCACACAGAGTGCATTGCAGTAATCCAGTCTTGAAGTGACCAGGGCATGAACCACTGTGGTCAGGCTCTTCCAGTCCAGGAGTGGCCCTAGCTGTCAAAGTAGTCACAGTTGGTAAAAGGCACTTCTAGCCACTGAGGCTACCTGAGCCTCCAGTGACAGAGTGGGATATCCAAACAATGAACCTGCTCCTTCAGGGGGAGCACAACCCCATCCAAGATAGGCAATGGGTCAACTTCTTGGACATGGGAGCTACTCACCCACAGTGCCTCTGTCTTGCCAGGATTTAAGCTCAGCTTGTTCTCTCTCCCTCATCCATCTCACCACTGCATCTAGGCCCAGGGACTCCACAGCCTCTGCTGAGTCAGATGTTATGGGGAAGTAGAGCTGAGTGTCATCAGCATACTGATGTCACCTCACCTGAATCTCCTAATGACTGCTCCCAGCGGCTTCATGTAGATATTAAATAGCACTGGAGATCAGATTGTCCCTTGCAGTACCCCAAAATGTAGCTTCCAAGGGGCTGAAAAACACCCTCCCAATTATACTCTCTGGTCTTGGTCCTGAAGGTAAGACTGGGACCACTGTATACGATGCCCCCAATTTCCATTCCCCACAGCCAGTTCAGGAGGAGACCATGGCCGATGGTCTCAAAAACCAGTGAGAGATCAAGAAGCAGGGGCAAGGTTGCATCCCAGCACTTTATAGATCATAAACAGCACTTTGAATTGTGCCCAGAAATAGACTGGTAGCCAGCGGAGCTGTTGTAACAAGGGAGTTATATGCTCCAATAACCAGCCTTGGTCAAGAATCTGGCCGCAGCTCTTTGAGCCAGTTGAAGTTGAATTTGTATACTGTCCTTCATCCATAGATCTCAGGATCTCAGTTTCATAACATAAAATTAGAATATACGGTAAAAACACAAAATACGTAAGAACAATAAGAACAAAAACAAACCAATAATTCCCCCTCCCACAACACATTTGAAATCAAACAATTTAAAATGTCAGTCAGTCAAAGGCTTGGTTGAAGAGGAATGTTTTCACCTGGTGCCTAAAGGTGTATTCCTGCCCACCTAGCAGTTCGAAAGCATGTCAAAGTGCAAGGAGATAAATAGGTACCGCTCTGGCGGGAAGGTAAACGGCGTTTCCGTGCGCTGCTCTGGTTTGCCAGAAGTGGCTTAGTCATGCTGGAGTCATGCTTTTCAGAGGCAGCCCCACTTAGAGCATGTTACATTAATCCAAATGGGATGTATCTAAGGCGTGTGCTACTGTGGCCAAATCAGACACCTCAAGGAATAGGCACATCTAGCACACTTGCTAAGTGTGTTCACAGCCAGAGTTTGCTTCTTCCTTTACATCAGAGATCTGGAACCTGCAGTCCTCCAGGTATTGCTGGACTCCAGGTCCCATCAGCCCCAGGCACCATGCTCAGTGGGTTAAGGATGCTGGAAGTTGTAGCCCAACAACACTTGAAGGGCCAGACGTTATCCATCCCTGCAGTAGATCACTGGTCTTTAACTGGTGGTTTGAGACCTACTGCCAGGTGGCAGCCTAACCTAAAGTGGGTTACAACAGCATCGCCTCCATGCCATTATATTTATAACAATTAAGGCTGCGATCCTAAATTTGGGCCTGGGAGCAAATCCTAATACTTGCTGGAAACAAGATTGGAGAAACACTCTGTATTCTTCTGTCCATTTCCTGATTTAAAAAAAAAATGAATTTATTTTTAAATTTTTTCCTTCCCTGAAAAAATAGTAGCCTTCCTAAAACCACCTGGTGAGGTTGTGGAATGTGGCCGTCTTGTCCGCTGGTCCTGCATCCCTTCTGCTGTGACTGCACTGTGGCTCCAGCGAATGAGTTAGGAAGAGAATAGACTGTCTGGATTTGCGAAAAGCCCCAGACTGCTCTTGACACATCCATTTATTCCCTTGTTGTTTTTAATTAGAAGTTAATGAAGCACCAAGACTCTTATCCTTCTCCAAATGCCTTTCTCCAGGCAGTTTGCTTGCTCCCTTGGTTGTTTTGGTACCTTTTTGTTGTTGTTGCTATTTTTCCTACAATAACATTTCACCATAAATGTACCGGTACTCAGTGTTCTAAATACAGCCATGCCATAGATTTATATAAAGTTATTGTCCTTTCCCCAGTGTCTTCTTTAATAATCCATAACACAGTTTGCCTTTTTCACTGCTGCCAGATCAACATTATAACTGAGTAACTGTCCGCCTTGACCCCAGTATTTCTTTCTTTGACAATCCACATCCCATCACTTGTTCATCTACACCCACAGCAACCGATTGCAGAATCTGCCCCACACTCTAGGTTTGCATTTACAATCTCAGCCCTCTTTCTTGTTTTGTTTCTTGAATTTATTTTCATCCTTCCCAAATCATATTCATTATAACTAAATATGTGTTTACGCACAATTGTAGATTCGCTGGAGGAGATGCCACAAAAGGCAGATTCATCTATTTTTCTCCCCTTTCATTCAATCGGATGTGCCAAGTAATAGCTCTAAATGCATTTGACTTGCCATAAATAATGTCACTAAGAGGAGCAAATTTCTGTTCCATGTTCTTCCCCTCCCTTCTGCTCCCCTGTTTGTCAGCCCTTATCTGTGCTTCCTTCTTTTTGGTACAATAACGAAATCAGAGCCTTGTCAGTTGAAAGTTTATATGCCCTATTTATAGCGCTCCAGTGTCTCTGAGCTTTTATGTTCTTGCATGAGGAGCTCTTGCGCGAGCCAGAATCCTAGTGTGAGTCAGAGAGGAATATGCGTCTCCATAATAGCTGCTTTGTATTCCCCCTCCCGCTTCAGAGGCAAAGCATGCTCTCCCCTTTGATAGACCAGACTGATGCAGATCAAATGGTTTGTACGGCATTGGCACCAATCCATCAGAGCAGGAGAAGGCTGCCCTCGAGTGCCAATCTATCCAGCAATCACTTCTCCCCCTCCCTCCCTCCCTCCCTCCGCAGTAGTTCGCGACCACTTCCGCCCTCCATGATAAAAACGGCTGAGTCATTAGCTGCTCTAGGCCTCAGGTCATAACCAGGCCACAGAGTCCAGCGGGCACATTCGTGTTAACACTTTTTTATATTATTATCTTTTGCACAAATGCTAGTCCTTTTCTAGACCCATGCAATTACTGCTAGAACAAGGGCCATTTTATTTGTTACTCTCCCTGTGCACAGGCAGCTTTAAATAATCTCTCAAGGTGGCAGTTATTGTGTGGGGAAAAGCGCTCATGATGCCATAGGAAACCCCACTGTTAGCTCTGCATTTGCAGAGGGTATTATTATGTGTCCCCCTGCAATCCCCCAACAGCAGCCCCATACAGTTTGAATACAAACTGCTTTTGAAGCTTGAGGACTTTCCTAAGTTGTTTTGGATGTTGCACGTGGTCCCACTGTTAGGACCTGCTGCATAAGCAACCCTTTACATTCACTCCAAAGAAGCAGTTCAGATTGTAGTCTAAACTTGAGAAAGTTGGGGGGGGGGGGTTATACAGAGACAGCTGCTAAGAAGGAAACTGCAAATTGCAGATGGCACATGGGGTGGCCTGTATCTCATACAGCCCACCTTTGAATAACATGGTCTCTCAACCTCCTGCGCGCCTTTTAAGGCTTTTTGTATTGCATCATTGTTCCAAGATCCCCTCTTCTTCCAAACTCTGTCCCGGTTGCTTCTAACAGCTGCAGCATCAATATTCCATCTGTGGAATTTATGACTCTTCTTCCCCCAGTTTCTAAAGCACACAAAAAGCCTTTTCAATGCACAAGCTTATATATACAAACCCTCTCTCATAAAATGGGATTTCATTCATGACGTTAGTGGGTGTGGATTTGGAAAGCATTTTTCTCGCCTTTAGAAAAACTGGATTTTCCCCAGCGAAAGGGGCAGGAAACAATATGAGAAGAGAATTAATGTCCAAGCCAGGAGCAAGGCAAATAACTTGAGATATGAAGGCCTGGAAAGAAATGGGAGTGAAAATAGTTACTTCCTCAACCACCTGTCCTTCACACCCCTTTTTTGAAGGGGGGCGGGTTTAACGTGTGTTTTTTTTTATTTAATTTTATAATGTATATAAAACAGAGAGAACAATTATAATAACAGACAAAAATTAAAATATAAAAACAGTATCAGATTATCGAGTATAGTTCCAGATTTGCCAGGCTTGTGATGATGCTTGTTTTGAAAATGATGGTTCTGCTGTAAATGTCATAAAAGAATGTCAAATAACGTAAAATGTGTCTGGAGGTTCTAGTCCTTGATGAATTCTCAAATTATGCATAATTTTTCCCCAAAAAGTCATATTCCAGAGTGGGTGGTATCAAACATCCAGTGCAAGATTTGGGCTGCTTCCCATGGTGTAGCAATTACTGTTCGTTCTGCCAGGATCATATATAAGTCCATCTTTTTTACCATATTGGTATCATCAAAAATATCCCCTAACCTTAATGTTGGACAACAAACAATAGTTTCTTTAGTAATATTTATTATTTCTGGTCCTTCACTTCTCTAAGGGACCCTGCTGCACTATTTCTAACTATGAGACCATCTATAACTTGGGCTTCTTCGTATCTGAAGAAGTGTGCATGCACACGAAAGCTCATACCAAGAACCAACTTAGTTGGTCTTTAAGGTGCTACTGGAAGAAAAAATTTTTTTTTGTTTTGACTATGGCAGACCAACACGGCTACCTATCTGTAATTGAGCTTACAAATGAATCCACATGGCTTTATATACAGGAGAGGGAGGTGTGGCCATTTCTTCAGGGTCATAGATTGAACAAAGTCTCCAAGGGTCTGATGGGCATCAGCTGCTGTAAATGCAGAAGCTATAACTAAACTGGACAGTGTTCTCGAAGCTACTAACATGAGTTTGACCAAACCACAGGAGGCAGTGGAAGACAGGCGTGCTCTGGTCCAGGGGGTCAAGAAGAGTCAGACACGACTAAACAACTAAACAACAACAATAGCTGAACTGACCTGCTTTGACAGCCTGGCATTATCACTTCAGGTTGCATGGAGCTGCTGGGCTTGGTAAGTTTGAAGGCAGGTGACAGTGTCCGCCTGGACAAATGGAATGGAATAAATGTGGAGGTATCAATGGTGTCTGGGTACACTGCTAGCTCTAGGATTTTGAGGGCTCCTTAGCTTGAGATACAGGACGTGCAAGTTCTTTCAAGCGGCTGCTGCTGGTCTTGGGTGCTCCCTGTGTTGGAACAGTAGGCTCTTTGCCAACCTTGAGGCCCTGGAAGTGTCCTGACCTTGCTACCTCCTGGGTCTAGCTTCTGTCCACGTGCCTTGTAATGGCTACAAAAAGCGGAGAACATTTCATTTCCCTAGATCTTGAGTGCCCCAGATAACTCAGAATGGACTTTGTCTTTCCTGCCCTACTCAGATCATTATGGCTTCCTCCCAGGCTGTCTGTACACAAGCAGCCTGGGGCAGTGAGGCATCAGGACTGCATAAGCACACAAACACTCTTGATGTGCCTCAGTGAAAACAAACAGTAGCTGAAGTGGCTGTTTAATGTGTAGTAGCTTGCATCCTAGAGATGCCTTGAGTGTCAGGCTTTGTGATGCTTAGGGACTTGGGACCCCTCTTCCAAACCTTGCCAATTTCCAATAAATATGATAAGATGACAGGACCGTGTTTGGAGATTTCCCAACACCACAACTTGCAGCTTATGAGTATAATAAACTATGCACTGCTGAGATGTGACCATATTTCTTGTTTGCAGTTATTAAGAAATTAACACATCTCGTATTTTTGTGCATGCTGGCAGCCTTGTGAACACATCTGAAAAGTTATTAAATTTTACCAGCCCACCTGCCCACTGCCTACACATACCTTATGCTAGCCATTTGTACTTAAAAGGGAGAAGACACAGAACCAAATTGTGGCTCCATACACACTATGCTTTTAAAACACATTTGAAGCACATTATTGCCCTTAAAGGATTGTGAAAAGGTGGTATACTGCTTATAGGGTTACGATTCTCAGCGACCCTTTACAAACTACAGTATAGTGCCCAGAATTATTTGAGGAGGGAAATTGTGCTATAAATGTCCTTTGAAGGCGTTCACAGCCTACATTTATGCCTGAGTTCCTGAAATTACCGTATTTCTTAACCCCCCATAGAAAACCAGGTAAACTTCCCCTGCTAGGCCCGGATTTCCAGATTGGATTAAATCTGGAAAGGCCAAGGAATTCTGAGGTGTGTGAAGGAAATCCCATACTTCTCCTCCTCTCTGCTTCAAATGTATCTTTTAATTTGAAGCCTGGACAAAAATGTAAGACAGACTTGTAAATGGATTACCAGCCATGCTTTATTAGCTCTCCTTAATTCACCTCACAGGGCTCAGGGAAAAGTTATTAGCAGATATATGGCCAGTAATAAGCTAATTATAAATCTGACAGATGGGAGGTTTTGAAGAGAGGGTAGTTTTGTATGTGAGATAGAACTGTAATTGTGCATTAAAGATTATGAATTAATATTGATTTAATAAAGCTGCAGCAATTTATTTATGTGTCAGGAGATGGTTATTTATTCTGTGGACTGGGCTCATCCAATAGGCGAAATGTCTTCTGTGACTCCAGACCTTTTAGCTCTGTGGGTTTCCACTAAATACCACTTTGTACTTTAGGCCATTCCACACATTACATGTTTGTTTTAAATGATAACCTGAGATGGATTAAGTGTGTCCCTAAATGAGCAGATGTATCATACAGGTGCACTCTTAAACAAGCTGGGATTGACTGGCAATTCTTGCTTTGGCCATAACCTTGATGGCAAACTCTGAGTAATATCCAATGCGGCAATTATGTTTGCTGCAGCAACGTAAGTTCTTTACGTGACAAACATATGAGCATCCAGTTCAGAGATAATGGTCAAAGTGTAATTTGGCCACAATGAACAGGCTTTGTGCTTCTGTACTCCCAAGTCTTTTCACACTCCAGATTTTAGTGGCGGAGCTGTCCGCGAGCCGGATTTAGAAGGCGATTGGGCCGAATCCAGCCCCTGGGCCTTAGTTTGCCTACCCATGGAAAGATCAACAGTTTGAAGAATGAAGGATACAACACCATATATGGTTGGGACAATATTATTGGGGGGGATTGCCACATGCAGGAAAGAACAATGATTACAGACTGAGTACCTCACTTGAAACTTTATAAGTTACTTAATATATTAACACAAATTGAAACCATAAGATTATAGCTGTTGTATAAAGGATTACTATCTTGAAGGGAATGTAATTGAAATTATTAACATTTGGGAATGCAGTGGGGGAAAAACACCCCAAAGAGGAACCCATCAAAACTAGCACATCAGGAAGTCACTTTAACTAAATTGTATAATTCGGTATATAACTAATTGGTTTTAATAATTGTATTCTTCTTCCTATTTTCTTCTTCTTTGGTGATCACTTGTAGCTGAGTAAGACTGTCTTCCATGAACACGGTTTTAACAGTAGGTCTGTAAGTGACTGAGGAGGCCAATTCTGGATCCACATGTCCTTCTACAGTGGTGACATAGGTTACCAGGCGGGAGTTGGTCATGGTGAGAGTTTGCCAAACGTGCTTTCCTCTTAGCACGTTTCTCCCTTTTGTCCTGAGTTCCAGCGTCTTTAAAGTCCATAATAAATAACAAGATGAAAGATGAAAAAATCTTTTTAAATAATTCCAGTGGCACGTTAAAGATCAACTAAATATAAGCTTTCAAGATATGAGCTTTCGTTTGTAATGCACACTTCGTCAGATACTCTGAAGCAGAGGTCAAAGTCCATGACACCTTTGGCAAAGGCTGTTCTCCAATTGGAGCGCTCGCAGGCCCGTGTTTCCCAGTTGTCAGTATTTATACTACATTTTTAAAGATTTACCTTGAGAGAGTCTTTAAACCTCTTTTGTTGACTACCAGCATTACGCTTTCCATTTTTAAGTTCGGAATAGAGTAGTTGCTTTGGAAGACGATAATCAAGAATCTGCACAACATGACCAGTCCAACGAAGTTGATGTTGAAGAATCACTGCTTCAACACTGGTGATCTTTGCTTCTTCCAGTACACTGGCATCTCTTGAGCTTTTTTTATCCACCAGGTATTCTTTAGTTCTCTGGTTCTTCTTTGAACCTCAGCCTTAGCATTGGCATAGGTGTTTTTTTTAGTGGCGCAGTTTTTATCTCTTTTCCAGATCTGAAAGCCTTCCGTTTCTTGTCAATAATGTGTTCAGTCTCACCGTCATTCTTATCAAACCAGTCCTGGTGTTTCTCGGTTTGGTATCCAATAGTTTGTTCACCGGCTGCAATAATGGATGTTTGTAGCTTGGTCCAGTGTTCCTCAATGTTATCAGGGAATTCCGAAAGCAGATGGTCCTTAAGAGTCGTTTGTAAGCAATCCCACTTAATAGGATCTTGAAGGGCTTGAGTGTTCATTTTGTGCTTTGGTTTCCTTCCTTGAAGCCTAAATTACCGTATTTTTCGCTCGATAACACGCACCTGACCATAACACGCACATAGTTTTTAGAGGAGGAAAACAAGAAAAAAAAATTCTGAATGAAACAGTGGATGTATCATTTTTGTGCTTCATGCTGTGGCCACAGACATGTGATTTGACGGTGAGTTTGGGGTAGCCCAATGCAAAAATCCTGAGAATCCATGTGGATCTGTGCTTTGTAACCACGTTTTTGCACCATTGCAGCCCCAGGCAACAGTGGGTGCATGATTTTTTTGCTGCAGGCTGTAGCCATGGATATGCTATGTGATCTGATGTTGAATTTGGGGTGACCCTATGCAAAGATCCTGAGGATCCATGTGGATCCATGCTTTGTAACCACGTTTTTGCACTATTGCAGCCCCAGGCAACAGTGGGTGCGTGATTTTTTTGGTGCAGGCTGTAGCCATGGGCATGCGATGTGATCTGATGGTGAATTTGGGGTGACCCAATGCAAAGATCCTGAGGATCCATGTGGATCCATGCTTTGTAACCACATTTTTGCACCATTGCAGCCCTGTTTTTGCATCAGATCATTGCTATGTGATCTGATGGTGAATTTGGGGTGACCCAATGCAAAGATCCTGAGGATCCATGTGGATCCGTGCTTTGTAACCACGTTTTAAGTGGGGAGGGAAGGGAAAACATAGAAGGGACAAGGAGCACGAGAGGGGTGTGCGGAGAAGCAGCTGGCTAAGAATGCAGGAGAGGGGTTTTACCGGAGGGAGGAAAGGAAGGCAAAAGTTCCCCACCCACCCACCCAAGCCAGCCAGCTCTCTCTCTCTCTCCCACCGGCACGTTGCCTGCGAGTCCCTAGGAATTAGAAGGAAGGACGCTCTGCTTTCCCCTCTGCTTGCCTGGAGGGGAGGGGTTTTCTCTGCTCTTTGTTCCGTTTGAGCAAACACAGTAACGAAACAGAAGCAGTTGGGCAGTAAGACCCTGAGGCAGAATGCAGGAAAGCAGCAGCCTCCTCTTTTCAAGGCTTCCCTTCTCCGGACGATTTGATATTTGCCTGATTTTTGCCTTCACTCGCGCCTGTCAGCTCCAGGGACCACACATTCGCTCAGTAACACGCACAGACATTTCCCCTTACTTTTTAGGAGAAAAAATCTGTGTGTTATGGAGGGGAAAATACGGTATATAATAGTATAATTCGGTATATAAATAATTGGTTTTAATAATTGTATTAATTGGAGAAAATTGGTGTTATTATAACGAGGTTGTTATGGAACAATATTGGAAAATCAATAAAAATATTGATTTTTTAAAATGTGCTAAAATGTATGGTGCGGATGTGATGTTTGATTCCTGTTTGAAATCCTGTTCAGCACCGACAATATTGAGCGAGGTGGGCCATTGGTCTGACTAGCTATGGTGCTGATGACACCAGGGCTGCAGGTTTGACCCCGTATGGCGCAGCTGCGTATTTCTGCATTGCAGGGGCTGGACTAAGATGATCCTCAGGGTCCCTTCCAACTCCACAATTCTGTGATTCTGTGTGAGGCAGCCTCCAATGCTCTCTCCTTGGTGTCAGGTGGGCGTGCAGGAGCCAGGCCATGTGATCAATAGGACTCTGCAGGACTAGGGCCTTCCTAAGTTTGTTCTAGAGAGGCAAGGCCACACAGGTGAGGCTGATTGGTAACTCACAGCACCTGGTGGCAAGAGCCAGGAAGGGATATAAGATCAGCATTTTCCCTTCAGCTCTTTGCCACAGCAACACGTTCCCTGCCTCGCTGCGTTTGACTCCTTGCTTCCTGACCCTCGGAACCTTGGCTTCTTGACTCCCAGCTCTCTGGCCCTCGGACTCTTGGCTTTCTGACTCCTGGCTTCTGGACTCCCATTCCTGCTCCCACCCCGCCATCTTGCCCCTGGTCCCAACATCCCCAGCCGGGTCTTCAACCACCCGTTGCTGTGGCCAACCTACGTCCCGGCCAGGGTGCAAGATGGACGGAGCCCGGGCTGTTGATCTTGTCACAGTGCTGCAGAACCTCCACACGCAGGTAGCTACGCTCCAGGGGGAGGTTCAAGCGCTTCGAGTGGCCCCTGCTGCAGCCCCGGCCCAATGTGCTCCCCCCGTCCCATCGCCAGAGAGGTTCAGGGGGGAGCATGGGGCCCTTCAAGGCCTTGTATGCCAGTGTCGGCTGATGTTTGCCACCTGTGCAGCAGACTTTCCCACCCCATGGAGCCAGGTGTGCTTTATGGTCGGCCTCCTTGTGGGCCTGGCACTTTCTTGGGTCACTCTAAACCTTGAGGCCGATCACCCTCTGCTGGGGAATTTGGACAACTTCATTGCCGCCCTAGAGGGCATGTTCGGGGAGCCGAATCGCGCCCAGGCGGCTGAGATGGCCCTGCAGAAGCTCCAGCAGGGGGCTCGCCCAGTTACCGAGTACGCCTCAGAGTTCCGTCGGTGGGCTGCGGACACCCTGTGGAATGAAGCTGCCGGTCGGTTCCACTTCCATCAGAGACTTCATCCCCGCATTAAGGATGAACTGGCACGGGTGCCCCCCCCCCAGCCCTGACGGACTTTATCACGTGTGTTAACTTTGACATGCGCCTGCCCGAGATTCCAGGATCAAATCAGAAACCAGGACAGCTTTTCTAAATCTGGGACGTCCCTGGGAAATAAAAATAATAACAATTTATTATTTCTACCCCGCCCATCTGGCTGGGTTTGCCCAGCCACTCTGGGCAGCTTCCAACAAAAGATTAAAATTACATTAAAACATCAGTCATAAAAAACTTCCCTGAACAGGGCTGTCTTCAGATGTCTTCTAAACGTCAGATAGCTGTTTATCTCTTTGACATCTGATGGGAGGGCGTTCCACAGGGCGGGCACCACTACCGAGAAGGCCCTCTGCCTGGTTCCCTGTAACTTCGCTTCTCTCAGGGAACCGCCAGAGGGCCCTGAACCTCAGTGTCCGGGTTGAACGATGGGGGTAGAGACACTCCTTCAAGCATACTGGAAAATAGGGACACTTGGAGGGTCTGGTATTGGGCCACCCCTGAGGAACACTTTAGGTTCAATCCCAGGCAACTCTAGTTAAACAGATCAGATATAATCAGTGATGTGAGAGACAGTTGTCTGACACCCTTCAGAGTCACTGCCAATGAGTATAAACAATACTGGTCTCAACCAGGAATGGACTAAACTATCTATTCCCGCTCTTTTAGTTTCTAATTGTTGCAAACTTAATTTCAATTCTCTACATTTATGCAGCAATCAGTGATTAAAAAAAATCATCATGAAAATTATTAAGTATCTCTCCTAATACATTTTATGTATGGTTTTAACTAGTAACCACATTTTTGCAAGTAATTTATCCTACAATAATGCATTTTATATATATTTTCACTGACGTGTACATTTTCATACACATATTCTTCTAATACATGCATTTGTGTTCACAGTATGTTATTTGGAGAACTGCATTGCAAAAATGGGAGACCAGCAAATTTCAAAGGCTAGATATGTTTTTGTTTGTGTATTGGTTTGACAAGTGCAAGTTTCTCATTAAAATGCAAACAAAGCTGAATTACTCCTCCATCCCTAATTTAGGTGAACAAATTGTTTTAAGGCAGCTTCCTATGTTCCATTCCAAACCATAGTTTCCAGTGCTGTTTGGGAAGTAAACTATGGTTAGTGCACATTCAGAAGTAAGTGTGTGTGTGTGTGTGTGTGTGTGTGTGTGTGTGTGTAGAATGGGCCATGAAAGGTAAGGAGGGAGAGAAATGGGGAGGAGGAGGTGTGTGAACACCAAACCTCTTGACAAATGGCCTGACCAAGTACTTTAGTATGCCAAAGTATGAAACAAAACTGCATATCATTAGAAGTGTGAACATTTGCCCTACTTTACAGAGGACAGACCCCTGTTTGAAAGTGTCCTCTATTTGATGGGCTGTTTAGTCTGAGCATGGTTGAAAGAAGAGAGAGCAGCAGAGGACATGAAGCTGTCATGGACTGGCTGGATGCAAAGGAGTGGTGGGAGGCATCAATGGGGAACCCCCAAGGGGACCTCCAGGGGACAAAGCCTCAGAGCCAGGGGATTGGTGGCGGGAGGAGGCTGCATGGTCAGGAGGAGAAGACTGGGAGGAGGAGGTGTCGGAAGTTGAAAGAGCAACAGGGTTTAATGAGCAGGATAAGGAAGTAGCAGAGAGCAGTCCAGAATCAGGAGCAGAAGCAGAGAGGGGTCAAGAAGCAGAGTGGAGGCAGGTTGCTGAATAACCCAGAGAGTCTCCCCCTTCTGCGGTGACCTGCCTCCCCCTTCAATGAAGAGAAATCAAGAGGGCAGAGCAACAAGACAAGACGCTGGGGAAGGAACCAGGGGAGGAGCCTTAGAGAGTGTTGGGAAGCCAGAGACCCTCAGTCCTCACAACTGCTTCTTTGGGGCAAGACCTACTGAGAAGGGTTGCTGTGACTCCCAGGGGCTGAGATCCCTTTGCCCTCCCCTAAAGTATTTGAGGGGGCTGCCCGCCCCAGAGTTGATGGGCATTGCCATTCAAATGGTGTGCATGCACCTCATCATGTGATCGGCCCCTCCTTATTTTATTAAAGTTGGCACCCTTGCTGTGACCACTAGGACTGAGCTGTTTGGGTTTATTTGAATAAAGAGTTAACTTCAGTGACATCAACTGATTTATGGTTTTATTGCTGACCTATGCCTCACTCCACCTTTGGACAGAAGTGACCATTAGCAGTTATTTATTTATTTTTAATTTAGCAGGATTTATGTATTGCTTAATCATCAAAACTTCTAAGCGATTAGCACCTGGATGGCAGACTGAGCAGACACACAAATCACTTGGTCTTTCCCACTATGGTGAGACATAATTGTGTTTCTATTTAAGTTATGTTATAGTAATGATTTCTAAATGTGTGCCCCTCTCTCTATAAATCAACATATGCACATTTTATGCAGATCTATGCCCTCTTCTCCTTCTGGAGCAATGTGAAAACGGTCACCTTCATAACTAAACACACAGACAGCTGGCCATGGAGGTTTGTGATATGTGGGGGTTCTTTGCGAACAAATCAATGTTGAAAGGTTTCCCGTTAGGCAGAAAGCATGGAAACCCCAGGACTGATTGATTTTAATGGCCTGATAGTTGTAATTAAAAGGATTGTTCCTTCATTTTCAAAACCTGCTGGAAGATAATGGCCATCTCTGTGCCTTTAGTCATTTTATTTTTAGTTTTGATGTGTCTCTTAATTTTTGAGATTTTGATCTGGCAGCAGTGACCTGGACAGCTGTCTTTAGAATGAGGGAAGAACTGAGACTGACATCTTGGTGATCAATAGTAGGTGGTTGTTTGGATATGAAACGTGAAGGAGCAGCTCAGAGTTTACACACACCTCTCAGAATACTTGGCTTAGCCCAGTGCATTTGGCAGTATCACATTAATCATTAGTGCTTCAAGGCATATTTGGTCTTTTGCTCCTTGTTTTGTTTTTAATTAGTTTGTGTCCAATTATGCACTCTGTAAAACAGGTACTTATTTATAAGCAAAGAGAGGAATGACATGTGCCCACAAATGCAAATAATAGTAATTTGCTCAACTGCTGGCTTAACATTACCTGGGAAAGTTGCCTGATGTCATTCCTAAGGAATCTGGCTTTTTTAAAACTAAGTTTCCACTCCTTTTGAGCAGATGTGGCACCTAAGAGAATGTTAGAATACCATTCCCTTGCTTATTACAGTGTGGTAATGGGGGAGACATGATCCTACAAACCACCCTTCTGCTCCACTGCTTCCTCTCACTGCCACTGCACTTCCTGGCTTAATTCAAAGTGCTAGTTTTGATTTATAAAGCCTTATGCAGATCGGGACCCTAATACCTCAAGGACCGCCTCTCACTACATGAACTTGTGTTTGTCCTCAGAGACCCTTCTCTGTGCGCGGAAGGTGGCAACACGAGAATGGGCCATTTCAGGGTTGACTCCCCATTATTGGAATACTCTCCGCAGGGAAGGGTACAAGGCTAAAATATTTCTGTTTACCCTGACATTTGACCATTAATGTGAAGGATAGTGATATTGTATTTTTCTTTTATCCTTTTTTCTTTGTTTTAGTGCTCATCTTGTACTAGTGTGGGTTCCTTTCTATGAATATGATTGAAATAGCATTTTTGGGCATTGTGTTTTATGATAGTTTTATATATGGTTTTAGTGTCTTTTATGCTGTAAATCACTTTAGGACATTTGTGTGAGTGTGAAAAGTATTGATGTTTCGGAATTCTAACAAAAATGGAAATAGGAGCAAAAATTGTTGATATTTGCTTGTTCATTCCTGAGATCTTCTGTCTCTGAGCTACTGCCCTTTCTTCCACAGTGACACATAGAGGCCCATAACTTCTGCACCCGCATCCTAGAACATTTGAAGATGGATGGTAAGAAAAATCTCACTAGCATTGAAAACATGCTGTGGGCTTCCCTTTAAATATTTTTCCTGCTGCCCAGGACAACGAAATCACCAACTGAATTTATCCACTATGTGCGTGACATGTGGAGCATTGTAGCAAATTAAAATTTTGGCTCCTGTTGTGGGATGCTTCATCTGGAGCATTGTGGGGAAATTAATGTGAGGGGCCCACAGCACTGATCAAAAGATTGTCACTACCACGGGATCCCAACCGGGGGGGGGGGCGGGCACACTGCAACCCCAGCCTTTCCCAACCAACTGCCCTCCATATGTTTTGCCCTCTGCCAACCCCAGCCAGCATGGCAAAGGGTCAGGGATGATGAGAAGTGTAGTCCAAAACATCTGAAGGGCTCCAAGTTAGGCATGGCTGAGGTACCCTATCGGCATGGACAGAACACCTAGCAATTTCATAATTTGTGACTTGGCTCTTGATCCTTGCTAAATAGACAGCGCTCCAACGATGCAAACTGCATATTATGCAAAGTCAGCATGGGAATGCAAACTCAGCGCCGGCAAACACCAGCAAGGATAACCTTGGCTGGTGCCAACCAAAGTGAAAGGCATCAGCATGTGAGTGCGGCTGGAGAGACAAAGAGCCCACGCAAAGCCTCCTCGCAGATGTGGGAGGAAAGGGGGGAGCAAGCATCTAAGGAATGTGCAGAGTGCTTTCTGGCTCGCTCCTCTGATCAGAGGCCTCTGGAGAAATATGCAGCTGCCCTCTGACCCGCACAGCCTCCGCTCTGCAGGAAAGGGCAGCTGCAGACCAGGTGTGTCAAAGAACATCTTGGCTCCGGAAATGAGGATTTCGTTTTTATTTTGTGTACAGTTGCTGCACTATCTGTCCTCTAAGCAGTGCCTCTGTAGGGAGATGTAATTGGTAGCCATCTAAGAAGTGCAGGATCATGGTTTATAAAATTTATGAGCAGGGTGCGGTGGGGAGAGAGACATTTTCCCTCCCTCCCTCTTTCATAATGCGGGAACACCAGGTCACCCGATGAAAGTGACTGGCAGAATGTTCAGTCCAGACAAGAGAACCACAGAGGCAGAATGGGTCTGGCAGGTCATCTAGTCCAACCCCTTGCTGGATGCAGGGTTTCACTGCAGGATTTTGCTACAGCCTCCCTGGCAGAAAGATGCCCAGCTTCCCCTTAAACCCCTTGTCAATAGGCAAGCAGCTTGGAAATAAGTTCAGAGCTCCTCCTGTTTACAGAGCATCATTCTGATTTACTTGCACAAAGCTCACCTGGATTCTAACTGGATGAGATGGTTTGCTTCCACCCACCACCTTACAACGTAATATCTGAAAAATCATTTGATGTGAGGAAGAGCTTTCTGCCACTACATAACATGTTTTGTGAAAATATATTCTTTGTTCAATCATACTGTTGAAGTCGGATACCATTAGGACTATAAAAGATGCTGAAAATCATGCATCCAAAATGGGAGGGGGACAATGAGTTGGCACAGTCACAGTTGTAGTGCACCAGGCTGAAATGTATAGCTTGGGATATGTTTCTGCAATCATGGTTGAATTTGATATGGCCCTTAATATGCCTGAAATGCTGTCATGTGCACTTTGTGAGGCAGAAAGGAAAGATCTTCATATAGATAAAAACAGTCAGCTATGTCCTAGGTCTCAGTTCAGTGAGATCCAACAGATCTCGCCAATGAGCTGCAGAAACTGAGCCCCAGAACACATCTCAGAATGCTCTGCAACACCTAGGATTCATAGAATCAAAGTATTGTAGAGTTGGAAGGGACCCTGAGGGTCATCTAGTCCAACCCCCTGAAATGCAGGAATCCCAACTAAAGGATGAATGATAGGTGGCCATCCTGTCACGGCTTGCATTTTTAGGTACATTTTTGCTTTAAAGTGTAGAAATACTTTCTATTCCATTGATTCAAGAAGGTTCTGGAACTTTCTCTCAAGGTCATGCAAACTATAAGAAGAGGCCAGAAGGAGCCTGGTTTTCTCTTTCTCTTTTCTTCTTGGTTCTGTCTTTTGTTCCTGTGTGGTGATCTGTACGTAGTATGTTTAAGTGCTAAGGTTTTGCTGGAACTGGATTTGTAAGGACTATGCCAATCCTGTAGAGCTGGATTTGTGAACTGTTAGGCTCTTTTACCTTCAGTAAATAATACTGGATGAAGCAGATTTTCTCTGAAACTTTTTTGGAACCCTGCACTGTGTTTACTCTGCTAAACTATGGGTTGAGGTTTGCTCTGGATCATGATGGAGCAAAACCATGACACATCCAACCTCTGCTTGAAAACCTCCAATGATTCCATGGAAGACATGCAAGACTTCTTCAGCAGATGATTCAAGGCAGATATTTCTGAAGCTAGAGAGGTTGAAAACTTTTAGTCATAACCGAATGTATGCTCTGCAGTGCCTAAGAGCCTTTTAGTATGACTCAGCATTAAGACACCTGCCTGGATGCAAACTGTCCCCCAAATAAGTGGGATTTTTTTGGGAGCTTTGTTCACAGCACTGCTGTTAATAGAAATGCCAAAGTGTTCCTCAAGAGCTGTGCCTGGTACAGATGGAGGCATTCATCAGAGCTAGGGCTTGGATGTATTCTGTGCTTTAAAATATTTCCGCATCAACTTCAGCCAAACTTCTCCAATGTGAAAGTCCCAAGTTCTGTGGCCAGTGTCATTCCTGCAAATTTCACTTTTGCATAATGTATTCTGCATTGTCTACATTGTGAACTTGACAGTGCTGCGTAATGTATTCTGCTCTAGCTAGCAATGGATAGGGGTTGGCATCTTTCAGCAGGTGCTAAGCAGGGGTGATTCCTGGATTTCAAGGCGTGTGTGTTCCTTGTGCACGATTCCCTCAGCGGGGCCTCTGCCCTGGATGCACCCATGTCCTCCTTACTAGTGTTGCTACTGACTTGCATTTCCCTCTGGCCTAATCCATACTGCAATCCATGCCACCTCCTGGAAAGATGGTGGGGAGGATTGACAAGGTTTATGGAGGCTACAGCTCTTTCTGCTTGGTCTCTCAGGGAGAGCAAGTGGCCAGATACAACAAGCAAGCAGAAGCTGGGCCAGAGGCTGCAGGAGTTGGCAGCGACCCCTCCTCTAGGAGGCAACGACCCCTCCTCTTGGCTGGAGACCAACCAAGCCCACCTTTAACTCCAGCTCTGCTACTAAGGCCCCACCTTCTCAGAAGGGTCCACCACTAACTCCAGACTGCCATTGCTGTTCCTCATTGCCCTTGTTTGTTCAGCTGCCCACCTACTAGCTGAGGGTGAGGATGCTGATGAAGAAACGTGTGTGTGCATGTGCGCGCGCGTGCCTTTACCCTTGAGGGAAAAGAACATTAAGTAATTTTGAGTGCACACATCCTGGAATTCACAATCCCTGGCATATTGTCAGGGACTGGGCAGAGGAGGAATGGTGGAGACCACCTCTCCAGCCTGACCCTTCCAGAGAAGAAGATGATAGTTCAGAATTACAACAGGGGTTTGAGGGAGGTCACAGCTCAGAAGAAGATGGGAGGGAAAGTTGGGAAATAATGGGAGAGGAGGAGGAGGAGGAGGCGGCAGCGGCAGAGCCGGAGCAGCTGGCTGACACGTTATCACTAGAAAGCATTCCAGATCCACCATCTCCCAGAACCCAGCGAGCCTTAAAAGTAGGAGAGCAAAGAGCTCGGAGACAGATGGCCCTACGCGGCAACCGTAAGGAGGGTGGTGCTGTTGACAAACGAGGAAGTGGGAGAGAAGGGTAGGGGAGATTTACTCTGGACAAGGCCATTATTCCAAGAGGCTGCATTCCCAAGCCTCTCTCTGTAAATATTGAATAAAAAGCAGATGGTAAGGACTTTTCCTGGTCTTCTCTGTTCCTGGCAACCTGCCGTGGGGGTTGGTTCCTCTGCCGCCTGACACATGTAGACTCTTATTCCTAACCCCAAACAAGTCTGAAGGTATATAGTGATGTGTGCACATGGCTATGTGTGGAAAGGCACTCTCCACATGCTCAGAGGTGATATGTTCCCATCACTTCTCCTGCTGGAGGACCTCTGGCATAAAAACAGCAGGTTCTGTGTGGCTCTGTCCTGTGCCTCAGAAAGTCAGTGTGATGATAGTGTGATTAAGGCAAAGCTGTGCAACCTGTGGCCAACGTCCCATGGCAGAAGTGGGGAGAGTGCTGTTGTGCTCAGAGTGCGTGCCTGGGCTTCCCAGAGGCATTTGCTGGCCACCATGAGAACAGGATGCTGGCTTTGATGGCCTCTTGGCCAGGCCCAGCACAGCTCTCCTTAAGTCTCCATCGTCCCTGACCACTGCTTTGCCCATGTCTGGCTGGAAAAGCATTCGGTTCAATTTCCGTACAAAGCTTCCTGGGTGAACAATGAGCTAGTCATGATCTCTGAGCCCAACCAGGGCTCTTGTAAGAATAATATGAAGACAGGGACGATGGTACCTCACCTCAGCTCTTTGGAAGAGAAGGTGGGAGATGAACATAATGTTAATCTTCCTTCCTTTCGTTTCCTACCCATGCATTATCATAAGGTCCCAGAGTGGTTTACAACAATAAAAAGGCAATTACGGTATAAAACTAATAAGAATAAGAATACTAATACTGCCTGAAAATAACTGACTTCAGTAGTGACATTTAAACCCTCACATCCGCAGCTTTGCTCCGTTTTCGGGGGGCGTGGAGAAAAATGAGCGAAGAGGAAAATGCACTTAGCGCATGTTCAGAGGAAATATGTCCCTTTCTTCTAATTCATGTAGGGCAGCGCTTGGCAGTCAAGCCAGTTCTGGGCCTGAGTCCTGGCTGAAAATAAAAAACAAGGCACCCACTCTCTCCGCCCCGGGCTACTTTTTTATTTTTGCAGAGTGACAAAGTTCGCAGGGTTTTGTGTGCTGGGTGGCTTTGCATCCTCCCCGCCTCCTGCTTCCTTCGCGACTGCTTAGCAATCAAATCGAAGCTCAGAGTGACACTTTGCGTGCATATCACACACCAACAGACATGCACACATGCACACCAAGTGGCAGTGCTCCTGAAGTGGCACCTGCCCCTTTAAGAGAGGAGCCGGGGTGACGGCGGAGCGAGACTGTTGCTGTTGCAAGCAAAAGCTGAGCTGTGTTTTTTGGCGTGAGCTGCCTGCTGCTGCTGCTGCGGCGGCGGCGGAGCGCAGCTATCAATCTTTCCTGCTCCCCACCCCTCCCCGGATCTCAGAAAGAATGAGGATCTCAAACTTGGTGCTTTGCAAAGGCTCCAGAAAGGGAATCTGGAGGAGTTGCTCCTGCCGCCGCCGCCGCCGCTGCTGCTGTTCCTCTTCCTGCTGCTTGTAGGTTCAGACATCTTAGAAAAAGAGGAGAGATTTCCGGGCACTCGAGCAAGAGACACCCGGACTCGCTCGCTCCGCTTTTGGATTTACAAAACACGCCAGGCAGATGGGGAAGGAGGAGAACCAGAGGCGCCTTTTGCTCTTCCTCCCGGGATTGATTTGAGGAATATATTTTAATCGCTGTTTATCGGATTTGCCTTCTTCCTCGCTGTTTCTAAAAATATTATCTTAAACATTTTTTGTATTGCAACCTCGGAGGACCCCCCCCCCCCCTTTCAAGCTTTCTACTTCGCTGATCTTTCTGAAACTGGAGCGAGAGAGGAATTTGAAAACAACACACACACAAAAGGGATTAACAGTTAAAAAGCAGCGATGGAGGGAAAAGCAGCTGGCTTTGCAAGAAGGTAAGGCGGAGAAAGATTGAAGGGGCGCCTCCTGGTCCCCTTCCCCAAATATCGCCCCCACCCCACCCCTCCAGTCAGTCTCTTTCAGTGCTAAGAGGGCAGAAAAATTCGGATAGATCAGCGCCGATTCTCTCCCCGCCCCCAGTCTCGATCGTTTCCTCAGAGATGTCGGGAGTCTTGCCTGTTATTATTATTTTAAATATATATTTGGATGTGCAACGGAGATGACGATATCAAAGCAATGCATTTTTGAAAATCGGGCGGCGGGGGGGGGGAGATATTGCACGAGTTCCTACGTGTAGGAGGAGTAACGGGGGGGGGGGGGAGAAGGCGAAGCAAATCCCAGAATTCAAAACACAACAAAACACCCCCTTGTTCCGCCCTCGCGGTCTTCTCCGCCTCAATTTCTCCTTTCCTTGTGGATCTAGTAGAAAATTCCCTGGAAGTGCTGTGTGTGCGCGGGGGGGGGGGACCCTGGGAATTCCCTTCAGGTTGGACGGCGCCCCTCCCCCGCCCGCCCGCCCGCCGAGTCATTTTAATTTATGTCTAATTTTGCGCGTGTCTTGGACGTGGTGAGAGTTTTCCAGCCCTCAAACTCTGGGGAAGTCTTCTAGCGCCTTGATCCTGCCCTCTTCGACTTCAGTTCTGACTGATTCCAGCAAAGTTTACTTGCGAGCAAGGCTCCCGCCCGGCGCAGCTCTCGCTGGGCTGAAGTCCGTGGGACTTGATTCTTTGCTTAGGATTCGACGGCGCACTCGGAAGAAAGAGTTTACACCCAGGTAAGCGTGGGTAGGATTGCAGCTTGGCAGTGACTCCGAAGCTGCGCTGGTTTACGTCGGTGCAAGCCTCACTTGGTTGTCTGTGTGCGGCGGACGAGGGGCAGATTGACCCAAGTCAGGATCCAGCCGGCTTGGGAGCCAAAGGCCAGGATTTCGATCCCTTAACTTGCGACTAAAAGTTGCATCCAAGTCTTTGGAGCTTGTTTCCAAGAGAGCTTACTTGAGAGTAAGACCGGTTGATCTTGGTCTGGCTTACTGTTGCGTAAACATGTAGATAATGGGGTTGTGGGCCTGCATGGAGAAAGAGAGAGAATGTACCAGAAATGCATTTAACTGAACTTGTGCTGTCTCAGTTTCTCAATCTGGCGTAGGCCATCATGAGGGAGGAAAGTGACAAATGGTGTCCCTTGCGCTCCTGAACTCAGGGAAAGAAAGTGGTTCCCCATCTGGAATTGTAAACACATACTAGAATTTCAGAATCCGGAGCAAATAGGTGCCAATTCGTGTGTGCTTTTGGTTATTCAAGAGGAGAAAATGCAGGCAGTTGTGTGGCTGAAATCACAGTCCTTTGTGATCAAAACACGCCTGAGACTTGTCTCCTTTTCCCTCAACATTTGCAAAGGAAACTCTTCAAGTGGGGCCGGGGACTGGCACAGCTTTCTACTCTTAGCCCTTTCTTTCCTCCTCTGGTCACCCAAATGGTGGTTCCTTTTTGCTGGCATTTTGTTTGTTTCTGTCTCCAGTTTCCTTGATGAGGGTTTGGTGGCAAGGAGCCACTGGGCTGCTTATTTTTCCAAGCCATGGCCACATGGCAAACTTGTGACAGCAAAGCCTGAGATTTGGGTTCCTGGAGTTAATGAGGAAGGGCTCTCCAAGGTTTCAGCTGGCATTTGGGCAACCTTGGTCCTTTGGAGGAGGCCCTGTCCTGTCTCTCTTGCAGCCAGAAAGCTTCTCTGAGTAAACTCCTCTTCCTTCATTAGTTTGCGTGTGCACCCTGTGGGAAAACAATGCGTTTGTGGTGAAACACAGCTTTGGTTCCTGTTTTGATAAGGCATCGAACATGCTTCTGAATGTTCGGTGGTTGATATATAAATATTGGTTGGGAAAGTGAAGTTGGATTTATGAGTATCTGTGTTTGTAGGAAGAAACTCAGAATGCTCTTGCACTCGGGTTGTGTTGGTTTTTTGCTTTTGAGGTTTCTTCTTTCCCACTGTTCCTAACTCTGCTGCCTTTTTAAATTTTTCTTCTTGCTTCTTGGCCTGCACAAAGTACAGTTGGCAGGAGACTCAGTCCAAGACTCCCATCTTGGAGGCAGCTGCCCCCTATCCCTAGCTGAACCTGCTGCTTGGAGGGGACTTCTTCAGGCTTGACACCCGGTGTGCCTTTTTTCATTTCCTGCCTATGTGAACCAAACAACAAATGCACCTTCATCTTTACTGGGTTGGCAAGCTTTTCCTATCCCACGTTCCTGAATAGTCTAGATACGGTGTCTTGTCCTAGGGCTTCATACAGTATTTTGTCTGCAACATTCTCTTCTAGAGGAAATTCGTACAGTCATTTATGAAAGCTGCAGGCAGCCTTGAGTTGTGTGGGGCAGGAGTTCTGCTGTTTGACCCTATATTATTCCTACTTCCCCAAGGAGCCTTATAGGCTCTTACCTTAGCCACACAACTCTTTATTGTGATTGGTTGCTGCCTTTTCTTTTCCCTGCATGTAAACACCTTAGCAAGTTTTGTCAGGGTGGAAAAACATACTTCCAGTCTCCTCTCCTTGGCCCCATCTGCACTATACATTTTTTTTTTTGCACTATACATTTTAAACAATATCATACCACTTTAAACAGCCTCCAAAGAATTTTGGGAACTATAGTTTGTTAGGGGTGCTGAGCGTGGTAAGGAAACCCCTATCACTATCCAAAGTTACAATTCTCAGAGCTGTTTAATAATCAACCCCTCTGATCAGGGAATTTGGGGGATTGTAGCTCTGTGAGGGGTTTAGAGAAGGGCTAGGCAGAAGGTAAGGATTTCTAGATGATTTGTAGAGTATCTGCAAGAGCCTCTGATTCCCAACTGAGCAGCAGCAGCAGCAGCAACAGATCATCCCCAACATATCAACAGTTAGGCTGTAGAAAAAGAAGGCTTAGGGGGAAACCAGGATTGGATTTTTTTGGGGAAAATACATGCTAGCTTGGTTCTGGTACTGATTACTAAGTCCTTGACTGAGTGCTCTGTTTCTTAATTTTTAGTGTATACCTCTCTGCTTTGATCTACTACTTTCAGTGTTCAAAACTAGCCAGGCACCAGGCGCATTTTGCAACTGACGAGGGTCCATTTGCAACCACATGAAGATCTCTGGACGCCAGGTTGGCAACTGGGGAAAGCAAAATGTCACTTAGAGAAGAATCTGAAATATTTTCCTTGAAGCTTGAATTAATTTTATTCTGAATTGTTTTATTTGATGTTTTAATGTGTTGTAAACTGCTTTGAGATTCGTTGTTTAAAATATAAAGTGGTATAGAAATGCATATAATAAATAAATAAATAAATCTCATTGGGGTATGGAATGGTGCCTAGGCATTCCATTGTGGTGACTGAGGCCTGGGCTTAAGGTGCCATTTGGCAGTTAGATTAGCTAGTTTCTAACACTGACTACTTTACACCTGACGACAACTGGTGGAAATCGGGGTTCTAGTAAAAAAGAAAGAAAGAAAGAAGTGCAGTCGTACCTTGGAAGTTGAACAGAATCTGTTCTGGAAGTCCGTTTGACTTCCAAAACATTCAGAGACCAAAGCACGGCTTCCAATTGGCTGCAGGAAGCCCTGTTAGACGTTTGGCTTCCAAAAGAACATTTGCAAACCGGAACACTCACTTTGCAGTGTTCAGGAGCCAAAACATTCGAAAACGAAGCCGTTCGAAAACCCAGATATGACTGTAGATCCTTGGAAGGTGGTGGACTTTTCTTTCTTGAAGGTTTTAGACAGAGGCTGGATGGCCATCTGCCAGGCATTCTTTAGCTGTGGTTCCCAGATTGTAGGGGGTTGGACTAGATGACCCTGGGGATCCCTTCCAACCCTACAGTTCTGTGATTCTGTGATTCTATTCTGTAACTCTGAGGTCTGGACCAATTGTCTTCTCAATATAAGCTGATTTCTTTTGCTGAGGAACTGTTCTGTTTGCTGTGGAAAATTGTGGAAAATTCTGGAGAATGTTTAGGACAGAATGCTCATGTGGAGGCTGGTAAGGTCTGTTTGGACTTTGCATTGTCCTGTGCACTCCCTGATCACACATCTTGGGAGCAGCCCAACCAGATGGTGTGGACGAATTGTCATCCCAAAAAAACCCCCTTCCACCATTAACTGTTCCTCTTCACCCCAGGTTCCTTGGAAACCTAGTTTGAAACCACAGCTCACTTGTGATGCGCGCCTGGCTCAAAGGGAGACTGTTGGCCTCACAGCGGTATAAAGTACAGTCAGGGCACAGGTTGTTTCAGGACAGCATGCAAATGACTGAACTTTTTCTACAAGTTCAGGTAATTAGCCTCTGTGAGGTGTGTTACCTGCTGCAAAGGCACTGTTTGGTCTGTCCTTCCTTGAGTGGTGCCTCTTGGAGCCAGATGTGAAATTCTGTAGAAGCCTGCTTAGTGCCGGTGACTTTTGTGTTCTGTTATTTTGCGAACATAAAATAAACACATGTCATGTTTTGCAATTCCTAATCTGCTTTTATGGGTTTGAACTCTACTCTGACTCCTGCTCTTGTTTTGGCATGGAGCTTGCTAACAGGTTGCCAAAGTGCTGGGAAGAGACTGTGTCTATATGTATTTATTAATTATATGGCTTCAGTATGTAAAAGCAGGAAGTGGGTGTCTGGACTTCTGAAATTTATTGCTGATTCAGGTGTAATTTATGAATCCACCACTGCATCTAAGCAGATTCTTCGTTAACTCTGTATGTATGTATGTATGTGCAACTTATATATATTGTTTCCAGACAATACAGTTATACCTCATGTTACGTTTGCTTCATGATACATTTTTTCAGGTTGCGTCCTGCGGTGGCCCGGAAGTACCCGAAAGGGTTACTTCCAGGTTTTGCCGCTCACGCATGTGCAGACGTGCAAAATGATGTCATGCACAGAAGCGGCGAATCGCGACCCACGCATGTGCAGACACGGGTTGCGTTCTTTTCAGGTTGCGAACGGGCCTCCGGAACGGATCCTGTTTGCAACCAGAAGTATATGTTCTTACAGTCTGTATATACTTTCTTTATTCAAAAAAAGTAAGTTTGAACATAGGAACAAACATGCAATAAGTTTCAGTTCCCCAACAACCTCAACTACATCCAGTTGTGTTAGTAATAATCAGCACATATATTATAGCTGAGTTTTTTGTCTAGGATCTGTGAATAGATGTTACAGCAGGTTGAGTTAAGTGGGAAGCAGGTTGGGAATAGAGGCAGATAGTACTGGATCCAAGGTGGTGTTGGTCCTCATTCCCTAAGGTCTTACACTCCCTTTCCTCCCCTCCAGAATTGCGCATGGACTTTTTGGTTACCTTTTCCCTGGCTGTTCCAAAATTCAAACTTTTTCTCTTTTTGTGTCGTCATGGCATGCATTGTTCTGTTGGTCCCCACACTTCTTGGAGGTGTGGCTTCAGATTTCTTCAGGAATTTATTTTTAGTTAATTACTAGCCAGGTGAGCTATTAGCAACCCTTGAGGAAGTGCCTATTGTTCACCATAAAGTAGCATGCTGCATGGTGAGTGTTCTGTCTCTTTCTCTTGGCATGGCCCCTTAACAATACAGTCCTGAAATAACTGTCAGTAAATGCTGGGGGCTGAGGAACAGAGGAAAGGGGGGTGGGGTGGTGGTTTTAATGCAGGGGAGACGGGAAGCAGGTTGTGGTGAACACCAGGGCTATGAACCTGCCAAGCAGCAGAGTGAATGATAATTCTTTAACTTAGAGGAGAGGGCTATGCCTCTTAAGAGCTCCTGAGCAAACATTGACTAATGGGAAGGGAGAACAGCACTGCCAGTTTGAACAGGACTTTAGAGAACTTCCAATTTGCTTTATGGCTGTGAAAATGAAGGCTATTAGAAAATAAAGTTGGAAGTAAAGATTTGAGCTGTCACATGCTCTCTCGCCCCGATGCTGAACATGCTTAAGCTTAGTTTAATATTTCTGTACTAGTGTGAATAATTGGATGGTGAACACGTCCCCTCCCCCCCTCCAATTTTGGCTTGTCTGTAAATTCCTTGCACCTGTCAGCTTCTGTTTGAACCCAGACTTCTAGAGGTCTCTTCAGTCTGCCAAGTATTCCTCTTTTGTCTGAGCCCTCCTATTGTTTTCACTCAGCTGGAAGGGCATGGAAGGTTCTTTATTTTGCTTACGATGGCCATTAGGTTAGTGATAGGCTCTTTCAAGTAGCATCTTTTAATACTGTAAGAAGAAGCATGCTGGATCAGGCCTAAGGCCTGTCTAGTCCAGCATTCTCTTCTCACAGTGGCCAACCAGATGCCCGTGGGAAGTCCACAAACAGGACCCAAGTACAACAGTGCACTCCCCATTGGGGACCCCGGGCCAGTTGGTCTTCAGAAGTGTGCTGCCTCTGTTACTGGAATGTTTTGAAATGGGACCAAAGCACAGTCCTGTATTTCAAGGAGCCTTGGAGCATAAATGTCTTCCTGGTGGATGTGAGAGGTACCTTGCGAAGGACAGCCAGCTTTGTTATTCTCCAAGGAGGTGGGTCAGTGATGATAGCTCCCTTCTGCAGATGATGGTCTAGTTTGGAGGCAGGAAATGCAGTTTACCACACAGTATGTATGACTCCTTCAGAGATGGTGGTAGTAATCGGTGCTTTTTTCTGGGGGTAAAGGGTACGCATGCCAGCACCCTTTTTCTAGAAGAAAAGCACTGGTGGTAATACATACAGTTTATTTCTTACTTTAGAAAATGCAAACAAAGAAACTGAATGGTACAAGGCAAAATACAACGACATGCATAACAGTATATTTGAATATTTTTAATGTGTGATTTTAAAATTTGCTTTATTGTTTAAATTTAGTAAAAGGAGTCTTGTGACATCTTTAAGGACTTAACAGATCTATTATGGCCTAACCTTTAATGGATGAACTTGTTCCATAACAGATTTGCTCCTATTTTTAAGGTGCCACAAGACTCTTCATTGCCTTTGCTACAACAGAGCAATGCACCTATCCCTCTATAAATCTTTCAAAGCATCCTGGAAATTCAGTTGTAGGATAGTTTAATCACTAAAACTAATTTAAAAATCCTGCCCATCAGACTTGCACACGGCTTCTCTCCCCTCTTGATCAGGTTTGTCCTCCCTCCCATTTTGTTGTTGTTGTTGCTTGCATTAACCATGGTTAGCAGGTATCTTTACCAAGTTCGATGCTGCTAGCCTTGGTAGACTTTAAAGCAGGGGCTGAAGCAGGTTTTACACTTTAGAACAGGAGGAGAGGGATGGAGAGGCCCTAGAAGGATCCTGGTAATCTCCTAACCATGGTTAGGAGGTTGGACAGTATTGCATCCGCACATTAGCTTCCCTTTCTAAGGTACAGACCTGCACACACAGAGGTTTCTTTGCCGGCATCTGATTTTCTTTCTTCCGAGGCTCCTTCCCGAGTCAATGACTCACCGAGTGTCCTTGGTTCATCTCTCTGTGAGGGGAAAAGGAATAATTTTGTGCAGAAACTATAAACACTTAACAGTTTGTTTCTCTGGAACGCCTCTGCGTAGCCTGAAGTGTGTCTTAGCAATTACTCTCAGCAGTGAAGCAGTTCTTTTGAGCAACCAAAAAGTGTGTGTGTGTGTGTGTGTGTGTGTGTGTGTGTGTGTGTGTTTGTTTAAGGGGAAAAACCCCTTTCAACTTCCTCTGACTTGTGGAAGGAGGGATTTTGGCACTTTGCTCTAGCGTGTAATGGGTATAAATTATTCATGGTATACAGATAACATTTTATTTGTGGGACTGGGGAGGAAATGAGAGCAGCACAGGAACAAAATCTGGTGCGCTTTGTGCCTGCTGTGAATACTTCCTAATTTTTGTTCCTCCTTGGTAAGGCTATTCTTGATGCAAGCAGTCTCATAGTCAGTGTTTTCATGTTTCTTATTTTTATTATTTTCCTTTTTTTAATAGACCAGCCAACCTCACAACTCCAATTAGAGACAATTGGGATAATTATATGCAAACTAAGACAATATATGAAAGCGTGTGCTATCGAATGGATAGATGTGTGTTTTGTCTTAAACTTCCTTGCTTTTAATTGATTCATTAATGGGCTAAAATAGATACTGCAGTATCTGTCTCGACGGAGGTGTTATCTGGAGGCTGTTTAATTGAGGTAATAAGCTGTGTTCTGCACACCGTAATGCAACCCAGCCACTTAAATGTTTGAAATATAATTTTTAATCCTGAGCTGGAATTGAGACAGCTGCTAATTAGAGCTGGCGTGGGTGCTGCGTACTGGCAAATGAGTCTTGGCCATGAGCTTACTTGGTGGCCTTAAGTAAGCCCCCCTCTCTCTTTCTTAGCCTTTTTGACTGTAATTTGGGGATAATAATTCTGACCTGCCTTGGAATGTACCGTATTTTTTGCTCTATAAGACACACCAGACCACAAGACGCTGCTAGTTTTTGGAGGAGGAAAACAAGAAAAAAAAATTCTGAATCTCAGAAGCCAGATCAGCAAGAGGGATCGCTGCGCAGTGAAGGCAGCAATCCCTCTTGCTTTTCTGGCTTCTGGGATAGCTGCGCAGCCTGCATTCGCTCCATAAGACGCACACACATTTCCCCTTACTTTTTAGGAGGGAAAAAGTGAGTCTTATAGAGCAAAAAATATGGTAGTTGTCAGAAAATGCACCTTACGTTCTTTAAACCAGAAATGACTCATGGGCAGTCTTGGCCCACCAGGGACTCCAGTTTGGCCCATAAGGCTGTTTCCCCAAAACTGCACCAGCTTGCCCATCACCTTATGGGCAGGAGAACAGGCTTTGACCCTGCATTAGCTTTGTGCTCTGCTCTTAGCAGGGAGCAGAACCGCACAGATCAGGAAGTAGGATTTGGTCCCCATGCATCAGCTGATGGGTGTGGATTAAACTCTTTCCCCTTAAACAGGGGGTGGTAGTGACTGATTTTCAGGTGGGTGACCCCACCCACCTGACACATTTGGCCTGTGAGGCAGATCCTGATGAAGAGTTGGCCCATGGAGCCAAAATGATCTCCTACCCCTCTCCTAAACGCTTTGAGAGCAGGATATCTGTGCTCCTTATCAGCATTATTACTGAGGTTAGTGCAGAATATCACAGAGCATCTTCCCACAAGAGCAGGTGGCTGTGTGAAGGACACCATCCCTTATGCACCACCAGCACTGACTTCTTAGGAGTTTCCTGTGTCTTGATCCAAGGTGCTGTTTCTCTCTCTCCTGACCTATCTCGATAAAAGCCACTTTTCAACATTCTGTCACATGCAGGTGTGACCAATGAAGCCCAGGATGTGGCTGGTCAAATCAAGGGGCAGACTGCACAAGGGAGCTGGTGTGATGGTGGTGGTTGGGTCGAGATTGACAGTGGCAGAATAGAGCTCCCACGATTCATTGATTGCAAGTGTGCTTCTTTGCTTCTTTCTTTCTGGATGATTGTCGGTCGCTTCTTTTGGGGAAGAGTAAAAGTGTGTTTTGGAACAGGGTTGTGGTGAGAGCAGAGCCTGCCCTTTGCCCAGCAGTGGACGGCCCAGCTCTTGTAGGCTGGGGCTCCCTCCTCCCCATGCACAAGTCTCCAATTGTTCAGCCCACATCCATCAGAATGACTATGTGCAGTTTGCTAGTTACTGATAGCTCCCTTAAACTGCCTGGAACCAATGGATACATTTAAAAATATGCAAATACACTGGCTGCTAAGCAGATTTCTCTCAGGGAAAGTGGTGGGATCAAATGTAAAAATAAAAACATCCGTAGGCGTTTGACAACAGTAGCTATTAGCACAAACACCATTTCATATTTAGCACATCTTGTTCAAAATAATCATTTCTATAATCAATCAATCAATCAATCAATCAATCAGCTCTTTACTGGAAACTGTGTTCATTTGTATTCCAGAGTATCTGCATATTTTGGTTTACATGGGTGGGAGTATCACCTTCCCAGAATTTATTTTCCCTCCGCTCTGAAAGCCAAACATCTTCTGTGGTTAGGCAGAGTTTGCTTTTGATATCTAAGTGGATTTCTTTTCTTTGTTTCTTTTTTAAACCAAAGCACCATAAAACCTTCACTGTAGAGTCTCTGTGCGTCTTAATGCGTCAGAGAACTCCGTTTTAATTGCCTGTTTTCTCCAAGCTCTGATCTTCTGGAATGTTTGCCTCCCAGCTACTCTTCCTTGAACTTTTCAAAAAGAAAATAGATGGTTAGTTCAGATGGATTAGTGGTGTTAGCCTTGGGAGAGCAAGTACATCATAACTCTTGAGAAATCCTTGCTCCCCCTCCCCCCGAACATATGGCTTGTGAGAAGTATGTTTTGTGTGGTGTCTTTGTTTTACTGAGAACATGATGGTGTTGGGGAACCTGTGGCTTTTCAAATGTTGCTGGACTACAGCTGCTGTCATCCTTGACCACTGGATTGCTGACTGGGGATGATGGTAGTTGGCAGCCCCATAACATTAGTTGGATTAATCTAATGCATTGTATGTGGAGCTGCCATTAAAGGCGACCTTGATCCTGAAAGAGCTGTCTTGACTACTGATAGAATATGGGGAAGAATTCAAGGTGTTGGCGATGACTTGAAGGTAAGGGTAAAGGGACCCCTGACCAGTAGGTCCAGTCCAGGCCGACTCTGGGGTTGCGGCGCTCATCTCGCTTTATTGGCCAAGGGAGCCAGCGTACAGCTTCCGGGTCATGTGGCCAGCATGACTAAGCCGCTTCTGGCAAACCAGAGCAGCGCACGGAAACGCCATTTATCTTCCCACTGGAGTGGTACCTATTTATCTACTTGTACTTTGATGTGCTTTTGAACTGCTAAGTTGGCAGGAGCAGGGACCGAGCAACGGGAGCTCACCCCGTTGCGGGGATTCGAACCGCCAACCTTCTGATCGGCAAGTCCTAGGCTCAAACAACATTGAGCCTAAATACACGAAAGCTCATACCAATAATAAACTTAGTTGGTCTCTAAGGTGCTACTGGAAGGAATTTTTTAATTTTGTTTTGAGTATCTCCCACTTTACCACAGTAAGGTTGATAATCAGGGCAGGCTTCGTCCCTACACCGAATGCTACAGTCTAGTTGAATGGATTAGCAGCAGTTTCAGGACCAACACTAATACTTCTTATTTCTTTGCACAATGCATAATTAGCAGCCATGTTTATTCATTTAGTTCAGGGATGGGGAACCTGTGACCCACTAGAGGTTGGACCATCCCATCCCCTTGGCCATCTTGTCTAGGGTGTCCAGCTCAATCTGAAGGGCTTCTGGTCCCCCACCTCTGAGCTAGTACATTTATGTCCCGCCAGGTCCGGACCAGCTTAGCTTCAGCAAGGCAGCTGCATCATCTGCCCTGAGACCAGGTCCTCGGCTGGGCAGTGTGGTGGTGAGCATTAAGCACAGGGTTTGAAATTAGCAGGGCACCAGGCGCATTTTCTGCCCAAAGGTTCTCCATTTGCGAGCACCTCCAAAAGTCTGGGTGCCATTTTTTTGCACCTGGCTGACACTCAAGGATTATTGAAATATATGTGCTTTGAAGCCTCGAAGTATATGTTAAGGAGTTTCGCAATAAAGAGTAGAGTGTTTTGAAAACTGAATTATGATACCAATATTTTTATTATAAACGCCAAATTAAACATGTATTAACAGTTTCTACTTAAAATTTGTCACTGTGATTGCATATTAATTTATGCTTATCACAATAATAAATAAAGTGTTGCCGACTCCACCACCCGGCAACTGGACATTCTGTTTTGGCGCCCACAACCCAGGTCCCAGAAGCCATTTGGCTCCTAGCCTTTCTTATCCCAGCTTCTAACACTGAATTAAAGTGGGGGTGTCTTTTTAAAAGGATCACACAAATTCACATAGTCTGGGGTTATCAACACTTAACAGGTAGCATGCTGCTCTAAATACCCAAACAAATAACTCTGAATGGCCATCACCTTTGTGCCTCACCTGTGATCACCCAGAGGCATCTGGAGGACTCTGCTGGACACATGCTAGACTAGATGATCGGGCTCCCTGTGTTTGAAATATTTCCCAGAAATGCATTTCGCCTACTTGTACCAATCTTTTCTTGGGATGCAGAGCCATGGAAGAGGAATTAGAATACAAGACGGTGCTACACTGTTCCTTATGCAGAAGTCAGTGTGATTGGTAGTTGAATCTTAACTGCAACTTTGCAGGTGGGACAGCATCCTCCCACTGTTCTTCAGGGCAGCAGGCCAGTTAAGCAGGCACAGAGCTGGCTGTGTGATGCACACAGCTCTGCCCTCAAACAACTGTAGGACTTGGGAGGAACAGCACCTGAGGAGGAGGAGGAGGAGGAGAAGAAGAAGAAGAAGAAGAAGAAGAGTTTGGATTTGATATCCCGCTTTATCACTAGCCTAAGGAGTCTCAAAGTGGCTAACATTCTCCTTTCCCTTCCTCCCCGACAATAAACACTCTGTGAGGTGAGTGGGGCTGTGAGACTTCAGAGAAGTGTGACTGGCCCAAGGTCACCCAGCAGCTGCAGGTGGAGGAGCGGGGAATCGAACCCAGTTCACCAGATTACGAGTCCACTGCTCTTGACCACTACACCACACTGGCTTGAGGTGGTTGCCAGACTCTTCATGGTAGGGCTGGCCTTGTTCAGTGTGTTGAAAGTGGCATCCTCAGTTCATGGGGAGGCCCCAAATTGGTTATGTCGATGTGCCTTGGGTGGACAGAGTGTGTGTGCCTTAAAATGCTCCCAGAACCCTTACATGATGCAGAGGTTCCATGGCATGTGAATGATTCATCAGCAGAAAGTTTTTCCCTGAAGCGAGGATGTTTGAAACGCTTTGCATCATAGAGCTCCAAAATACTGTTGTTACATGGCAAATCCCTCTTTTAGACTTTCCCCTCTTACCATAAGAATTCTTTGTTTTTCCTCCACAAAACTCTCATTTCCCAAGAAGCTGCATCAACATAGATTTGCCTCCAGGTCGCTGCTTTCCCCTCTTATGTGCTGAACTTAGCCAATTTTTAGTGTTTTTGATTCAGCAAGGCATTAACCTGCTCCTTCAGAGGCAAAATTGGGCAAGTTTGCTAAATTCACGTTTCCTTCGTGGTCCCTTGGGTGCTTTCTTTTTCATTCAGCATATTAAAAAGAGAAAAGAGATCCCACAACAAAACAAGCAAATTGGTAGGAGGTCCCTTAAGGGGAATGGCAAGTGCAGGAAGTGGAGCGCAGAGGAGCAGGTTGCAGAGGTGCTTCCAACTCCAGTGCAAAAAAATAATAATATCATATCATATCATATCATATCATCCTATCCTATACTATCCTATACTATACTGTACAACAAGATGATGGGATTTGGCTGCTGCTTCATAAAATACTTCATGGCAATAAAACACTTTAAGCATAAAACTCATGGAGTAGTTTTCAAAAACTTGGGAAATACAGTGGATGTACAATGCAGAGGCTGCTTTGAATTAAAAATACAGTGGTACCTCAGTTTAAGAACAGTCCTGTTTACAAATTATTCAGTATAAGAACTCTGCAAAAACGGAAGTACTGTTCCGGTTAGTGAACTTTACCTCGGTCTACGGACGGAAGCTGAACGGTGGAAGGGCACCGGCGGCGGGAGGCCTCATTAAGGAAAGTGCGCCTCAGTTTAAGAACAGCTTTGGTTTAAGAACGGACTTCTGGAACGGATTAAGTTCCTAAACTAAGGTACCACTGTAATATTTCTTAGCATTGTGTGGATATAATACTGCCCCATTTCCTAGCTATGGTTAGGTGATTAGGAGCATTGCAAAGGCTTAGGTGCCCCTCTTCTCTTCCTTGAATGGATGTTCTCACTTTTAGTTACAAATAACTGTGGTTAGAGTTACATGCAGTGAACTGCAACCATGGTCAGCACAATCCACTGCTTTCAGCTCTCCTTCTAATTGTGTTCCAAACTGCAATTTGGTGCTCAGGTAACTATGCTATTGAAACTGAAAGTAGGTGGGGGAGAATGTTTTTGGGATGAGAGTGGTGGGGAGGGGTTGACAAGCCTGTAGTGAAACTTCCATAACTTCTCAGTCCCACATGAATATTGCTCAATATTTAACAGGCCCTAATCCACTTCATTTCTATGTTTGCCAAAGCCAAACAAACTAGTAAACCTTTTGAACTGGTCAGATTATGCAGAAGCCTGCTGAAGGTCTGGTTCTTGTTGCCTGCTTGAAAACATAGATGTAAAAATCTTCTCCATCTTGTGTTGCCTCTCTTTAGATTGAGGTAGTAATCACTGCTTTGTAAGCTTTAGCTCTATGGGAACAGGAAAAACCTGGCTGCAGTCATCAGTGCTCTGGTAACCTGAAGCTTAGATTACTGCAATGTTCTTTACATGGGGCTGCCTTTAAAGATGCTTTGGAGAGTGCATCTGGTGAAGAGTGAGGCCATCTAAAGTTTGGCAGGCTTGAGATGAGCTGATCATATAAGTCGCATCTTAACAGAGCTGTGCTGGCTGCCAATATGTTTCTAGGTCCAATTCACAGTGCTGTTTTCTATTTATAAAGTCCTTTGTGGGCCAGGGCTCCAATATCTTTTGGAGCACCTCTTCTGATAAGAATCTACCCAGACTCTGGTCTTCACCTGATGCCCTCCCTCCGGTTCCACCTCGGAGAGAGTGGCAGCAAGGGGAGGGCCTTTTTGGTTGTGGCTCCTTTTTTTTATAAAATATTTATTAGGGTTTTACAAAAAACAGAGATTTACAGAATAAAAAGAAAGCAAGAAAAAAAGAAAAATACAAAAAATACAAAAATACATAGAAAAAAAATACAAAATACAAAAAACAAATAGATAGGAAAAAATTAAAAACAAATCCATTTTTTGGTATCTTTAAGCTCATTTGCTTGTTTCCTTGACCTCCTCACACCTCCCCTTTTTGTATTCCCATTTACATAATCAATTCAGCAAATCCTTACCCTCTTTCATTTATCTTAACTCTATATCTTAACATATTATAGCTATATGTTTTCATCCATTATCAATCCATTTTTGCATATTCTTATTAACCTTGTTGCTAATGCCACTTAATTTCAATCCAGCATCATTTTAACATTCATTAATTTTACAATGTTTCTGCAAATAGTCTTTGAATTTCTTCCAATCTTCTTCCACCGACTCTTCTCCCTGGTCTCGGATTCTGCCAGTCATTTCCGCCAATTCCATATAGTCCATCACCTTCATCTGCCACTCTTCCAGGGTGGGTAAATCTTGTGTCTTCCAATACTTTGCAATAAGTATTCTTGCTGCTGTTGTTGCATACATAAAGAAAGTTCTATCCTTCTTTGGCACCAATTGGCCGACTATGCCCAGGAGAAAGGCCTCTGGTTTCTTCAAGAAGGTATATTTAAATACCTTTTTCATTTCATTATAGATCATCTCTCAGAAAGCCTTGATCTTTGGGCTTGTCCACCAAAGGTGAAAGAATGTACCTTCATTTTCTTTACATTTCCAACATTTATTATCGGGCAAATTATATATTTTTGCAAGCTTGACTGGTGTCATGTACCACCTGTATATCATTTTCATAATATTCTCTCTTAAGGCATTACATGCCGTAAATTTCATACCGGTGGTCCACAACTGTTCCCAGTCAGCAAACATAATGTTATGTCCAACATCTTGTGCCCATTTAATCATAGCAGATTTAACCGTTTCATCCTGCGTATTCCATTTTAACAGCAAGTTATACATTCTTGAAAGTATCTTTGTTTTGGGATCTAGCAGTTCTGTTTCCAATTTTGATTTTTCCACCTGGAAGCCAATTTTTTTGTCCAAATTATAAGCCTCTCTTATTTGATAATAGTGAAGCCAGTCTCGCACTTTGTCTTTTAATTTCTCAAAACTCTGCAATTTCAATTTGTCTCCTTCTTGCTCCAAAATTTCCCAATATTTCGGCCACTTGGCCTCCATATTGAGCTTTTTCTGAGCCTTTGCTTCCATTGGTGACAACCACCTTGGGGTTTTATTTTCAAGTAAGTCTTTATATCTTATCCAGACATTAAACAATGCTTTCCTGACAATATGGTTTTTAAATGCTTTATGTGCTTTAACCTTGTCGTACCACAAATATGCATGCCACCCAAAAACGTTATTAAAACCTTCTAGATCCAAAATGTCTGTGTTCTCAAGAAGCAGCCATTCTTTCAACCAGCAGAATGCTGCTGATTCATAATAAAGTTTAAGGTCTGGCAGGGCAAATCCACCTCTTTCCTTTGCATCAGTTAGTATTTTAAATTTTATTCTGGGCTTCTTGCCCTGCCAGACAAATCTAGAAATGTCTCTCTGCCACTTCTTGAAACAATCCATTTTGTCCAAAATTTGCAATGATTGAAACAAAAATAACATTCTTGGCAATACATTCATCTTTATAACAGCAATTCGACCCAACAAGGAAAGCTTCAAATTTGACCATATTTCTAAGTCCTTTTTCACTTCTGACCAACATTTCTCATAGTTGTCTTTGAATAAGTTTAAGTTCTTAGCAGTCATATTAACCCCCAGGTATTTTACTTTCTTAACCAATGTTAAACCTGTCTCCTTCTGAAACCTCTCTTTCTCAATCGGTGTTAAATTTTTCTCAAGAACTTTAGTTTTTAACTTGTTCAACTTAAATCCTGCCACATGACCAAATTCTTGAATCAGTTCTAATACTCTTTTAGTACTAGATTCTGGCTCCTGTAACGTCAATAATAAGTCATCTGCAAAAGCTTTCAATTTGTATTGTTTGGCTCCGACCTGTATACCTTTAATCAGACGGTCCCTTCTAATCATATTTAGCAGAACCTCCAGGACCGAAATAAAAAGCAATGGGGAAATTGGGCAGCCTTGTCGTGTACCTTTCTCTATCTTGAATTCCTCTGTCACCACATTATTAACTATTAGTTTAGCCTTTTGTTCTGAGTAAATTGCACTTATACCATTTTCAAACCCTTGACCAACCCCCATCCCCTGAAGATTTTTCTTCATGAAACTCCAAGAAATATTATCAAAGGCTTTCTCCGCATCTACAAAGATTAAAACTGCTTTAGTATTGATGTTCACTTGCAACTTCTCCAAACTGTTAATTATATTCCTCGTGTTGTCAGATAAGTGTCTACCTGGGAGAAAGCCAGCTTGGTCCTTATGTATCCCTTCCACTAATACTTTTTTAAATCTTTTAGCCAAAATATCAGCAAATATTTTGTAATCCACATTGAGCAGGGATATGGGGCGGTAGTTCTTAAGTTGTGTCTTTTCAGACTCAGTTTTCGGTATAAGCGTAATATAGGCTTCCTTCCACGACTCTGGCGCTTTTTTCCCCTCCAAAATTTCATTGCAAACCTCCTTTAGTGGTTGAATTATCCAATCCTTCAGAGATCTATAATATTTTGAGGTTAGGCCATCCGGCCCTGGAGATTTGCCCAACTGCATATTCTGGATGGCATCTTCTACCTCCTGTTCTGTAATTTTATGGTTCAGCATTATCTTGTTTTCTTGAGATATTTTTTGTAGTCCATTTGTTTTTAAGAATTGGTCTATATCAAACTCTTTCTGTGGCCCTTGTGTGTATAACTGTTTAAAATACCTCTGGAAGCATTTTCTAATTTCCACTGGATTCTGAATGTTCTTTCCTTCCACTTCCAAATTGGTAATAGTATTGAGCTTTTGTCTTTTTTTCATTTGCCAGGCTAACAATTTTCCACATTTATTAGCCGATTCAAATGTCCTTTGTCTCATTTGTTTAATTTTCCATTCGATTCCCTGATTCGTCATCTTCATGTATTGCACTTGATATAACTTTATATATCTCAGAATCTCTTGTGACTTTGGTTTCGCTCTCAGTTTCTTCTCACCCTCTTTTATTTTTTCCAAAATTTTATCTTTTTTCTCATTTTGAGCTCTCTTCTTTATTGCATTCTGTTGAATCAGAAACCCCCTCATAACTGCTTTGCTTGCGTCCCAGATTACTCTTTTTTCAATGGTGGTGTTCAAATTTATCTCAAAATAGGTCTCTCAAGGTTTTTTGGGCCTTCTTGGTAACCTCTTGATCTCTTAACCCTCCATCTGAAGGAACCGGTTGGTGTTAATTTCATCTCCATTTTCACAGCGTTATGGTCGGAGCAAGTTTTAGGGCAAATTTCCACTTTTCGAGTCTTAGGTGCCAGTCCTCTAGTTATCCAGATTTGGTCAATTCTTGTCCATGTCATTTTGGCTTCAGAGAAGAAGGTTCCCTCTCTACCCAAGGGATTCTTAGTTCTCCAAATGTCAATCAAATCCATATTGTCAGTCAATTCAAAAAAGGTTTTTGGTAGTCTGCCATCTTTGGTAACTACCTGTCTCTGCGACTTGTCCATGTTTGTAGATACCACTCCTTTCATATCTCCCATCATGATAATGTTGTAATCCATATAGTCTAACAATGTCTCATGCAACTTCTTAAAAATTCAGATTTCCCCTCATTCGGTGCATATACTCCTACTATCAAAAATTTTTCTCCTTATGTTTGAATTTCGATTGCCACAAATCTTCCTTGATCATCTTTAAAAACAAATTTCGGTGATAGGCTCTCTTTTGCATAAATAACTACTCCTCTCTTTTTAACCTTGTCCGATGAAATAAACTCTTGGCCCAATCTTTTATTAATCAATACTTTCCTGTGTAGCCTTATCACATGTGTTTCCTGTAAACAAATCAAGTCCAATTGTTCCTTTTTCAATAAATGAAAGACTTTCTTCCTTTTCTCCGGGGAGTTGAACCATGAATATTCCAGCTTAATAGTTGCAGAGACATGGTGTATTTATTTTGCTTTTCCTCCAACTGCTCCCAATAATTGTTCTTGTTCTGACGGTGGTATCACTTTCTCTAGCTTGTCCAATCCCAAAGGTAGTGGTACTATGTCTTGTATTCCTGGTTTTAAAGCTCTTGGCTCTTCTTCAGCTTCTTTTTGCAGGTCTTCTCCGTGTTCTCTCAGAAATTTTTCTTTATCTTCCACTGATCTTATTTTAAACTTTCTCCCTTTAAAGGTAAAGGATAGGCCTTGGGGGAATTCCCACCTGAAAATGGTTCTGTTTCCTCTCAGCAGGGCCACCAAATCTCCGTAGTTAGACCTAAGGTCCAAAAGATGTTTCGGGATGTCCTTAAATATCTCCACTCTTGATTCGTTTATTTCTAAGGTCTTCTGGAAGTGCAGACTCAATATTTTGTCTCTCTCCTCTTTTGATCAGAGGGTAATCAAACAGTCTCTCACCCTGTTCTTTCTCCCTCCTCTTCCAAGTCTAAAAGCACTTACTATCTTGAAGTCTTGCTTATCATCCAAATTCCAAAAGCCTGCAAATTCCTGTGTAAGAAAGTCACTTAGGCTGTCTTTTTCAAGTTCAGGTACCGCCCTGATCCTCAGATTTGTCTGTTTCTCCTTCAGTTCAATCATAGACAAAAGCGACTGATGGTCCCCAAGCTGTTTACATATCGGTGTTATCTTTTCCTCTACAGCCACTGCTTTTTCCTTTGCTTCCTCTGCTGTCTTTCGATTCGAAGTAGATTCTTGCAGCAGTTTTTCAATAGATTCTGTATTTGAATTCACCTTCTGCCCCAAGTTGTTGATGCTAGTAGTATTTTGGTCAATTTTAGTTGTTGCTTCAGTAACTTGTTTGCTAAATTTTTCCAAGGTTTCATAAATTTTACTTAATACTGAAGTAAATCCCTCTTCAGATGCCATTCCTTTTGACCCAGCTTGTGCAGGATCTTCCCCTTGTGATGCAGAAGGGCCGGATGCAGATGCTCTGCGCTGCGCTGCTGCAATGCTGCACTGGTCTGCTGCAGTCTGACCTTGCCCGATCTTGTTGTTTTTTCCTGAGTCAAGTTCTTTTCCTGAGGCAGGTTTGCCATAACACGTTATCTGAGGATCAAGGTCAGTCCCATGGCCAAAGCTTGTTTTGCAGTGGAAATTTCCCTGGCTAGTTAGGAGTGGAAAATTCACCAACTGGTTGTAACAATTTCAGTGTTCCTCTAGAGGGACACAGTAACAGTCAATGATATTGCAGTAAAGTATCTTTTCCAACTTTCCAAAGTCCCCCCCTTCAACAAAATAAGCAACAGTTTCAAGTCCAAAGAAGCCCTTCAAAAAGTATCTCACTTGCAGAGTTAACTGTCAAAAAGTTACATTGTCCATAAATAGTGCGACTCTCAATGCAACAATTCTATTGATCCTGGCAATCCGTTCCCAAGGATTAAGTGGTGGTCTTTATTCCCTTTTCTCTCCTTCTTTTCTTTTTTTGCAGGCAAAAAATACTTTCCCCTCTTCCCTCCCCTCTCCTGCAATTCAGGGAGGGAATTCATTTAATTTGACGTTAGGATTTAGGTCTTTTTAACGCAACTCTCCAGGTCTTAGCTTAGACAGTCTTTGCTTTGATCTGTATACAGAAAGCGGAAGGCGGACTTCCTGTTTGCGCCTTCCCGCTTCAGTGCCAAATTTATCCTTTTTTCCCTTAAATTCCCCGATCTTTAAACTTGACCTACTCATGGGTAGTTGTTTAGTAGCCAAATTGTCACAGGAAAAAGGTCAGCGCTCTCCGGCAACAGCTGTGCGGCTTCACTCCACGGAAGAAGCAATTGACTCTCAGCACCGTGCCAGACTCCCCGTTACGCTCCGGAGCCCCTCGCAGGGTTCCCTCGCAATTTGGGGGGGCGCTAAAGGTGCCCGCCGAAGTGCCCGCTTCACCCGCCTGTGATTTCGAAGGGGTCCCCGCTTCGCCGTAGCGGCAAGACCCGATTTCCGTGGAGCTACTCCCTCAGAACTAGAGGGATTCCGCCATTGCCGCTGGCGCCGCCTCCGGAAGTCCTGTTTGTGGCTCCTTCTCTGTCAGATACTCTCCCCAATGAGTTTCTCCTGGAGCCATCATTAACATTATTACAGTGTTTGATTAAAACTTATATATTCTCCCAGACAGTTGATGGATTATTACAGGTTGGTTGGTGGTCTGTTGTGCAGAAAGTTCTCTGCTGAATATTTTTTTTCCTGCTGGGTTTCAGGGTTTGTAAGTCACTTTTGAGAGTTTTTGTAGTAAAGCAACAAAGAAGTCAAATAAATAATAATATTTCCCCCTTATCTCTGCCCCACTATGAGAATGGTAATGCAAGCCTCCTATACAGCATTTTGATGTAACTACTGGAAGAATATCTGTGAAATGGTTATGAACTCAGGAAAAGAGTGACCTGGAACAAAATGATGTCGTGTAGAGCAATCCCTTCTCCAGGATACTCCATTTCATTTCCATTCCCACTCAATTCTTTTCTCCCCTGAAACAGCCACTATTTTTTGGTCAGTTGAGCATGCTTTGGCCTCATTTGGCATTCATTTGGCCCAGCATTTTTCCTGGGTGTTCACATCCTAAATATCAGAAATGGATAGAATAATAATTATAAGATGATCTTGTACCATATAATTGCTATACCTGCTGTTTTGTTTTGTCTTATTCTTAAAAAACTCATACTTTGATATTTAAATTTTGGGTGGCCATTTTTTATTTTTATTGGCTATTTAGCACGAAATAAATATTAGAGAATATATAAGTAAAACCTGGGGAGTCCCCATAATGAAAGAAGGGTCTCCATACATCTGCAAAAGATTTTTGTATGATGTTTTCTATCTGATGTGCCACTTTGCTTATAGAAGTTACGTCAGACACTTCTATTAATTGGACTGTTTGCAATAAAACTTTCCTGGTTTGGGGCAATATTACTTTAGCTGCTGTTGTTGTTATAACAGATGCATGCAATTTATGATAGATGAACTGGGGCTACTACTGATATATCTGAGCTAAGCGGTTAGAGGTGGCTTGCTTGTTAAACCCACAAATCTGTTGGCAGTCTTGACAGCTTTTAAGAAAATAATTAATGAGCAGCATCTCCTACCCAACTTCTTCAAGGCTACACAGAGTTTATTTTTGCTCTCTTTGAGTAGCAGTTTTGTGGGTTTGGATGTTATGCCATTCTCTTCGGCTTGTGGAGACGTGCCTGTGAGTAGATCTGTCCAGGCTGGTTCAGAAAATTTGGTGGCACATGAAGTTCTCCAAACAAAAAGTCCTGAGCTGCTGGTCTTGGCTTCTTGGTTGTTGACCTAAGCTGTTGTTTTCTGGTATTGTTCATTCACTGTCCTGTAAATGAGAGTGTGTTTTGTGCCAACTGAGGATTTCCATAAGCTACTAAAATAGACTATTTGTTATCGCTTGGAAGGGGGTGGATCAAGTCTCACTTGGAGTGCAGTAGCTTGTTTGTTTGCGCTGTGGCCTTCATTAGCTAATCTTTCCAATGTTATAAAATGACCAGATTGAACTGGGGATGCTAATTAACCTAGTACTCTTGAGGCCTCTCAAAAGTGGAGAAAATAGAGGTGCTGATCCATGAAGAAAATCCATTAGTTTTTAAGGTATCCATAGACTTGCTTTTTTGCTGTAATAAATGAACACTGCTAGCCCTGGATTTGAATGGGACCTCCTATGTGCTGAGGACTCAGAACTGCCTTCTGGCACAGAAATAATAACACACAGCTGTCATGATTAATGGCCATCAGTAGCCTTATCCTCTGTAACGGGTGTGGAACCTCTGGTCTTGGGACTACATGTGGCCCTCCAAGCTTTCCACCTGGCCCTCCAGACTGATCTCAGTCAGACCTCTTACTGGCTCTGTTCTGCATCCTTCTTGAGTGCTTTTTGCCTGGCTGCAATATGTGCTTGAACTATGATATGGTCTTGCTGGCCTGAATATAAACGTGTGTAGGGATGTGTAGAAACCTTTGGCTTTTGTGGGCCTGGAAAGTGTCCTACTGCACAAAGGTTGCTCCACCCACATTTGTTTCTGCATGCGGCCCTTGGAAGGTGGCCTAGGAGGGGATGTGGCCCTCGTGTTGAAAAGGTTGCCCCAAACCTGTGCTGTTAGAAGTAGACTCAAATAAAATACTGATATTTTAGAACACAGCGATAGGTGCAGAGGCAAGAGGAGTCTTGATGGAGGTGATTTCTTTCAATAGCCTGCCCCATCAGCTCTCAGTGCCAGCAGAAGACTTTTCTTTGTGAAGAGGTGTTCGTTTTCTGGCGGTTTAGAGTGGGTTGTTATATTTGGGTGGGTGTGTTTAAATACATTGTGTTTTAATTTTTTAATGTATCCTGCTCTCAGATACCTGCTTTAGTGAAGAGTGGGTAACAAATGTTTTACATAAAGATAAAATAAAGTTGGGGCACAAATGAATTAATTACGCCTGAAAGGCTCTGGCTGAGGGAGTGGGCCACTGGGAGCCATTTTGCCATTGCTGTGAAGAGGAGACGGGTGTGCGCCTTAGAGAGGGGAGGCTTTTAGTTTCAAGGGTTAGTATGTTTGTGTCTCTGGTAGCAACACGCTTGGGGGACGGGATTGTACTTCACAGAATCAGGGTAGGAAGGCTGCAGCTGCTTTTCTGTTCATGAAATAGTTAGTTTAAGGCAGTACCTTTTTGGTAATGACCGTTTTGTTTTGTTTTTTGCTCATGGCAGACATTTTCTGCTAGCATCCATGACACTTATACATGGGTACAAACAACTTATATTGTTAAAAAATACCAAAATAGCACTGTGTTTAGGTTTATTGAATTTATACAACAAGCTGTCCTGGACTCATTTACAACAAAAATAAAATAAAGTAATAATAAAAAAGCGTCCTGAAAACAGAGTTAAAGCAGCCATTTGCTAGTACTGCCAGAATGCCAGAGAAAGGAAAAACACATTTGCTTGGCATGAAAATGTTGACAGAGTTGGTGCCCAGATGGCATCCCTAAGGGGAGTGCTCCGTATAGACAGGGAGCTACTGCAGAAAAGGCCCTGCTCTCTCTTCACCATCCTTCAGACCTTACCTGGAGACAGCGTGACAAGGAAGTTCATGTCTGCCTCTCCCCATATGAACTGACTGGGACCCTGCAATCATCTTCCATGAGAAGTCCAGAGGGTGGCAAGGCAACATGAGAACGGGCCTTTTCTGTGGTGGCTCCCTGTTTGTGGAATGCTGTCCCCAAGGAGGATTGCCTGGCACCTTCACTGCATATCTTGAGATGTCAGGTGAAAATGTCCTTCTATACAGGGCTTCCCAAACTTGGGTCTCCAGCTGTTTTTGGACTACAGTTCCCACCATCCCTGACTACAGGTCTTACTAGCTAGGGATGATGGGAGTTGGAGTCCAACAACAGCTAGAGACCCAAGTTTGGGAAACCCTGCTCTATAACCAGACCTTTGGCTAATTAAACAATCTATGTTACAGATAGGTAGTAAACAATCTATGGTCTTTTAAATGTGTTTGTGGGAGGGGGCTATTGGTTTTTTGTTGTTCTTACTGTGATATGTATTTTGTGTTTTCATTTTGTATTTTTATGCTGTAAATTGCTCTGTAATCTTTGGATGAAGGGTGATATATAAATTTAATAAATAATAACATTTTCACTGTTCTATTTTCATCCTGTGTGGAGGCAAGGAGTCTTTCCCTCTGCAGCCAATATGCTGCGGTGAGTTTGCTCCGCTTATTTGTCCAAGTGAGTAAAAACTGAATTTTAATTGCAAAGGCTTGCAAGCAGCCTCCTGGATTGCCAGCCACATTATTCTTGAAGGAACCAGAACAGTGTCCTGCGATGCAGAAGTTCTTGATTTTGTGCTAGGAAGTCCTTTGTCCTGGCATAAGCTTGTGGATAGAGCATTCTGTGTTGGTGCCAATCTGTCCCAGGAAGCTTTATATAAAACTCGTTGCTGATAGGAAGGCTGAGTTGGTAGCCATTCAGGAGAGGGTTTCTGTTGATTCCAGTGCGTTTTGCAGTGACTGAGACCTCTTATCCCTTGATGTTGAGCCTTCTCCATAACTGCTAGGTGTGCCCAGCCTGAAGATCTGCTGAATCTGAATTTTATTTTTTTCTGCTTTTTAAAAGAAGATAGTGACGATGGCCAATGTATTAATAATGCATGCAACTTAGAGTCCTTTGTAGTTGAAAAGCATCTAAGAAACACAATTGGCGTCTGAGCAGAGCAATTGTAGGTGTACTACACTCTCTGATTTTCAGCTACCCCCACCCCAGGCCTTCTTAATCACTTTAAATTAAAGCCACCATTTAGGCAGGGCAGCCCATAATAACTTGTTTAGTAGAATCAACACATACACATATGATTGATGTTATATTAGAATTTTGTATGAAGGGACAAATATGTTACTAGAAGTGTAACCTTTTCTAAAAAAAAATTAATAATTTGGTAATCAAGGTAAGAGCTCAGATATTATTACTGAGAATTGTGTTGTTTTACATTTCATACTGTGTGTTGTATAGCGATTAGAGCATCAGGCTAGTAGCTGGGACACAGGGTTCAAGTCCCCACCCAGCTAATAAAGCTCATTTGGGCCAGTCACTTTAAGCTACCGCTCAGGGAGGTTATGAGGATAAAATTGGGAGGGGAGGTTCCATGCATGCCACCTTAAGCTCCTTGGAGGACAGGTGGGATGTTAATACCATCGTAATATGTAACATTCCATGATGTTTGGGGTTTGTTTCTCCAGTTGTGTTTTGCAGTGGATTTGCGACCTCATAAATAAATCTGAATCCTTTCTCGGTAATGAGGAAATGGTGGAGAGCAGTTGGAAGCTCCTGGTGCGCCCTGTATGTGCTTGTGCAAGCAGGAGGGAGTTTAGAGATTCCAGCACTGTAATCTGGGTTTTACTGAAGAGACTGTTACTGATAGCCCTGGGATTTGGCATCTATATAAATACACAAGCCCATGTTCTGCTTAAGCTGAGTGGTTCATTTCAGTTCATTTGCCTTGGAAAGGGACAGGCAACACCCTGCCTGCGAACATTATTCTTCCTGGTGTTGGGTAATCTTTAAACTGTGTATCTTTCTCTCATATGGAGGCAAAACTTTCCAAGCTGGTGAAAGGAATGTGAGCATCAGAATGGCCTTCCCAGTTTGTCCATTCCAGGGGTACAGATCCAGCAGTGCTCCAGAAGTTTCTGGACAACAACTCTCGCCAGCTGCCCATGCTTGCTGGGGTTGATGGCTGATGGGAGATGGAGGTAGTGATGGCCATGGTTAATAGCTGTCAAAAGCTCTTTGCTGTGAATTTGTCTTGTTGCTTGGGAAAGACATCAAAGCTGGTGAATCTTGGCCCATGTTGTAGTCATGAATTCTGTAAGTTAATAATGGATTGCATGGAGATTTACTTACTTTTATCAGTTATGAATGGACTGCAAATGACCTCTTTGGGGTGTTCTGCAATCAGGAGAAGGAAGGAGAAAAACACCTCCCCATGTCGTTCATAATCCTCTAATTTATTTATTTGTGTTTGCGACACAGAAACCTCTGCTAATGCTCTTTACTTTGACTTGGATCTATTGGGTCAGGAAAACTGATTCAAATGCATCTACCTAGCAGTTCAAAAGCACATCAATGTGCAAGTAGATAAATAGGTACCGCTCTGGCAGGAAGGTAAACGGCATTTCCGTGCGTTGCTCTGGTTCGCCAGAAGCAGCTTAGTCATGCTGGCCACATGACCCGGAAAAACTGTCTGCGGACAAACGTCGGCTCCCTCGGCCAGTAAAGCAAGATGAGCAAGAGAGTCGTCCACGACTGGATTTAACTGTCAGGGGTCCCTTTACCTTTACCTTTACCTTTTAGGACATCGTTATGATGTGCAGGGAAGGAGGGTTTATATATACAGGGAAATAATCTAAATATTTGAAGCCTCTGGACTTCCTGATAGTTTGTACTATTCAAAGGAGCAATATATTTGCTATTCAAAACTTTTCATTCTAATTTTAGTTACGGTTCCTCTTCTTAAGTAGTAGCAGAAGTATGGTAGTAGTTGCTATTTTGTAATAGATCAGCCTTCCCCAACCTGGTGCCTTGGATGTTTTGAACTACCGTGCCTATGCTGATTGGGACTGATGGGAGTTGGAATCCAACATCTGTGGCACTAGGTTGAGGAAGGCCGATAATGAACAAATCTTTAATGAACTACTGATAGAGAGAAATGTTGTTTTGAATTGGAGGGAGGTAAGGAATCTCTTAAGTACACTTGAGGAAATGATAATACACAGTTTTCATTCTTTCTCCTAGTGGGACTAGGATTTTCTTCAGAATGCCTCAAACTCTATGAAACTCACAGCTCTTCTCTGAAATGGTCATACCTTGAGAGAACCTCCAGGCTTGGTCACCTGGAAGATATTTTCAGCTCACCACAAGTAAGTGGTTGGCCATAGCTCAATGGTGGATCACTTCTGCTTTTGCATGCAGACGATCCCAGGTCCAATCCTAGGCACCCACCATTTTTAAAATAAAAAATTGGATGATGGGAAAAGCCTGAAACCGCAAATAGCCACTGCCAGTTAGAGGTAGAGAAAGGTGCCACAACCCTGGGATCATGCCCAGTGTGATGGACTCAGAAGATGATGTGGCTCTGGCTCTGTCTTTCGGGGAAGAACTGCTAGGACCATACTCAAGACCTTCCTGACTGGAGGATGCAGCCTTGCTGCCTCCCTCTGATTCAGAAGAGGAGTCTCTCATGGTACCTATGTCCTTGCAACCCCATAGGAGCCAAACACTGAAAATTGAGGTGAGGGCTCTTTAACAGTCAACTAGCTGCTTTGGGAAGGCACCACATGTATAGAACTTCATTTGGAGCTAGACATTTGCAGAGACCAAAGCTAATAAAATGACTTGAAATGTCCAAGGTGCTGAAGGGCTGGGGAACCTTGTACTCCAGCCTTGAACTCTTGAAGGGACATCATTGGGCTTCCCTTGTGCTTCTAGACCAGGACACAATGATATTAGCCTGTTTTAATCAGTAATTCACATTCTTTCTGTCCACGAAAACCCTCTGTTTTCCTTGAGTGTGGTGGTGCTAACTCACTTTGGCTCCTGGGATATATATGTGGGAGTATTTGCATGATTAAGAACAGCTTTGATGATCTTGTGTGTGGAGGGGGAGAAGGTTATTTGGACAGTGCTTTGTGATCTCTTCATTTCAGCTCCCAGTATCCTATCTCGTGCTTCTCATTTCTCAGGGCTATAAATAAAAGTGTGTCCGCCTGTGCTTACTTTTTTTAACTGGAGGCAACCCTGTAAGCTCTCTCCTGCAGGTCTGTTCAAGCTAGGATGTGAGGGGAATTCCTAAGAGGATTATTGTAGCTTACTCAATATAGGTCTTGAACTTGAGCTGTAGCTGAAAGACATGGAAATGAAAGTTACGTAACCTGGGGTGGGGGTGGGGAAATACATCCTTGCTGACTTTGGGGGGAAACCCCAGTTAAGTGGCTGACCTGGCATCTGCACATTTTTTGATGGTGTTGCCTAAAAGCTTATGGCCCCCACAAATGTGAAATAATTTCCAATGTGAGTTTCATTCATTTGCAGAAGCAACTGCATCCCTGGATTTGACTAGCAGTGACTGCTCTTATTTTGTCTGTTCCACATATAACTTCTGCAGAACATTCAGCCTGTGGTCTGACCCTGTGGTCCATTTTACTGTCAACTGTATGTGTCTCTTTGACTCAGTGCTTCTGCTTTTGATGTTGTAAATCCCTACTGAAGGATGCTGTGTGCACTAGCGCATAATATTACTGCACCAGCAGCAGCCACTGTGTAGTAAGTGTATTGATGCTGTGTTCTAGATTACTGGCAGAGAAGGGGTATGTTGAGGACAGCATTTGAGATTGCTGTCTTTGGATTTAATCTCTCCTGTGGTGGGTGCGTGGAAGGGGGACTATGGTTCTGGATGCAGAAAGGCAGATCCACAGGAAGGAGCAAAGCATATATAAGACTGCTGGTGATCTTGTAGTTACCTTCGTTGGTCACATATTGGCACATCAACCCTGAATCCTAATTTCTCCTGGTTGCAAGTGAGGTCCTGACACTTCATTGGTACATAGCAGGACTTCCTATGTGGGAAGGATCCCAACATAGCACCTGTGGGTGCCACAGCATCTTCCTTCCCCAACCCCTTGATCCTCCCATTAATTAATTAATTTTTAAAATATAGGTTTTAAAAGGTCTCTGGCTGCTTAGTTGGGATGATAGCTCACTTTGGGGGCACGGGTTGCTTTTTTACTCTTTGTTTTGGGAGCATATATGAGTATTCACGTGGTTGTTTTGGGGAGGGGGGTTTGGAGTGTTGCTGGCTTTTCTCCCATCAATGGCTGTTCTGTGGTGCATGCAACAGTGTCTTAGTCTTCCAGGCCAAAAAAAGTTTGAGGGCCCCCTTCCCGCATACAGATTCCTCCGGCTAGCTGTTGTGTCTCCTGCTTCAGTTTTGCCTCAAAATCAGTTCTTTTCATTCTGAATCTGAATGAGAGATTTTCTTCCCTCTTGGCCTCCCTGCAGCCCAGCCTGTGGTGTGCCATCATCTCTCCACCAGGTCTGAGGCTCCCGACACCTGCCTCCTCTGTGACACCCAGAATGGATTTTTATTTTACAAGTCCTTGCTGTCACAGATTGTGACAATCACAAGGCAGTCTGGGTGGCTTTGTGCCGTGTTCCTCAGAGAGAGTGCCAGAGGATTGGGGCGGGTGGTTGTGGGATAAAAAGCTCTGCAGGCTGTCTGTGCTTGGCAGGCTGACAGCACTTATTAGAGGTAACCTTCAGGAAATGCCACACGCAGGTCTTGGCTGGTGCTCAGGCAGCATTTTACACCACTCTTAAGGGTTGCAGCCTCCCAACAGGAGCTCTTCTCTCCTGCTTTTCTTCTCTTTTCGCTTCTATCATTGTCTTTCCTCCTGGATAGCTGGCTCTGGGATCCCTTTATAGCCATAAAGAATTTGGCTTCTGCTCTCTCTCTGCAACAGTCTCTCCCTTTGCACCTTTGGTTTCAAAGAAACCTTTTGTGCATTGCACAGGAATGAGCTGTTTCCTAAGAAGGGCCTGGCTGCTTAGGCCTTACAAGGGAGGGGATTGAGAGCACCCACCTCATGTACTTGGGGGGGGGGGGGGGAGAAGGCAGAACTGGTGGTCCTTGCCTGATCAGTATGGGTCCATGCTATGGGTAGCAAAGGATACTGATGGCTGATTTACTTTATCTGTGGATTCCTGCCCTAATGGCACGCATATTCTTTCCTGAGTCTTTTAAAATGTTCTAAAATTGATATATACATTGCTTAATGCCAAAATGGACTCCTAAGTGTTTTACAAAGCATGAAAAGTCATTGCACAGACATTAAAATATAAACAGTCATAATTAAAGATACAGTTAAGCAACCAGTAACTAAAATTTACAATGAAACAATTCAACTAAAACAACACTGCAATTACAACAGGAGTCTCTGGTCAAGAGCTCAAGGGGTGCCTGAGAGAGAGAGAGAGATCCTGCCCTTCCATTGCAAAAATACAATTCAAGGCGGCTTCCAACATTTAAAATTACAATGCCGTAGAAATGACAGCTTATTTTGTCACAAAACAAATAATGTTTATTTAAAAATTAAACTAAAACCAGTATAAACAATTTAATAAGACAACAATGTATCTCTCTCTCTCTCTCTCTCTCTCTGCTATGCACCATGACTTGAGTCCAGAATATTTAAGGGGGGAAAGCAAATCTTCCTGCACATTTAAGGTCTTTGGAAGTTTCCCCATTCAGCCACAACACTCTCCTGACAACTTAACAGTCACAAGTAGTATCAGGCAGTTGCTCCCTCCCCTTTGAAGCTTCCTATGTAGAGAAGCTCTTCTCTCTCCTAGACCCCCCCAAAGGTCAAGCTGAGATCTTATCAGCCTGTAAGGCAGAGGTGAGGATTTGTCTTTTATTTTTTACTTAGCCCTTTTTTGTGGGCAACCTGCCAGGAACTGCCTACCAGTGGTGGGCAGTACCAGAAGCAAAAAGTGAGTGGAGCAACAGGTGTGCCTCCAACCTTGCACAATAGGCAACCCTCTAGCCATGCAGAAGTTGGAGGCTTTCTTTTGCGCATGCATGTGTATACCCACCCACCCACCAAACCACCCACCCACCCAGATAAATGAGGTATTACGACAGTTCAGGGACAGTTTCCAGCTAGGCCAAAGCATTTGGAGAGGGTGCAGGGATGCACAGGGGGGTGTCCTAGGCAGAGTTTCATGGGTCAGGTAGAGAGGCCCAGGCAGCCACATTGATTCCACCATGTGGAGATTCCCCACACTGACATTTTTGGGAACTGCATAGATTTTATTTATTTATTTTGGCACCCCTACCCAAAACTGTTTTAAACTTGACTTGTTGTGTTTACTTGCCTTTCAAGATGCAAGAAGGCAAGCTGCCAGAATTACACACTGGATTCCAAGCCCCTTTGGTTAAGTTTCAAATCCAAACTTGGCCCTCAGCAGCCTGCTAACATTTAGCAGGGTCCCCTTTTTCTCTCCAATAAAGAGGAAGGGAGGAAGCTGGCAAAGTGACGCAGTGCTTTTGTGCCCTCTGCAGAAATGCAGAACGTGTCCTGTCACACAAAGCCTCTTTGGCTATAGAGTGCTGGGAAAATCCACAGAGCGGCATTTCGGAAAGCCTACTCAATTATAGTAATATTTATTTCATGAGGGGAACTGTGAGTGAGCGACGAGGAGGGAGGTGGTGGAGAGAGCAGAAGGAGGCAGAGGAGGCAGGGCCTGCCTGAAAGTCTTGATTTACATTTGGGTCCAAAATAGAACATAAAATAAACCCCGCTATTCCCTCTTTTGTGGATTTAATGTCCCCGGCGCTCAGAATGGTCTCCTGAGTGCCCAGCTGTCAGTTTCAAAAGCTTGCAAGGGGTGGTGGGGTGGAGGAAGGGGGTGGGGAAAGAGGAGAAGAAGAAAAAAAAGAGGTTGGGGGGGAATGACTTGTGGTCTCCATGGCAACATACCAGACGACAAATGGATCAATGCTGCTGCTGTTCGCCATCTGAAACTCAAGCAGGCCTGGCTAAATCCTGGGCCTGTCTCTTGCTGACAGGCCTTGCTGAGGGGCCATTAAGGCGAGGGCACCTCGGGGCGAAAGTGTTCATGCCTCACTGAACTCCTCCGATGACGGGCGCTTGGCATCTTCTGTAATGGGGGTTACTTAGAAGAACCTTTCTGGAGTTTCACCCACCCCTTTCGGCAACTCATGGCTTTGCGTAGCTCCAGGACTCTCCTGTCGACTGCCTTGAGGCCAGGTCAGAAGTGGTCATGGCAGCATGGTATTAGTGACCCACGGCCGTTGGGGTTCTCAGCTGTGTTCAGGGGACCCAGGGATTCCTCAGAAGGCAAGGCGAGCAATGGCAGGCAATGTCCTCTGCAGCACCAGTGTTGCAGATGTGGGGTCACAGAGAGAGCACTGGGCTTCACGGGGGATAGCGGTAAGGCCTGGCTGGCAGTTCTGTGTGTTTTATTCACTTGTTGCAATGGCTTCCCTGTACTTTCTTTAGGGAGCTCAGGACTGTGTACCTGGTTTTGCTCCCTGCTCTGGTTTTATCGTAATAGTGACCTGTGTGCCTCGGGTTACAGACGCTTCAGGTTACAGACTCCGCTAACCCAGAAATAGTACCTCGGGTTAAGAACTTTGCTTCGGGATGAGAACAGAAATCACGCAGCAGCAGCGGGAGGCCCCATTAGCTAAAGTGGTACCTCAGGTTAAGAACAGTTTCAGGTTAAGAACAGACCTCCAGAACGAATTAAGTACGTAACCAGAGGTACCACTGTAGTATGGTAGGCTGAGAGATGATGACTGGCCCATCATCCATTGAGCATTGTGGTAACTCCCATCAGCCCTAGATGGAATGTCTTGTGGTCTGGGGTGATGGGCAGCAGGTTTCCCCATCCCTGGTTTTGTAAGTGCATTTAATCCTCCGTCTGTCAGCAGTCTCTGAGGTTGCTCTAGTGCCAGGACCCCATGGACTGTCATCAGTGTGTCTACCTGAACAGTGCTGGCATGCCTGCCTTCGGTTTAGATATGGATATAGTCATGTATTCATATAATTTTTGTCACTCTTAGTGTTTCAGTGCTCTGACTATGCTTCTGCACTCCCTTTTGTTTTAGGTGAAAACAGGGGAAGATACAAATAACAGCTCTCCGAAGGGTTGTTATTATCCTTTCAGAATTTAATAATGTGACACCAGTGGGGTTTTTTTAAACTGGAAAGCTTGTTCTTCCCTTTAGGAATAGATCAATAGCAGGCTTTGTATCTGCGATCTGGAGGTAATTGCTAGTGTCAGGCAATGTCTAGTGTTGTTTTCTACATGGCCTTGGGTTGCTTTGTGGGACGTTTAGGATCATAGACAGTGCGTGAGATATTCCATAGGGGAAAAGATGAAGTCCGAAGGCTTGGTGTAGGAAGGAGGAGACTTGCCTCTTCATCATGTTTTTGGAGAGAGGAAGAATGCAGTCTTTCAGAGACTTATGTCATAGCTGAAGCACATAATTTCCAGAAACAGCTTGCTTCAGGGAAATGGAAACTTGTAGGTTGGCTGTGGTTCCTAGGGCTACAGAACCCTCCATTTTTCTTATAAATTAATTGCAGATGGTGAACAGTTCTGAGGCTGCATGTTCGGGGTTGACAAGAGAGCCTGCTCTCAAAGTCTGAATCTGAGTGATAGGATTGGCCAATCTGCCTGAATCTTGACAGCAATTTCCCATGCTACTGGTTGTGCAATTTTAAGGCAAAACCAGAAGTGCAGGAAATGGAACCCACAAAAAAGAGGCACTAAGTTGTGGGTGGGGATTTGTGCAAAAATTCTAAAGAAATTTCTTTATGAACATGGGAAGCTGCCTTTATATCAAGTAGACACTGGTACATGCAGTAAGTATTGTCAGTGTCAACTGGCAGTGGGGCTCTTCAGACAATATTTTCCCAGTCCTTCCTGGAAATGTTGGGGATTGAAACAGACCATTTGCTTGCAAAGCGTATATTGTACCTCTGAGCTGTTTACCCCAGTGCTGGTGTGGTGTGAGTGGTCTTCAAGGATGCAGGTTATGTTCTGTATGAGAGAGAGAGAGAGAGACAATGAGTTGTGATGAAGGTGATAGGCATGTGGCTTCGGTGTATGCATATAAGCATCAGAGCAAAGGCGTGTTCTGTAACCACGACTACTTTGGCCATGACCACTGTAGACACACGGCCCTTGGGAGGGTTGGTCAGCCTTGGCTCCGGGGCCAAAAGAGTGAGCTGCTCTTAGTATGTAGGATGCACAGAATCCTGCCTGAAAAAGATGGTTAGTGTTATCCTTTCTTTGAAATATCTCAGATGTTTGCCCAGGTGAAACCTCCCAATTTGACCTGAAGCTTCCAGTTTAGGCAAAATTTGATGGAAGCTATGTATGCAAGTGTTCTTCAGCCTTCGTCCCCCAGAAGTTTTGGGAATACAATTCCCACCATCCCTGACCATTTCCTCAGCTGGCTGGATATACAGTCATACCTCGGGTTACAGATGCTTCAGGTTGTGTGTTTTTGGGTTGCGCACTGCGCTGAAACCGGAAGTACCGGAATGGGTTACTTCTGGGTTCGGCGCTCTCGCATGTGCAGAAACAGTAAATCATGCTTTGCGTATGCACAGAAGCGCCGAATCACGACCTGTGGTTTGCGAACGCTTCGTGTTGCGAACGTGCCTCCCGCACGGATCACGTTCGCAACCGGAGCGTTCACTGTAATGGGAATTACAGTCCAGCAACCCAAGGTGGAAGTAAGCAGCCAGCCTCTGCTTAGAAGGACCCCCCCCCCCCATTTAGGATTAGTGCAGGCTCTGGTCTGCCACTATTACAACAGTTGCTATCCGTGTGAAGACAATCCCTGGTTAAAGCTCCCGTGGTTGCCTTCATTTTGGCAAACGTGTTCATTGTTCACTTCTTTCCCCCCTTCTCTCGCTTGCAACTTAATAATAACCAGAGAGCCATGAGAGGATGAAATGAGCCTATTTTTTTCAGCTGTTCTGCGCTGTGGCTTTCTTCCCCCCCACTCTCCAGGATGTGCATTTTGCTTCTCCTAGGAGCCCTGAGGGTTAGTGAGAATTTAGAGAGCTGAAGAATGCACACAGGATTTGAAGAGCACACTGCTGATGTAGTTGTTCTGGAAGATTTCTGGCGGTGCAGAGAAACCTGGGGGACCCCCTTGTCTCCTCTCAAATTCAGTGCAACGATGGAACATTCATTGTCTTGCATGGTGATGGTCCCTGTATGGCTTTGTGTGTACACAAATAATTGGAGTCTTGGAAGGTGGCCTTTTATAAGGGCAAGATAAGAACCTAAAGGTTAAGTCAAGAGGGAGGTCTTCAGTGGATAAACTTAAAGGTGAATGTTTGCTTTTTTGCTGCTTTTCCTTCCCAGAGATAATAATAATGGGAGTAGGAGAGAGCAGCAACACCAGGCTGTGTTGCATGCAGTTCCTGAAGTTCAACATAGCCTTGCAAATAATTTTTTGGCTCACAAACTTCACAAACATTCACAAGCACTCCTCTGTCCTCATGTAGGTCATTTATGCTTGTGGCACCAGAGCAGACAGCTGTGTAGTTGTCCTGTCTTAACGATGGACCTTTTTGATTGGTTTCAGTGGGTGTCATGGCATACCCAGCTGATGGATAGCTATGGATTGACCCAGAAGCAGGAGAGTTTTCATGTGGGGTGGGGGTGGTAGCTAGAAGCTGCCAAGGAAGTGGAGAAATTGAGATACCTTAATTGGCTAAGGCAAGGAGTGGAGAGGTTCAGCCTTTGTTGATTGAGCCTCTTGGCTTCTGCAGCTGTCCTCCTCTCCAGGTGAGTTTGATAAAAAGTATTCAAATTCTAACAATGCTATCGCTTGTGGATCAAATTGAGTCAAAGGATTCTTATCACATAACATCTATTAATTGACCTACCAATGCAATGATGAATGTGTTATCAACAACCACGATTGTGTGTGTGAGTGAGAATGGCCTCTGTAAATAAGTACCACAATCTTTTCCCCTCCCCTCCATCTCATTTTGTTCTGGTCTCAGTGTTTACAAGTCTCCCCAATCCCCAACTGTGTGTGTGACTTGCAACTCAGGATAACACTTAAGACAGTCCCGACCAAAGAAGTTTGGCAAACCAAGTTAATGGACTACGCTGAAATGGCTAAATTAACTGGAAAGCTCAAAAATGAAGAGGACAAGAAATTTTAAAAAGAATGGGAAATGTTTATTATGTACAGTCATACCTTGCGATGAGTACACTTCAGGTTAAGCATTTTCGGGTTGCACTCTGCGGCGACCAGGAATAAACGGAGCACGTTACTTCTGGGTTTCGCCACTCGCACATGCGCAGACGCTCAAATTGACGTCATGCGTGGAAGCGGCAAAACACGGCCCACAGACGCGCAGTCGTGTGTTACGTTTGCTTCCGGATGCGAACAGGGCTCTGGAACGGATCCCATTCTCATCCAGAGGTACCACTGTGCTTACAAACATATTATAAACAGGTTAAAACATTGACAGGGTTTTAAGAGCACTTGTAATTTTAGAAATAATGTAAGAAATTTGAGGTAGAAAAATAATTTGGAGTAGAAATGATATGCGGTTGAAAAAGAAAATTAAGGAACTAGGGGAGGGGGGAGGGGAAGTCACGGGATTCGGAGAATCCCATTTCATGGATTTGATACTGTTTTATCTACAGTTTTCTTTGTTTGTTGTTGTTTGTTTTTACTTTTATTATTTTTGTTTAAAAAACTAATAAAACATTTTTTTAATATTTTTTCAAATTTTTTCCATTTTATAACACAACTAAACAACACAAACAGAAAAACAAACAATACAAACAGATTCTTGTCTTATCCTTATTTTTTCTAAACATTGTTAGATGAGCTTCCCCAAGTCCCCCTATCTGATTTTCATTTTACCTCATCTTTAGCAGTTTACATATATCATAATTTTTAACCATTTTTTAAAATCACGCTTACTTTTACCATAAAAATCTCCACATTTTATCACTTACAAATAATACTATTTTAAAATACACTATCTTCTACTTCTAACCCTACAGCCTATATCCACTTCCAAAGCTATTCTAAGATTTAAATATTAACATATTTTTTTCAAATATTCTTTAAACTTCTTCCAATCTTCTTCCACCCTCTCTTCTCTCTGGTCTTGGATTCTCCCAGTCAGTTTGGCAAGTTCCATATAGTCTTATCATCTTCATCTGCCATTCTTCGATAGCTGGTAAATCTTGTTTCTTCCAATTCTTCGCTAGTAATATTCTCGCAGCTTGTTGTGGCATACAGAAAAAAAGTAACACCCTTTTTGGGGATTTCACCCCCCACTATACCAAGTAAAAAGGCCTCTGGTTTCTTAATGAATGTGTTTTTCAACACTATTTCAGTTCTTTATAAATCCTTTCCCAGAAGTGTTTCACCTTGGGGCATGTCCACCACGTGTGGTAAAAGGTTCCTTCTTTTTCCTTACATTTCCAGCATTTATTATCATGAATATGATATATTTTTGCTAACTTCACTGTTGTCAAGTACCATCAATACATCATTTTCATCAGATTTTCTCTTAATACATCACATGCTGTAAATTTAATTCCTTTTTTCCACAATTTCTCCCAATCCACCACGAAGACTTTGGTTTTTGCTTCAACAAACCACCATAGCTAGCCCACTAGAAATTATTTGTCCATTTGTTCAAAAGTTAAATTTACTTATTTAATGAATCTATATCTTGCCTTTTAGAAAAGCATTTCTCACAGGGTGGCTGACTAAAACAAATTAATGATTGATAAAGTAACATAACTAAAACCAAAACATTTAACCTCAATATCATGCAATACATTTCAGGCAATGGCAAATATTAATGCTGCACAACCATTCGCACCATAAAATCACAGAGTAATAGCACAGTAACAGCAGTCGAATACAATTATGAAAAGTCACCACTAACTAAGTTTTTATTGCCTGCTTTAAAAAGTGTCAGAGCACCTGCTTGGCATGCAGAATGTCTCAGGTTCAGTGATCTTCAGGTAGGGCTGAGAATGTTACCTGTCTGAAACCCTGGGAAGCCAATTCCAGTCGATGGAGTCAGCACTGAGCCATGTGGATCCGTGGTCTGACTTAAGAAAAGCAGATTACCATGTTTCCTAAATATCTGCAGGGTACAATTCAACCAAGTTTGACTCAGAGTAGACCCATTTGGTTCATTAATTTCAGTGGGTCTACTGTTGAGTAGTACTAGCATTAGGTACAACCCAGTTAATATAAGTCTTTTTTTGCCTTCCGACTTAAATTATGAGCTAATAGATGACACAGCAGTGGGGACATTTTTGCCAGTGGCATCCGTAGGTCATGCCCTGTCTAGGCGTCTTGCCCCTGTTCACGGCTGCTGGCAGGTAAGCGAGCCCACAGCTAAAAAGTGGCAGGGTGGAGAGCGAGGGGGCCTTGATTCCAGAGCGCGATTTCTGAGCTCAAACAGAGCAGCCTGAGTGGGATTGCAGCTGTTGACTCAGCTGCCAAAGGGAAATCTGGTGGGGTGGGGAGTTGGGGGAAACAGAGGAAAAAATAATCTTGAATTCTGTCAGGGGTAGCAGGAGGCCTGGCTTGAGGGAGATTATTGATTACTGGCTGATCTTGATTTTTCTTTCTGCCTTTTGATGTTTAAGGACGCAGAACATGGTGTGGCAGTGGAGGTGGGGTGGGCCCTTTGAACAAATGTGGTTCATAGACTGAGGTGGGAGACGTCTGGATTGGACCACTTCATAGTGCAGAGGGGTGTGTTATTAACAATTGACAACCTACCTGAGAAACAAATAAACAGTAACAAAAAATCAGTAATATATCCAGTTAAAGGCAGGGCATGTAAAACCTAAACATATTAAATAATAGCACCCAGTCATGACAACCATATGACAACCATGAAAAAAGCATATTTCTCTAGACAGCATGTATATCTGAAACTTTTTCATAGAATCATAAGAGTTGCAAGGGACCCTGAGAGTCATCTAGTCCAACCCCCCTGCAGTGCAGGAATCTCAACTAAAGTATCCATGACCATCACCATCTCCTGCGGGAGTTTGTTCCACTGTCAAACAGCTCTTACTGTCAGAAAGTTCTTCCTGATGTTTAGTCAGAATCTCCTTTCTTGTAACTTGAGTCCACTGAAATGGGTCCTGCCCTCCAGAGCAGGAGAAAACAAGCATGTTCCATCTTCCATGTGACAGCCCTTGAGATATTTGAAGATGGCTATCATATCTTTTCTCAGTCTCCTCTTTTCCAGGCTAAACATGTATGTTTTTGTTTGCTTAATCGTGTCTGGCTCTTTGTGACCCCCTGGACCAGAGCACACCAGGCACTCCTGTCTTCCACTGCCTCCCATAGTTTGGTCAAACTCATTTTGGCAGTTTAGAGAACACTGTCCAACCATCTCGTCCTCTGTCAGCCCTTCTCCTTGTGCCCTCCATCTTTCTCAACCTTAGGGTCTTTTCTAGGGAGTCTTCTCTTCTCATGAGGTGGCCAAAGTATTGGAGCCTCAGCTTCACGATCTGTCCTTCCAGTGAGCACTCAGGTTAAACATACCAGCTCCCTATTAGGGCTGGGAATATATTGATATATCATCCAAAACCAGTTTCAAGACCATATCATGAAATTGGTTTCATATTTTTGACCTGGCAATATATTGCAAAACGTGTGCAAGTGTGCGTGCGCACATGCAAAAATCACAATATGGGGAAAACTCTGAAGCCAGCCAATGCCTCCGTCCTTATTTCAGACCTTGTGATACATCATTAGAGTGGTACCTTGGTTTACGAACTTAATCCATTCTGGAAGTCCGTTCTTAAACCGAAACCATTCTTAAACTGAGGGGCGCTTTTCCTATTGAGGACTCCTGCCACTGGTGACCTTCCACCGTTTGGATTCCGTTCTTAGACTGAGGTAAAGTTCGCAAACCGAACCGGGACACTACTTCCGGTTTTGCAGAGTTCTTTTACCGAATAGTTTGTAAACAGGGCTGTTCTTAAACCGAGGTACCACAGTTTATTGCAATGTTTAGCTGGTGATATATCGCAAAGATGAAAGCTTGATACCGCCCAGCCCTATTTCTCATAAGGCTTGGTTTCTAGACCCTTGGTGACCTTGGATGCCCTCTTCTGCACATGTTCCAGCTTGTCAATGTGCTTCTTAATTGTGGCACCCAGAACTGGACACAATATTCCAGGTATGGTCTGACCAAGACAGACTAGAGCAGCACTTTTACTTCCCTTGACCTGGATACTATATTTCCGTTGATGCACCAAACCTCTGTTGTGTGTCATTATGTTACATATTTTTGTGTTTTTATATTGTAAACCGCCCTGTGATCCTTGGATTAGGGGTGGTGTATGAAATTAACTAACTACCCATCTATCTAACTAAATTATATAAAATCCCACCACACAGGGTAGAAATGATCAGGATCTTGGTGTCCCTTGGAGCCCTGTAACTTATGTGTTACATTTTCTGCAAGGACTAAATGCCAATGATTTCTATACCATGAGGATATATTCAGATTTTAAGACATGATTTCCACTGTTGTGCTGTTTATGTTGGCATTTCCTCATAACTGCCAGAGGTATAGTCCTCACAAGGTCCCTTTTACATCCTAATATCCTTCACTGTAGAGATCCTGGCAGCTGCCGGCATCCATTCCAAAAGTTCCTTTTGGCAAAATGTCTTCATAGTGTCTGCCCACATATTTAGTAGGGATAACTGAAGAGAAATTTGAATATGTGTTTCAAAATAATTTTTGATACCTCCTGGTACATTTCGTTCCAGAATAAAGCAACCTGTGGGCATTTGAAAACTAAGCTGCCCTTTATTGATGCATAATCTAGGGCATGGTACAGAACCCACAGAACCCAAAATAAAGACTGACAGCAAATCAAAAAAGAAAACAACAGTGCTTATTTAAAAAATAATTTTTAAAAAGCCATAAAACAAATAATTGCTGCTAATACAATGGAGCAGCTTAAGCAACAATCCATAAAATGCCTGGGCAAATAAATCAATCTTAACCTAGTGACAAAATGATAGAATGTCTGTGCCAGTCATATAACAGACTGGACACTGTGAGGTGAAAAGGCTCTATTATTCCATGTTGCCAGAAGTTACTCCCAGTAACTTACAAAAGTTGCATAGTCCTTCTGAGAGTTTAGTCTTACTGTTGTATCCCTTCTTGGGTGAAGGTAATTTGGGGGTAGTTTCAGTAATGCTGTTTTATCTTTGAATTGTTTTCTGCAGCAAAAATAGCTGTAACAAAGTAAAATTAAAAATACGTTCTGTACCCTTTGTCTGCCCTGCACACTTTGGGAAACGTTGCTTTAAAGCAGGGGTCAGCAAACATTTTCAGCAGGGGGCCGGTCCACTGTTCCTCAGACCTTGTGGGGGGCCGGACTATATTTTGGAAAGGAAAAAAAAAAGAACGAATTCCTATGCCCCACAAATAACCCAGAGATGCATTTTAAATAAAAGGACACATTCCACTTATGTAAAAACACGCTGATTCCCGGACCGTCCAAGGGCCGGATTTAGAAGGTGATGGGGCTGGATCCGGCCCCCGGGCCTTAGTTTGCCTACCTATGCTTTAAAGTATGAATGAATACTGCCATGATGACCTCTGCTAACGGAGGCAATATTATACATAATTATTTATATACTGCTTAATGCCAAGATGGCTTCTAAGGAGATTGCAAAGCATAAAACAAATTCTACAACATTGTCAAAATGAACAATAATTAAAGATAGACCATAGTTAAAGCACACAAGAAAACAATCTCATTAAAATATCAATGTCCATTATTAAAATACGTAGTAAAACCAACCCCATTAAAACAGGAGATCATGGGAATGCTTGTGTCTCTGTGTGTGTCTTCAAAAGTTTTCCCCTCACCTCCTTTGGATTCTTTCAATAATAATAATAATAATAATAATTAATAATAATAATAATAATTTCTTTTGAGCACCTGCATGCTTGGAGAGTTCTCTGCCAAGCAGAGGTCCCACAGGAGATTCAAATCAGGATTGGTATGAAGATAGCTATTAATAAAATGATTACAACAACAACTTAATGGATATTGTGCTTTAGAATGGTCAAAGATCTTAAATTATCTTTGCATTACTACCACCATTTCTCTCTCTCTCTCTCTCTCTCTCTCTCTCTCTCTCTCTCTCTCTCTCCCTCCCTCCTCCTTTCCTGAGATTTGCCCAAGGTTTACCAAAGCCCATGGGGTTATTGCTGCTAGAAGGAGGTTTTCCAAATCTTGCAGGACAAATAAACCATGGCATTGTGCTGCTTGTGAATGAACTTCTTATTAATCCAAACTATCATATACTGACTAACAAGCAGCAGAAACTAAATGGAAGAATGCTGAGGCATGTTTTCCCCATCTCCCAGATACATTTTTCACTCAGATGCTTCCGGGATTTAGTGCTGACATTCCAGATCTTGACAAGCAGTTTTCTTTTTTGGGGTCTGTGTGGGTGTGTGTATGTGTGTGTGTTTATACTTGTTAAAGCTTCTCCGTCTGCAGCTGTGCATTAAAATGCCAAACAGTTTATTGGTAGCTCTTCAGACATTTAGTGTTCTCCATGCATTCTCTTCGCTATATTTATATGTCAAATCAAGGTGGGATGGGAATCTTATAGCCCCCCAGATGTTGGAGTGAACCTGTAGATCTGCTGAAGATTGGAGCCTTTGTAGATAAAGTTTTACTAAAGAGAAATACATGAACCGACCCGGACCCTGCCATAATCTTCTGAGACGTCTTTGTTTGCCTCTTCCATGAGGGGCCCGGAGGGTGGTGACGTGAGAAGGGGCCTTTGTGGCTCCCCACTTGTGGATTGCTCTCGCCAGGGAGGCTCACCTGGCACCTTGTACAGCTTTAGGCACCAGGCAAAATATGTTCCTCTTCAACCAGGCCTTTGGCTGATTAACATACAGTATCCTTTTAAATGTGTTTGTTGGAGAGTAGTAGTAATAATAATAATAACAATAACAACAACAATAGTAATAAATTTATACCCTGCCCATCTGGCTGGGTTTCCCCAGCCACTTTGGGTGGCTCCCAACAGAATAATAATAATAGTGATAAAACATCAAACATTAAAAACTTTCTAAAAGTCAGATGATTGTTTATTGCCTTGACATCTGGTGGGAGGGCGTTCCACAGGGCGGGTGCCACTACCAAGAAGGCCCTCCGCCTGGTTCCCTGTGGCTTCACTTCTCGCAGTGAGGGAAGGGCATTATCAGTTTGTTTCATTTTTTCCCCTTTTTAAAGCATTTCTTATTGAATTTTTTTGACATAAAATACAATAAGAATCAAACTAGTCTACAGAGCAAGAATATTTTTTTAAAAAGCAAAAGAAAAAAGAGAAAGAAGAAGAAAAAAATCCTATAAGGCCATTTACCATATTTATATAATATATATCCTGTCATTTATTCACATACAGCGAGGATATATATTTTGCTCTTCCTCTTCTTTGTCCTCAGTTTTGCCCTTGCAGAACTCATCAGGGAGCAAAACTAGAGTTGGCTTTCTGTGCCTTCCATTGGTTCTTGTTTCTGTCTGTCACTTCCTCTGCCAGTCACAATGAACAGCAGCCACACTTGGTGGCCAGAACGGCTGGGGACGATGGGAATTGTAGTTTCACAACATCTGGAGGGCCCCATCCTTGCTCTGGGAGAAAGCGGCCGAGGTGTGCAATGTGGCAGAACTGGGCTGGCTGGGCTGCCAGGCCCCTCTCGGCACCTCCAAGTACTTCCCTACTGGCCATCATGGTATTTAGTTACAAATGTCTTGGCTCATCTGTCAAGTGATGTAATTCGTGCCTCTTCCAAGCTCTACTGTTGATAAGCAAATTAAATTGCTCCCTCCCTCCATTTATCCAGCAGCTGCCTGTTTTTCTCTTTTTAATTTTTATTTCCCTCCTGAGGGAAGCCAATTTTTTATTTTCAAATGAGACTCAAGAGGCGGAGATGAAGTTCTCTGGAGTCCTTGACGTCTTTATAGATGGCAGGTTGTTCTTTTTCTCCTCTGCCGATGTAATTGTTGTTTTGGGCTTTGTCTAACGTTACAGTGGTACAGCGTGTTGCTCTCTATTTTTAGCCTGTTCTGTATAGGTAATTAAGTTGTCCTCTAGCGTTGTCCCTCTGTGCTGGTGCTGCTGATGACTCAATATTGTGCAAACCCTTCAAAGCAGGGCCTCTCTTCTCTTGATGCAAGGTTTTATTTCTGTGAAATGTGGCAAAAATTATGGTGGGGAGCGTGTGCATGTGCGCACATTTATTTAACTTACCGTATTTGTTTCCAAAATGTTTCTAGACTACTTTTCACCCCCAAATGCAGAGATTTCAAAGTGGGCTATGGTAAAAATGAAAATTTTAAATGCATCTCCTTACTGTCAAAACTTCCTGTGGCTGTTATAGGGGTTGTTTGTTTTGCTTTTTATGGGATGATGCATCTACATTAAAGTTTTAAAACATATTGTAAGCCAGTTTGTAGACCTTGGATAACAAGGGACTATCAAATCTAGTAAATAATCATAACAATTTCACTACATTTATGGGTGAGTGGATGTTTCCTCTCCTGGTGTGTTTGATGCACACTCCTCTTTGTGCTTTTTTGTGCTTTTTGTTTAGTTTAGTTTAGTTTTTGTTTTAAATGATTTGTATTGCTTAAAATTGTGATGTTTTATGTGAACTGCTCTGGGAACTTGGGGTGAAAGGCGGCAGTAAGTAAAAAACAAATGAATAAACAAATTCAACTTGACGGCCTGGTTTCCATGCCACAGTAAGCCCAAACTATGACTTTGCAATACTGTGCAAATATGCAGGCTTTGCTGCCCCCAGAGAGTTAGTGAGGAGGAGAGAGCTTAAGGATGAGTCACTGTTCTCGGGACTCCTAAGCCAAACCTTGGCTTCATCCAGTGCAGTGAGGGTGAGAGACAAACCACGGAGGAGCAAAGCGGTTGCAGGCTCCTCTCGGTGGGCGCCTGTGTATGTATATGCATGGTTCTGGTAAGCCATAGTTTGTTTAAGGCAGCATGTTAACCAGGCCAGTAATTCAGATTTTTAAAAAATGGACCGAGAGCAGCAGCAGCAACAACAATCAACAGAGTGTGGAAACTATTGGCTGTGAGGGTCAGAAGGGATGGGGTTGGATGTGGAGCCTGTGGAACTGTGTGGTCTGTGCCCTGTGGGGTTTTTTTGCAGTCAGAGAAGGCTTTGCTTCTCATAGAGGTCAATCTGGGCATGGTAGGTTTGAAGCAGGCCTCCCTCAGTTGGTCGTATCTGATCGGTGCTGATCTTAACTTGCTGTTATGTAATATATGCTGCACATGGTGGACAGCTGGGCGCGTCTTATGATTTATAGTGGGCTTGTCAGTCAGTGCACACTGGTGTAAGAGTTTGTGGTGGCTGAAAATCTAGATGTCACTGGCACTGGGAACACTCCTTGCCCTGGTTGGTGGCTGTTCAAAATGGCAAACACCACAGGGAAATCTTGGGAGTGTGCAGATTTTAAGTAATTTTATATCACCATATCATAAGATTTCAGGGCGGTATACGATGTTAAAACAGAAAGCACAACCACATTACGGTGACTAGTTAATAAAAAATACAAATTAAGCTGCTGCAAAGGCCTGTTGGCATAAGAAGGTCTTCAGGCGATGCAGCAGTTACTTCTGGGGGCCAAATTTTCCCTCCTTTCCTAATATGCATGTGCCTAACATCTTCATGAGGTGAGGGGGGAAAGTGTGTTATGGCAATAGTTCTGCCCCCTTCCCATACCACCATGCCTCCACAAACATATTGCCCCTGAGGTAATGAAGTCCTTGGTGTATAAGACATGCAGTTCCTCTCCTACTCCTTTCTTTTTTCAGATCATATGTAATTCGAAAAAACCTCCCCCTCACTTACTATTCAAGTAAACCCCAAATCATGTTGATAGTTTTTCTTTCTCTGTGTGAGTGCATTTTTTTATATTTGCAATGCTAATGAAAAGACCTAATATTCTCATTCTCTCTCTCTCTCTCTCTCTCTCTCTCTCTCTCTCAAGAATTTATAAAAATTTGCAGGATTTAATTCCTCTGTGCATTGCAGTACTTCTTGCTGTTCAATTATGAATGGGCGGATTATTAAACATGAAAAGCAGCTGCTGTTTAGCATGGTTGCATAGAGGTAGTAAACATGACAGATAATGAGGCAGCTTCTAATTTAATAATGTGAGTGCATGGAGGGCTTTCTCATTCAGAAGGGGTTATAGTCACTCCACTCCCCCTTTTTTGCTTTAGCTTATTATTATCAAAAATGTTTGGCTCATTTTTATATACCATTTTTTTGCTCCATAAGACGCACCTTTTCCCTCCTAAAAAGTAAGGGGAAATGTCTGTGTGTCTTATGGAGTGAATGCGTGGTCCCTGGAGCCGATTTGCCCAGGGGCGAAAAGCAGATCATGCTCTTTTTTTTAGAAAGAGGGAAGTGGGTGTTGAAACAAAGCCGCTAAGCAGCTGATCGGCAAGAGATCGGAGGGAGATAAGGGATGCTAGCGATAAAGGAGGCTGCCTGGGAGGGGGAAGGTAAAGACAGTGAACTTGCAAGGAGAGGACACAGGAATACTAAAACAAGCAATGAGGAGAGAAATTAGAAGAAAAGGAGGAGCAAAAAACTGCTCCAGCTAAGGAAAAGACACTAAGGCAAACAAGAGGGAAGGGGGTGTTGAAAGGAAGCAGCTGATCGGCAGGTGATCGGGAGGGAGATAAGGGAAGCTAGAGATAAAGGAGGCTGCCTCAGAGGGAGGAAGTAAAAGCCCAGAGATCCTCAGGATTTTTGCATTGGGTCACCCCAAATTCACCATCAGATCACATAGCACGTCCATGGCTACAGCCTGCACCAAAGAAAAATCACGCACCCACTGTTGTGTGGGGCCGCAATGGTGCAAAGCACAGATCCACATGGATCCTCAGGATTTTTGCATTGGGCTACCCTAAATCACATATCATGTCTGTGGCCACAGCATTAACCACAAAAATCATACATCCACTGTTTTGTTCAGAATATTTTTTTTTCTTGTTTTCCTCCTCTAAAAACTAGGTGCATCTTATGGTCAGGTGCATCTTATGGAACGAAAAATGCCGTGAATCTGTTATTTTAGCAAGGTTGTTTCCTAGTGCTATTCCTGTCTTGTTTAAAATAAAGGCTGCCAACCAATTAAGTCCTTTTAATAATCCATTAATCATTTACAGTGGTACCTCGGGTTACAGACGCTTCAGGTTACAGACTCCGCTAACCCAGAAATAGTACCTTGGGTTAAGAACTTTGCTTCAGGATGAGAACAGAAATTGTGCAGCGGTGGCGCAGCAGCGGTGGGAGGCCCCATTAGCTAAAGTGGTGCTTCAGGTTAAGAACAGTTTCAGGTTAAGAACGGAATTAAGTGCTTAACCTGAGGTACCACTGTAATTCATTTAATCAGTTCTGTATACTACCAGAACCTCAATATCTGTGCTTCTTTGAGATATTGAAGATGGTGAGATATTGAAGATGAGAGGTAACTTTCAGTGCTCAATGAATTGTTATTTCAGTTAATGCTTATATGTTGCTTTTCCTTCTAAAAGTAATGAAGCCCGAGGTGGCCAACAGCTTACACCCCAAAACAAATTCAGTAAAACTAAACAATATGAAAACTGACGAAATATAAAAGCTACAATAATTTATAAAATGACAGTTCAGTAAGGGGAAATTAACAGTTCGGTAAACATAATATACAGTTCATACAAATTGGTTGAGTTTGCACATCACATTAAGCCACAGTTTGTTCAGCATACAGCACCGAGTCCCGTGAACAAGCAGATCAGCTGTGACTTGTTTCTACAAAGCTTGACTTACGTATTTTGCAGCTGCTCTTCACTTGTGCCCTCTGCAGTGTGTTGAGCATCTTGAGGTGGGATAACCAAACAGCCCAGCTTTAAGCAAGGCTGTTCAGATCGCATGTAACATGAAGCCGTTGTTAAAATAAGCCATGGTCCTTAAGCCAAAAGCAACTGACTGCTGGTAAACAAAATATGGTTCCTGGCTGGGTATGTACTTTCATGCATGCTGCACTTTCGTTAAATGAACCATGGCTTAGGATAGAATTTGCCAGGGTGGCACCTGTGGGCACATGTGCATCTTCAGAAACTGTTCCTGCTGCCCACAGAGTCCCCTCCATCCCCCCCAACCCCATTGGGCTTGTAGCCAGTAGAATAGATTGTGGTCTGTACTTGCTTGTGGTGTGTGTGGTGCTCATAACAGCCTCTCATGTTTGCAAATGAGCCCACAGGCCCAGAAAGGTTGGTAACCCCGGCTTTAGGCTCATAAAAGAACTAGCCAATTAATTAAAACATCCCTACAACACAACCATTATTGCAATAAATAAGCACCCAGCAATAATTAAACCAGACTATCAGAAGGTCCTCTTGAGCAGGCACATGTTCTTTAATAAGGTAATAGTGCAAGATGCTGATGGCTGCCATGCTCCCAAACTCCTCTTTATCTAGCCTGCCTTCCTCCCCCCCGGCTTTCTCCAACCTGTTGCCCTGCAGATGCCCCGAGCTCATCAAAGAAGAAGCAGAGCAAACAAGTTATGAATTAAGTGTGTCTGGGAAATTGTACAAGAAAGACATAACAGTAATAGAAACTACTCCCCTCCAATAAATAAACCTGGAATTCAGAAAGGGAGAGGGGGGCTGTTTTATAATCTCAGACTGTTGTGGGGGGAGGGGGGCTTGTTACATCACTCAAGCTTAAGTGTCTGTGTTACCATGTCCCAAATGGTGATATGTTTTCTGGAATGTAATCTATTTGCTTAATTTCAAGATGATAAAATGTGTAGCTTAACTAACTTTTTAATCTGCTCTACACACAGTCTGTTTTCTTGTTTTCCAGTTGTGGCATAGGCTGTATTGATATTTAGTTGCTGGATATCATGTCTGCATAGTGTTAACAGGAAACTTGTAAGCACATGAAAGAGCTCAATGGGGTGTGGAACAAGAAATGGGAGGGGGGGAGTGTGAGATGTTGGAGGAGAATTCGGTGTTAGATGTTGGACAAGATTTGTATGCACAAAAGCCCTAATGGCAAAAAACAGTTTCCCCCTCTCTGAATTTGCATGAGAATCTGCATTTATATATACACCTCTACATATAAATTAGCCTGTTTTATTTATTTCCAGTATTTATATACCACTTTTCATCAGAAAGATGAAAACCAAAAACAAAACCATTTCTAAACAGCTTAATATTTCAGGTGCACACTATGTGCAGAATAAGAGCAGTCATCCAGAGGGTGATGCTTGGCGAGTGCTCCTTGGCCCAGCGGAGTCTTCAGTGTGGGGTTCCTCAGGGTTCAGTTCCATCCCCATTGCTGTTTAACATCTACGTAGCAATGACCTTGGGGCACTTTCATATCGGGAGCTAAGGTGTCACACCCAAGCAGTCCTGAGCGACCTTTGCACACACAACACTCTTTATGGTTAAAAGGATTTGTTGAACTAGAATTATGGACAGAGAATGGAAACTTAGGACAGTGTTGTCTTCTTGGTTGCTGGTTATTAAATTCGAATTTTAATGTGCCGCTGATCTCTTTCAAGGTGTACGATGCTTGCCTGACAGCTAATGTCTTGCTTTGATCATAAAACAGACCAGGTTTTGCAGAACCTCAGTACTCCCAGTAGTTTGTCCCATCGATGAATGGTGAATTGGAAAGCTTTTTGCCTTCTTTAGGCAAGTGAAAATAAAAATTTGAAGTAATTGAACTGGAGTGGTGTTGCTGGATGGTGGGTTGGCAGGTGGCTGACTTAAATTTTGGGGGAAAGTTTCCCCTTTGGCAAAGCAGAAATTAATTTCTCTTCTCAAGCAGGTTTAACCACATAGTGCACTATTGATCTTGTTTTCGTTTCCATTCCCTAAGGCTTCTGTAGTAACCTATGCCCTACATTCCTGCCAGACCAGAGCAGGCAGATGCTGCTCTTGTGCTTCAAAAAATGCATGCCAAATTGATGCAATTGTAAACTCTTCACTGGAGATAAAAATTATGCAACATTGGCAGTGCTGTTTCCTAACATGAGCCAGCATGATGCAGAAAATAAGGCTGTGTGCACACATTAATGTCTTGAAATGCAGTGAAGTATTTTTGCTTCATTTCAATTCGAATTTGCACATTGTTATACACATCACTTGTCTTTGATGTGTTTCCATGTCTCCTCCTTTCTGTCCCCTGCTGAGAGGGGATGGAATGCATTAGCTTGATGCAAATATATTGCTTGATTTACCTGCCCCTCCACACCCCCCAAATGTCTACTCATAAAGCTTTTCCTCCCTCAAACCTCACCCCCTAGTAATAATTATTTGTGTGGCCGTCATCACACTTCTGAGTAAGTAAAAGCATATGATACCAGCCTCAACACTGGAGCCCCGTGCATGAAGAACTAAGTCTAATTAAATAGGGCTTACTCTCAAATAAGCAAAGATAGGCTTACCGCTTAAGGGGGCAGTCCTAACCCCGTTTACCTGGGAGTGAGCGAACGAAATCCTGTAGGAGTCAAGTCTGAGTAGAAATGGATAGAATTGCTCTGTTAGTCTTCTAAGGTGCCAGAAAACCAAACTGTTGTCTGTACTACAAGGCAGTCCGCGAGTGCTATTGAACTGGGATGTCTGTTTTTAATGTACCTGCTGCTTTGCAAGATATCTTTGGGAAAGAAAGACTAAGGAGTAAACCCTACACAGATCTGGAGTGGGGTCCCTAAGATGGCTGGATGGCACCTTGTATGCCTTCTTCTGGCCACTCCTGCAGCCAAGCTGGTGCTTAACGTATTGCTCTGCTTTCCTTTGGACCACATCAACGAGAGGTCTTGACCCCAGGACCTCCACATACACTGCCTAGGCCTGCGCCATGCAGAGGCCACTTCAGTGCTGTGAACACAGCAGAAACAACACGAGAGGCAGCAGTTACGAGTTCCCAGTCTCTGCAGCCACAGCAGGTGCTGTGATTCTGCAGCAGTATGGCTTCATCTCCAGAGGCACACTCCATTGTCTCTTGAGACAGATGGATGCCAACAACTGTTTTTAATGGAAAAGCATGTTTTACAAGCAGCTATACACACACACTCACACACACACGAGAGAGAGAGAGAGAGAGAGAGAGAGAGAGAGAGAGGTGATGAGAATATTAGAGCCCCCAAATAAAATCAAATGTGGAGGGGAATTCAAGGTACTGGCTCCAAGCAGGGGCCATCAGTCTCTTGAGGTGCTCGCAAGGATTCTAGAAAGACAAATGATGTTCCTCAGCGATACTCCCCCACTGACACCAGACATATAGGACACCCCCTGTCATAGGCATGTTAAATGTACACATGTGGGCTTCACAATGAATTGAATATGACAACCATTCTCAAATTGACGTGTAGCTGGTATGGAATAACATGAGAGCATAAAAGAGCCTGCTGGATCAGACCAATGACCCTTCTAGTCCAGCATCCTGTTCCCGCAAATTGCATGAAACCACATTTTTTTGTGATTCGAGGACCCGCCACCCGCTTGAGGACAAGAAAGACACATGGATGCAGTATATTAGGTTAATGGGCTAAAAAGGCCACAACTTTATTGATTACAGCATGTGAGAGGTATTGGCTTAGGCATTGGATAAAACAACAGAGCTTGACTCCATCCCCTCAGGAAAGGGTGAGTCTAACAAGGGTTAACCACCAGTAGGAGGAGCCTGTTGATGCAAATACAACTGTAAGCTCCCCCTGATGTCACCGGGGGTCGTGCCATTGCCCTAGCCACTAGCAGGGCATCGGACAGGATCCACGACCACCGGATTCCTTTAATGGAATACCCATAAAGTGGAGGGGTAGGCAATGGCCACACCCTGCTCTCCAGTATACCAACAACATATTCCAATGCCGAGCCGCCAATACCTAAAAGTTGTGATGATTTGCTACCAAGTAGGCGAAAAACCAAGTTGCTGGTGCCAATTTGCCAGTTGGATAAAAATTCCTACCAGGCCCTTGGACAACCAAGGCAACCAACCACAGGTCCATAGCAAGGTCAAGTACAAAGTAATGAACTAAAGGGAAAGGTGGGTGGGTGATCCGTTGAAACCCGGCAGCGCAATGAGGGGAAAGCGCTGCCGCAACTGCATTTGAGTGGCTGAACCCCGCCCCCAAGCCTCCCCTTGATTGGTTGGCTGCCCGGGGGCGCGGCAGCAGGGACAGCCAAGCAGGGGCCAGAACGCCCCCTGCAAAACGTGGGAAACGGCTCCCGCTCACAACTCCTCCCCTCTGGAAGGAGGAGAGGCTTTACAAGAATCTAAAGGGTATCTCTAAAGCGCTGCTGACGTCGCATGCATGCAGATTCCAAACCCACTGGTGGGAGCATAATGGACCTGGAGCAAAGGGTAATTTGTATACAGCCTAAGATGTCTGGTTAGCAGTTTGATTTCCTTCCAGCTCCTTATTTTAGACAACCCATGATCAGTCCCCCTAAATTAGGTATTTGTAGCCAGTATCTTGCAGTACAGTGGTACCTCGGGTTAAGTACTTAATTCGTTCCGGAGTTCCGTTCTTAACCTGAAACTGTTCTTAACCTGAAGCACCACTTTAGCCTATGGGGCCTCCTGCTGCTGCCGCGCCACCAGAGCACAATTTCTGTTCTCATCCAAAGTTCTTAACCTGAAGCACTATTTCTGGGTTAGCAGAGTCTGTAACCTGAAGCGTATGTAACCCCAGGTACCGCTGTATTGCCCATTTCTTAGTCAAGGCCTAGTTCACATGTAATGCTAAGCATTGGTTAGCACAAACAAGCAGGCAGGCAGGCGCACAGAACTTTGCTCCCCGCTAGTCCTAGAGCTGCAAACCATGAGTGGTAAGCCAAGGACAACATTTCGCTGTGGCCAAGTTTTGTTCTTGGCTTATCACTCATGGTTTGTTAGGTTTGGGGAGACAAACCATGAACTCTTATCACTAAGTCAAATCACTTGGTCCCTCAGTTCTGTCAGGATCTGGCATGGTTTGGCAGTCCCAGACAGAAGAAGGGGAAGACAAAGGAGAAGAAATGGAAGGTGTGGGGCTTGAAGGGAGGTGATGGAGGGAGGTGCTTCTTCTCTCCCCACCATCCCTCCTGTGTTGTGCAGAGAGGCATTGGGGAGTGGGAAGGACTTTGACCAGCCAGTGCCAGGGGATTAGCCTGAATAAAGAGCTTTTCCTTACTCTCAAGGAAGAGCCCTGTGTTTTGTGACATCAGCAAGACCAGTGGAGGACTGAAGCAGTTGCAGTTTTTGCTCTGTGCACCTGCGTGTTCATGCTTAGCCATTCTTTTGGTGCAGTATTATTTACAAACCCGGCTTTTAAGTATTTTATTTTTTTAGCTTGCTAACAATCCTGGCTTCTACTTGCTTTCCATCATAGCAGACCACCAGAGTGATGTAAAAGTGCTTTTTGGCATGTTGATGCATACATTTTTCACTGAGGTCATCCGTCATGTTTTAAAAGGGGATGTAAAAAGAGGAGGGGGTGGTGTACTTTCATTTTAAAAAAGCAACAAATGTTGAAGAGTAAGAACACCTTTTCTCTGAACTTATTTGGGCTGTCCGTTGACTGCAGAGTTTCACCAACTTGATTGATTAGCTTAATCTTTTTTTAAAAAACAAACCTATTTTTGGTAGATTTGAAAGATGCACTTGATTCTTTGGGTGTGCGTATTCTTTACCTTGCTCATTTTCTTAGTATTGCTGCTAATTTTATTGTCTTTTTTTGGGTCAAATCTCTGAGGTTTTTGTCTACAGTCAAGCAATATATAAATTTTTATGAAATAAGTAATTTTTTAAAAAATACAGTTTTTAAACATTAGTTGAGAATGCACCAAGCAACAGAATGAAAACTGTATTCTGCTGGTTTGCAGTGTTTGCCTAATGCCTGGTCGCTTGGAGCGACATTTTACCCTCCATTGGTGACTAGGTGAGAAACGGTTTATATACTTGCATAAATTATCTGATCAACATGGAGTTGTTCAGAATTGGGCACTGCTTTGGCAAGCTTGCAGCTGCAATGCTGTGACAGAAGAAAAGGAGCGTTTATGTGGTTCTCCTCTTCTTCTCACTCCCCCCTTCTTCATTCCAGTTGTCATATTGCATTTGTGAAGGAAGCTCTGATCAGACACAGAGCTTTACTGCATCCCAGTGCCTCTGGCTCTGGGGCAGGTGGCAGCCCCCCAAAATAGGGACTGCTGTGTTTACAAGGATGTAAATCCGTCTAGACGGGACTGTCTGCAAACTCTCTCTCTCGTGCCGGTTTCAAGCCCTCCCTGGGTTCTGCTTGTTATGGTTGGAAGATCTGTTTAAAAACAGAGTAACCTGACGGTGAAAATGTCCAGCTGTTGGGGAGAAGAGAGTGAAGGGGTCAGCTTTGGAAGTGTAGCCCAGTGGCAAATTGCCCTGCCATGCTTACTGATTTGAAAGTGATTTGAGCTGATGTTTAAGGCTGTTTTCTGCACCTCCCCATCCCTGTGGCCTCAGTGTGCATCTCTTCCAAGAGCCTTCTCCATCCTGGTGTCCTCCATATGTTGTTGGATCACAATTCCCATCACTCCTTAGACCTTTGGTCTAATGGGAGTTTTGGCCAAACAACAACTGGAGAACACCAGGTTGAGGAAAGCTGCCCCAGAGTGCGTAGGCCTCAGAGTACCTTTCAGTTGGCCCCAAGCATAGGGTGGCCTTGGAGGTCCAGTCTTTGGCTTCCTTGGTAGCCAGGCTGAGAATTGTGGTTGCTCGTAACCTGTTGGCTTTTGTCACCGGGGCAAACAAAGGCTAACTGACACCTGGGGCGGGGCAAATTGCCGGCTGCACATGCGTTGCGCCGCTACGTACGACACATGCATGGCGTCGCTACGTAGGGCGCATGTGCGGCATCGCTACATATAGCGCATGTGTGCGACACCGTGCATGCGTTATACGTAGTGGTTTGCTGCCGACGCTGCCCAAGCACCATATGGACGGTGGCAGGATCCTCTGCTCGAGGTGGCGGAGAGATCTCACTGCCGTCCGTACGGCGCTTGAGTGGCACCGGTGGCATACCGCTACGTACAGCGCATGTGCGACGTCGCTATGTACAGCGCATGTGTGTGACACCGCGCATGCATTGTACGTAGCGGTTTGCCGTCGGCGCCGCTCGAATGCCAGGCGGATGGTGCCAAGCAGGTGAGCTACAGCCCCTCCCCGTTGCCTGCGCACGATGAGCAGAGAGGCTCACATATTTTCTCCAGCCGTAACAGGCAGCTAATGTTTGTGGTTGCCACTGGCTCTACTTTTCCCTGTGTCCTCTGGCATGCAGAGAAGACTCGGCTGGGTGTGGTGGAAGGAACCTCAGATCCGACATTGTGTTGCATTCTGAGGGCATACTGATGTGACTGTTTCTGAGCTCTTCTGAAGCCTAAGTTTGAAGCTGAGGATAGGAGCAAAATTGGTGAGAGTTCATTCTCCATACTCTGCCATACCTTGCAAAGTGCTTCGGATAATATTTTTGCGTTAAATTCTAGGTGTGGAATAAACATGTTTGTTTGTATTTCCTGCACAGAAATGGCGCAAAGAAGGGAGACAGTTTTATTAAGATATGCAACACATTTTCTTTTTTAAGGGGAGAAGCTAGAGAAGCCGATTTAAATTCCCTCACATTTAGCTGGGTTTTTCTCTTTTTGTTCCCTAAATTCTGAATGGGAAAAGAGGAGCACTGGATTGCTTGCTTGCTTGCTTGCTTTTATGTAATAAAAAAATCAAAGCTGGAATAAATTGTAGCAACCTCATTTGTGGGGACAAACTGCTGGCCTTCACAACACAAATTGCTAAGTGATTTCTATGGGGATGTGCAGTGGCTACAGAGGATCCTGTTACATAGTTAGATCATTGTTCCATGTAACCCAGTATAGTCTACACTGACCGGCAGAAGCTTTCCAGAGTTTCAGGCAGAGGTCTCTTGAGATGCCAGGGATTGAACCTGCAACCCTTCTGCGTGCAAAACAGGATCCCCATTTTGGAGCTGTGGCCCTTTCCTAAACCAGCATCTCTTCCTATGTTTGACTGCACACTGACTTAATGGAATCGCATCAGGAATCGAGTCAGGTCTCTGGTCTGTTTAGCCAAGTATTATCTACTCTGAATGGCCTTTGGCTGAGATCTTTCCTGTCACCTGGTACCTGATACTTTCAGCTGGAGATGGCAGGAGTTAAGCCTGGGATCTTTGCATGCAAAGCATGTTCTCTTCTCTTGCGTTGCAGCCATCCCCCTGGACTAGCACTGCTAATAGTCTATAAATATTTGACTGGCAAATACCAAGGAGTCGGAATTGTGTATAGCAGTAGAAGGATGAAGAGCCAGAAGTAATAGGATGGAATTACTGAAAGGAATTTCTTAACTGGCTTATCCTGGTTATTTATAGCACATTTGCTGCTGTGGTGTGCCTGGGTGCTGTGTATTTATCATGAATATGGGGCAAATATCCCCTGTTGTAAAAAGCATAGGGAGGGGAGCTGTTTGTAGAATCCTTTTTTGGGAATTCATGTTTCCAGTCAATCTAGGACAGGGGTGGGAAACCTGCAGCCCTCCAGATGTTGCTGGACTAAAACTCCCATCATCCCTGAAGCTTGAACATGCTGGGTGGGGCTGATGTGAGCTTGGGAGTTCAGCAACCTCTGGGTCCCCATCCCTAATGGAGGGAATGTTCACACTTGAAATGCAAATTGGCTTGGGAGCAGTTTTAATGGCCACAGCCTCCTCCTGAAAATATTGGGATTGACTGACTTATTTTTAAAAGCTTGTTGCAACACATCATGGATTTTGGGGTGGAAGTCATTAAGCATTTTAAAATTTTGCATTGTGGATGGACTTCCCCACCCCCACTATGAGGACTGAACTGCATTTGCAGAATGTAGTGTTTTTGTCAGAACTGCATCTGCGTTGTTGTAACTAAGCAAACGCTGAGAAAAGCTAAATGAGGCCTGTTGACTGGTGGAAGTGAGAGCCTTTTAGCCTGGGGCTGGTGTGGAAGTCATGTTTTTGTTTTCTGGCTTTATGGGTCCTGTAGATGTAAGAAAGTGACCTCGTATATTTACACTCCTATCTGATGGCAAATGGTACCATCAACATTCTTTCCTGACTTACTGACCTCTGAACTGGGGGGAGGAACATTCTGAGCGGCCATTTTGAGTGTGCATGGCCACCTTAAAGTTAGATCATATGGAAAATGCACAATATCACCTTCCCAAGTCATATTTTTGGATCTCATAATAAAGGAATAGCTGCAATATAATTATACCAACCACTGGTCTGTTTGGTTTGATATCTCTATCGGCATTCTATTTGTTTTGTGTAATATAGAATATTCTTTGAAGCTTGGATGATCAAAATCTATATGTGTGTTCTAATGCTACTTCTTGTTTTAATTTTGAAACATATGCACCACTATTTCCAGGGAAGATAAAAAGTGATGTGTAATGGAACATAAACCTCGAGCTCTGCAATACTATAGTGAAATATGCTAAGTGCTTTTAATGACATAATTGTCAGGCAAGGACAGGCAGGTACCTTGAGACTGTCTGGGAGCCAGAAGCCTGGAGACAGCAGGAAGAGGATGAAAATGGCCTCTTCCCAGCTGTGAGTTGCTCAGACAGAAAGAAGTAAGCAGAGATGTCAGCCTTCCTAGTTCTTGGGTAGCGTTGGATTAGTCCGCCAGTATCCCCTGACTTTGTAGACCCAGGAGCATCATGGAATGGAATTCCAATCTGAAATGGCTAGCAGTTAGCAGCCCCAGTGCAGGTGGGAGCCAGTGCCTGAGCTTCTGCAATGTTTGTGAATGGTTCCCCATTTAAGTTGGAGCACCAGTATAGCTCCTACATCCGTTTTTAAAGGGAGTGACACAGAATTCATTGCTGTGCAATATCTGAAGCAAGGCCTTTGGACCATGTGCTTTTAGGAGTATGTGCAAATTACGTGGAGGTCAGCAGAGCACAGGAAAGAACCGTGCATATGATATGTCAACTGCTTTTCCCACCACAGTGCCAAGAATAGTCTGTTGCCCTATGAAAGAAACAGAGAGAGAGAGAGAGAGAGAGAGAGAGAGAGAGAGAGAGAAAAGAGAGAAAAGAGTCTTTGGCAGAGCAGAGAGTGCTTTTCAGGCTGGATAGCTTAGTTGGTAGAGCATGAGACTTTTAATCCCAGGGTTGTGGGTTTGAGCCCCACATTGGACGAAATATTTCTGCATTGCAGGGGATTGGACTAGATGACCCTCATGGACCCTTCCAACACTACCATTTAATGATTCAATATTCCTTTACTGCAAGAAAGTCGGGCCTTGTCTTTGACATCAATTTCACCAGTGGAGAGAACGCAGAATAAAGAAAATAATCAAATCTAGCATGCAAGGGGCCACTTTATCTAAATTACATAATTCGGTATTTGAACGATTGGTATTAATAATTGTATTATAAATTGGTATTGTTACGATGAGGCTATTATTGGATTGTAATTGAAAACTAATAAATATTATTTTTAAAAAATTGCTAACTTGGACCAAACTTCCTATATTAGATTGCTGTAACATGAGGCAGTTCTTGTGCTTGGTTTAGAAGCTGCATATAGATTTAAGGGTGGTACATCTAGCCCAGGCTTCCTCAGCCTCGGCCCTCCATATGTTTTGAGACTGCAATTCCCATCATCCCTGATCACTGGTCCTGCTAGCTAGGGATCATGGGAGTTGTAGGCCAAAAACATCTGGAGGAAGCTTGATCTAGCCACACAAACATTGCACTGCTGCTTAGGGATCTGCACTGGCTGCCTGTTTGCTACTCAGCCAAGCACAATGTTTTATTTATTGACATATAAAGCACAACTTGGGACCAGGATACCTTCACTATTACAAGCCAAATCAACCTTTACAATAATAAACCTCTGGGAAATGGGCCTTTTCAGATGTAGCACTGGCCCCCTCGAACGCTGACCCAAGAAGAGATTTGGGAAGCTCTGTCTGTGGGATGCTTCAGATGTCTCCTAAAAACACATGTTTTGGATGCTTGGTGGTGTTACCCTGTCCAGTTGCTGACTTGATATCATAAGTGATGAAGTTTTAACAATTTATTTATGGCACAATAATGTTCATCTATATTATTTTATTGTGTTTACTGTATTTTGAATTCATAATATTTTTAAGCTGCTTTGGGATTTTGGCCGAAAAGGTTAAGTGGTTTATAAGTTTGCCAAATAAAAAAGGGGAGTATGTGCCTGGTAATGTGGCTGATCAGCTGTTGCCTGAAACTGTGCAGATAAATTGCGACCACTGCTTGAGAGGGCTGATTGTGTTCATTCTGTGCTGGATGGAGAGGATACTGTGGCACAGTCATGGAGAAGGTGTGAGAGAGTAAATCCTATGATGGGGGGGGGGGGGAAGGTGGGACGGAATGCCAGAATGTTAATGTTGTTCCCCCCGTCCTTTCCTCCAAGGCTCTCTTCTTCCCACCTCCACAGTTCTATCATCACAACACCCCTGTGAGGTAGGTCAGACTAAGAGATGGTCAGTGACCCATTGAGCTTCACAGCGGTGTCTTACTTGTGCGACATTCTGTGCACTGCTGCACGCTGTCAGAGAAATTGTCCCTTTGAATACTTTCAGTTCCTTTTACACTCAAGTTTATTGCTGTTGTGATTGCAGATTCAGAATTAGAAGTACTGTACATAGGTCTGACATAAGCTTTAAAAAGAAAAGGTGGAAAAGGAGTGGGCCAGATTTCAAAGGACCAGGTTAGGCACAGCCCCTTACTTTCTTTCTGAATGATTTGTGGAAGCTGAATAAATATGTGGCAGGAGGGTTTTGTTTTGTTTTTTTGAAAAAGGTTGCATAATGATTAAATAGGCTGTAGAGCGCACCTTGTCACAGCGTTGTCCAGGTGCAGAATTGTTCTTGTTGTTGTTCTTCTCCTTGTTCTCCCCCTCCTCCCAGGCTTTCGTGTAAGGAGACTAAGAATGGGCAAGTTGCATCCTGAAAGCATTGTTGCCTGTTTTTGTATTCATTGTCTGTCAATGCTTTTGTCCTGGATTGTCTTTTGGAAGGCTCTTGGGGGATGACTGAAATACAACTGGCTTTCTTTAGAGCACAGCAAAGGCAAACAATGAAAAACTGCCTTTCCTGGAGCCAGGAAGCTGGAGTTATTGTAAGGCACATAGCAGCCTGTTCTTTTTAATAAGGTAAAAAGGAAGAAATATAGGGTGGTGGGTGGGTGGGGGATGCTTGTCCTTTGGGAGCAAGGGGGAAAATGTACAAGAAGAGAAAAAAGGTACCCAAGGTGAACAGAAAGGCTTCAGTAGGCCTCTTTTTGAACATATAAAAAGCACTGCTATTTCAGTAACAACAAACAAAAAGGGATCTGCTGGAACACAACCTTGATTGTCAGTGAAATAAGTGGAAGATCTGTGTCTTGGTAGCAGAACAGTTGCTTTGAACCAGGGACCTTCTGCATGCCATCCCTGGCATCTCCAGGTAGAACAGAGAATGTCCTCTGCCTCAAACTCTGGAGGGCTACTGCCAGTCAGTGTAGGCAGTACTGAGTTGGATGGACCAGGGGTCTGACTTGGTAGGATGTACCTTCCTATGTTGCCCTAACTCCTGAGAAGAGTGGGAAGAAAGAAAACAGGGCCCAGAGCTCTCCCAATGAATTGTCTGAAAGACTTGGTGAAGGCCTGGTGCTTTGCAGGGTTAGGTGCTCCAAAGCGCTTGATTCCATGGGTTTAGGTGCCCCTAATTCTGCATAGCACCAGGCTGTTAGAATCCTTCTCAGACATTTCAATACTGGGGAGACCTAGGCCCGTCCTCCTGAAATCTGAGGTGCATCAAGGAAACCGAATGGGGGCTCCTAATTTGTAAGGGTGACCTTCCTTCTTTAGGTCTGCTGCCTCCCGCCATGGTTGGCCATTATTGGTGGTCTCCCTGCTGCCTTGTGGCCAGTGTTGTTGTGCCTTCTCTTGGCCTTCTAGCCCTGACTACACAGGTTTCATAAAGGTTGCCACATCTTAAGAAGCCCAAACAGACAGCAGTGACTGGTAGATTTGACTGAGGGAGCACTGAAGTGTCTAATAAATTAACAGACTCGCTCAAGGGGCTGTCAAGGTGTAGCATAATTCCAGGAGCAAGCCTCCTTGGTCATAAGGTTAAGAAAAGGTGATGGAGAAATTAATACAGCTGACAGGTGCAATTTTGGGCTCGGCCACACTTCTGCTTGTGCCATGCTTAGAAAGCGTGGGTCCGAGTTGTTTCTCCCTTGCCTCGCTCCTTTCGAAGGGAAAACACACTCTTTAGCGATAGATCAGAACAAATGGCAATGCAGGGAAAACCTGAATTGCCATTTGCTCCTACTGGATGCTAAAGTGGTTTTGGGGGGCTGGGAGCAGTGGGACAAGAAGTGTGAATAGGCCCTTCGTGGTCAAATCTAAGCTGCATTAAATTTAGGGGGCCCCTCTTGTGCTCCCTTTGAGCCCTTGTTACCACATGTCTAAGCCACAAGAATATATAAACTAGAGCAACTTCTGACAGAGATTCTCCCTGTGGAAGAAAGCAGTGGGGCTTTGTGCAATTAACACAGGCATGGAAGCCAAGTTTGGGGAAATATCAGCTGTAGTCTTCCCTGAACATTGCACTTTAAACTTTTTCTTAACTTGAAATATTTTGTACATCACTTGAACAGTGAAAACACGAGACCATCTTTTCCTGCCCTTAATTTACCAGCTTCAGAGGAAGCGTTCCAAGTGCTGTCTTCGGGTCTTCACCTGAACATGTAAAGGGTTAACCCAGTGATTGGGGCAGGGCACACCTGCAAAGCCCACTGGCATTGTCCCCAGTAAGCCTGGCTTCCTGCTCCCAGGGAGGTTTCTAAAGGTGTTCAATCAAGCACTCTTTAAAATCCCTAAAATTGCAGGTATATCTGAATAAAGTATACTTATGGGTTCAGGCAAATGACTGAGCTGAGCACAGCTAAGACCATACCTCCATTTCCCATTGCTAACTGTATTCTCAGATTCATCTTCACACAGCCACTGAACCACATGGATAAGGGAGCAGGATTGCACCATAACCTCCATATGTCCTGTGCAATGTGAGAACAAATTCTATGCGTTTTAGTCCTCACAGCCCTTTTAAGTTGTTGGGACTATATCACACCAACATGGCATTCATTCATGTTTATATCCCAACTTTCAGCCCTGGCTATCTTATACACTAGTAATTTTGTACTGGTTAGTTGCAGTTGCATTCTGCAGTTTTCCTTTAGTCAGCTGCTTTTGCCCTAAATTACAGAGTGAGGTGCAAATTTCCACAAATAAAAGATGTTTTTGGATATTTTGTTGCCAGTGGCAATTCCGCTTCATTTTATCATTCTGAATTTCTTTTCTGTTACCACTTCAGGTTTTTGTTTTTCTTTTTTAAAAATACAACTAGGCTTTATTTTTGGCCACTGTGCACAGAATATAAACCTCTTAGTTCTATTTTTAGTTCTTTTTAGTAAGGCTAAATTGGGTGCACTGATGCCTCACAGACCAGATATTGAAGTGAAATGGCTTTGACGTCTCCAGCCAATTTTCCATCTCTGCGAAACGTGTTTATCCATCTTTGTCATAGCTTTTATCTTATAAGGGCTTGTTGTCATGTTTCCAGTGAAGGATGAAATGTGTTGAAAACCACGGTGTGGTCCTTTTTCTTTTGGTATTTGGGTATCGGAAGTATGCGGTTCAGTGACGATGTTCTTTTCAGCTTAGGAGTCAGTGTGGAGCGGTGAATACAGTGCACATCCTAAATGCACATGTTAAGGTTCAACAGCTGAGGCTATGAACAGGTGACAGAGCAGTGCCTGAGGGTGAGCTGACCTGAAAACCATGTGCAACACTTGAATCTGCTACTTCAGACCATGCCAGGCTCTACGTAGCATAGTGTTGTCAACTGTGAATAAAAATGTAAAAGTTCTGGAAATTTTGACACGATGGGGGCAGGGAGGACAGAATATTTGTGTGTGTGTGTGAGAGAGAGAGAGAGAGAGAAAAAAAATAAATACATTTTTAACACCCTTTACAGATTGAAAGTCACTTTGTTATTTTAGGAACATGAAATGTATTATGTATAATGTGGTTTGCCATTAAATGAAGCATTCAGTGTGTTCCTTCAGGCTTCTGGGTTATCGTTTATTTATTTTATTTATTAAATTTGTATACCACGCTTCATCCAAAGATCTTGGGGGTTCACAGCATCAAAATACAAAATAAGAACAAGAACAAAACACAGCTATAACAGCACCCCAAAACACATTTAAAAAGACATAGAATTATTTTTATTTATTAAATTTTCTGAGGACTCTGTGCCACTCACCCCTCCATAGACCGTATCCTTTCACACTCCTGCCCTTTGCTTTCTGTGTTTTCCCCGCTGACTGGAATGTGTATTTGGACTGTGTTGATGCCCATTGCTTACATGGGGTATATGTATGTATGTGTTTGTGCAAATATCTGACTCTGACGTTGCTATGTGCCCCCTGCAAAGTTTGGATTGAGGAAATGTAGCTCTCGGACTGAAAAGGTTCCCCATGGCCGTTCTACATGTAGGGAGAATCCTTTCAATATGAACCTCTCTTCTCCGGGCTCCCCATCAAAAGAGCGCCTGTCCATCTAGCACAGTCTTGCTTACTCGATGACTGGGTTTCAGGTGGGGTTCTTTCTCAGACTATGAAAAGCAGATGCTCTTCCACCAATGGAAAGCGTGACCCCTTCGTATGGGCTTAACCCTATTAACCCTATCTCTAAGCCTCAGTCCTACCAGTAAAATGTGAGTAATAGTAACCTATTTTACTGGGCTCTTATGAAGAGGAACACAATAAAGATGGCAAAGCTTCTGTAAATTGAAAAGTTGTGTGATGAGTGCAAACTGTGAACCAGGAAATTGCCTTGATCCCACTCATTGATCAGGATTGGCATTGCTGCATATTCCCCGTATCTTACTAAGGTTAGATAGAGATAAATGGAATAAACGTTTACCTCTTCCTCCGTTTCACTCTGCTTGCCCTGTTGCCTCTTCACCTGCAAATTCTTGATTGCAAGCTGTTTGGGACAGGGACTGTACATTTTCAACCAAGCATTTTGCACAGTGGTGGTATTATATAAATATGCATGTATTATTTATGCTAGCAAATAATAGAAGCTTTGCGTGCCAGAAAGATGCTTGCATTCCTGCGTACGTGTATGCATGCCACTCGCTGAAAGTATTAAATACAATTTCTGTGCTTTTGTAAGTTTGACTTGTGACTACTTGTCTCACTTGTACAGGCCAGAGATTTGCATGAGCAGCAAGTGCACCGTTAGATGTTGAGCACAGGACTGTCTCTGATACTAGGCGGCCCTGAATGTGTTAAAGTTACACTGTGGAACCTAGAGAGTTTCTGCTGCATCAGAGATCTGCAAGCTTGCAGTTTACATATATTATGTTGCTTGCTTGCACAGACAGCTCTTGTGTGTGAAGAGATCTCAGCCCAAGGTAATGTTTGAGCCTTCAATTACCAAGTGCCACATGGTGATTGATTCTGATAATTGCCCCTCTCATCCTTAGCTTGTGACAAGTTGGTATTTTGCAGTGGGGAAGCTTGATTAAACCATCCTACCTCAGCTAATTGTTAGGAATGCCATTCTTGCTCATTCTCTTCTAAAATCCTTTTTATCAAGCCATTTGGGAACATACATGACTGAACAGTGTAATTTGCTGTCGGAACTCCTTGAGTTAATTGCTGGGATTTCCTCCCAGTCTCCCTGCAGCTCTCCCCCACCCCCTTTAACTAATGCTTAAAAAAATGGCTCACATTCATTTCAGTTGGGGGCATAAATAAGGAATGTGTGAAGGGAAAGCATTTCAGTCATTAGAAGCCTAATGATCAAACTAGTAATGTAATCGCTGTTTACAACCCTTGATCTCACATTGCCTGCTTGCACAAAACATGTGTGAATGGACTCCATTTAAATATATACCTTTTACTTTAACAATTTTTAAAAGTTGTAAATAACTTTCACAATACTTGCTCATGTAAAGTAGATTCTTATGAAAATAATCAATTTTTGTTAAAACAGTTTTTAATGTTAAATTTTAGAGGATTGTACCCCAGCTTGGGATCTGCTGGGGAAGGGCAGTCAAGGAATATAATACAGGTGCCCCCACTTATACATAATTGACTCGTGCGTGACCATGTATATGTGCAGCGCTGGGAAATAATTTAATAAATAAGCTCAAACCTGAAAACGGCGGGAGAGAGCTGGAGAGTCCCCGTGGCTCTCAAAGAGACCCTCCCGGAGCCCGCACTGGATGTCAGTGAGGGTGGAGGAAGCCCTGAAGAGACCAGGGCCACAGCAGGGCTTTGTCAGCGTCTGCTGCTGCTGCTACTTTCTCACACGTCCTCCAGCCTCTTGCCAGCCCCAGAGTTTCAATTCTAGTAGTCAATATTTTTGGATATAGTCTTTTTGCTGTGGTTTGAAGAGAAAGCAGCTGAAAGTATGTTTAAAGGGGGTTTAGAGGATGCTCACCACTTAAGCGATTTTCACTTAGGTTGCAGGGGCCTGGAACATAACCCCCCCACAAGTGTGGGGACACCTGCAATAGTAACGAAGCAGCAGCAGACTTTTCATAGCCCACGCCTCAACCAAACTTTCTAGGTTTATGCTACCCCTACACATTGATGGATTGATTGATTGTATTTCCTCCCTGTTTTTAAGACAGCAATTCTTCTCAAAGTGGCTTACATCAATTTAAAAATAGAGGGAGGTGACTTGCCACCAAACTTTCAAAATAAGACTGCAAGACACTGGGGGAAAGGGGAGTGGAAATAAAAGATTAGAAGAGGAAGACCAGTATTTCAAGGCCTTTATATCCCGTTCAGGCCAGGTTCAACTTCGCTTGCTGGTCTTCTTGCCTGAATAGCAATTGCTTGTGCTTACCCCCTTTCTTTAATTCTCTGTGGCCCACCTGGTGCCCCCCCAGATGTTTTGGACTACTGGATAGGGTTGATGAGAATGTCAGTGCAAAACATTTTGATGGCACCTGGTGACCAAAGACTGCTCTGTGTTGTTGCTTTTTCTGTACAATTTAAGGGGTTGGATGTATGCATGCAAACTGGGTATAATTGCGCTTTGCAAATTTCCAGATTCTTTGATTATAAATGGCTTTGAACTCTTCAGTGCCTTTCAAGTTTGTGCCTCTGTCTCTTCAAAGCTGGAACAAAAAAGAAGCTGGAAAAATGTGTGGGTCATCTGAAGGTATTAGATACATGGCTTTGTGGGACATAGAGTTATATTTTAAAATGTAAGTGTATCTAAATCTTGGTTTACGAGTGAGTATAACAGTGACTTCCTGCAGCTATTGTAGAGGAGGTGTCTCCCCTCCGTTTTAGTTTTAGAACAAGGGCAAGCGGAGTTGTTCCAGGAGTATTGGTAATTATAGTATTATAGACACCATAGGTACACGGTGTTTTGGTTACCCTTTTTAAACATTTGGGCAGGAATTGCACCTCTTCCAGTGTCCTGCTTTGGATGTGTCCATACCGGCTTCCTCTTCAAAGGTGTGACCTGGGAACAAATGGGGAGAGAGACCAGTTGGAGACTGAATTCTGAGTTTCGGTGCTGGAAAATATTAAGCCCTGCTCATCCATGAAGTTCACTGGGTGACTGGTCTGGGCATTCACTCTTTAGGCCTAAACTATTTTCGTGAGGCTACTGTGAGGATAAAATGGAGTTGGGGAAACCATGTACAGCATCTTGAGTCGGGGAGGGGCGCCTTGTTTCATCACTTGGTGAAACAGAAACCTGCTGCCTCACTGGGCCGTGCTTCTGTTACCTGCATTGCAGTGGCCCCCACAAAGCGCCAGCAGCAGCGGCAGCTGTGGCTTCCAGCAGAATCTTGCCTCTGCTGGCAGCGCAGGTGATGAGGCAGGCGGTGAAGGTGAGGGGGCGCCACCTCTTGTGTTCTGCTGTTCAAGGCAAATGCTAGTGAGCTTCTTTGACAAAGGGTGGGAGTAAAATACAGTGAATATTTGTGAAAATCCTGAAATATCAACAAATAAAACTTTTGTTAAAAGGATTTCTGGCGAAGCTCTCATTAGCATGCCATCAGTGTGTTTGTGCTTGTGTGTGTGTGTGTGTGTGTGTCCATTTGGACCACCAGTCACTGTCTTGCCAACGCCTTTCTCCATGTTTGCTCCCTACCCCACAGATACGCAGCAGGTGCTGCTGGGCTGCAGTCTTTTCAGAAGTAGCCCCCACCTCTAGAAGGGCCTCCCAAGAGAGGCTTGCCTGGCACCTGCAAGGCTTGCTTTGTTTTCCCAGGTCTTTTAACTCTCAGTTGATCGCCGTTTTCAGTCCTTGCACCAAGTATGTACCTCTTGATGCCAAAGTAGACTTCTAAGTATAAAAACCACCCACCCACCCATTAAAATATAAAGTTCCATTTTCTTGGATTCTAATGCTGGTTTTAGATAGTTTTAGCCACTGTGGGGTTTTGTTTTGGTGATTTTATTTGGTTGTGGGTTTCTGGGCTTGTGGTTGGGGCTGGGCTTACTGCTTTTGTGATTTTGTTTTTTTGTGTTTTAATTGTTAACTGTATTTTTATTATTTTCTGTAAACCCACCCAGAGAACTTGGTGGGATGGGTGATCCACAAATACAATAAAAGAAATATAGATATGAATGAAAATGAAGTTCCCTGCACACATGGAAAGCACATTTTAAATGGATTTCAGCACACACAAGAAGCTCACATAGCTTTTGCTCTTGCCAGTTGCCTGGGCTTAAACCAGGCTCTAAGTGTTGGGAGTACATTTTAGGTGTGCTATAAATATTAAACGATGTGTTCTTCTGTGTTCTTCTGCTGCTTTCCCCCTCTCTTTCTCTCTTCCTCATCAAAAGCATTGATCCATGCCAGAGCAGGGTTTTCACAGGGAGGGTTTAAAACTGTCCCTTGGGGCTTTTGCTTTGTTTGTTTTGAAAGCCACCAGCTGGTTTTCCTTCTTTAGCACAAGCTCAGTCTTAGCCCATGAACACTTTTTAAATCTGCATGTATTTACCCGGTGTTGGAAAGGATCCTTGCACTGTGCTCCAGTGCTTATGTATTTGATGAGGCTATAAAACAGGGGTTTTGTGGTGTGTGGAATTCCTGTATGCTTTCAGCATTGAACACCAGCTTCTAATGGCTGGAAAAGGCTCTCCCCTGCAACACCCCCCAAATGCGAGAGCAGCGTGGAAATGTGGCAAGGGGATCCCATGGGCCCCTTACATGCCAATAGCTTATTATATAAGCGGTTCTCTCTGCATTTTACAGTATGAAAAAGAGCTCTGATATGGGCAGAGTAAATTGCATTGCCATAGGGGGAACTGACATATTGCAGAGGAGGTGGTAGGCTCATTGCCACTTTCATATGGAAATTAGGAGGTGTGATTTTGAAGATTGTGGTGCTGATTGACACAATATTATTTATTTATTTATTTATTTACAAACACTACCCTTGCACTTAAGGAGCTCAGGATTAGTGTATATGGTCCGCCCCCTATCAGTCTTATCCTCCCAAGAAATGAGTTGGATTAGACTGAGAAGTAGTAACTGACAAAGGCCATTCAGTGAGCTTACTAGATGGAGGGGAATTCGAACTTGGTTCTTCCTGATCTCTCTAACACAGTCTTTGCCACCCTTGTGACCTCCAGATTTACAGAAGAGCAATTACCGTATATTTTTACCGTATTGGATGAGGTTTTTTGACCCAAAAATCATGTCAAAAAACTGGGTCGTCCAATATATGGATAGTGGCATGGGGGGGGGGAGATGCCGCTGCACGCGGGGAGCGATCTGGGGGCGCTGGCTGGCGGCGCACAGCTTTTCCCAATGCCGCTGCACATGGGAAGCGCTCCCAGTGGCATGTGGGAAGGTGCCAACCGGCTGGCTGGCTGGAGCGCCACTTCCCTTGATGCTTTCCCTACCTGCACACAGGAAACGATCTAGGGACTGTTTCCTATCAGCAGTGTGGGGGGGGGGGGGGAGAGAGGCTCAACAACTTTGGGCCATGTCCCCTCATTTTCTTAAAATTGAGTCCTCCAATTGAGTCTTATACATGGGGGCGTCTAATAGACGGAAAAGTACGGTATACCCGATTGCACAAGTTCTGTCGTCATTTTTTAAAAAATGTTTCCAACTCCTTATGTTGCATACAAAAAGAAAAAGAGTACCCTTTGACAACCTGGTACCTTGCAAGATATTTTTAACTAAATTCCTTGACAATGATAGGAGTTGTAATACACACCTGGAGGTTGCCAGGTTTGTGGAAGGTGCTCTGGTCACTACCCTTCTTGCAGAATTTACATGAAACCTCCATCTTGTTTCTGCAGAAGTGATTTGCAGACTTGCTGTATGTGAAACACTTTCCCAGTCTAGTTCATTATTCTTACTAAGATGGCTTTTGGTGGCCAGTTTGCATGTGCTCAGTCTAACCTACCCTGCAGAGATGTTATGAGGTAAAATGAGAAGCCCATATAAACCCTGCTGAGCTTTTGGAGATGACACAGGATACAAATAAAGTAGGCAAAGGACAATGTAGATTTTTCTTGGCTAATCTGCTTGTGGAACAATCTCTCCAGAGAGGCTTGCCCTGCACCATCTTTTTAAGGCACCAGGCAAAATCTTCATTTTTTACTCAGGCTTCTGGCCCTTAATTCGAAGGGTTTAAAGTTTAGTGGGTCAGGATCTGTAAGTCCTGTCTTTTGTTTTTAAGTTTTTGTTCTAGTTGGTCTTATGTTTATTTTGTAAGTTGCTCTGAGTCTAAATAAATAAATAAATCAAGGAAGGAAAGAATGAAAGAAAGAAAGAAAGAATGAATGAGCGAGCCATTCCAACCCACCCTTGTTCTTTGGTTGAACCGCAGCAGCTATTTTGGACTGCATGAAGGGAGTACAGTGGTACCTCGGGTTAAGAACTTAATTCGTTCTGGAGGTCCGTTCTAAATCGGAAACGGTTCTAAACCTGAGGTACCACTTTAGCTAACGGAGCCTCCCGCTGTGCTGCCGCTGCAGGATTTCTGTTCTCATCCTGAAGCAAAGTTCTTAACCCGAGGTACTATTTCTGGGTTAGCAGAGTCTGTAACCTGAAGCGTATGTAACCTGAGGTACCACTGTAAAAGAGTTGGCAAATCTGTTAATAAAGAAGAAGTGGGGGTAGGAGGGGGGACCTGAAACAAAATGTTGCAATGTGGAATGTTGCTGTTCATCAAGCTTGCCAGTCAGCCATGCCCTTTCCCAGGATACTCCATCCCATCCCCCAAGGTTTCCATTCTCAGCAGCTAACTAGTGTGCTCCATCTATGTTGGGGTGTTTGGGGGGGGTTCTCTACAGGGTTTTTTTGTACTTCTGCAAATCTTGGGGCTCCCCTAGGTCTGTTGTCTGTTGTGCAAGGATGGTGCCATTTTGGAGAATGAGGTTACTATTTGTATATAGGATGAGAATTTGCCTGCTCAACAGTATCTTAGAGCAGGGCTTTCTGTGTGGTTGCCCCTGTTCTGTGGAACGGCATCCCTCTTGAGATACCACAGGTGCACAACATCTGCACTTTCTAGAAACAGCTGAAGGCATCATCTCCCCCCCCCCAAAAAAAAGCTTTCCCAGCTGGATGTATAAATATCTGCCATAGAGTTTCATTCTTAAAATTGTTTTTAAATTAGCTTCTGTTAATTTCTGTACTATTTTTAGTGCCTGTTTTTTATTTGTCTTTATTTTGTACTTCACCTTGGGATGTATGTGGAAGGCAATTATAATTAATTATGGGACCCACCTCCAAGAAAAACCTCCAAAAGTAATATGCAGCAACCCACTGGAAAACATAGCCAAAACGTAAAGCAAATTACCGTATGTATGATCTAGTTGAGATTCCTGCATTATGGGGGGTGGACTGGACGAGCCTTGGAGTCCATTGCAGCTCTACAATTCTAAGATTGTAAAGTTCTATGAAATTTAGAGGTGTGGAAATAAAAGGTTTTTTGTTTCCTGTGCTACTCAAGAGTAAAGACATTGAAATTAGTGGACCTGGTTAAGTCAGTTTCTTTAATTTTGGTAGGTCTTCTTTCTGAGCAGGCTTTCGCTGGTTACAACCCATAACCCACCCACCCCTCTCAAACAGGTAGGCCTGCAAAACTGGAGAAAGAGAAGCTTGATAGTAGAAATCGGTTAAGCTGCAGTGAAGGAAATGGTTTTTTTAAAGTGGGGTGGGGAGACAAGGCTATTGGGCTGGCTTAACTATTGTTTTTGGCGCCCTCCCTCCCTCCCTGCGCCTCCATCAGGCCTCGTAGTGGTGTGTCAATTCACCCACAGGCTCTTTGGACGGCAGCCAGGGTTACCATAGCTACAAAGAGTTATTACTCACTGCCAGGACTGAAATGGGAGGGGGACGGACGGAACTACTCATATTTTTGGCTGCAACCCCCCCCCCCAAAAAAAACCAAGAGATAAAGGGCTTTATTTTTGGTAGGCCTGCCTTGGTTGGGGTGCTGAGAGAAAGCCGTGGGATTTAATGCATTGTTACTGACTGGGTTTCCAAGGATACAGTATTTTGATCCATGCAAGAAACACGCAACTGGTATTCCTAGAATTGTAGAGTTGGAAGGGACCCCAAGGGTCATCTAGTCCAACCTCCTGCATGGCAGGAATCTCAACTAAAACACAGTGTTAGAAATGCAGATATAAAAACTAGGTGCCAAATGGCTCCTTAAACCAAGGTTGCAGTCACCAAAACAGAATGTCTAGTTGCCATTTTTGGGCAAGACAGGTCTAAAGTCTTATTTTTCAAATGATGGACTGACTTTGATTGCTTCTCAGTTATATATCTGGCTAGTTCAGATGACAACCTTGAGCCAGGTTAAGAGCTTTGAGAACGTAAAGAAGAAAAGTCACTTGATCCAAGGACAGTGTACATATATATTGGCCTATTCCGACCTCTTTTTCTTGATGGTGAATGTTCCTGCTCAGGCTGCCTAGAAAAAAACAATTTGGTTCCAGAAATTCATTCTGATTGTGCAGATAAAATATAACAGATAGATTAGAGGTAAGAACATCACGTTGGCTCTCACCACTGGAAGCTAAAGTGGTAAAGAAAAAGAATATGATAGAAGGGTTGACATCTTATAGAAATTTATTAAAGCAAGAGGAATTATCTGGGAAATTAACAACATGGTTACAATATCATCATTTGAATGAAGTATTTAAGAAAGATAGGATGCAAGGGTTTGGGGAACTGGAGAGAGACCTGTTGGAATGTAATGTAAAAGTGTTGTCTAAATTGTATAAAATATTACTGGAATGGGAGACAAAGGATGAGCAAGTAAAATCCTCAATGATACACTGGGCAATAGATATCTATCATAATACAGATATGGAAGTTTGGAAACGATTGTGGAATATGGATATAAAATTTAGCATGTTATGGTTTAAGAGAAAATTATTTAAAAATGATATAGTGTTGATATCTAATATCGAGTAAACTGGCAAAAATGTATAAATCTAAATCAAACAAGTGTTTGAAATCTAAAGAGAAAGAAGAGGTTTTTTTATATTATGTGGTGATCTTGTTGTAAGGTTAAAGCTTACTGGGAAATGATATATAATGAATTGAAAAGGATGTTCAAAATAACTTTTGTAAAAAAACCAGAAGCTTTTCTTTTGGGAATTATAGGGACAGAAATTTATTTATGTATGCTACTACAGCAGCAAGAATGCTACTTGCCCAAAAGTGGAAAGAAGCAGAAGTCCCAGCAAAGGAAGAATGGATACAAAAATTTATGGAATATGCAGAAATGGTGAAACTTACTAGAAGAATAAGAAATCAAAATAACAAACTTTTTTGTTAAAGAATGGAAATGGTTTTTTGAATATTTACAGATAAATTGCAAACAGATCAAAACATTAGCAGGGTTATTGTAATAACCTGCAGTTTCATAAGAGTATATATTTAAAGTAGATAATTAAATGAGCAAATTAAATGAATTTGGATGTGTAGAAGATATTAAAAAATAAAATTAAGGAACTGCAGAAAGTGTGGAAGGGGCACACTGTCTCAGAACGTGCAAATCCACTTAGCTATAGGATTCCCATGTGTCCTAAGAGCATTTAAGCCCCATCTGCACTGTACATTTAAAGCACTATCATGCCACTTTAAACAGTGACAGCTTCCCTCAAAGTATCCTGGGAAGTGTAGTTTGTGTTATGGGTGCTCAGAGTTGTTAGCCAGGCGCCCAGTTCCTCTTACAGAGCAACAGCTTCCTGAGAAGGATCGTTCAACCATGCTGGGAATTATAGTTCTGTGCGGGAAATTGCAGTTATCTAATTAAAGTTTAAAACAGTTCTTGAAAAACAAATAGGACAATTACAAAATTTTAAAACCCAACTCGTGACATTTCTAACAGAACACCGTTTGAAACAAACAGATATTTAAGGTCTGTTTAGGAAACTAAAAGCAAAAGAAAAAACCCAATGTGAACCAGAAAAAAGACGCCTAGGTTTGTGTGGGGGGGTCAGCCTTAAGAGGTGCTTTTAAAAAGTGTGTTTTACTCCTATAAGCACTTGAATTGTGTGTAACTGGTCTGCTCTTTGCTGAATTTGCACCTTAGATGATAGTCCATTTTAATTTGTCCCCTTGAGCTAATGGGGAATCACAGGGAGGCCAACTTGGGCTGGCTTGTTTTGTTTGTGGTGCCACCATCGATGGAGTCTGTTCCCTGATCACCACTGAGTCACATTGAGCCCCAAGAAGTGTGAGGGGGGCTGGGGGTGCAGGCCTTGATCCGACTCCCTTTCACCTGCCTGCTTTTCTTCGCCTTTCTGAAGGAGCAGATGCATTGGTGAACCAGATCTCGCAATTCCAGAGAGGCACATTGTTCCCCGAGGCCCTTTATCTAGAAATAAGACAACTCTCCTCAGCTCCACTGTTTCTCTTTTGGAGTACAAGTGCTTTCCCTTCTCCGATTTCCCCCAGGCCCATCATACTGCTAAAACTGAAATATCAAGATGTCTGAAACAGCGGGAAGCCCTATCAATGTGTTGACACCTGGAGGAGCAATTTTTTTCCAATTAGCTTTTATTTAAAGTAAAATAGGCCTGTCAGTTTAGCCTACAGAATGCATGTTAAATAATGTAGGAAGACCCTGCTTCTGATGGAGGAAATATTTCCCCCACCCACCTTGGATTAGGACTCAGTGGCAATTCAGAAATGAATTGTAATTAATAGGGAGGCCATAACATGGGGCATAAATCTTGAGCCTTTAACAAAGCTGAGGACAGGAGTCGGGGGAGGCTGGCCAGCTTTGTGTGGCCTGCTTATTTCATTTTGTTCTTATGAGATTCCCTGCGTCTTCCTGATACATGTTAAATGTGCAACGGACAGCATTTCGTAGGAACTTAAGAAAAGCCCTCTTCCACTTGTGACTCAGAGGCATACTTCTTCTGGCAGTGAAGGTACAGAATAGCTGCTGTGGTTAGTAGCCTTCACCAGTTTGTCTAATCCTCTTTTAAGTCCATTGAAACTCATTGCCACCACTACATTCTGTGGGTGCAAATTGCAGAGTTTTAGCTATATGCTTTGTTAAGAAGTGTATTTTCGTTTGTCAACTTTCAACTTCATTCTGTGTCCCCAAGCTTTAGTTTTATGAAAGATGGAGAAAAGCTTTTCACTGTCCTCTTGGGTAGGGTACAACAACAACAACCTCCACTAGATGATACCACTAACGTGTCTCTTCTTACTTGCCTTTACTCTAAACTAACCACCCCCCTTGTAACCTTTCCTCACAGGGGAGTTGCTCCAGCTTCTTGATCTCTAGCGGTTTAGTTATATACACCTGCCTTCAGGGAACCTGAGAGCCTACTCTTGCATTAGCAAGTCAGCTGAGCCTGGTGGCTCAGTCCAGCTAATCTCTGGCTCCTTCCCTGTTTCTGACCTTGATTCAAAATTTATCCATTCTATCTTCTGTTACGTTTATTGACCTCTCATTGATCGTATGGTGCTTTTGTTTGGTTTTTGTTAGTCACCTTGGGAATACTAGCGTACTGACGATGTGGGATAAGAACCTAAAGAATAAAAATAAATAATATTTGGTAGAATCTTACCAACCACCAGTCATTGGTGAGTCCAACAGAAGTTCAGCAGAGGCAAGGTAAGCTTACCCTGGACAGCTTAGGCTGCAGACTCCATGAGAGCAGAGCTCAGATGTTGACTTAGCAGCAGCCAGCCCTAGACTGAGCCATAAATGGGGGCCCCAGAAACCTCACTAGCTCCACTTTTGCTAAGAGAAGCCTGCTTGACTCTAGATGGATTGCTCTAGAGCAGGGTTTCCCCAAATGGTTGATATTGACCCCCCTCCGGTTGATGGGACAGTGCAGGGGGTGAAATAAGACCTGATGGGGTCAAAAAGGGCCTGAGGTAGAAAAGTCCATGAGGTATTGTGTGAAAAATCTAGTTAGAACGTATGAGCTACAGAAATAAATGGCATGGACATGCACAGAGTGTACTTAGCTTGCTAGGGAGGAATCTCTGAAAATCAGAAAATATTTATTTTTTACTTTTTTATGATTTCTGGGCATCAGTGATTAATAAATATTGATTATATTGCTTGACTTTATTTCAATTATATGCCTAACAATCTGGATGAGGCTCAATGATAATTTTATAATCTCATCAAGGGGTCAATGAACAAAGAAGGTTGGGGAACCTTACAGTAGAGCTTCTGAGCTGGAGTCCTCTGAGGCATCGGAGGGAACTGTGCTGCCCTTGGGCTAGAGGGGACTGGCTGCATGGATGCTTCATGCAGAAGGGCTTCCAGGCGGCTAAGTGCTTCTTACAGAGACAGCCCAACTGCCTAGAATTGAACCTGGGGCCTTTGGCAAGCAAATTATGCAAGCAAACTGGAAACTCTCCTCGGTCATTTGGGCATGATTCTTAATCACACCATACTCAACCAGACAAATATCTGCTGAGCTCAGATTCTTTGTATGCTTGTATACTGTATCCTGCTCTTTTCTTAGGTTTGTTTTTTTTTTTAAAAAAAATAGTGTTTTCACTTTATCTGCATATAGTTTTTGAAAGCTACCATGTAAACTAGTGGAACAAAGGGAATGTTTTGAAATACAAAACGTTGGGTTTTAGCTTGATGCATTTGCCAAAACAAGGTTGGCTGCTGCTGCTGCTGCAGGGAAAATGTGATTACACGTAATTGTGTTTGCAATTATTTACAAATGCAGTTACCGGGGAAAATGCAATTATGTGAGGTTTATGCCACAATAAATCTGTTAAGTATTTAAGGTGCAACAAGATTTCATTGTTTTGCTTTCCCCTGTTTTATTTCTCTGAGCCATTTGTATTTTCCAGATACTTTTATTGTATGATCATTATTAATGTCATTTCTCACCGACTTCTCCTTCCTTTGGAGCTGCTGTGGGTAATATGCTATTTTGTTCCCTGCCTTTTGCTTCAGAGTCATCTCCATGTGTGATTTGTAATAATACTGTTGAAGCAGCAGCCAAGAGGCTTCTTAAATAACCCAGAGTGACGTGAAAATGACATCTATCTATAAATCAGTCCGAACCGCAAACATCTGAGGAAGATTTGCACTTAATCCAATTTACTTCAATCTTGTGCTTTACTTAAAATGACACAAATGTCAAAATGGGACTTTAACTCTCCTTGTTGGAGCATCTCCTGGTGAGAAAGGAAACATACGGCAGATTCCTATGCACTGCTGGCTGTCAGATATTCATGCTTGGGATTTAAGCAGCCTAGCAAATACGTTTGCAAAAGTTACTACTCGTGCAGACTATTTGTCGGGGTGGTGAACTGATGGTCTGTGGACTGAATCCAGCTCCCAAGCGGTTTCTTTGGCCACACTGACTATGGCAGAATCGGAATCTGCAGCAGGTAACATCATGGTACTTGGCTGGATGGAGAGGTTTAAATCTTTCTGTCTATCCTACTGCTATATTGGACGTTCTTATAGATTGGCGTATTGTAGGGAAGTTGAAAGGGGACGACTCTACCTTGCACTAGGAACTTTGATTGCATGGCGTCTGATGTTACTCCAACCCTTTGTTGGATTCAGATTATTACTTACTTCAAATATTTATAGTGAACTCTTCACTCGAAGGCCCCAAGGTGAGGAACACCCAAAATGGTAATATAGAACTGAAAATAAAACAAAGCATACTTCAAATCATTATTATTGGTATATTCTACATGGCATCAGGGACAGAATAAAAGCATGCACAGCCCACATTGGTTTGAATGCATCCCATTCCCATCCATACAGAAGTCAGGTGTTTCTACAGTAGGGGGCGGGTGCCATGGGCTGCAGGGCTCCCTTCAGAGGGCGGGCCCAGCGCTGCCTGGAAACAGTGTTGGCTCCGATGCAGGTGGCACAGGGTCTGCAGGGCGCCCCAGCCGTGGCTGCCCTCCAGCGGGCCCAGCACTTCTGAAAATAGCAGGGTGGCTTACGCTGCCAGGAGGGCACCTGGAAGGGACACCCGGGAGGGGCGTGGCTGGTGTGCGCTGGCCTGCAGATTTCCCTCCTGAGTCCCGGGCGCCCTCCCAGCGGTGCACCCCTTGATGTTTTTTTCTGACAGCACTGGGCTGGCGCACACCGGCTGCTTCCCTTTTGGGAGGGATGCATTTGCTCAGGTGGCGTACCCCGCCCACTTGGATACCCTGCCCCATGGAGGGGGTCATGTGCGTCACCCCACCCCGGTCTCAGGCACCAGTGGGGGTTGCTACACTGGTGTGTTTCTGGATGTGATGAGCACTACAACACTGTCGGGCTCAAGCTTGGATTGACAGGCTCAGACCGAGGAAAAGGAAGAAACAGAGGGAGGCTGAATTGTGGGAATCTGGGTTAGAGGATGCAAGATCTCCTTTCCACCCTGACCCCAGGAGTGGGGAGCAAGGGTGCCTCACCCTCCTGCGTAGTGGAGAGCCTGAGGCTGGCTTTCTTCATCAGTGGATGGGAGAGGTTAAATGGAAAAGTGAAGCCTTGTCACCTAGAACCCTTGTCAGTTCAAGGATGCATTTCAGCCAGACTAAAGGGTGGCGCTGTGGGTTAAACCACTGAGCCTAGGACTTGCTGATCAGAAGGTCGGCGGTTCGAATCCCCGCGACGGGGTGAGCTCCCGTTGCTCGGTCCCTGCTCCTGCCAACCTAGCAGTTCGAAAGCACGTCAAAGTGCAAGTAGATAAATAGGTACCGCTCCGGTGGGAAGGTAAACGGCGTTTCCGTGCGCTGCTCTGGTTCGCAAGAAGCGGCTTAGTCATGCTGGCCACATGAGCCGGAAGCTGTCCGCGGACAAACGCCGGCTCCCTCGGCCCATAGAGCGAGATGAGCGCCGCAACCCCAGAGTCGGTCACGACTGGACCTAATGGTCAGGGGTATCTTTACCTTTACATAAACACTCAAGCACTTTCAGTGATGGGCGTGGCCTGAAAGGAGGTGTCACCTGGAAGAATCCTAAACTGACCAGATAGAAGGCTACATTTAGCCCTTGGGCTGCATAAACATGATTGGGTGAGCCATCTTCGCCCTCCCTAGTTGCATCTCAAATAGAATTAAGACCACAGACTTGTGATTTGCTGCTGCTGCTGGATATCTCCATAATGTGCTTGCTTAAAGACTGTTTCCCCTCCCACTTGACCTATAATGTGTCTGGAATGCAAATGATTTCTAGTAAGCCCATAAATTTGTGCAGGGGCCAAGCCCTCTTAGCTTAAATATTTCGTCACCTAATCTCAAATTTTGTACCCCTGCCTTCTGCAATCACTCCCCGGTCAGCTCTGCCATTGCTCTTAGGTGCTGTTTTTGCTGCCTTGGTTGCAGAGTAGCTGCTGATGCAGCGGGAGGGGAAATGAATAGCTGAGTCAGTTTGGGAGGGGAAAAGAAGGCTCATGACACAAAAGGGATGACCTATCTGCTACTTCTGCTTTCTGCAACCTGATGGCTCCTAAAGTCTCCACTTCTGATGCTCTAGGCAGGGCCACAGTTGCTCACAACCAGCAGTTTTTGGGATTGAGTGTGCAAATTTATTTATTTGGTGAAGGGCAATGCCTGGTGGCTAAGAAAAAGGAGTGACAGTGGTAGTGAGGAACACAGACTTTGGGAGGCAGGGTTTTTGTTCATTATGTCCACTTTGTTGGTCTGGTTCCAGCCTTTCCCAAACTGGTACCTTCCAGATGTTGTGGGACTTCAGCTCCCACCATCCTTGGCCACTGGACCTGCCATGTGGCATACTTCCAGAGCAGTTTGGATTCCATGTCTTTTAGATGGACCATGGACCCAGTCACTAGCTAATTGTGCCAGCATGTCCTCTTGAGTACTACTCCTGCTTGGGACTTAGGGGTGAAGTGATCCTTCACCAGACCTGAATCAAAGTAAGGTAGAGTGCTCTGTGAAGAAGAGAATGCTCCTTCACGTCCATGATTTAACAGGGCCCACCCATTTCCTCTGATTGCACATTGTTTTCACTGATTTTACCACTGTACTTTTATAGTGTAAGAGTGAGTAAGAAACTTTTTTACTGACTATGTCTGTCTTGCATGCTCTCCTGCCCCTTTTCCTCCAACCCAAAAAAGCAATTTCAAGGTATATGGAAGATTGAAAGTTGGCAACAAAATGACTTTGGGCAATAAATACACCCACAAATATTTTTAAAGTCATGTTTTGGATTTTAATGTCCTGTTTGCTGCTTGGTTGACCTTTCCTTTTGACTTTTGCTTCTAAATGAGAAGTGACTTTAACCTAAAACGTACTCAGTAAGCCATCTATATGACCCTGTGTTTTGCATGTTGTTTTTAAATGGAATCAGGCTGAGCATCTCCCACTCCACTCCACCTCCCTCTTTTGACTCTCAAGCCTCCCAGATACAATAACAGCTCTCAGAATCAAGATGTCTTCTCTCTCTCCTCTTTTATTTTGCTTGCATCCTCGTCAGTAATTGAGGGCTGCTGTGAGTCATGTTGGGAGAGTGTCTTTCTCTCTCTCTGAAGATGAGGACTCCTCTAATAATAGGAACTAATAAAGATGCTTCACTTGGACAAGGGCTGACAGTTAAGCGGTGAAGGCATTGAAAAGGGGGAAAGCAGACCTTGCCCAGAGCCATGCACTTTTTTGTGGCAGGCAGACAGACTTGGGGGCGGAGTGTGGGATGGTGAGGTGGCAGGGAAGGCATTTGTCTTAGTCATGCATGGGTTTGTGTCCCCGAAAGAGAAGCAGGCAATGTTGGAAACCGAGATAGCAAAGCTAGGGGCTAAATGGCAACTTAAACCTAGGTTATGGGTGCAACAGCAGAATGTCTAGGCACACTTTTTATGACAAGAATACAAAGCTGAAAATGAATGAACTGCAGCTATAATATTACGTTCATTTTTCACAGGGTCTAGTCCTTCTCCTGCCCACCCCTCTAATATTCTTAAGAGGGTCTCTTCTCCAGTCTTCACAGAGTAGCTGGAAGTGGGAATGCCGAAAAAGATCCTCCTTGCCTTCCACTTTGCAGGTTTAATCTGAAATTTTAGGCACAGTACTGCTCCCAGAGCTCAGAAACTACTTGCGCTAATGAAGTTCCCTGTCGCAAAATGCACCTAGAACAATGGGAGTTTTGAAAACTGGAAGCAGGAAGTAGAAATGATTGAAAAACATGTGTGTTGCGGGTGTATATTGGCCCAGTTTGCATGTTACAATAAACCATAGTTGCAGGTGAATGCAGAGATCGCTCCTGTTTTATTCCTTCCCTACTGTGTTTGACTTGAAATGGGTTTTGTTAGCTGCCTTGAGGCATTTGTGCAAAGGTGGGATAGAGATGGGTAAACAAGTAAAGGGGTTGTGGTGGTGATGTTGGTTTGCATATTTTATTGTAAGCATTCCTCTCCTGCCTTTCCATTGCAAAAAGAAAGCAACGCACACTCATTTCTGTAGTAGATAACACCAAAGACTTACCTTTTAGCGCTTTTGTGATGATTATTGTGAGAATTTTTGTTGTCCAAGGACCAGCAGCAAGAGTCATAGAGAAATATATTGAAACCAGTATTTTTATAGAATGTTAGAATCGTATGGTTGGAAGGACCCAACCTCCTGCAGTGAAGGAACCTTAACTAGATCATACATGACAAGTGGTCATCCAGCCTCTGCTTAAAAACCTCCAAGGAAGGAGAGTCCACCACCTCTCATGAGAGTCTGTTCCACTGTCGAACAGCTCTTACTGTCAGAAAGTTTTTCTGGGTGTTTAGTTAGAATCTCCTTTCTTGTAACGCGAACCCATTGGTTGGGGTCCTTCCACCAGAGCAGGAGCAGTGGCGTAGCGTGGGTTGTCAGCACCCGGGGCAAGGCAAGTAATTTGCGCCCCCTAACCCGTGGATTTGCGCCCCCTAACCTGTGGATTTGCGCCCCCTAACCCGTGGATTTGCCCTAAGCCCAGATGTTGTGCCCAGTGCGGCCGGCCACCCCTGCACCCCCCACGCTACGCCACTGAGCAGGAGAAAACAATTTTGCTCCATATTCCAAGAAAGCGTTGGATTAAAAAAAAAGTAAAGAAAACTTTGTCATATTGTATTCCTGGGCGATACTCAAAAAAGCAAGCAAGCAGTCATTTACCTATTCATCTGCAGCATGTAGCATTTGCCTCTTGGTCAATGTTTCTCAAACTTGGGTCTTCAGCTGTTGTTGGACTACAACTCCCATCAGCCCTAGCTAGCAGGACCAGTGGTCAGGGATAATTTTTAAAACTGCTCTAGGCAATTAGCTTGGGAAGCTTCAGAAAAATTGTGTTCACCACCTGCCTCCTTCCCTTGATTCTCAGTGTATGATGCTGAGCATACCGGGTTACGGTGGTGGGCTATTTCAAAAAGTTTTTGGGCTCCTAAATTTTATGGAAGCGTTTGCAAGAATGCCCTGGACCCATTATGGATATAGCATTTGCTTTCCCAAACCATACCAGTAGGTGCAAAACAAAATGGAAAAGGGGTGGTGATTTTGGGGGGAAGAACATCCTGAATTTAAAACATGTGGGGGCTTTTTCTTTGGTTTGGTTGATGTTCTTCGAAATGGAGGAGCACAACAAAAGCTGTGTAGCGATGCAGCAGAGTTCAAAGCAATCAAGGCACGTATTTTGCAGCTTTTATTCAGGATGTTCAATCATTAAAAATATTGTTTTGTGATCCAAGCAATTATGTTCAACAAAGGAATTTCTAGCAGGCGGCTTCCGTGACATTCCAAAGACATCAGAGATAGTTTCTGCCAGAAATACAATTTCTCTGTGTTAGGAAGGTGATGTGGGGGGAATCAAATGAGCATCACATTTCAGTGAGAGAATACCCCCCCACAGGTGCTTAAAATTGAAGGGAAATTAGAAAAGCATCGTTTATCCTAATATGCAAGCACAAGGGACCTGCAAATGGAGGATTATTACGAGCTGTTGGTGAAATGAAGGTGGCTATTGTGTTGCTGTTTAAATCTATGTGAAGAATGCAGATCAGTTGGTAAGCATGGATATTTATCTTCCCTGTATGGTAAACTCATCATGCGCTTACAGTTTTATTTTCTCTCCTGTGATTCTCATATGTGGACACTGGTTTACATTGCAGTTATGTTTGTGTGTTTTGTTTTTTAAGCTGGCCTTGACCTCCATCTAAAGAAAGCTCCGTTCAGCCATACCAGTTGTGTTCCAGGGAAATAGTTGTGATGACGGACATCCTTCCCTAAATCCAGCTTGTCTGCCATTACTTACTTTCTCATGCAGTGTGATTTTATGAAGGATTAGGGGGCCTTCTTTTGCTGGTCCCTCCCCCTCCCTTTCTCTGTTTGCATGGTGCTTTTTGAGAAAAAGAAATAGTTGGACCTGTACTTCTAAATTTGTTTGGAGTCTAGGTAACTCTGGAGGCAGAACCGTCTTACCCTTGGGCAGAATGAGGCAGCTGGCTCAAGTGGTGGGGGCAGGGGGCTGTAGCCAATACTAGTCCTACTCAAAGTAGACGCACTAAATTACTGGGCCTCAGTTAGCCATGTCCATTAATTTCAGTGGGGTCTACTCTGAGTAGGGCTAATATTGGCTACGGCCCAGGATGGCAGCCTGCCACGCTTCCCCTCGAGTCCCAACCTGCCCTGCTGTGTACCACCTGTGTACCACCTGCTGCCCTCTGGTCAGTGAAGGATGCCATCCCACCACCAGCATGGAAGTAATGTTCAGCTACTAGCCTGTGGAGATTCTGAATATGGAATTTGGACCTATGAGGAATCTTGTAATTCTTGAGCAGTCAAAGGTATAGAAAACCAGGCTGCTTCGTTTATATCTGTCCTGGCCAGTGCAGAAGCTTCTTACTGCCTGCCCATTGCAGAGGCAGTTCTTGTTCTGCACCACCATGATAACTTTCTGCTCTGAAGCTTGAAAGCAAAGCATCATTTGTATCTCACAGTCCCAGCCTCCACTTTAAGGCCAAGAGTTTCAGTAATGCCAAGTTAAGGGCAGGTTTCTCCCTTGCCACCACAAATCACCATCCCCTCATCCCCGACATGCAGGTGAGTTTTTTCCAGGCTTTACACTTCATGTCTCTGGGATAGAAACTTACTCTAGACAGTTTGGTAATGGCAGTTCTGCCTCCAGGATTGGGTTCATATGGGCAAGACTTTGCCTGGTTAGTAGTAGTAGTAGTAGTAGTAGTAGTAGTAGTAGTAGTGATGATGATGATGATGATGATGATGATGATGATAATAATAATAAAAAAGAAGAAACACTTTCCACATACATATCTCTAGGTAATTTGCAAAATGCATTGAAAACACCCTAAAATAGTTAAAAGACAACACAGAAAGAACACCAGAATAATTTAAAAACAATGCGAAGTGGACACTTGTGGCAGAAACCTGTTCATCCCTCTAGGAAGGCTTGTTGAAACAAAAAACCCTTGGTTGTTTCTGGAAAGAGCAAATAGTGGGTGCCTGTCCTTTCTGGGCAGGAATGGTGTGCCACAGAACGGGCAGTGTCCACACTAAAAGCTGTGCTCTGAATTATTGTCAAGAGGGTTTCTGATACCTTTGCAACTTGAAAGAAAATCTCTTGCACAGACTACAGTGACTTATAGGGTATATGAGGGATGTTGCGGTCTCTCAGGTAACCTGGTCCTGAGGTGTATAGGGCCTTTTTTGTTAGTACCAACGCTTGAGTATGGCCCAGTGGCGGATTGGCAGCTAGTGCAAATCCCACCGGCAAGGTGTCCTGTGTTGGGTTTCCACAAGCTACATTCTGCACTGTCTGCACCCCCGAGACCAGCGTCAGGAGCAGCCCCACATAGGGCATGTTGCAGTAACCCACCCTTGAGGTAGCCAATGTGTGTAGCATCTTGATTTGGCAGTTGTTTTATCCCTCAACCAACATGCATGTAAGCAGGCATGGAACTGCAGCCCCTCTGGTGTCCGTTTTTGTGGTCAAGAGGGGGTGCTTTATCAGCGCAGACTGATTTTGTAGGCTGAGGAGGGGTGGGGGGGGAAGACACATCCTTCTTCCTCTTTCTCAATGCTTCTGTATGTGCACACATTCCACTTTCAGTTGAAATCGATGTCTGTTTGGCTTGTTTTTCTCAGCTTCAACAGAGATCAGGAGAAAGTAAAAAGGAAGCAGCCTTGTTTGTGGTGGGGAGGTCTGCCCCTTGGTGCTGCTGCAAGGTTTGCAAAAAGGAAAGCAAAAAACCTTAAATAAAATTGTGCTCTTGAACTAGGCCGTTTGCTTGAAAAGTGGGCTGAAGTTGTGTGCTTCCGAGAAGATGGGCAGCAGCTGAGTGGTAGCAGCTTTCCCATCTGCCCTGCAGGCAGCGGTGGGCAATTTATGCTTTGTATAATTAAGAGTTAATGCCAGGAACCAAGCTTAATGCCTCTTTAAACAGCTGGCAGTCAAGGGCGCGCATGGAGACATTCGTTACTTTTAATAGAAAACCTGACAAAGCGAAGCGCGCGACCATCTCCAAGCAAAATAGGTTGTAAGTGTCCATAAAAAGCCAGCAGGTTGTAAAACTCTGCTTTATTTGTGCATATATCAGGGTGGTCTCCACTTGGGTGCAGGGAAGCAAAAGCAGAGTTTGGACATTTCACATTCCTGCATCTTTATCTGTTCAGTAACAATGGACCGCAAGAGGGCAACCAAAATCATGGACTGGGAGGGCATCCCCTATGTGGAAGGGATAAAAGAATTAGTTATTTTCTCTTAACTTTTTAAAATAAAAAAGAGAGATGACTGACAGTGCAATCCGGTGGTGTCTGGGTTTAAAAGAGGATCATACAAATTTCTGGTGGAGGATAAGTCTGCCATTGGCTTCTAATCAAGATGGCGGCTGAACTTCCTGTTGGCTGGGGGGGGGGCAGTAGCTGGGGAGAGAGAGCTTGCTGCCTTCAAGCCTTTCTTCAGGGCGGGCTTATCTGGCAAGAGTGTTCTACAAGTAAAGAATTCATTGCCTGTTGGTTTAACATTGTAGTAAAGTTAAATAATATATACCTGGGTAAGATAACAGAGGTTGGCAAACGGTGGAGTGACTATCGAGTGATAAGAAGAGCTAGAAGTTGAGAGTGTCTCCAATTCAGTTCTTCTTGGAGTAGACCCGTTGAAGTGGAGGAAACTAAGGGTTCGTGTTCATAATGGCTCTGCTCTGATAGAATGTAGCTGGATACAGCCTTTTCTTCGGCTTGAATTCTTCTCAGGTTTGCTTGGGTCAATTGAAACTAGGAAACCATACCCTTTAGATCAGTGTTTGTGTTGTTTGGCCACAGCTTTTTAGCGTTTCAGGCAGGAGTCTTTCTGAACTCTGCCTGCGGATTCTGGGAATTGAAACCTGGACCTTATGCATGCAAAGCATACACATGGCCACAAAGCTGTGGCGTCTTCCCAAAGTGGTTTTGACTGTGCTCTAACACACTCTCTCTCTCTCTCTCTCTCTCTCTCTCTCTCTCTCTCTCTCTCTCCTCCTCTTGTTTACCTTGCAGTCGCAGCATGAGTCGTCCAACACGTGCGTAATGAGGAGGAAATCTAGGATTCTTTAGTGCTTCGCATCACAGATTCTGGGGATCTCTCTCTATATATCTACACAAGAAAAAGTGAGACCCCTCTGGACTTCTTCCACAATGTCTGGATCTACCCAACCTGTGGCGCAGACGTGGCGAGGGAGTGAACCCCGTTATCCTCCTCATGCCATGTCCTACCCGGTAGCCATAAGTCAACAGCATGTGGTGAGTGTGTGGCGCTCTCTCTTCTCCTCTGTTTAATCAACAAGGTGAATTGTATGGTGGTGAGGGGTTTGGAGCCTGGGTGTGTCTGACAGTGCTGGCCCTAGCTTACAGAGGGCTCTTAGGAGATTGCCTTCATGCCGAGTCAAACCATTGCTCCATGTAACTCAGTAACTCGTGTAACTGACTGGCAGCCACTCTACCGTTTATCGGACAGGAATCTTTCCCAGCTCTACTGTTTTTATTATTGTGCTGCGTAAGTTATGTTCTTAATGTTGTACACTGTCCTGGGATCTTTGGCTAAAGGGTGGAATATAAGTTGAATAAGCAATAATAATAATACCTGGAGATGCTGGGGATTGAACTTGGGACCTTCGACATGCAAAGCAGGTGCTCTGCCACAGAGTCACAGCCCATTCCTTGGGCATGACACCCTCCATGCTGCCCCCTTCCTAAGTGTGTATATCTACAGTTGGTCCAGGGGGCTGCTGTCAGTGAGTCTACTTCTTGAGTGTGGGCCCCTCAGAACATACCCAGGCATGCCAACTTGTGGTGCCAGCTGAGCTTGTGAAGTGGGACCCAGTGACTTTTTGGGGAAGAAAAGAGGCATGCCATGTTCAAGCATCTTCACTTCAATCCATCTTAACTGGCTTTTCACAAAGGCTGAGATGACAGTGCTCAACATGTGACCGCGTGTGAAAGTTGTCCTGCAGCTGGCCACCATTTTTATTTTCCAGACGTCATGTGGAAATGACATTGCATCATCTTATAGATCAGGGGTGGAGAACCTCAGGCTCTGGAGCCCTGCTGGCCTCTCCATCTGGTTCCTGAAACGCTTCCTATGGCTTATCCTTTACTGATCCTGCCTCGCATCCTATATGCATCGCATCCCGGCTGGAAAGTAGCCCTTGAATGCTAATAATGTCTGAATTCGTGCTTTTCTGCCTAGAGGATTGAGAGAGGTGTGTGTGTGTAAGAACTAGCCTACTGTACAAATGTAAACTTTTCTTTTGTAGCTGCACCCACTTTTGCTTCTGGCTCTACCCACCACTCTCCCTGATATATATCTGAAGAAGTGTGCATGCACACGAAAGTGTGTATCTGAAGAAGTGTGCATGCACACGAAAGCTCATACCAAGAACTAACTTAGTTGGTCTTTAAGGTGCTACTGGAAGGGAAAAAAATTTTTTGTTTTGACTATGGCAGACCAACACGGCTACCTATCTGTAACCTGATATATAGTAATTCCCACTGGATTTATGAGAAATAAAAACAGTAGGCACCAGCTCCCTAGAAGAATGCACCTGCCACTGATGCTGCTAGCGTCTCCTCCTGTTTTCAACCCTTCCTTTCCCGACGGCTGCAATAATAGCTGAAATGCCCCTTTACTACCTGTGGTCAGAGAAGTGGGGAAAACAGAGAGTATTTTTTCTGGTCAACCTTGAGCACCCATTAAAAACAGCGTGTTTAAACTGGTTGCAACCAAACTTGTTCCACTGGTTGTGATTTGCTTTACCTGGATCAACACCATTTTGTTTTCTCCAAGAAAATCCAATCTGCAGATTAACTTAATGTCTTCAAAGTAATCCTTCCTCAGCCAGCACAGTTCAGCCTTTAGCTTCCTTCTGAACAGGGGAGAACCAGTCCGAAATTACTGCCTGCTAGGAGGTGGCTGAAGAAGAGCCTCACCCCAACCTTCTGGCAATAGCTTTTGGATTGGCAAAGATGGTTGCTGCAGATTAAACTCAGGTCTGCAGGTGTGTTGTATTTTTAAATAGCACATCTATCACAATTTTGCACTAGCATATCAGAAATTCATAAACAGGAGAAGCTGGATCCTGTGATTTACGTAAAGCACACAAATTGAGAAGACCCCCCCCCTCCATTGTTGCTTGAGAGGTTTTACTGCCCTTTCAAACATGTCTTCTCCATCACTAGGTCTAGAAACATATAGTTTTACTTGTTTTTGTTTTTATAAAGTCTGAATTCTCTGCTCAACGCCACCTTGGGCTGCATCTCCTTCTCTTCTCTGAATGTGTGACATAGTTCTGACCCCAGCCACGACTCTAGCCAATGTTTCTAAACATTTTTTGATATTGACTTGGCACCATTATTTTGCTTGCTCCCAGCCTTACCCTTGGCAAACATAGTAATTTGTGTTTGATTTTGAGCTCACAGTTGGGCTAAAACAACAACACCACCAAGAAGCGAGCTTGTTGGGCGAGGAGGGGAAATGTGGTTGAATTGGAGAACGTTTTCCTCTTCTAGCTCAGCCTTCTTTTCTCTTTTCTTTTCTTTTCTTTTCTTGCATCACCTGGTGAATCATGGGGCTGTTCCTGGCATGCAAACGTATCACTTCCTGCCAGTCTTGACCTTGACGGCCACATCTCACAGCTTTCTGAGTCTCTGTGTGCTTTCCTAGGGCAGAGGAGAAGATGTTGGGAGGAACTGGGCGGTGGTGATGGCTGGAAGGCATGGCTTGAGGGTCTGCTGAGGTGCCAGTCCTTAGGAAACTCCTATACCAAGGTTAGGGAACCCCTTTCATTCCAAGGGCCACCTTCCCTTCTGGGCAGCTTTCTGGGGGCCGCATGTCAGTGGGGGGTGGGGCCAGAGGCAAAAGTGGTCGGATGAAGGAATGTTGATTTTTTTTACCTAGTTTCTGCACACAAGGGAGGAAAGGGTGGCCACTCTCACCACTCTTGAGCCAGGTGTCATAGGCCCTGTGGCACCAGGGGGGGGATTTTAGGATCAGAGGATGAGGACCCCGAGGTTGGGGGTGGGAAAAGTTCAGGTCACTGGAGGCCATTCTTGTTGCTGGTGTTATAAACAGTTGGGAGTCAGAAACTTTTTCCAATCTACTGTTGTTTGTTTGTTTGTTTGTTTATTATTTATGACCCTCCACACTGTTTGGTTAGACTATGGGGAGAGGTGGGGCATGGACTCTAGGTTTGTGGATTTTAGTGAAGGACCCCCTACCCCCCCCCTCCAAGCACTGTTCACATTTCTTCTTTGTAGTGGCAGTAACCTTGGAAATCATCATGCCCCATAAGCAGGAGCTGTGTCTTGATTTAGCCGCTACCTGAAAGAGATTAACACATACACACACACCCCAGCAACCAGCAGCTTTGCAGATTGATGACAAGGACAAGGTCATTGGAACAATGAAGATGCTGTTGTCTCTCAAGCCTGTTGTTGCATCCATGCAGATAAGAGCCAAATGAGTAATTCAACCTGGTTTACACTGCTGACCCTTATCTGAAACAACATATTTGATTACAAAGGAGTGCCAGATCCCTTATTTTGTCTGGAATCTGCAACTCTTGTTTGAAAAAAGCTGGGTCAGGCGGCTGTGAGTTAGGGCAACCTGCTTGATCAATAGCCTTCTTTTTATCTTCTTAGAGAAATTTAAATGCAGAGAATTCTCTGTTTTTTGGTAGGGTTCCTGTAGCTATTAACTGCGTAAGACAGGGCTAAGGAACCCTTTCCAGACCAAGAACACATTTGGGGGGCCATATGCTGCTGATGGGTGGGGCCAGAAGAAAAAGAGGGTGCAGCAACAGATGCACAATTTACGTTTATATTGTAGCCCGGTTTATGCACATTCACACATCCCTCTCTAACGACATGAAACAGCCAGTGGCCCATCTATCTAGTCCAATACTCTGTTCTCATCGAGGCCAACCAGGTGTCTGCGGAAAACCAGCAAGCAGGACATGAGCACAAGAACACTCTCCCCACTTGTGGTTTCCTGGTATTCATAAACATTGCTGCCTCCAACAGAGCAGGGGCCGTCCTGGTTAGTAGCCATTGATAGCTCTCTCTCCATGAGTTTGTCTAATTCTCTTCTAAAGCCTTCGAAGTTGGTGGCCATCATTGCCTCTTGGGAGCGAATTCCAGTGTTTGTTGCATGAAGAAGTATTGTATTTCTCAATCCCTAATCCAGGCAGGCAAGAGCTTGAGGACACATTTCAGCCAGGCGAAAACAATCAGGCAAAAACATTGCTGGTGGCAATCATTTTTGGAATGCTGGTGAGATGTAGCCTGTTGTAGCTGCTTGATAACAAGCGCTGAGCAATATTTAATAATAATATTATTAACAGATCAGTAAACGGACATGGATAGTTATCCTTGCAAGTTGTGGCTCTTTCCTGGAACTTGCTTTCCGCAAAGGCCGAGCAAAATCCTTGAATGTTTTTGGAAGCAATGTGGGAGTTTTAGTTGGACCAGCTAGCTTATGGTGATGGTCTGGGTTCGGGCTCTGGAGTGCAGCCAGCCAGCCAGCCAAGCTGGCAAGCAGGGTCAAAGATTCTAGAAGCTCAGCTTGCTCAGAGTAGCGAATTGCATGGACTGAGAAACTGGGCCAGAATCAGACGATTGATAGTTACAGGTGGGACTCCATTGGCTGATGAGGGTCACTTGATCCCCACTAGTACTGCCATTTGGACAAAGAGCTGGCAAGCCACCATGGCAGTGCAGAGGTGTCGTGTTCCTACCACTAGATTTTCTAGTTCCCTAGGAACATAGTTTCTTGCCTTCTGCCATGTCAGACCATTGCTCCATCTCTCTCAGCTTTTGCCTGTAGTGACTGGCAGTGGCTCTCTCAGCCAGGGGTCTCTCCCAGCCCTACTCAGAGATGCCAAGGTTTGAACCCGGGACCTTCTATGTGTAAAACAGGCCCTCTTGGGACTGAGCTTCCCCTTGCTGCCTTAATAGGGAACATCTGTTTGCCAAGGATGGAGGATTTCTCCTAAGTGGACCTAAATATGTCTCCACTGTTTTAATGTCTATTTCCTTGTGATGATAATATAGTCTTTGGCTCTTTGTAGCATACAGGTACGCACTGGTGTGCTGCAGCTCCATTTACTCTGTGCTGCTATAAATGATTCACAGAGAGCAATGTTGGCTTTGTACCTATTTGTTTGTGGCGGATCCTATTGCTCGGCTGCTGCAGTACTGAACTTTTCCATTGCAAATGGCTTTCCCACTGATTAGGAGGAAGAAGCAGGGAAATTGAACAGCTGCAGATGGTCTTATTTGGCAAACACATTTACTGCTGCACTTTCAGTGCTTCCCCCAGGGGACTAGAATTCAATGGTCTGGGGCATCCTTTTGCATGCTGAAGGTCTTATAGTTCAATCCCTGGCCTCTCCAGTTGAAGAAAAGTCAAGAACCAGGTAACAGGTAATGGGAAAGACATTCCCTCCCCCGCACACTGCCACAATTTGCAAATTACACATTAAGGAAGGTGGATTTATTTATTATTTATTACTTGTTTATTGACAAGTAACAGACATTGGAGACCTGCTGATGATCTTAATCTCCAAAATTGTGCAACCTTAGGATATACATATATAATGCCTTTGATTGGGTGGACAGTATTAGGATCAAAATATTTGAAAGTTCCAGCAACTCTTGGAACAATTAAGTCAGTTAGAAAGATACGGAATATATTGGCTAATAAAAATAAATGTGATCCATTTTCACACGCTAAAACTTACTCTCTGGGGAAATCCTACTTCAATAATTGGAAAAAAGATGGTAATATGGGAAAACTGAATGGTAACAGGTGTATTGACCTAGGACCAACTGATAGATGAGGAAGACAAATTTTATACATACAGTGCTCTAGGGCAGAGCTTTCCAGACTTTTCATGTTGGTGACACTCCTTGTAGATATGCATCACAGGGTGGATTTGATTTAAATTTTACAAACTCCGCAAACTCGGAAGAGTTATCTTGGGTTGAGAACTTTGCCCCAGGATGAGAATAGAAATCGCGTGCTAGCGGCGCGGTGGCAGCTGGAGGCCCCTTTAATGAAAGTGCGCCCCAGGTTAAGAACAGTTTAGAGTTAAGAACGGACCTCCGGAACGAATTAAGTTCGTAAGCCGAGGTACCACTGTATGTTTTTAAATCTGGAGATGCTGTGGTTTGAACCAGGGGCCTCCTGTGGGCACAGCATGGGAGGCCACCTTTTAGCTATGTTCTCCTGCATCCTAACACACAGGTGTTAGGATCTCTAGGTTGACACACAGGCTTTTATGCTGGACAATGCGGTGAACATGATAACACTCCTGAGAGCTAGAAAAATACTAAAATAGGTACTATCCCACTTTTCTTTCCTGTTCTTCCCCATTCTCTTTTTTCCAGAAAAGGCAATTTAATTATTGTATTCAAATGAGTCCAGATCACCTGAGGTTGTTTAGGGCAGAAGGATTTCCCAGAAATCTCTCTTTGGATGTGACAAAGAATGGAAGAGAACCCCTTCTTTTTAAAAAATGCTGAAAATACCAATTTTAAAAACTGAGTAAAAATGATTCTAGATTCAGGTAGGTAGCCATGTTGGTCTGACACAGTCAAAATGATATCTGAAGAAGTGTGCATGCACACGAAAGCTTATACCCAAAACAAACTTAGTTGGTCTCTAAGGTGCTACTGGACAATTTTTTAATTTATTTTGACTGAGTAATATGAATTTTAAAAAAGGAAAAACAGGGACAAGCCTTGGTGATTTTGTGTAACCGTCTGCCTCTGGCTTGCTCCCAGAAATGTCTTCCACACTGGGAAAATAAAAATTGGCCTGACCCTCATTAGTGATGGATGTAAGGTTTGATTTAGGGACGCTGGTGGCGCTGTGGGTTAAACCACAGAGCCTAGGACTTGCCGATCAGAAGGTCGGCGGTTCGAATCCCCGCGAAGGGGTGAGCGCCCGTTGCTTGGTCCCTCCTCCTGCCAACCTAGCAGTTTGAAAACACGTCAAAGTGCAAGCAGATAAATAGGTACCACTCCGGCGGGAAGGTAAACGGTGTTTCCGTGCGCTGCTCTGGTTTGCCAGAAGCAGCTTAGTCATGCTGGCCACATCCCTCGGCCAGTAAAGCGAGATGAGCGCCGCAACCCCAGAGTCGGTCACGACTGGACCTAATGGTCAGGGGCCCCTTTACCTAAGGTTTGATTTAGAAGGATTCCAGATGTTGCGCATTTTTAGTGTAGCTGTGTGGATTCCTATTTTAATAATTCTTGTTTCTTTTATGTGTTAGGGGGAAAAATCTAGGTGCGAGGCTGCTCAGTCACCCAGCTCGTCGGGCAGAACCCGCGGGTCCCTGCAGAATAAAGGAAGGAGTCCAGCCAATCGGAGCAAATAGCTGTAGACCAAAGTTTATTGCGAAATAGGTTCAAAGAGCAAATTTTGAACCCCGAGGATGGGGAGACAAAGACTTTTAAAACTTTCCCACCACATCCCAGAATACTGTTCGAAGGGGAGGGGTCAACCTTGGCAAACATGTCCAGACAAGTCCTTGGTACAAGATTAGCATAAGCAGACATGGCAGGGCAAGACTCTGGTATAAGATTAGCATAGACAAATATGTCTTAAGTACCCACCACCCAAAACTACAATAGAAGTTCCTTTGCATGTCTGGAGCCTGCGGCGAGTCAGGTGATGAGATTTGGCTTCCTTTGGCTAACAATGAGCCCAGCAATTGTCACCTCTGAGAACTTCCTGGAGTCCTTTTGCAAGGGGAAAATAGCTTTGGAATGGGGGGAACTGGGAAAGGAGATGATTTTATATTATTTTTAAAGCTAGGTGACTTCCCTGAGCTGTCAAGTTGGAAGGATATATTCAGGCATAATATTTGTAATATTTAACTTTAAAGATGTGCCCCCCCTGTAATTTCCATAACATATGATACACTGATTCCTTTGCCAAGCTGGAGCCCTCCACATGTTTTGGGCTAAATAAGTTGTAATAACTCCCATCAGAATTTTCTTTAGATCAAAATGTGTCTTACAGACATGTTTACACTACTGTGCATTTTGTGTGGCCTGTTATGACAGAGTTCCCGGTGCTAATCTGTTGAATTATAATATGTGTGGAGATTACCGTGCATATGTCAAAGATGTGGTTGTCATGGAAGGAGAAGAGCAGTGTGTGCAATGAGCTGTGGAAGCATAGTGCACATGTTTTGTTTATACGATACTCCAGATGTCTTTGGAGCCTCTGTTGACCATCCTTGACCTGCACATGAAAGTTCAATGGTCAGTCATTGGTCAGTTCTCCTCTCCACCCTGTAATCCTGCACATTCCTCTATCAGTCACATGCAATGAGCTTTACACCCACCCACACCCAGGTTTTTTTCTGTGAATGTAAGAAGAGGCCTGCAGGGGCTGGTCAGAGTTCCACCCAGTCCCGCAACCAGCTTCCTAAAGTGGGTTGGCTACCTCCGGGAGCACAGGAAGCTGCCTTATACGGAATCAGAACGTTGGTCCATCTAGTTCAGTTTTGTCTACACTGACTGGCAGCAGCTCTCCATCTTCCTAGCCTTACATGGAGATGCCAGGGATAGAGACTGGGACCTCCTGCTTGCAGTGCAGATGCTCTCCCACTGAGCTACAACTCTTCGCAGCTATGGAAGTCTACAAGCTGGCTGTACAGGAAGGAGAGCCCTCCAGTTGCCCCCCAGCAACTGATTTTCAGATACAGTCGTACCTTGGAAGTCGAAAGGAATCCATTCTGGAAGTCTGTTCAACTTTCAAATGTTTGGAAGCCAAGGTGCAGCTTCCAATTGGCTGCAGGGGCCTGCCTGTGTGCTGTGACCCGAACCAACCTTTTCCAACCTGTTTTGTTCCAGATGTTTTGGACTACAACTCTCTTCAGTCTCAGCCAGCTTTACCAGTATTTAGGAAAGATGGGCGTTGTAGCCTGAAACGTGGAGGGCAACAGGTTGGCTGGTCTGAATAGTCCATTTAACATCATTGAAGTGAAGCAGGCAGGAGGTCTGCCTGAGGTGTGGATGCGAGACTCCTAGGCTGCCCCCGAACTCCTTGAAATGAAGGCAGGAAACAAGTGTAAGGCTGCAACTAATAACTATGTGGGGCACAAAGGAAGTTCTGGCAGACAAGTTTACATCTATGTTGTTGCAGTTGCTGTGGTTTTATTCTAAAGATGGCAGTTGCTTTTTGGGAAGTTGGTCTTCTTGCCAGAATTCAGAGAGTTGGGACTTTCCTTAATTTCTTCTTCTTTTTAGTGCTGCTTTACCTTTGTTGATTTTTTTAAAACCAAAAAACCATGAGTCTTGATCTTGCTCAGTCTCCTGCCTTTGCTGTCCATGCAGGACACCCAGGCAGGACTCCATGTGGCTTCCTGCAACAGTAGACATATCTCTCCCTGAAGAAAATAGTGTTTGAAGGCTATTACTTTCCCCCCTTTATTCTTAGGGTGTGTGTGCAGGTTTTCAATGAGTAGGGGTAAGCAGAAATGGTTGGGAGAGGGAAGTGAGTCAGTTGAGATTTTAATGTTAGCCACAAAGTCAGGGAAAAGATGAGTTATTCAAGTTTGCTGTGGAGGTTTGGTGTGGGTGCTACTTATTGGTTGGCACCCGTATCACAAAGAGACCTGTGCTAAATTTGTGGAAATACCGTACTTTCCCATCTATAAGGCGCCTCCATGTATAAGACCCCCCCCCCCAATTTATGGGACTCAGTTTTAAGAAAATGAGGGGAGATGGCCCAAAGTTGTTGAGCTTCTCCCCCCAATGCAGCTGTGGGCAGGAAACACTCCCTAGATCGTTTCCTGAATCAGGGGAAGTTGCGCTCCCGCCAACCAGCTGGCTGGCAGGCGTGCTGCCCCCCCCCATGCCACTACCCGTGTATTGGACAACCCCAGTTTTTTGACAGGGTGTTTCAGTCAATATGGTAGTTTTGCCCTTTATTCATTTTTTAATTTATTAACATGAATAAAAAGGGACCTGTTCTCACTTACAGCTCCCAGTTCTTGTCATTTTTATTATTAATATTTATTGGTCATTTTACTCACAGGAATGATTCAAAGTGATTTACAACCACAGACACTAAAGCCATGGAAAGGTATCCTCAGTTACCTACAGCCCACCCTAGACAACGATGCTTCTCTTTTACAGGAACCTGTGTTTGCTTTGAAGGGACGCGGGTGGCACTTTGGGTTAAACCACAGAGCCTAGGACTTGCCGATCAGAAGGTCGGCAGTTCGAATCCCTGCAACGGGGTGAGCTTCCTTTGCTCGGTCCCTGCTCCTGCCAACCTAGCAGTTCGAAAGCACGTCAAAGTACAAGTAGATAAATAGGTACTGCTCCGGCGGGAAGGTAAACGGTGTTTCCGTGTGCTACTCTGGTTCGCCAGAGCGGCTTAGTCCTGCTGGCCACATGACGCGGAAGCTGTATGCCGGCTTCCTCGGCCAATAAAGCGAGATGAGCGTGCAACCCCAGAGTTGGTCACGACTGGACCTAATGGTCGGGGTCCCCTTTACCTTTTTATGTTTGCTTTGATACAGTCCTGCTCCCCACCCCCAACCTAAAACAGCTATTTAACTAGCAGGTCACATTAGCAGATCCAGATGCCAACTTTGTTCCCCATGTCATGGCAACGCTTTTATGGGACCTAATAATGTCATCTACATCATCAGAGGTTCATTTACCTGCTCATTTTCTGAAAGTGATGACAGTGACCTTCTGTATTCTACATAGGAGAAACAGTCCAGTCTCAGCGCAAGACAATAATTGGATGCAAAATTGGTATCAGAAATGGCAATATTGAAAAACAAGTTGGGGAACAATTCAGCTTCTCAGGCCCTCAGCAACTGACCTTACAGTGGCCAAAGTAGCAGAGGGAGCTTCAGAGAGAGACTTGAAAACTGCTGAATGATAATTAATCAAGAGGTTCAAATGCTATCCCTTGCGGATTGAATCAGCACAATGGATTTTCATCACATTACATATGCTAATAGCTTACCAGTACTGGTTGTGTTATTAGCATGGTGTATTCATGAATGGTCACTGTTAAAAATGTAATTATCACCATTTGTGCTTTTCTCTGTCCATTTTTCTTCTGACCTTACTGTTTACAATTCCTCTCCCGGCAGCATGTGTTTTATTTATTTATTTAGAAAAAAATACAAACTGCTTAATTTTTATTTATATATAAATAAATAATTTTAAATAATTATCTTTATACAGATCTATATGATTTACACTTAAATACTTAGCCTTCCTTTCAGTCTTTAATCCAGACACATCTTGTAATTTATTTTTACTCTCAGCATTCATATTCTTATCCAAGAGATTGGTTTTATCTTTATTAATCTTAAGACCTGCTAGCTTGCCAGATTTGTTTATCTCTTGTACTACTTTCAGGATTGACTCAATTGGTTCTTCTACAGATATCACCATGTCGTCTTTCTCCTCCTTTTGGCTGGACTCCGCGTGGCCCTCTGCTCTGCTACAAACAAGATTTTATTGTGGTGGCGTTAGGCTAAGCAACAAGGAAAAGGCAAGCCAGGCTGGCACATTGGTGGTCCGGTTCCAGCTGGGAGCTTCCCATGAAGACAGAAATGTCAGGAAATATCAAAGCTGAGCTTTTGGGGCTGTCAAGTAATAATATATATTTTACAGTTACTTGGTGGAAAGAAAGCAAGAGAGAGAGAGAGAGAGAAGGGCGGGGGAGACAAAAGAAAAGTATTTTAAAGATTTCTCCTTCTTGGGATGCCAGGAAAGTTAGTTATTTTAATCCCCAGCCTCCCATTCATAGAATGCTTCCCTGCTCCAAATGCCAAAAGTGGATGAAAGATGGTGGCTTCTCCCAGCAGCTGCACTTGCTCATTGCTCTTGGAAGTGCTGTAGTCCCACAGCAGAGGCACTGCTTTGCATGCAGAAGGTCTGGATAGGGTTGGGAGAGACCCTGAGCTCCGTGGAGTCAGGATAAGGCAGCTTCCTAAGTTCCCATGGAGAGGTGTGGCAAGGGAAGCTTGGGGTCTTATATAAGCAACCTGAAGAATTGTTTTCGGGTGGCAAGATTTGTTTAGATGTGGGCAGAGAAGCAGAGTGCATTTCGAAAGGTTCCCACAAGATCATTCAGCGTGTCTGAGAACAGGGCTCTCCCCTGGTGTTGGGCCCTCGAGATGTTGCTGGACTCCCATCGTCCTGGACACATTGGCCATGCTGGCTGAGGCAGATGGTCTTCCTAGTCTAAACAGAGGGGTCAAAGTTGAGGGAGGCTATTCTAAGCGGCAACCACATCAGTTGCAGTTTGTGTCTGTAGGGCCAAAGGGTCTTTGTTCTTGCCTTAATTCAAAACATGGTGCTTGTGTGTATTAAGTACCCGTCCAGATGACATGATTTGCTTGCAGAAAGTTTACCTGGAGATTAGACTGTGTCCAGTCTTTATTGAGCTTTCATTTAGAATTTTTTTGCAGAGAGGTTTATACTACTATGAGCATTCATCCTGATTCACTTGCAAAGTGCTTGCACATCTTTTCTGCTAACTGTCTGTTCATCCCACAACTTGCAGTGCATTTCCCTGTCACTTTTCTAACCATTTTTTTAAAAAAGTGGGTTTATCATGCTAGGGCAATGGAATTCCTCCTGCAAAGTACAGGAGGTGACCTAAATTACTGACCAGGGATACAGGTCTTCCCTCCCCCCACCTTCCTGAATTTGGCTTGAGGGAGTTGAGAGAACAGCATGCAGGGAGAGGAGAGGGGGGTAAGCTGAAACGTTTGAGCAGTTGGAACATTGGTAATGGCGCAGCATAGAGTTCCACCCCAGGACTTTGAACTTAGAAAACTACGGAATGGTTTCTGTTTGGTGCCTTTTGGGTGCAGGCTGCTATGAAGTGGAGCAGTTCTGAATGTCTGGTGTGCAAGTGTGCACAGCTCACGTTCAGAGCAGGAGCTCAGCGTGACCAAGAAAAGGAAGACTTTTGCTGTCCATGCAAAGAGATTATGCATCTGATAACCTAGACCCAGGCTGTGGTTTGTGGCTAATAACGCTTGTCTTTTGTCTGCTCTTTCCATCTGCTTGATAGATGTTCCGTTTTCACTTCTTACAAAATGTGAAATGTTTAATGCACACCCCAGAGGGCTTCATCTGTACCATTATTATTGCATCATACTTTATATTTTTATTTCTTTTTGACAGCACCTTTTTTGGGGGGGGGGGCTTGCAAAAGAAAGAATCAGAGTTGGAAGGGACCCAACTCTTTTCGAAAACACGTCAAAGTGCAAGTAGATAACGACGGGAAGGTAAACGGCGTTTCCGTGCGCTACTCTGGTTCGCCAGAAGCAGCTTAGTCATGCTGGCCACATGACCCGGAAGCTGGACGCCGGCTCCCTCGGCCAGTAGAGCGAGTTGAGCGCCGCAGCCCCAGAGTCAGTCACGACTGGACCTAATGGTCAGGGGTCCCTTTACCTTTAAGTAATAATCAGAGTAGTTCCGCTGAAATAAAAGTTTTCTAGGTTCACAGTCCTGGGGTGGAATTCCTGGTGGTAGAGCATCTGCTTTGCATGCAGGAAGTCCAGTGTTCGGTCCCCAGCATCTCCAGGTAGGACTGGGAGAGAGTCCAGTCAAGTTCTGGAGGGCACTAAGTTGGCAAAGGCTGATTTAAAAGGATGTGGTAGAGGGTAGTCCAGGGGTCCTTTACCTTTCAGACCTATGAACAGGTTTGTGTATATGCTTGGTTCCACAACACGCTTGGCTGTATGTGTGAGGAGAGGGTGTGGGTATGGGTGTAAAAAGATTTTTAAGAAGAGCTGCCCCCAAATCCCCAACATTAGGATTCCCCCCCTCCTTTTCAGGTTCTTTTAAGGGATTTTTAAGAGAGATTTTGAAATCCTCCTTTGGCCCGGCTAAAATACTGACTTACCTTCCTCGTGGATTTTTGCACGGTGACTCCGTTATGGCTGCCAGGTCTTCCATTTTTTAATGAAACTGCTCTTGGTATCATGTGGCTTTGGCCTAGGTTCTAAATAATTTGCTCTTTGTTCTTTGCACAGCATCTCCCCTCCCTTTCCTGTGGGCAGGCACCATATCTGCTAATAAGGAACAGCTGAGGTATCAAGGTGTTTAATAGGTGTGGCAGAGAGCTTTTCAGTTAATTAAACTGCAGGAGCCCTCTCATTTTTGGAGGGGTCTAGGAATGAGATGGATGTGCCTTTTAATAAAATAGCACCTCCATCCTGCTCTCTCCGAAACAAATATTCCCCTTCTGAGAGTGTTTGAAGAGACATCCTTGAGATAATGGCAAATGGCCCAGGTCAGAGCTTTTTCAAGTTATCTTCCTTCAGGAAACTCTTTGATGCATCGCCCATGGGACCCTTTTGAGTTGTGAAGCAGAGCCAATTGTTGACCCTGGACTGGTAGACCAGGGTTCAAATCCCCACTCAACTATGAAGCTCACTTGAGTGCCCTTGGATTGGTCCCAATCTCTTGGCTTGGCCTACCTCACAGGGTTGTTGTAAGGGTGTATTATAAGAATTTAAGGTCTCAAATACATAAATTAAATGTACAAGGCAAACATGTACATAAATATATACACCACATGTGTGAAACAGTATAGGAGGACAGTCCTGAAACCATTTTGACTCTCCCAAACTGACCAAATGTTTCTCTGCCAGGAGGGAGGAAATGAAAAAACCTCCCCATTGTCTCTGTGCTCACAAATCCTGCCTTAAGGGCACATTGAAGGTGTGAATAGGGTGAGCCTGTGACCTGGCTCAGGAATGAAGAGTTTATCATTACAAAAGAATGGCCAGGCTGGCCTGGTGATCCAATCAGTGACCATTGACAGGTTTTCTGCCAGACAGGTTTTTGCTGCAAACCACCTCTTTTTGTGATGTATTTATGATGTATTGGGGGGTGTCCTGGGCTACACCCCTTCTGTGATGTATGTATGATGTTTCTGGGGGTGGTCTGGAATTTGAGGATGGGCAGTTTGAAAAGTCTACATAAGGGCAGGCACACCTTTATTCTGAGTTCCTCCTCCATCCTGCGTGTGGGGAGTGAGAACCCTGTTGCAACAGTTTAATAAAGATCAGGCTTACTATCTGCTTTGCTTCTCAGTATTCTCTGGTTGGCCTCTGTTATTTTCTCCTACCGATAGGGAACCCACTTAAGGACTCTATATGGGCTCTTGGATACCCCATAAGGGAAAAGGGCAGATTTTGTTTACAACAGGTGAAATGGGGAAGGGAGAGCCATCTTGAGTTTCTTGAAGGAAAGGCAGAATAGTGATAGTCTGGCGGCGGGGTGGGGAAGTGTGTGCATGTGTGCAGAATGGTACCGAAAAGCGAAAGGAAGGTGGTACTGAAGTGTAGGTCTTGATCAAATAACAGAACAATAAAATGTCTGGCCATTTTGATTGTTGACAACCTTTCTCAGGGGCACAAGACACAGGTTCTGCTTATCAAGACACTGTATCTCGGACTATTAAGACTTGTTTTTAATACCACTTTGAGACTTTGCTTCTTCTTTTACAATGGTCCATCTAGCTCAATATTGTCTGCACTGACTGGCAGCAGCCCTCCAGGCTTTCTGACAAGGTTCTCCTCCATGGTAATCCTCTGCAGGAAGCCAAGGCCAGAGCTCAGTGGTAGGGCGTCTGCTTTGCTTGCAGATGGTGCCAGGTTCAACACCCCACCCCACCAGGTAGGGATGAGAGAGACCCTTTTGTGAAATGGTGGAGTGCTGCTTCCAGTCATTGTGGACAGTGCTGAGCTGGACAGTCAGCTTTGTGTGAGGCAGTTTAGTACATTCCTAACATCTGAAGAAATGGATCGCTATGGTCAGGGCTCTGCATGGTCTGTTGGTCTCTGATTCAGAACTAAACTTTCTGGGAATGTCAGCTTTCATTGTTGTTATTGTTATAAGAATTTTAAGGTCTCTCACATATATATACACATATACATATACATATACATATACATATACATATATATATATATATATATATATATATATATATATATATATATGCATGTTCATAACTATATATAAACCACATGTCTGAAACCCCATAGAAAAGGTCCTGAACAAATTGACCTCAAATATTTCTCTGCAAGGTCAAAGTGGGAAACCTCCCCATTGTCTCTTTCCTCACAAATCCTGTCTTAAGGGCACATTCAAGATATGAACAGGGTGTGACCTAGATTCAGGAATTAAGTAGTTATAATAACAAAAGAGTGGCCAAAACCCAGATAATGCAATCAGGTAACTTGCCACACATAAGATAAGCAACGCATTCAGATTTCTGTTGTAGACTGCCTCTTTTGTGATGTAGGTATGATGTGTCTGGGGGGTGGTCTTGGACTCCAGGGCGGGCAATTTAAAATGTCTTTATAAGGGCGGGCACACCTTTGTTTAGGGTCATCCTCCTTTTCTGCGTGTGAGGGGAGCACCCTGTTGCAACAGTTAATAAAGATCAGACTTTGCTTCTCAATATTCTCTAGTTGGTTTCTGTTATTTTCTCCTACCTATAGAGAACCTACAAAAGGACTCTATATGGGTTCTTGGGTACCCGATAAGGGAACAGGAGCAGTTTTTTTCTTACATCATAAGATTATCTCCCCCCACCAATCTTCCTTTTATTGGCTAAAGAAGGGTGAAAGCAAACATGTTTCTGGTTTTTAGAGGCTGCAGAGGTAAGTTTGAAAAGTTCATGTGTGATACCTGTCAAAAATGAGTGGTGGCATAATAAAAATAGTTTTTTTTGTGGTTTCCAGAGGGGCTTTGGTTTGCTTCAAAGCTTCTTGCTCACCCCTGCCCCCCCCACGACTGGCAAAACAATGATGCAAAATACCCCAAACAGAATAAATCATAGAAATTGTTAGATGTAAGCTTGCATAGTGTATGCGGGTCACAAAATGCATATTCCCTTGCTACAGAATCTTTTGAGGATGTGCTTTTAGTGTGGTGGGCTCACAGTCCTATTGTGGGGAAGATTGAGAGTGTGTAATAGGCAGCTGGAACCTATGTGAAAGCCTCTGCAAATCCTGTCTCTTTTCTCCCCCCTCCCTTTTTGCTCAGGACGTGGGACTCTTGGAGTATCAGCACCATTCCAGGGACTACCCTTCTCACCTTCCCCCTGGGTCTATCTTGCAGCCGCAGCGGAGGAGGCCGTCCTTGCTATCAGAGTTCCAGCCAGGGAATGAAAGGTAAGGGGAATGCAAGGAGCGGTTGCATGTGTAGTGCTATGCACAGAGTGCTTTGTGCACCGATATAAGTGGGTCTGTAGGGAAAGGTTGCAAAAATCTTGAAATACAATTTTTTGTCTTTAAACAACCACCACCATCCAAGGGTTAATGCAGAAGTGGCACGAAATGGACCCAAAAATGAACAAGCCCGAAATGGACAGAAAAATAAACTCATCTGTTCATCCAGTACCTTGAAGGGTACACAGAACATGGGAACCAGCTCAGAAACCAGCATTTCCTCCTTTTGGAGGTTTCTGGAGAATTGTATGAGTGTTGGCAAGGGATGCTTTCAAGTATGGGATCTACCTGGTGAGATCATTTGATTGTGGCCTTTCCCAGCTTTGTGGTCTATGATAGCCAGAAAAATATCCACAATATTTCTTGGAAGTGGTTGCCAAAGAGAAGCCGTGGAGTTCCTTCCTTTCTCCATCAGTGGAAGTTTTTAAATATAGACCTGCATAAACATATGTCAAGAGCGGCTCAAGCCTAATTAATCCTTCTTTGGTGCAGCAGTTGTGGACTTAGGTGACCTCTTGAGGCCCTTTCCCACACCCCCACGCTCCCCCCCCCTTTGTGTTTCTTGGAATTATTGGTGGCTGGAGGCTGCAGTGCTGGTGAGGGCTAGCCACAGCAAATTCCTTGGGCTTTCTCTGGCACCAGAAGCGGTTCCCTCATTTCCCCCTCGCCCTTCCTTCGCCAGAGGAGTGGGGAGGAGCAGCCGGCCATGCAGCTGAGCCCCCCCCCCCCGCAGAGTCAAGCTAGACGCATCTGTAAGAGCTTTGGCTGGCTTCCCAGGTTCCGATTGCTTGGCTTCCAGCTGAGGCAGCTGGCTCTTGTGGGCTGGCAGGGGCTGGGGAGGAGCGGCAGGCACAAGGGAGGCCTGTGAATTTGGAGGAGAGGATTCAAGCAAACAGCAAGCACAGACTGCTGCTGTGTCTCTGAGGGGAGGAGGAAAAACGGTTGAGGGCAGGAGGCCAAGCCTGGCATGGACCAGGGCTATCTGTGTCAGGCCACCCCTTGGCGTTAGGTAGAAGAGGGGTGGGAGACCTCAGGCCTAGGGTCTGAATATGGCCCCCCTGGACCCTCTGTCAGACTCTCAGCCATGCATTTGAACCCTCCTTGTCTGTGTTTCACCTGGCTGGAGGATAGAGGGGGTGCCAGTGGGAACAAGCCCGCTGTAGAAAGGTAAAAGAGAGCCAGTGTGGTGCAGTGGTTAAGAGTGGTAGTCTCGTAATCTGGGGAACCGGGTTCGCGTCTCTGCTCCTCCACCTGCAGCTGCTGGGTGACCTTGGGCCAGTCACCCTTCTCTGAAGTCTCTCAGCCCCACTCGCCTCACAGAGTGTTTGTTCTGGGGGAGGAAGGGAAAAAGGAGAATGTGAGCCGCTTTAAGACTCCTTAAAGGGAGTGAAAGGCGGGATATCAAATCCAAACTCTTCTTCTTCTAAAATATATGCGCTCCTCTGCTTGTCTTTGGCCCGGGCACCACTGTCATGTGGCCCTCAGAAGGCTGCTGAGAAAGGAATGTGGCCCTCCAGCTGAAAAAGGTTCCCCACCCCTGAAGTAGGACAAGCTTGCCCAGCCTGCTGCCCCCCAGATGTTTTTTGGTGAATACAGCTTCCATCAGCTGTGACTGTTGCCCATGCTGGCTGGCGCTGATGGGCGTTGCAGTCCTACAATGTTTGATGGGAGCAGTAGGTTGAGGTGGGAGAACATTCAGAGAGGAATGGACGGTGGGGGGGGGATTATTACCGACTCACTGCCCATCTGCTGTCTGATGCCCTGGGTGTTAGTTTTTCCTTCCCTTTGTGTGGCATTTTAGTTGAATGCATGACCAGAGTACTTTGGAAGGTGCCACCACAATGACCTCCCTCCAGAAATGGCTGTTAACCGGAAATCTGCTGGAGCCCCAGTTTTATTTTATTTTCACTCCCACCCCGCTTCCTCGCCTGCCGGTCAGTTCTCGTAAGACACTCCTGTTTTTCAAAGCAGCTTACTCAGAGTCCTTGGTCTTCTCCTCATCACCAGCACAACAGCGGCATTTGCTTCTCATTCCTCCAGCTTCTCCTTTTGGCTGAAACGCTTCTGCTTCTGGAAAGGCAAGAGAGCAACTGAGGGAGGGAGGGAGAGGAGCTTTTTGATTGATAGCTGGTGGGCTGCTCAGCAGCTCCAGAAATGAACCCCACCTGCCACATGAACAGCGGCTGGGGCCGTGGCAGGGGTGAGCAACCTCAGGCCTGGGGGCCTTCAAGAATCTTTATCTGGCCCCCAAGGCTCCCCCCCCTCAAAGCCACACTCCCTCTTTCCAGGGCTTTCTTCGCATCCCCCATGAGTGCTTGGCTTGGCTGGAATGGAGGCTAGAGAGAGTGTTTGTGTGTAGCAGCCAGGCTCCTGCACGAAGGTTTCTTGTTGCTCCTCCTCCACTGGCATGTTGCCCCCAGAAGTTTTTCCAGAAGAGAGTGTGGCTCCTGGGCTGAGAAAGGTTCCCCGGCCCAGGCTTCAGCAGAGCCGGCCTACCCATGAGGCAAGGTGAGGCAACCGCCTGAGGCGGCAAGATCCTCAAGGCAGCAAATCTGGATGTCAGTCTTTCTTTCCCCCTTGTTCCTGGTGTGGAGCTTCCCTCACTCCTTCCCCTCACCTTGGGCTGCAGTGTCTGTGTCTTTTGACAGCAAAGGCCACTATTTGTGCTCCAAGACCTCTCCCAACATTTCTCCTGAACACTACAAAATCACTCCCGGCAAGTTTGTCATGCTCTGCAGTAAGTGAAGCTTTCACAGTGATCTACATAACAATGTGTTTCGCAGTTATGATCCCTTGAGGTTCCGAAGCTCACAATGCCCTCTAAATACCACAACCTCACAATGCCCTCTAAATACCATCCGTTGCATGTTCCAAAGGCTTTGTGAAGGCAAAAAAGGGGGTGAAATCAATTATCCAAGTTCTGTTTGGCAATAGGCAGGTATGGCGAACCCTCCGGCCTCTCCAAGCCTTTTTCTTCAGCCCTCTGGCCCCTCCTTAGGACTGCTGAGCCAGAACCCTCACTGGCCCTGCTTTGCCCCTTCATTGCCTGGATGGATGATAGAGATGGCCATGAGCCGAAACTAGCCAATGTCCCAAGTTAAAAGTCGCATGATTTGCTCAGCCGACTTCTGCCTCTGGCCTTGCCCACCATCGGCAGGTTGCTTAGAAGAAAACTCTGCCCTTGGGCTCCCTGCCCTGTGGTCGAAGGAGACTCAAATCGGAGAGGCTCTCCCAGTCTGTCTGCTGGTGGGCCACTTCAGGCTGCAGAGTAGTGGAAGACTGTTGTCCCCACAGGCCCAACGTGACGTCACATGTGCATGCCAAGTGGATATTCTGCTGCTGCTTCCTGAGGTCAGAGCCAAGTCACTGCCCATGTAACAGCCAGCTTTGGGGCTTGTTTTGAGTTATTTTTATATTCCAGAACCTGTGTTGTCTGTCTTGCTGCCTGCCTGCTCCCTCCCTGTTTGTCAGGTTCCACATCTGCTTGCATGTTCTTTGGCCTTCAGATCAGGCTCCTTCTAGGAGGAAGGGCAGTTGCTCAGCGGTAGAGGAGATACAGATCCCAGGTCAGCCTTCAACATCTCCAGGTGGATTTAGAAAAGATTCCCTTCTGGAAACCTTAGAGAATTATTGTCAGCCAGTGTTGATAATACAGAACTAGATGGAATAACAATAGAAAGCAATAAGTCAGCTTTCTATTTTTTTCTTTACTTTTTTAATTGAGAAGATTTTAATTAAACAAAATTTTTATAAAAGCTTTCCAAATATTGTTATATTTTTCCGTAGAAAGGCTACATCTGTAAGCAAGTTGTTCATACATTGCGAATGCTGTCATATGTTCAATCCATTGACTAAAGGGGGCCATAGATTTATCTTTACTGTGCCTCAATACTAGCCTTTTTGCCATAGTAAGGCAGCTTTCTATGACTCTAGTTTCTAAGGATCACATCCTGCAAGCACATCACAGTTTTTTTTAGGGGAGCGGGCGGGTGTTGGCTGCTTCCACTTTTGCTCCAATCCTGCTCTGAAGGGATTTTATTATTCAGACCCTCAGGCTGAAAAGTGATCCTGTCTCCATGCCTTCTGTGTGTCCCTAAAGCTGTTAACCAGGGGCCAGACTGCCTGCACCCAGCACCAGCGCCTTCCAAATCTGGTAGCAGTATTCAAGCACACAGTCTCTCGCCTGCAGTTAAATTGGTACAGTCCTTGAAGATCTGTGCCATATTTTGCTTGTGGAGCCGTGCAAGTTGTCCCTGAGGCACTTTTATCTGGAGTTGTGAGGCATTTAACCTTGCAACACCTAGACAGTGCTTTACCACTAAGCTATGCCTTGCCACACCTCATCTATTGTTTGTGGGCCATTTTCTGGAAGGTTTCCCCTGCAGCGTGTGTGCCGTGGGCCCCGCCAGCTGGGACAAATGAGCTTTGAAAAGTTATTTTAAGATCTCCTTTTTGTACACGTTGTACCACAAATACTTGCAGAGGAATGTGCTGGCAATCTTGCTTCTTTTCTTTGTCTGATCACCGCCCCAAGGCATATTTCTAACATCCTAGGCTGTCCCTGAACTGTTCAGAAATGGTGTAGTGTTTCCCAGGAATATTTGAAGTGTGCCCTCGAAACATCCAGATTTGCAGCCCCAATGCAAGGTGCTCACGTTGGTGTCTAGGCCCCAAATGTCTGAAAAGCTGCTTCCATCCCCACAGAGACCCTCTTGAGTGCTAAGCTCAGTGGAGGGTTTTTTCTTGGTAATACTGCCACCTTCAGAAGTGTCAGGAATGGCTGTCTGGGACAGGGCTTTCTCTGTGGCAACCCCCAAGTTGTGGAGCTCCTTCCCCAGAGAGGTGCATCAAGCACCTTTGGGGCATAGTTTTTGCCGTATTCTGAAGATGCAGAACTTTACCCCAGCCTTTGACAGTTAAGGTATTTCTGTTTTTGCTTAATTTGTACCTTGCTGCTTTTGTTTGAAATGGTTTTGCATTGTATTTTTACAATTGTATGCAAACGGTTTTACAACTGGAAGCATGATTGCATTGCAGCAGCCTCTTCTGGGACCTCGCAGTGGAGGGTGGGTAAGAAAGCATATATGTAAATATATTAATGTAGCAAAAGGACTAGAATTGCATATATTTTTCCTTAAAAGTTGGAGTAGATCACAGCAGAATGGTCTTCAGTGTTCAGGTGTAAGCCTTATGCTACAAAAGGGTAGTGCCCCCTTTTAAGAAAGGGAGTGCCCAGGGAACATCACCATCGGAAGGTGGGCTGGAGAAAGCATGGTGTGCCTTGCTGAGTCAAAACAAGTTGATGCTGCTCCTCCAGCTCAAAATGTGAATGTGGGTTTTGGCATGTTTTCCATTTTAGATGGAGAACCTGTGGTCCTCTAGACTTGCTGGACTGTAGCTTCTACCATCCCTGATGCATTGGGACATGCTGGCCAGCAGGACAGATGATGGGTTGGCGTTCAAAAACACCTGTTGTACACTTTGAGCCACACCTGCAGTCCTCCAGCCTGCCTCTGCCTGCTCATTTTGCTTCAGGTGGAGTTTTCTTGTAGTTCACCGTGCTGTAGAAACAATATGTAAATCTGGTGGCCCTCTGAATGTTGATGGATTCCAACTCCTGTGATCCCTGACTATTGACCTCGCAGGCTGGGGTTTATATGGGGTTCGGAGTCTTAACAGCATCTGGAGGGCCATCCCTGGCTTTTAATGCTTTTCTTTCACTGCCGTGTAGAAAACCAGCAGGAAACACTTCACATATATTTATCTCAGCTGGCAGCCCTTCTGCAAGTATCATTATCTGTATGTTTGCAGTATTATTAACCCCATATGGCAGATGGAGGGCCTCTGGTAGAAAGAGGGAGGCTTGCTGAAGGCCACCGAAGGAGATTTGAAGCAAGTGTGGCGCTTGAACATGGAAAGTTCAGGTTGCAGGCCGGAGTCATGCAGCTACCCAGGACTATTTTTCCATAGGCCTCACAACCCACTGCAGGCCCAAAGGGGTATGGAACCCTTTTAATGGGCAAGCAACATTTGTTTTACTTTATAAAGACTGCTTTTCATGCTAAAAACACAAAGAAACAAAACCGTGCCTCCCAGTGCAGTTTATGAACTTTATATCCACCCGTGCACAATACAACATAACAGCAAAACATTGAGTTCATTCAAGCAATATTCACATTTGGTACTAACAATACAGTAACAGTAACCTAGCATAACATTAATAATCAGGATAGCACCTACAGCCCAACTCCTAAATTTGCCCACAAAGGCTAAATGATAGGTCTTTGAGGCTTGTTTAAATATTTGGGGGATGGGGCTTGCCTGGGCTCACTCAAAATAAATCTTTGCAGTTACATGGCCACCACTGAGAAGACCATGTTTCTTGTTCCTCTCAGAACAAAATCTCTTGATTGGCCAGATCTGATATAAATACTTTCTCTCTTACCCAGCCAGCAGATTTCAAAACAGGCAAATTGCCAGAAAAGCAAGGACAAGACTCACCCGTTGCCTTTTTTAGTGGGGGGATATATCTTCAGTCAGTGGTAGTGCACACACTGGTGTGGCAGAAGAGGATGGCAAGCGTGATGGGAAGATTCAAGGACAATCAATGAAACACATGAACATTTCAGTGTAGTATAATATATATATATATATAATATTTGTAGAATATGGATAGATATATTTTCAAAATGTGAGCAAGAGCATCAAGTGATACTGAGAACAATCCTAGTTGTGTTTTCCAATGTATTTCTTTTCAATGAAATATTTCGTGTGGCCCAGAGAACAAAGTTTGAGAACCACTGTCTTAGGTGAATAGATCACTCTCCCCCCTCACTCAACACCGTGCAACCAGCTTAGCACACTCTCACCGCCACCATTACCTCCCCAGGCACTGAATGTTTTTGTGCCAACAGAGCAGTATTCTCTGCTTTCAGCATTTCATAGAACCATAGAATTTTAGAGTTGGAAGGGACCTTGAGGGTCATCTAGTCCAACCCCCCGAAATTCAGGCTCCATCTTCTAACTCCGGGAACTGACCTCAGTTGGAGGATCCCGCACTCCCCCTCTCCCACACCCTGGGTTGGGAAACCCACCTGGCCTAGATTCAGGCTTAACCACCCTCAGCCCTAGCCTAGCCTTGTTCAGTGGTGCGGCACAGCAGTCTTGGACTGTGGACTGCATGGTCCTGCAGGGATGTTTTTTTCAGCCAGACAGCTGCATGCCCTTCTGGACAACCTTCCAGCAGCAGGTGGAGCCAGGGGCCACATATGGAAACTTTATCTTTGTACACTTGGCTAGTTTCCTTATATGCTCATGCACCCCTCTCTGTCCTCCACTGGGATGAGCTTGAGTCGGTAAAGCATAATACTTTTAATCTCAGGGTTGTGGGTTCGAGCCCCACCTTGGGCAAAATATTCCTGCATTGCAGGGGGTTGAAATAGATGGCCTGTGGCCCCTCCCAACTCTGCACTTCTAAGCAAGAGGCATTATCACAGCTCAGGAGCCCAAAAGCAAACAGGGAGGTGTGCATCTGGGGAAGAGGTGTCACCTGGGGAGAGTCCCCACCCATGTCTTATGGGGAGGTCTTATTTAGGTGGCATTTCCACCTTTTGAGGGACACGGGTGGCGCTGTGGGTTAAACCACAGAGCCTAGGACTTGCCGATCAGAAGGTCGGCGGTTCGAATCCCCGCGACGGGGTGAGCTCCTGTTGCTTGGTCCCTGCTCCTGCCAACCTAGCAGATCAAAAGCATATCAAAGTACAAGTAGATAAATAGGTACTGCTCTGGCGGGAAGGTAAACGGCGTTTCCGTGTGCTGCTCTGGTTCGCCAGAAGCGGCTTAGTCATTCTGGCCACATGACCCGGAAGCTGTACGCCGGCTCCCTCGGCCCATAGAGCGAGATGAGCGCTGCAACCCCAGAGTCGGCCACGACTGGACCTAATGGTCAGGGTCCCTTTACCTTTACCACCTTTTGAAGGAAGTGATGTAAGCCAGCCCTGATTTGTTTGGAGGGGGCACATCCTGATCATACACCTGAGTGGGCCCCCGAAATTCTGCCCTAAAGCAGAACATTGCAGTTATTCCAGTTCATGCCTTCTTTGCCCCACTCATTCTACCATCTTTTACTCTACCTGAATACACAGGGTGGGTAGGTGGGTACAGTTATATCTGCATAGTCACTTCAGAAAAAATCAATATATGGATAGAGAGTTCATTATGTGTAGTGCTTTTCTGAGGGGAGCGGGGAAGATTAATCATTAGACTTCCGTCTTGAGGAAAGAAATGGAAGCTGTAACAAATGGCTGTACATGTAAATTTGCCCTGTGCATTTTTGCCTCCACCCATAGTAGTAAAGGCAAGGCAGTTTGTTTTCAAAGGAGGTTTGGGTAGGTTTGTGAGTCATTCTTCCTTGGAGCTGGTCGTTGTTAAGGGTTCCTCACCCGCTTTTAATTCTGTTTTCTTTATCTTTTTTCTTTTCCCCTTCCTGGCAATTAAGGTTTTGAAGCATTTGTCCCATGGTAACGAGAAGTATGGTCCTTTTGTCAAAAACGATACATTCTGTGCACGTTAATAAGCCTACGTTTGCTTGCAGCCCTCCGAAGCAGACGTGCGGAGTGTGTTGAGAGGGGAAAGCTTAATTGCGATTCTTATTGAAAGCAATTAATCCTCTTGATTGAGGGGTTGGGAAGATGGTGGTGGGTTGGGGCTGGGGAGACGAGCTGGTAGCACTTGCAGTGCTAATGCCAGATGGGATGCTCAATAGGTTTACCAGATTTAAGATGCAGCCAAATAGGTTTGCGAAGGGGTTTCTCCTCTTCATCTCCTGTCGTCACCTTTTGGTCGTAGACTCACAGAATTGTAGAGTTGGAAGGGACCCTGAGGATCATCTAGTTCTAGTCCAATACCCTGCAATGCAGGAATGAATATGCAGCTGTCCCATATTGGGATCGAACCTGCAACCTTGGTGTTATCAGCACCATGCGTCCTGATGCTGTTGGACTCCCAGCAGCCCCAGCAACATAACAAGGGCAACAGCTAAGTATGGCTAGTATGATTATTCCTCAATTGTTTCTCACAAGCCACAAGGCATCCTCAAGTGGTTTACAATCACCCAGCAGTATCTGGAGGGCCACAGGTTCCCAGTTTCCCCCCTACAACGACTCTTGAGGGCACCTGGATGCTTGAGGGTGGTTTGGGGGGTGGGGTTCAGCTTGTGCACCCCCACTGACTAAAGGAGGGAAGCTGCAGGGAGACTAGGACATTGGTTATGAGACTGCCTTGCACCCACTGGGTGAGAGAGGATCAGCTGATATTTTCTGGCACCAGTGAAAGCTTCTCGACCACAGTGACTTTTTTCCACAGCCCACAACTGTTCAAGAGCAGGGCCTGGCAGGGGGTGGCACCTGATTCAGATCGTGATTACAAAAGGGAATCCAGGTGGGGCTTCTTTCCCTGGGAAAGCTCTTCATGCTGAGGGAAATGGTATGCTGTGCAGACTTGGGAGGAATGGATTCAAGTTGCCTTCTGCCTTAGGGATATATGTCAGGCCTGCCTCAAGGAGCTGTTTTGAAGATGCATGCTATGAATACAAGAGAGTGCTTAGCAAATGGGAAAGATTCAGCATAGTGACAGATAGTGTGTCAGGCACTCAGGTTGAAAGACTGTCAAGCTTTTAACGACCTGCGTGAATGAGAATCAAACAATGAAACCAAGAAGGGGCGGTGAGGAAAGTCAAATAAAATTATGGTTTTAAAATTTGTTGATGATGCTTTTGTTGTTACTTTTGGAAAATTTAATAAAATGTTCTCAAAAAAGAATTTCTTTTTGTCTTTCTGACAGACTGTCAAGCACCTGAGGCAACAACAGAAAGCCCAGAGGCAAAATGGCAGATATTCAGCCTTGTTGGGTGGTGCAAGAGAGATTATAGTGTGTTGTGTGAAGGTGTTTCTTCTTAGCTGGGTTTGCTTACTGAGCAAGAGCAGCAGATCTAGGAGTCTTTATAGTGAGGCAGTATACAGATTCAATCAATGTATCTATTAATAGCAGGCAGTGCCATAGGATCGGCTGTGTGCACTTGTGTGATCCTTAGGACTGAGAGGATTCTGGGAGGGTGTGAGGATGTCTCAGCCTGAACTGCTCACAGTTCCCTTTTCCGGCTAGTGGAAAAGCTGCAGGAAACTTCCTTCACCAAGGCTCCTAGGCCAGGACCCAGCACTACCTGTCACAGCAGTCCTAATTCCTGTGCCCTTTCTTCTGCTTTCTCTGTACTGCAGGTGCATCCCAGGACTAAGGCTGCCTTGTGGCCCTGTAACGGATCCTTTCTTTTTGCCTCCCCATCAGGTCGCAGGAGTTGCACGCCCGAGCTGAGTCACATTCCTACCTCTCTGACCTGAGCAAACAGTCGGAAATTGAGTTCATTGAGACGAAACGGCCCCGGCTGGAGCTGCTGCAAGAGCCTTTGCTGAGACATTCACCTCTGCTCAGTCAGCAGGGAGGGACGGAGGATCTCTCCAAGGTAAGCCAAGGAGCCAGGCACACGCAGTACAGTACATGTTGGTTTTGCGATGAGGAAAAGGAGGAGGAGGAGGTGGCGGCTGGGAGAAATACAATGGGCAACTTGAAAACTGTCTGTGTGGTCTGCAATATTCTAGCTGTTTGCAATATGCAGCCAGCAAATGGATTTTTAGAACTCTCACTTCTGCTGGTCTTAGAGGCTGGCTCAGAGGAACTAAAATGCTGGCGTTGCCTTCACCTTACATGGGCCCACTGGCTGAACGCTTTGCAGCAGAAGGGCCTGACAGGCACCCCAGAATGCACCTTGCAGACCCCACAAAATTCTGCTTTGCCAAATGGAAGGATTTGCAACCTTAATGGATTTGTCTGCAATATTGTCTGCAGGGAAAGCCAAGGTTTTTGGAAGCTGGATGAACAGGAGGGCTGCTGGTGTAAGTGAACTGAAGGAGAAAGGGTGGCAGAAAGACGAGAGAGCAGAATAGTTGGTTGGGAAGCAGGAATCTGGGGAATGGAAAGCAGTGGTGTGGTGCAGTGGATAGAGGTTCCTTTCCTTCTGTCAGCTGAGACATTCACTCACTGATCAGCTATTGCCTCTCAGTGTGGATCTACCTTACAGAGTTTTTGTGAAGATTTTGTTTCTGTTTTGCTTTTATTAGTATTTTGTATTCTAATTTTGTATTTTTCTGTAGTGAAGTGCCTCAGGATCTTCAGATTTAAATAATAATAGCAACAATAACAACAACATGGGCTAGCCTTATGCACACTGCCCTGAGCTCTTTTCAGAATAAGTGGGATACAAGTCGGTTGAGTTGAGAGAAAAAATATGTGGAGGTGACTGAGGGAAAGGATGATGGGGAAGAAGCTGGGAAGGAGTGTGTAGAAGCACAGAAGGCAAGGAGCTCCCAGGGCTATACGAGAAGTGGGGAGGGTTTCTTAAGGGGCAGGGTATTGCATGTGGATTTGAATAAACGATTTGGCTGCAGGCAGTGATAGTCCTGCACTTGCACATTGGACTATAGGCTGTTGTGTGTCCCTTTCAGACCGAGTGTTGGATGCTCAGTTGCTGAGGCTTTGAATTTGGCTGCAGTTTTGGCTTTGGAAAAGCATGCTCTGAGCTGCAAATGCTTGGCACAAACCTCAATTGCCAATTTTGTTTTTCTATGGTGGTCTGGGTGGGCTATAATCGTTCTCCGAGTGAGTTGTAATATATTTATGTGCCCCTGTGGGGTGGACTTTTGGCCTTGTATGATCTACTTGGTCTTTTACTAGGACCTAGAGGTACACCAGCTAGAGCCAGATGCAAAGTAGTGGGGTGTGGGGGGTGTGCATGCATGCGTAGTTAAGAAAGAAGGTGCCTCTGATCAGTGCCAGAAATGAGAACTTAATCTTCTATCCCAGCTCCACTCCTGGTTTTTCTCTAAGGCTTTCTTAACTTAAAGCAGTCTAATTTAGAAGCACATGCAAACATCAGTTCTGGACCACAGATTTTGCTGGGAATAATTTATGCATCATCTTCAACCTTTTTGGGCCTCTGGGCAAATTTGCAAACTGGAGAAGCTTGTTGTGGGTACCATACACACATCACAAACACCACCCCCATTGCATTATGTTCTGTTGGCTGCAGCGGCCAACAGCCTAATTTCAGCAAGGGTATTTCGTGAGAACTAGAGAAGGCCTAGTTGGTGACTCCTGCTCTGTAGATTAAGCTGCTTTGTCTTCTGGCTTGGTGCAAAGCTTGGGCATTCTCACCCTCTGGGCAATATCCCAGTTCAAGAACAGATTCCAGCCAGGCAAAATCATTTGAGTGGATGGTGGAGCAGTGCGAGTGAGAGATCGTGGTCTGAGGAAATAAGCATAGTCTGGGGAGTGGACGTGACTGGGGGGAACACAGGAGCATAGGAAGCTGCCTTATACAGAGTCAGACCATTGCGGGCGGCGAAAATGACAACACAAAAAATCTTGTTGGGGGAGGGGGCAGCTGGGAAGGACATAGAAAACTTGTTTACTGGCAGAATTTAGCCCACAGAATTCTTCATAGTCATTCCAGAGGTGTAAGGGAATACCTTAAGCCCCATCTGCACTATACATTTGAAGCCTTATTATGCCACTTTAATTAGTCATGGCTTCACCCAAAGGATCCTGACAAGTGTGGTTTGTGATGAGAATCACTAGGAGACCCCCTATTCTCTTCACAGAGCTACAAATGGTTTAATGACCAGTCCCGCTTCCCAAGGAACTCTGGGAATTGTAGCCCTGTAAGGGGAATAGCGGGCTACTGACAGCTCTCAGCACTCTTAGCAAACTACTGCATTTCCCAGGATTCTTTGGGTGGGTAAAAGCCATGACCATTTAAAATGGCATGCTGCTGCTTTAAACTATAGTGTGGATAGGGTCTTACTGAGCAGTATATCTGCTTTGCCTGGCCGGTGTGTGGAGCTGTGCTCTTGCCCTTTGCTAATGAGGGATTCTTGCAAAATCAGGCAGCTGAGAAAGGGCTATGCTATTCCCCCCACCACCACCTTCCTTCTCCTTCTCCTATGGGAATCTGGGGCTCTTGTATGTTGCAGGGATTAAGCAGGCATGGGCTCTGTCCTCCCACGCTGTCCACACTCACACTCAGTGGGTCTGGGTCATGCAGTTATTAATGGAACTGGCCAAATCCTGCGTTAGACTTTGGTAGGCCTCCCACTTGGCAAGGGCCTAATATCTAAATGAGTGATCTAGCTCTAGTGCTGGTGGTGGTGAGCGGGGTTGTAGCTCTTTGAACAGAGACAGTAAATGTGTGTGCTAACACCACAGCTGCCAGCTCCTTAACCATCACCACCTGTTGGCATCTGTCTGTCTTGTGAGACAATGGAGTATGCCTCTGTGGGTGAAGTCAAGCCATGTTGTTCTTGCTGCTCCAGCAGCACCAATAAATCTTTCTGGGACCTGGTGTGTATGGAGGTCCTGGGCTGCCTAGACGTCAAGATCCCCGTCTTGGCCTCACTGACATGGTCCAGAGGAAAGCAGAGCAAGATGTTTGTTTGACACCAGCTTGGCTGCAGGAGTTGCCAGAAGGAGGCGTCCAAGGCGTCATCCAGCTGTCTTACGGACTCCACTCTGGGTTCATTCCTTAGCCTTTCCTTCTCCCAAATATGTCCCATCACTACCAGGTTGGGAAGAAATGGAGGAGTTTGCAGAGGCAACAACACATTTTCCATCATTTTTAAAAAAGAAACTCTGAAGGAAAAAGTCACCACTGTGAGAGACGGAGAGAAAGAAACCTGTGAGATAGCCACTGTTGTTGAGTGGGGTACATACAGAGATCTTAAGGGGGGGGGGGACCAAAAATGAAAAAAGAAGAAGAAATTAAAGAGTATGTAACAGACTGGCTAAACTATTATCAACTAAATGCTCTGTTTAAGGCAGACAAAAATATGGTTTTGCAGACAATCAATCACAATTTGAAAAGGAGTTATTAGGATTGAAGGTAAAAACTTTTAAAAAATTATATATTTCTTAAGTCATCTATGATCAGCTGGACTAGGGATGTGGGACATAATATTGACCTAAGCTTATGGAAACAATTTTGGAAAAACAGCTTGAAGTTTACTGCCTGTTACACTTTAAAAGAAAGCTATCTTAAGATGATTCATAGGTGGTATTTAACTCCCAACAAGTTGGCAAAGATGTTCAAAGCAGAGAGTGATAAATGTTGGAAACGTAGAGAGAGTGTAGGAACATTCTACCATGTGTGGTGGTCTTGTAGGGTTATTAAAAATTACTGGGAATTAATCCATAGCAAACTGGGGGGGGGGAAGAATGTTTAAAAGCGCCTTTCCTAAAAACCCAGAAGCTTATCTTCTGGCTATAATAATGACAGAAGTCCCCCCCAAAACAAGTGAGTCTATTGATGTATGCAACCACGGCAGCACGGATTTTACTTGCACAAAAGTGGAGAACAGCCGTGATTTCAGCCGAAGAAGAGTGGCATCATCAACTGCTGGAATATGCGGAACTCGTGGGTAGGACTAACAGAAACAGAGATGAAAAAGAACTTAAAGAGGATTGTGTGTTGTATAAGAAAAATTATTATAGTAAGACAATCAACCTAGCAGGGTGATTATAATTTAGCAGTGCAAGTTATAACATGAGATAAAGAGAAGGAGAGAGGAAAATTTAGAAGAACAGGAAGACGTGGATAGGTTGGGAATAGGGAGGAAACCATGGAAGGCGTGGATGGGAAGTATATGAAAAGAAATTTTTTTCCTTACTCTTTTTTGAATGCAACAGTTGTTGTACTAATGTGGATGTACTAATGAAGTACTGGACGCACCGGACAATAGGATGCACCTTGTTTTAGAGGGGGGAGAACAAGAAAAAAAAATTCTCCCCCTCTCTGCCCAGTGCCCCTTCAGCGAAGCGGCAGGAGGCGCTGCGCAGAGAGGGGGAGAATTTCCCCCCTCTTGTTTTCCGCTCTAAAACAAGGTGCCATTTAAGGTGCGTTCAGGCGGCTACCTTGGAAGCCTGGAGAGCGAGAGGGGTCGGTGTGCACCAACCCCCCTCGCTCTCCAGGCTTCAGGTTCCTTTCAACCTGCTCTGTTCCTTTCGAAGCCCACCGCCAGCCCCAAAGAGCAGGTCAGGGAGCAGCGGAAAGGCGCAGCGGGGAGGCTGCTGCCATAGCCGCACATCATCTCTCCAGCCGGGAGAGGGTCGCGGGGGGCTTCTTTAGCCCCGCTCACGCTCTCCCGGCTGGAGAGGTGACGCGCGGCTATAGAGGCTCCTTCCATAGCCGCGCGTCACCTCTCCAGCCGGGAGAGGGTCGCGGGGCTATGGCGTCTTCGCTTCATAGGACGCACACACATTTCCCCTTCATTTTTGAAGGGGAAAAAGTGCGTCCTATAGAGCGAAAAATACGGTACATCCACATTAACAGCAAACGAACAAATAAAAAGAGATAGCCACAGGCTTGTGGGTGAAAGAAACAGTGTGATATCATAGGATTAAAGGGAGCCAACTTAAGTCTGTGATTTATTTCTCCTCCTCTCAGACACTGTATTGTTATTTTCATTCTGAATGCTTACATTTGGGGGGAAAGCAGTGAACATACCAAGTGGACATTCCCTTGACAACAGTAGCTTTGTGCACTGGGGCAGGTGGAGAGCTGTTCCCCATTCTCCTCAGCAAAGAGATCATGGTTGCTTCCTGAGGAGAAGGCTGTGAAGCAGGAGGGGCTGGCCTTTGGCGGTGCTGCCGGACTGCATGGTTCCTGCCAGTCGGACCGGGATGCCGTTAGCCCAGCACGGAGGCAAAGCAACACATGCTTTAGAGACGTTACCTCGTCTCTGTAACTTCACAGATTCCACTTCTTGCTTCAACAACAAAACAAAACAACCAAGGTGGCTAAAATGAAGTAGTGCAGGCCTGAACAGTGTGGTATTGTAGTGTGAGTGAGGAGATTAAAAAGTGGCCTGTGCTTAGCTGTACTATCCCTTCAGGGAGCAGATCCCAAGCATTTTATTTTCAGTGGAGAACTGTTTGTTTTATTTTGCTGTTTTCCCCACTGGTGGTCCTCTGTTTCTGTTTTGTTATACAGTGTTAGGGAAGCTCAGGCCCAGGCCTCCCCCTGGCCCTTGGGATGTTTCTGCAGGCCACACAACATCTGTTAACTTATGGAGTTAACTCATTGCCGCAAGATGCAATAGTTCACACTGACCTAGATTAGGTGGCTTTACCATCTAATTTGTATGACTATCAGTGGATATTAGTCACGATGGCTAAATGGAACCCACATTCCCAAAGGCAGTATATCTGTCAATAGGGAGCAACAGTGACCAAAGGATGTTGCCTTCCAGCCCTGCTGTTTGGCTTCTTGAAGCATCTGTTAGTCCAGAATGCTGGGCAAGACAGGCTTTTAAGCTGATCCAGCAGGGCTCTTGTTAATGCCGTACCTTTCCCCCTATAATTCTGATATTGATTTACAAGTTATGCCATGCATTGATTTTACAATTGAAAGTGATTCATACAACATACTGATCTTCAATTTTCAAGTGTGCTGTTGTTTGTGAGAAGAGGTTAGGGACATTATAGCGGGGGCCACAAAGGAAAAAGGCAGAAAGGACCCAGATCCGTAAAATATATTTTGAGTTTGAAAAGGTTGAAGGCTTCTGATCTTATGAGTCTGAGAGGCTGGGATTTCTTGTTCTGTTTCCCATCGGCTGTCAACTGCGTATTTTATTGAGAGATGCCAAAGACGAGTGGAATCCTGGGAATTTATTCACCTGGTGCTGTGCTGTGTGTCTGCCCGCTACTTGGATGCAGCTTTTAGAAGTGATCTTCTGCCGCTTTCTGCTCCTTGCCTTTTTGATTGACGCTTATAGCCACTGTTTAAATTACCTTTCAAGCTGTAACTGTGGCAAGAGACCCCCCTTCCTCGTTAAGGCTGGCTGCTTCTTCTTAGCAAGCCCAGCTCATCATTTACATAATTAGACCTTTCCGTTCTGTTCCATCAATATTACAAGGTGACACCTCACCCTGTCTGCTCTGGGTGAAAGTGAATCCCTTAACTTCATGGATTCCGCCTCTGTAATTGGAAGAAATGTTGTCTCTCCCTTTCTCTCCCTCTTCCCCTCTTCTCCTTCTGATGAGAAGCTTTGCTGAACTACACCAACAGGATGACGGCTTCAGCATCTCATTCAGTGCATCCTTAAGGCATGATAATAAGGCGGCTGAAATGCCAGAAGGCAAGGAGATACAAAATTATACTCTACCTTAAGTTGCCAACCCGGAAGCTTTGTACAGTTTTTGCACAAGCATTGGAGAAGCCAGGGTTGAGGAAGGTGTTCTGAGCTTGAGGGCCCTGTTCCCTTCTGGGGCCCACATGCCTGTGCTGGGTGGGGTCAGAGGCAAAAGTGTGTAGAGCAATGAATTTCCATTTCCCCCTTGTGCAGTAGGCTTGTGAGTACGAAAGAGATCTTAATTCAGGCCAGCGCAGGGTCCAGAAGTTGTGATTCCAAAGAATACAAGTAAGGCAGGAGATTTGGAGCTGAGCAGGAGCAATGAAGATGTCCCAACAGTTGTGGTGCCCCCCCCCCACTTTTTAAAGCCAAGGCACAGCGAGATTTTCTTGCTTTACGGGAATGTTCCCTCTGAGTGGATTCCAACCCCCTCTCCAGGTGGGATGGTGGAGAGAGTGGCAGTTCCCTCTCTTTTGATACTTTGAGTCAAAAGAAGAGAACTGCCATCTTCCATTACTGGATGCCTGCCTCCCCCCCCCCCACTCTGCTTCATCTCCTTCCTCCTCCTCCATGTTGAGCTGCCAAGCCATGCCAAGTCCTGATGAAGCTAAGGAGCCCATGGTGGCTCTTTCTTATGTGCTCTTAAACTGGCGGCAGCACCTGCTGCTGGAGATGCCTGGAGATGCCAGAGATTGATTTGGGGGGGGGGGCTTTGCATACCAGGCATGTGTACTACCAATGAGCCTATGCGATATAAACACTTGCAATAATTTGGGTTGGTGGTATTTGGGGGGCTCGAGTCCCTTGTAAGATAGAGAGAAGTAAATATAGCATGGCAGTCCTAATACAAGCCCTTATTTATGTAAAGAGTGCACCACTGTTTTCTTATTTGCTCTTCCTCCTTTCAGTCCCCACCCTAGTGCTGGCTGTGGAGGGGATGTAATCCCCCCCCCCCCGGGCACTGGTTCCCTTGAAGCCGAGTTCATAATGTAATTGGGTCCTTGACGGGCCCAGCTGTGGAAGGATGGGGGCACCCTTGGGAGGCCAATCTCGTTTGCGGAACTGATTGAATAAAAGCGACCTCCATTCACGAAGCTGTCAATCCAGGCCTGTTCCCCAGCATTAGCACCCCCAATGGTGCTGATTAATGGTCTGGCAAATCTCTTTCTCTCCCTCTGCTCCTCCCAGATGGTCACCTGGGAGCTAGCATTCAAAGGGCTGGAGCAAGGAGTTTCAGCTCCCCCCTCCCCCAAAAGCCCCATCTGAAATCTGAGCATTCCCAAAGAGCGACATTTCCATTACAAAAGCTGTTGGCTGAAGTGTGTCTCAAGTGGAAATTCACTTTCCTCCCTTCCCCCTTCCTTCTCTCTAAATGTGAGCTTTAGAAATCTCATTTCCTTTCTCTGATAAGAGTGCTGAAAAGGGCACTGGGGTGTCCCCCCACCCAATTTCTTCTCATAAATGAGATTAAAGGAAATGCACTAGGCTCAGAATAGCTTCTCCCTTGCTTCTCTCCCCTCCCCCAGCTCTCTAGAACAGCTTTCCCTAACTTGGTGCCCTCTGGGTGTTGTTGAACTGCCATCACCCCTCGCCATTAAACCATGGTGACTGGCGAAGTTGGAGTCTCAAACTTGTCTGCATCCTGGGCTGGGCGACTCAGCTGCCCTCCCTTCCTCCAAGGACACCAGTGGCCTCTGTGGCTTCGCAGGTGGAGGCTGAAGAGCAGCATCAGAGGCCCCCCCTCATGAGGCAAGGGGGGGCGACTGCCCTAGGTGGCAGAATCCACAACAGCAGCAGATCTGGCCCCCAAGGAATTCTTGTCCGCTGCCCCTGGTGCGCCTGCTGCCCCTCTAGCACCCCCCACAATACCACCCCCACGGCTGCCTCTGGGAGGTGCTGCTGGCCTCCTCCCACCCTCCCAGTGCAAATCTGTATTAGCCCTTCGTTCAGATGTATAGCTCCACTCATCCCTTCTTCCTTGGAAGGAGTGCGCATGTGCCATTTTGTGGTTCGCCTCAGGTGCCAACATGTTTTGGGCTGCCCCTGAACAGGGAAGACTAAGGGTGAGGGCAAAAAAAAAATGCCCCATTGCTTCTTTTCCCGATACCAGTTCCAAATACTGGACTTGAATGTAGTTTTTATTATGAGAACCTTTTGCAAGCTGCTTTGAGAACCTCTCAGGATATAAAGTGGGATATATCTGTTTGTTTGTTTTTACTAGAAACTCAGATCAGCTGTGACCATTTCTGGATCAGGAAAGCTTGGCGCAGTAATTCATGCCCTGGTTACTTCAGGACTGGATTACTGCAGCGTGGGGCTCCCCTTGCGCTTGATTCAGAAGCTGCAGTGAGTGCAGAAAATGCTGCAGCACAAGTGCTGACAGGAGGGAGACCCTATCAGCATAGAACACCTGTGCTCAGAGACCTGCACTGGTTACTGTTTTGCTCCTGGGCTAAGTTCAAGGTGTTACTGTTACCATATAAAGCCCTCAAGAACTTGGGGTCATATTACCTGTGAGATCGCCTTACGCCATGCCTAGCCTCTCATCTGCTTCAGTCTGCAGAACTGGCACTGCTGCAGGTGCCATACGATACTCGTTGCACATTTGAAAAACTTCAATCTTTTACTGTGGCAGCCCCCACACTTCGGAACTCCCTGCTTATTGACATCAGGCAGGTGCCTTCATTCCTAAAAACATTTTTTGTTTAGACAAACCTACCTAGATATGTATAATGTTGGCATGTGTTTTAATCGGCTTTTTACTTACCCTTGATTTTAATTATTTTGTTAATATATTATATAGCTGTTTTTAAGAGTTTTCACTGGTATTATTGTTCTATTCTTTTTGTAAACTGCTTTGAGTGCTTTTTTTAAACAACCAAGTGATGTATAAATGTTATGAAATAAATAGATTAAAATATCTACCAACCTGAGCCATGTACAAAAGCCGTGTACAAAAATAGACAGCAGGGTGCCTCTGAGTGCATTCTCAGCCTAGGGATTTGCATTCAGAACTGAGGGTGTTGTATTCCACTCACTTCTACTCAGAGTAGACTCAATAAAATCAATGGGCATAAGTTTTAGTCATGTTCATTATTTCAATGGCCCTACTTTAAGTAAGCTTAGCATTGGAGACAACCCTGAAGTCACACTTCTTTCACACCAATGCCCACTCCTTGTTATCCCAAGTTTTCTTTATTTCAGCAACCTTATTTAATGAGGAAAATGTGTCTTTTTCTGCGGATTGCCATTTGCTCCAATCCAGTGGTGAAATGTGGGTTTTCCTGGGGAAAGCGGTGGGGCAAAACAAAACAAAAAACAAGAAAACTTGCTGAGACACAGAGCTTTAAAACGTGGACCTGTGCCTGTGCCACAAAAGGAAGTGTGGATGAGCCCCTAGAAAGATTGTGGGTGGCAGGTGCCCTATTAAAATGGGCATATCTTCTCTCACCTGTGCACAACTTTGGAAAAATAAAGAGTGTATCATGTTCTGTGTTGAATTATTATTATTAAAGTGTAGGTTTGGTCGGTTAATATATTTCAAACCTGCCTGCCTGACTAATTCTTTAAGGAGACTGCTGCCCTCTTAGTTATACTTATCCAGATTAATTTTCTTTTAAAGCTGGACATGAGAGCCAATGGAGCCTGTTACTGAACGGATTGCTTCTCAAACAGGCTGTGTCCAGTCTGTCACTATTTTGTGGAAGGATACAAGCACATACAGGAAAAGTAGGCTTGTGCAATTAAAGTGGATTAATTGCTCTGTTGCCGCGGTGAAACCAATCTCATGGTTGCTTTTTTAAAAAGTAAACTTTTGTGGTTAGAAAGGTGTTGGTGAAGTGCACTGTAAAGTGTGGGCTGAATGATTTATTAGTGGGAAGGCATATAACCACTGTGGAAGCAAATGGAATGAATGTTCATTGCTATATAACCTCCCCACAAACAACTCAGAACAAACACTCAGTAAAGTCAGGACATAGTCTAAACTCTGTGTAAACTTTGTGCATGCAACTTAGGATAAATGCACAATAAATAAGTTGTCTGGGGAAGCCCCCATATGAAGTCACTTTCCTAAAATTCCTTAACGAATTTCACCTTTCTCTTTTGGGAGGTGGCCTCCCCTGCCTCCCCTTTGGTTGATTTAACACCCTTTGGATGTTGTTGGACTCCGGATTGCAACAACTCCAGCCAGAATGTCTAGCAGTCATGGATGATGGGTGTTGGAGTCTAGTGACATTAGGCAGTTGGGGAAAGCTGCATTAATGCCAGAGGAGGTTGCACTGAGAGTGCCACAACCGTTTGAGGTGTGACTGGTGCTGACTAGGAGAAGTAGTGCATTTGGAATGCCATGCACAAGGATTAATGCATGGCCACCTCTATTCTTCCATTTAGGAAACTGGCTGAAATGGAAATTTCGCTCCCAGGTGAAGGAGATACTGTTGTGTGTCTTTTGTTTTCAAGTTGCTTTTGCTGTTGTTTTTGAATATTTCTTTTGGGAAAATGGCATACTCATTTTGTGTGCTGTTTTGAATTTATTGTAAGACACTGGAATAAAAATCTAATGAAGAAAGAAGTATATTACAATGCAAGGGGTTTGAGTGAACACAAGAAGCAGCCTTATCCCACATACGACCATTGGCCCATTAGGATCTAGCTCAGCATTATGTACACTAGCTGTTTCTGACTTGGTGCGCTCCAGATGTTTTTAATTCCAGCTCCTATGATCCCTGACCATTGCACCTGCTGGCTGTGGTTGATGGATGTTGGAATCCAACAACATATGGAGAGTGGCAGTTTGGGATAGGGTTCCAGCCCTACCTGGAGATGCTGAGGATTGAACCTGGGACCTTCTGCAAAGGGCCTTCTGGACGGGCTGCTAAGCCTGATGGATGATGCTCCTGCTCCTGCTTTGATTTGGGGTGTGTGTGTTAATGGCAGTTGTTTCTTCCTTGGATCACCCAGTCTCATCTTTTGTATCCAGTTTCATCTTCCTCTCTGCTCCCCTCTTCTTCTCTTGCCTCCTGTTATGCAGTCGTGTTTTGCAACAGCAGCAGCATTATCTCTCCCCCATACACTGTGTAAAGCTCAGACATCAACTGTGGTTTGGCACTAGCGACTTGTGTGCCATCTCCACATGAGAGTATGTGAGACTTGGCATCCCCTTCCTCTAGTTTCAGAGAAAGATGCCAACTGCAGAGATTCAAGGAGAGGATGCAGAACCTGAAGCGTGTGAATCCCTCCAGCTCTGTATGGATGCTAAAAATAATTGGCCTGATCTTGTCCTTGGGCTGTCCCTGCGGCACATACTTGCGGAGACGGGTTGGGGGGCAGTTAAAAGCCTTATTGTGAGACTCAAGGATCTTGGACAGGAAGAGCTTGCTGGTGGTAAGAGCCAACAGTGGAATGGACACACTCGGAAGGTGGTGGACTCTCCTTTCTTGGAGGGTTTTAAGCAGAGGCTGGCTGGCCATCTGTCATGGGTGCTTTAGCTGAGATTCCTTCATTGCAGGGGGTTGGACTAGATGACCCTCTAGTCCCTTCCAGCTTTAAGATTCTGTGTTTCTATGATTCTACCTTCCAACTCCAATTCTATTATTCTGTGAAACACAAGCTTAGGAAACTCCCAGTGTAGCATTTGCAAAATGGGACAAGAGATCCTGGGAAAGCAGGAATGGCACAGGAGCTCCCCACTGGGGTGAGTGAGGCCATTTTTTAAAGGCTGAGGCTAATGGGAACTTTATTCTTAATGCAAATACCAGCTGCAGGGGGGCAGTTTTAATCAGGGCCGCAACAGGGGAGGAAAGCGTTAAGTCCAAAGCTTTATTTAGCATTACAACTGGTTTGGCCCTAACCTGTGAACACAGCTCTTGTGGAACTCTACCATTTCATTCTGCTCCCACCCCTGCTCTAGCTGGTCACAATTTGATTAGATGCCACTTGGGTCGATGCAGTACAGCTGTTCTTACATTATTACGACTTGACCACAAGGTCAACCATCAGCAGTTGGTATTCTGGCTGGCAGTGGTTTAACTTCTGCCTTTCCCAGTGCTTTGTTTTGACAATTTATATGCAGCTTAATGACAATTGCCTTTAAGCGGTGTAGAGAAACTCAGTACAATGAAACTAAAAATGAGTTAAAACTGTATAAAATCAGAATTCATTTAAGATTCCTGTTAGAACTATAATAGCAAAAAAGATTCAGTGAGTCCTGGAAGTTCAGCAAGTAGGGTGCCTGCCTGACCTCAAGTTTGACAAAATTGGGCCCACAATAGTCAACACACAGCTCCTGGTGGATCTGTTCTGTGCATCCAAGCCATGGGGACCACTAATAGTGGCTGCCCCAAAGATCTCAGTCATCAGGCAGCCCTAAAGGTATCCTGGACCCAAGTTGTTACGGGCAATGTCAATTAACAGAAGAACCTGGCCTGATAGTGTCTGAGCAACCAATGTAAGCTTTAGAGCACCAGAGTTATGTAATAGCAGTAGATGTTGTTGGACCACAACTCGCATCACTCTTGTTGTTTGCCTGTGCTAACTGACAGGTGGTTGTCCTCTGAGACTGATGAGAGACGGAGCCTGGCAGCAAACTGAGAGCCACGGCTTAGCCACCCAGCTCTTCATACTCTTGGGCAGAAGCCTCCTCTTTCCTTGCTGCCCAAAAGTCTCGCAGCTGGAAATGCCAAGGATTGCATTTTCCTGGGGGTGGGGATGGGGTGGGAAAGCAGTGGCTTCATTCCTCACAACGATGTTTTGGCAGAAATTGTTCCCTTTCCCCGCAATTTGATGCTTATTTCTGGTTAACAGTAAGTGTACCTTGGAGTTTTAGGATTACTGGTATAATTACACAATATGTGCAGAGATGGGGAGGGGGTGGAGGGGAGACAGATTTTCATAAAACTGCCCTGAGCTGCGAGCAGCTGTTGCGGAGAACAATTAATGGGAAAGAGTGAAAAGGGAGATGCTGTCAGGAGAGTGAGCTAGGTTTTTTGCAGCTTTTTTCTGAAATGTCCGATTCTTCCAAGAGGGGGAAGAGCCACAGCTGGAGCAGCCCCTGTGCATGCAGAAGGTCAGTGGTAGCTAGGGCTGGGAGAGAGCCCCCTCACTGTAACCCTGGAGAGCTGCTGCCAGTCAGGGTAGACAATGCTGAGCGAGATGGACCAAAGGTCTTATGCAATACAAGGCAGCTTCCAACTCTCAATGCTTTGTCAGGATGTTGGGGAAGGAAGGGGCACCTACCAATGGTGGGCAGGATCAGAAGCAAAAATGTGAGATCATAGAAACATAGAAGAGCTGAAATGGTCCACAATCATCTAGTCCAACCCTTCAATTCAGGAATCATTCACTCCAGCCGGGGCTTGAACCCACAGCCCTGGGATGAAGAGTCCTGTGCTCTACTGACTGAGCTCTTGGTATCCTCCAAATGTTTTGGACCCAAGCAGCATGGCCAGGGGTCACAAAGGATGGGAATTCTACTCTAAAATAATAGTCTTCAGCTTTTTCAGACCTGGGGCCCATGTATAACCCAGACATGTATTTGGGGAACAGTGTCTTCTTCATATTTTTAGCCATATATTGGTATGGTGGTAGTGCTGCAGTTGTGACCCTCTTTAGACCAGGCTGTGACCTGGTAGGTGGGTTCCAACCTACTGGTTGAAGACCAGTGGTCTAAAACAGATGTGGGGAACCTTTGTATTACCAGATGATGTTGAAATACAACTCTCATCAGCCCCAGTATGCATGGCCAATGGCTAGGGATGATAGTTCAGCAACAGCTGGAGGGCTAAAGGTTCCCCACATCTGGTCTGAAATGTGGAGGGCCCTAGGTTGGTGAAGGTTGGCTTAGGAAGTGAAAAGAAGGAAGCCTTGGTGCAGGTGAGCGAACTAGCATGCATCTCTGTGGTCTTGCATCTTCTGGAGACTTAATATTTTGCGTGGCTCCAATGCTTGTCACCATCAACACAATCTGGTTTGAGTGGAGAGTTGTCATCAGTGGTTTTGGGCAGTTTTGGTTGTTGGGCAGTAAATCTGTTCATACTTAAGGGAGTTGCCCTTTTGTTTTCCATCTTATCAGCTCTTCTCATGCTTCTAAACTGAGTATAAAATGAAGGTCTTGCCCACTGAGACAGCTAAATAACAAGTTGACGAGGCTGAATGCAGGAGACGGTATTTGTGGATGGTTGCAGGCCTGTAGAGGTGATGGAATAACTCACCTGCCATAGTTCAGTGGTAGAGCACCTGCGGTGCATACTGAGGAACCCCGGTTCAACCCCAGGCATCCGGGTAAGACTGGAAAAAACTCTTGCTGCCAGGCAGTGTAGATAAGTGTAGAGCCAGATGGTCTGACTCTGTATAAGGCAGATTCCTATGTTCCTCTGCTGGTCATCTCAAGACAAGGAAAAGAGTCTGGCATCTGCCCAGATAGAGTGAATCACCAGTAAAAAAGGGGAGGGAACTGGTGAGTTTTATTGGGTAGGTGAAGGTATATAGTTAACTATATTTTCTCTCATTACAGACCCACGTATGTAGGTTAGCAGGTAAAAGGATCAGCTTACCGCTTGCATTTGAAAAGCACAGGGCTGAGCAAAGTTTAAATCTCATACATTTTAATCGAATGCATAGGAATTAGCCATTAGACTAGACTCCCCCTTTATGACCCCGTTTTTCAGGGAAACAGGTTACAGACTGAAAAGGCCTGTGCCTGATGCTGGAACAAGTGGACAGATGTCTGTTTCCATGGTTGGTTGAAGAGAGAGAAGGTGGAAGGAACAAGAAATACTTATTTGCTTCTTCCTCCCAGGAGAGGAGGGGAAATGACATCACACAGAACCTTCTCTACCAATTACATTTCTATGGTCTGAATCTCCTTATCAGCAATTCAGCTCTGTGGTCTTAACCCCTTCACATGCTAACTGGCAAGAATATGCATTATTAGATTTGACTGAACGTCTCCCAAAGGGGCCTCCCAGTTGCCAGGAGTGTAGGGAACACCAGTTAGTACTACCAAACAATGGTCGCTTTGTCGTCCCTGCTCCCCTGGTTGGGGAGGCTGCCTGTGATTAAGGTAGCAAACTTGGATGTGGGCCTCTTTATGAGGGGCAGCTGCTAAAGTGACAGCCATGCACCTCCTCAGTGGTTTAAGGTTACACACCCAGCCATCTGTCCTCTGTGAGGAAAGGAAGAGAAGGGGGAAGGACTTATGAAAGCAGTTAGTGCCTACTTTGAAACAGACACATGTGAAATGTTGAATGTCTGGGAGGGGTACACTACACCTGCATTCATACAACCAAAGCACATGCTTGGTGTGTTCAGACAGCCAAACCTGGAATTCCTGAGAACTTTCTTTGAGGATTCCTCAGCAAGATCTTTAATGGCAGTACAAGAATGTTTTTTAATCTGCCTTTCTCCCCCTTTCAACTTTGCAGGATCGGGGCCTAACAGGAAAACTGGAGCCGGTTTCACCAGCCAGCCCTGTCCATCCTGACTCTGAACTGGATCTGTTGCCATCCAGGCTGTCTAAGGAGGAGCTGATCCAGAACATGGACCGTGTTGACCGTGAAATCACCATGGTTGAGCAGCAGATTTCCAAGTTGAAGAAAAAGCAGGTAATTTCTCCCCCAAACAATTGCTGTCACTGAAATAGCTTCCCTGAACCTCATCTTTGCTAATCAGGTTACAGCTGGCATTTCAGCGTGTTTCAGAGTATAACCAACCACAGAAATGAGCTGGTTTTAAGACATTTGAGCCAAAGTTGGCCACGTGAGTTCACAGCTCTGCCCTGCAAAGGCATGCTACTAGCATAGTACAGTGGGTAGTGTGTAATGTTTTAGGCAGCAGCAACCACAATACCAGCTGCATTTCCCTCCCTAAACTCCATTGCATGTGTCATATTCAGGGCAAACATTTCCCCATTCCCTCCCCAACTGTCATGGGTCCCTTGGCTCTGTCAGGATCTGGCATGGTTTGGCAGCCCCAGACACAGGAGGAGGAAGGAGGAGCTGATGGGGGGCTCAGTGAGGGCCTCTCCTTGTGAGGAAGCAGATCTGCTGGCTCTGTCCCTCCTGTGGAGCACACAGCCTCATTATGGAAGGGTAGGACTGGAAGGAGCCTCTGACAGGAAGCGTCACAGCTGGAGGCATAAGGGACAGTCTTGTCACCAAGAACCCAGTGCCACCTTCTTAGGTGGGATTGTATGTGTGAGAATTCTGTGAGTGAGCCTGCCCTGTTGGGATGTCATCGTAGCTTCTGTTCAGTTGTGAACCTCTTGCCTTGCTCATGTACCTTGGGATCATGACTTTGGCCCTTGTGCTGGCTGCTGAGCCTGTGCCACCAGTAGCCTGAATAAAGATCTCCACCTTCTTTGCAAGTAAGAGTCACTGTTGCAGTGTTTTGGGGCGGGAGCCTGACACTGCACCTTCCGAGGAAGGTTAATTTGATATGGGGATCATTGCCCTCACTCTGAATTAGCCTCGTTTGTCACCAGTGATTTTGACACAATGCCAGTTCTAACTGGGTGGTTTGACAGCGAAGCATCACATTTGGAATATGTTCCCTTATTGACTGGAATTGCACTGTGAGGAACAACAAAAGAACAGCAGCGAAGCAGTTGCCTAGAGGGGTAAATCGCTGTGGGCAAGCAGATGCAAATAGAGGGAGGGAGCTTTGGAGATTCTTGCCCCCCAAGTGCTTAGCTGAGAACTTTGATTAGACATGGCCCTAATTTTCAGGAGATTGATTCTCCATATGTGTATGCTGAGAGGGTTAGTTTTTAGATAGCAAAGAACTTGTCATAAGCATAAAGGCAGGGTGTCTTCTCTGTGCATGTGGAAGAATCCTCCCCACCCCCAAGCAAAACAAGTTTAATTAATCCCAGACACCTGCTTTCTGTTGCTGTCTGTCACAGCGCTATTGAAAGGGCTTAGGGGCTGAAGAGAGGAAAAGATTTCAGAAGCAGCTGCACAACCAGGCCCTATAGAGTGACTGCAACATCTGGAACTACCATCTTGGGAGGGTGGGTGGAGGGAAGACAGCAGTGGGAAGGCAAAGAGAGGTATGGCGTTTCCCTTGTTTTATTCTGTTGCCAAGTTTAAAGATCCAAGTAGATAAAACATTTGGATTTGCAAACATTTGGAGGCATTTTCCTCCATTTTCATTGAAAGGAGTCTTCGGGGGGGGTGAGTGCTTCAGTATTAATAGTGACCTGTGCAAATGTGTCTGATGGATGCATTTGTATAAGTTCCAGGAGACCCACCCACCCCATATCACAACCATACTGCTCTTTACAACACTCCACAAACATACTGCATAAGGACGGCACAGTCAAATGCAGTGGGCTGTTTCTGATTAGTCACAACACCAACAGATGCTTCCTGCACGGGGGGGGGGGGGCGTGTTTCCAGGAACATTTTGATTATTGCTGGTTCTTGAGATGCTAAATGGAGGGAGAAAGGCAGGGAGCAAACCATGCATGTGAGGTGGAGCTCCTTCTGTAGCAGCATCAGGAACATGTTGTATACATGGGCCTTGCATTTCAGTGCATTTTCTCCCTCCCTCTCATTGGGAGGCCTCCAGGAAATAATGAGTCACATTTTTAGGCCATGCAAGCAAAGCCAACATCCTTGAGACTTCCAAAAATGGAAACAAAAAGTGGAAAATGGAAGACGAAACAAAACTGCCACAGCTTGCAATGTGGAGAGTCTGTCTGCAGCCCAGACATTTTCAACTTGAATGTTGCAGAAGGTCTTGTCTGTTGACCATTGTCTCCCCACCCCCTTCTGTTAATGGAAAGCCACATCTTAATTAGTTGGTTAGCCCACATACTACAGCAGCTGTCCTCAGCCTGGCGCCCTTCAGATGTGCCTGGACTACAACTCCCATCATCACTGACCATTGGGCTGATGGGCATAGTAGTTCAACAAACATCTGGAAGGCACAGATTGGAGAAGGTGGCTTCTTCTATGACAGATCTTTTCCTAACATTGCCCACACTAGAGCTGTGCATTCCATAAAGCTGTGTCAGGAGTTTGGCTGAAGCCATGTTTTTAATTTGGAAGCTGTTCAAAGTGGTCTTCCAAGTGAGGGCTGCCATGTACTGTATGATAAAGTAGTGATCCATGTGGGTGAGTGAAATAGCAGAGCTTGCAGAACAAACTGTACCACAGTGTAACCTGCTTTATTAAGAATCTAAGAACATAAGAAGAACCTGCTGAATCAGGCCAGTGGCCTGTCTAGTCCAGCTTCCTGTCCTCACAATGGACACCCAGATGACTGTGGGAAACCCTTAGGCAGGAGCTGAGCACAATCCCATCTTGAGGTTTCCAGAAGTGTTGCTGCCTCTGACCACAGAGGCAGAGCATAACCATTGTGGCTAGTAGCCACCGATAAACTTGCCTTCCATGAATTTGACCAGTCCTTTCAAAAGCCATTCAAGTTGGTGGCAATCACTGCCTCCTGTAGGATCAAGTTCCACAGTTTAAAATGTGTGCTGGTTCCTTAAATATTTGGGAACTTAACAGGTGTTATCCTTTAATATAGTGTCTTCAGCAAGTCTCCCGGTTCCTTTAGCCTCCCTCCCCGCTTGGGCTTTCCCTCTGCACCTTTTACCATATTTATAAGCTCCCATTGGTTCTTCTTGAGTTCTAACCACTCATCTTGAATGTTGGTACCTAAAACCAAGTTTTGTGAAGGAATTCACAAGACTTGAAATGGAAGCCTGTTGGCCAAAGGCTGGGGACTAGTCTAAGGGATTGTCTGGTTTCAGACCTTGCAGCCCTTTTCAGATGCAGAAGGCATTAGTGGTTTGCAGCACCTACCCTTCTGATTAGCGAGCAGAATGAAGTCTCTTGATTGGCCTGGTCTAGTGAAAAATAAATAAATACAGAGAGCAGGATCTTTTGGCTCTTGCACTACTTTCTGACTTCTGTCCAATCTAGCACCTCAAGATACTATCTTCTGGGACACACAGGGTTTTATCCAACAAAGTCATCCCATCCATGCAAGAATTTCTGCTTGTGCAACAGAACTCCCCCCACTCTCTCCCCCCCATCTGCGGATGCCCCATCCAATCGGTACTGGGCATTCTGTTGCACACGCAGAAGTCCTTGTGTGAATGGAATGACCTCATTGTCCCAAACCCTCAAGGTCCCAGGTTGGTGGGAACAACATGGTACTTCAGTGGTGGGGAACCCTGTGCACCTCCAGATGTGCCTGGTGATTGGCCATGTTGGCTGGGCTGATGCGGATTTGCCCAAAGGCTCTCCAACACAGCCATGCTCCGAGCGCCCTTTTTTGAGTGTTGAGTGGAGAAGAGCTATAACTTCCCAAGTGCGTGACCAACATCTGTGATATTTTTGTCTGCGACTAAAATGAGAAATTGGTTCAAAGTTCCTCTTAGAAACTGACTGGCTGGACATTTGCAGCATTGATGGAGAGTCAGGGTCATGCTGTCACCCCCTCCTGAGTAGCCGCAGCAGGGGGTTTCTCTCTTGCAGGGAAGGAGAGATGGCACGCAATTGTTGGCTGGGGAGTGGGAAGAGCAACTGGGAAACTGCCAAGACTCATTCTGATTATAAAGGTCACAAGCTTGGCTTCTCTCCCCCACCCCCAAACATTTTAGACCTTTATAATAAAATATATTGTATGTCCACATTGACCTGCATTATTTTTATTTTCTGTTGTCTTTTACATTATCTGCAAATCCCAATAGAGGCTGCTCGCTTGGCCAGGCTTTATTGTTTTTAGAGGGTGCTGAGGAGACATTTCTCTTGCTGGCTGCCCGCTTCTTGGGGACAGCTAGCGAGGCACATGCTTTCTGGGATAAAACGTGGCTGCTGATATTTTATTTTGGCTGCAACACAGGAGTCCTCCTGGGTAATCAGGAGCATATATTCTGCAAAAAAGCAGTAACATACCTATGGGGGATCCTTTCAGATTAAGCTCCTGGGCTCATCTGTGGTATAAAAGCCACTTGTCTCATGGCCTGATTTGGCCTCCTGACCATCTCCAGCTCTTGGGAATTGGCTAGTTCCTTCCAAGGCTGGATTTGGGTGCCATGGGAAATGATGCATCTGGTGGGAGTTGGGTGATGATGTTGTTCTCCAGGGTTCCCTATTCCCACCAGCTGCCGCCAATGAGTGAACTAAAGAAACTTGGAGCACTGCAATGCCACACATCTGGCTTTCCTAGACCAAGGATGGGGAACCTTTGGCCCTCCAGATATTGCTGGACTACAACTCCCATTATTCTTGATCGGTATGGGGCATTATGTGTTAGTACCAACACTTTTAACTTGGCCTTGTAGCAGATTGCTTGCAGAATTTGCAATGGCTGCCAAAGTGTTATATGCTATCAGTAGTTCCCCTCCGCAAGTAGCCAAGCCGCCATGTTCTTCAGCTGCTGCTGCTTCTGGACCAACCCCAGGGGCAGCCCTACTGGCTGGGATTGATAGAAGGCCAAAGGTTCCCCACCCCCATCCTAGGCAATAGTTGGGAGGTTGGCAGAGAAATGTGGGACAGCCTCTTTCAAGAGCAGCTGCATGTCTTCCATAATGCCTAGTTAATCCAACAATGCCTTTTGTTGGGCATGCTCTACAATGCTGGTGCTTGGCTCAGTAGACCCTGATGCAGCCAGAGTTTCCAAGATGTCAGAAAGAGGCAAGTAGACAGGCTGACCATTGCTTGTGTCTGATCCCCTTGTCCTTTCTCTCCTTCCAACCCCAAAGGGTAAAGCCCAGGTATCATTGCAGCTTGACTGTACACAGTCTTTGGAAAAGGTCCTTTGGCCTTCAACTCTTTCCCCCTCCTTTTAGCATCCATCCTCAGGCAAAAAAATCCAAGCAGGCTTGGGAGGGCTGTCTCTGTGTGCTTGGTGTAACTATTGTTCCAGCTATTAATAGCACCAGTCTGGCTTCATTCTCACATAACACTGAGCCATGGTTTGTCCAATCATTGGGGTTTTGTTTTTTAAAAAAACAAGCAAGCAAACAAACAAACAAACAAACAAGGTGTTGTCTCATAGGCGAGCAAACAAGCTATGGTTTGTTTCTCCAAATTTGGTTTACCAGCTTCTGTTGCCTCCTATTTCTGTAGCTTGGTGAGCATCTGGGGTGGGGTGGCCAAATGATCCATGGTAAAAAAAGGTTGTTGGGGTTAGGCCTCACATCAAACCTTAGCCCAAAGCAACCCTGGTTCATAAACCAACAAGAAACTCTGGCTTCATTTCATGATTTGTTGTTGGTCACAGAATCATAGAATTGTAGAGCTGGAAAGGACCAAGAGGATCATCTAGCTGAACCCCCTGCAGTGCAGGAATCTTCTGCCCAATGTGGGGCTCAAACCTACAACCCTGGGATTAGAGTCTCATGCTCTTACCAACTGAGCTATCCCAGTCAGCTGCGCTGCATTCACACATTCAAGCACATCATAGTTAAACTAAAGAAACCATGGTTTAGTGTAATGTGTGAACCAGGCTATTGTACTGAGGAGGGCAGCTGGACCTTCTATCACAATTGGAATGATGTGAGGGCTGAGTGAACTGAACTTTCTTAATAATCTTTGACTGATGAATTGGCTGTTATTGTGGGGTGGGGGGAAATGACTTGATCTGTTCCTTCTCAAAAATTAACCTGCCAGTGAATCCTAGTCAGAATTTTTTTTTTTTATTAAAAGACAGCCAGCACAGCCAGCAGATCGTTAAAACTCTCGGATAAAAACAAGGGAGGATAAAAGCCGCTTAAAACCACTTAAAACTTTGATAAGGGTAAGCGAAATTACTTAGTAACTACCTTCGTCACCATGTTGGATCCCGCCAATTTTTGATGAAATTGTGACCCCGGGGCTTCCCTAGTCAGAATTTCAAATTGACACTCTATACATTGGAACAGACAGGTTCACAGTAGCTTAGGAAAGGCTAGATCTACACTTGACGAAAATCATACGGGCTAGAAACTTGTCTTTTTTTTAAAAAAGCCACAATTAAAGGTGAGAGTTGCTTCAAAACCAACTGTTTTGCATGTGACTCACCCTAACCAGAATTAGTATGTGTCACATTTGTGTAAATCATTGCATCTGTGAGTGCTAGAGAATTTCAACCAATTGTGCAAGTAGTGATGAAGAGTTAGACCAGGGTGGCAGATGTGCTCTCCAGATGTGGGGCTCAATTTCCTACCTGCTGGAGAGACCACAGCAGGTTCCCCAGCCTTAATGGCATACTCTGTGAGCGCAGCAATGCCACATGCAAGTGCTCACACTTTTCTCTCTTCTCTTTTCAAAATCCCACAGCAGCAGCTGGAGGAGGAAGCAGCAAAGCCACTGGAGCCAGAGAAGCCCATCTCCCCTCCACCTATTGAGTCCAAGCATCGCAGCCTGGTCCAAATAATCTATGATGAGAATCGGGTAAGTCCTGAGGTGCTTGATGCTTTGGGGGAAATTCTCTGCTCAGGCAACCCAGAGCTGGCCCCTTTAATGGGTCACGGTTATCCAAATTGTGCCCTTCTGTAAGATTTCTCTTTATCTTGCATAATTTATTCTGTAGCGTTTACTGTTTTGCACAGTTTGTTCCTCACTTGGCTATCTCTGGTAGTGGGGCACAGACCTGGATGGCTTATCTGCCTCTCACCTCAGGAAACCGCAGTCCTTTATTTCGCTGGCTTCTTGAGATGCAGGCACCGCTGCCAACCCATCTAGTGTGTCTGGCACCTCTCTTCTCCCCTCTCCCCCTTGGGCTCTCCAACTTGCTAAAAGCAGGTCTCTCTTAATGCTAGCTTTGCAGGGCATTGCGGAGCAGCAGCAGCACCAGCACTTCCCCTGGAGACTGGCTGCTTTTTCACCCGCCCACAAAGACTGCGGTGTTTTCTCTCTCAGATGCAAGTGAGCCTTTGAGCAACCGCCTGCGAGCTTCCTTTTTTGAGAGCTGACCTCATCGTTTCTCTCTGTCTTTTCCTCGTCAGCGCTCTCTTTCTCGCTGGAGAGGGAGAGTTCATGTAAGGACACCCACTGCAGCGTTTTCCCTTTCACGGCTTGTGCTGCATCAAGAAAAGGCAATGCCTCTCTCTTGAAAGGATCAATTAAGGCGCAGCATCCTGGTTTTCTGGATCCTTTAAAGTCTCCCCCTTCCCCAAATCCTCTGGTGGAGAGGTAGGCCGGGAGAGGGTGACAGTTGGTGGCAGAGAAGCTCCAAGCGTCTCTTTCCAGGCCTTACTGCCTGTTGGCTTTTAAAAAATGCTTAAAAAAAAAGGAAAAAAAAGAGAAAAATACCCAGTGTGATGCAGCAATGTCTATTGGCTCTTGGGACTGTCTGTAAAAATCAATAAGATTAAATTTTAATTCCTTCTCTGTCTCAGCACTTGTATCTCTGAAAGGGCATAGCTGCCTGTCTAATACACACAACATTATGCTAAAAAATTGAGAGTTGAAGTACTTTCTCCCCCACCCCAAGTAGTGAGTTCCTCCCCACCTCTAAAGAAGAATGGCTGTACTGTAAGTGTTGAATTCATTTTATTGGTAAATATTATGAACACCCCCCTGCAATTGTATAAGCAAATTCATGGAGGTTCCGTCTGTGGGTGGCTATTAGCTACCAGTGGTTAATGATTATTTATTTCATTTATGAATTGGTTCCTGTGAGGTACCCTGAAGCAATTTACAATATAAAAACATATATAAAGCAGTTACATGTATAAAAACAGTTAAAACAATTGCAGATTGTGTGTGTTGGTGTGTGTAGGTGTAGCTTCTGGGTTTGAAGGTTGTGCCAAAGACTTCATGGACAAAGTATGTTTTCAGGAGACATTGGACATAAGAGCAATTGTTTTTATCATTTATGAATCAGTTAAATCTGGTTGCCAGCTGTTTATAAATAATCATACGAGTTTTTAAATCATATGAGTTTTTAAATGCAATAACCCAACCTGATGTCCTATACACATCTGCTGAAGAGTAAGCCCCAGCAGAGTGGGGCCTTACTCCCTTGGGAAGTGGGACTGCAATTGCAACCCAAATTTCTGTGAGTTTACAAGTAAAAAAATATGGCATCGTTCTAAATATTTTTAAACCACCTTACTTTTGTTTTTAGATGATGCATATGTTGGTGGACAGGATGTTTTAATGTAGGGTTTTTTAAATGTTGGTTTTAATGTATGTGTTTTTTTCTTAAAATATTGTAAGTTGCTTTGAGTTGCTGTGGGAAACAAAGCAACTAATTCATCATCATCATCAGGGAACTTTCTTAGTTGATCCAAAGGTTTTGGGTTTTTGTTTTTTGTTTTCCCCCTCAGTTCATTAGCCAAATAAACTAGTGGAAATATCCAGATAGAGTAATGCAGGAGTGTAAAATATGTTTCTAATTGCTGGTTAAAAAAAGTCCTTGGGGTAGAATTGGAGAAGGAAAGCAGTTTTGTTTTCCCGTCAGGTTTATGATATTTCATTGCCAGAACATAGAGACCTCACTCTCAGAAACCCACTGAAAGGAAATGTTCTTCTTTTGCACTCTGCAGAGGAAATGTTAGCAGCAGTCTCCAGAGCCATCCCCAGCAACCCATTTCCTCCTTACTGAGTCATCTGCATCTCGCTCTGTTAGAAACACCCACCTCCCATAAGAAGAGAGCCCTGCTGGATCTGACCAAAGGGCCATCTGGGAGAGTAGAAGCTGCCTTGTACAGAGTCAGACCATTTGCCCACCTAGCTCAGTGCTCTCTCTGCACTGAATGGCAGCAGCACTTTAGGGATTCAGGCAGAGGTTTCTCCTAGTCCTATGACCATGGGGCTGAACCAACATTTTGCCAGCCCAATATGTGTGGCAGGTCACATTCTGAACCTTGTTTTCTTGGCTGGGCAGAAAGAGGGTGATTTGAAAGTGGGGGACATTGACACCAGTGGCTTGTCATGGCCAGATCACTTCCTGTTGAAGTTTGGGCTTTCAGCACCTTTTCGCAGAGGAAGGGGACCTATTAGTATGGTCCGCCCCTGAAGGCTGATGGAGGATTTCCCAGCTGATATGGGTGGCACTTCTGTCGAAGCCCTAGCCAACTTCTGGAGTGTCCGAATGGCTTGGGCCATTAACACAATCACCTCTTAGCCCCTTTCCTGCTTTGTGGATCTCTCTTGGCTCCAGAGCTTAGGGTGAGGAAACAACCTGGGAAACTGCTTGGACACAAGTGGAGGAAGATCCGGCTGAATGCAACCAAACACTGGTGAGGGCTCATCATTGAGCCTTCCTAGTGGCAGTGAAGGCAGCAAAGAAGGCATACTTTGCTACCTCCACTGCATCCGAATTGTGCCATCCGGCAAAGCTTTTCTGAATAGTGAAGGGCCTTTCATAGTCTGGCCTGAAAGAGGTGGCAGACCCAATGGTAGCTCGCTGTGACTTCTTGCAAAGCATTTTGAGGATAAAATTGCTTGCATCCACCATGATCTTGACTCCACTTTTGTAGCAGATGAATATTGAAAGGTGCCCAAGCACTTTGCAGTCCTGTTGTGTTGGGTGAGTTGGTAAGGCTTGAGGATGCAGACAAGGTGCTTGAATCAGTCAGGGTGACCACTTGTGCTCTGGACCCTTGCCCCCTTAGCGGATAAAAACTAGCAGGGAGGGCACAGCTGAGCAGGCCAGGCAGGTGATCAATGCCTTCTTGTGAGAGGGGTGGTCCCTGACTGCTTGATGGAGGCAGTGGTAAAACCACTCCTCAAGAAACCCTCCCTGGATTTGAAAAATCTTAAGTAACTAACAGCCAGTTGCCATTCTCCCCTTCCTGGGCAAGGTTCTTGAGTGGATGGTTGCAGGGAAATTTCTGAACCCAGAAAATGCTCGGGTACAGAGCTTTGAATTGTGTACTGCACCAGGAAAGAGCGGAGGAAAGATGAGTGTGGATCACCCTTACAATCAGCTTGAGGAATTTTTCTTTTTGCATGGAGGGAGCAGTTTTTGTGTTCCCTTCTGTTCTCTCCATTTAGACAAAACTTGCATTTTTTGAAAGGAAGCCTTTGTTCCTCTAAGGTAAAGGTAAAGGGACCCCTGACCATTAGGTCCAGTCGTGACTGACTCTGGGGTTGCGGCGCTCATCTTGCTTTATTGGCTGAGGGAGCTGGTGTACAGCTTCCGGGTCATAAAGCAATAGCTTCTTTGCCTCTGCTTGTCAACTGTGCAAAGCACCCTCTTAACTCTCAAGGTAACTTTCCTGATTTGTGGTGTGCTCTCCAAGTGAGTTTCCAATAATGTGTTTTTAAACAACTCTCAAGCGTTCTGGAGTAAATGGACCCTCTTGCCCATGGGTAGGCAAACTAAGGCCCAGGAGCCAGATCTAGCCCAATCACTTCTGAATCCGACCCATGGAGCCTGTTTTTACATGAGTAGAATGTGTCCTTTTATTTAAAATGCATCTCTGGGTTATTTGTGGGGCATAGGATTTTGTTCATATTTCCCCCCCAAAAAATATAGTCCGGCCCCCCACAAGGTCTGAGGAACAGTGGACCGGCCCCCTGCTGAAAAAGTTTGCTGACCCCTGCTCTTGCCTTTGCCTTTCAACTTCCTTTTTACCAATCCCTTTATTTGGGGAGAGTTTCCTCTTTTGAAGGCAAAGGTGGCCATGCTGGATATTCTTGGCATTTGGTCATTTACATGTATATTTAGTTTAAAATTTGATGTCTTGCATCTGGTCCTGGGCGCCACCAAAGATGCGTTCCAGGGTTGCCGCCCTTCTTTTTTGTGACTGAATATGGGTAGTTGAAGTCACCCATAAATACAAGTATTGCATTCTTTCCCAGCCTTGAGTCTTTGCCAGCCGTTACTTGAACTGGGGGCCGCATGCACGCACAGCCCGTGCTCTTCCACTGAGCTATGGCACTTCCCCAGTTGGAGGAGTAGGAGGGAGACCTGTTTTCCCAGCAAGGCTCGCTCTCTGTGTTTCCTGCCTCCATCCATGCGAGAAAGCTGGATCCTGAATGGAAATGCTTATGCCTTGTTCCGAGGCGCGGTGGAGCTGAGCAATGCTATAAATAAAATCCAGAGCATGGTTCAGCAGCCGTCTCTCTGGAATGGTGACTGGAATTATTCCAGGAAAAACACCTCCCTCTTTCTCTCAAAATAACTCCAGTTTCCTCATCTCTTCCCACTCGACTCGCAAAAGCCTAAGCCCCCTCTGTCAACCGCTGAAGCGCATGAGTGACTCACAGGGCAATCCTAAACATGCTTTTTCAGGAGTAAGGCCTGATCGTTCAGTGAAGCTTGCTCCCCTCGCAAGTATGTCTAGATTGCAGCCTCAAGGAACTAGATCGCTTGCAGTGCCTCGTAGGCAAGTTATGTCATTTCCCAAGATGTTCTTGGATTTTATCTGTAGGTACACTCTGTCTCTCCTCTCCCTTTTAGTTACTGAAATATTTTTACCTTGCCTTTTGACCCAGCAGGCCTGCAGGGGAATTTACAATCTGGTGAAGGGAAGGAGGAAGTTAAAATATCACAGTAAAACAGCGCAGTTCATTAAAGCAGCCCAGAGAAAGCCAACACTTCATAGGCCAAAGCTGGAGAGCCCCACTAGTCATCTGGAATGCAGTGGAACAGCTGCCTTGGGTGCAGAAGGTCCCAGTTTCAGTCCCTGGCGTCTCCAGGTGGTGTAATAATAATTGCTGCTATTCTTATTTGGTTGCTTTTTTCCAGAAAGGTTAACTCAAAACAGGTTACAAAAACAGGAATTAAACATCCTAAAATGCACACCAATATATCCAGGAAATCCAACTCAACACACCCTACTAAAAAATAAGCAGAAAATTGAGGTCTACTAAAAATTAAAAATTTAAAAAAAGAAAAAGAAAAAAAGAAAGAAAACTGAGGTCTAAAGGACATGGGTGCATAATCCCCGCCCCCCGGTGCCTAATAATTAACAATAATAATTTTCTTATTTATACCTGCCCATTTGGCTGGGTTGCCCCAGCCTAGAAACAGAGGGTGATGGCGCCAGACATACGTCCCTGGGAAGATCATTCTTCAAATGGGAAAGCACTAAGAAAGCAGTGCAGCGCAGCTAGAGGGCACCAGGTTGGGAAGTGCTGGTATAGACAGTGCTAAGCTAGATGGGCCAGTGGTCCAGCTTAGTCCAAGGCAGCTTCCTATGTTCTGACAGGAGCCAGCCAGATGCCTCTGGAAGCCTGCAAGTTGAGCATGAAGGCAACGGACCTCCCCTTTTGTTTGCCCCCACTGTTTGATATTAATAGCAGATATCTCAGATGGGAGTCCTATTTTTTTCCACTGCACAGTGGAGAAATCATAGTGGAGCTCGTAGGACTCAACAAGGAAGGTTGCGACTTGCACGTTAGAAGTGCAGCGGTGTGTTTCAGGGTACACCCACACCATACATTCAAAGCACATCCAGCACACATATATGAAGGACACGGCTTCCTTCAAGGAATCTTGGGAGCTGTAGTTTGTTAAGGGTGCTAAGAATTGCAGCCCTGTTGGGGGAAACTGCATTTCCCACAAGTCTTGTGGGGAAGCCACATGCTTCAAATGTGCTTTGGATGTATGGTGTGGGTCTGCCCTGTTTGTGGGGTTGAAAACTGGATATATTGGGTGGGAAAATACCAGGTCCTGTTAAACCCTTAGCAGATTAGAGGCAGCGTACAGAGGGGTTTCCCACAGTTACTCCCCGCAGCAATCCTGCATGGGAAGGTTGAATCAAGATCCCCACAATTTGGCCCTGGCCGTTCAAGCACTGAGCTCCCTGGTTAAGTGAGGGTTTGAAACTAGATTTGACACTCACTACATCATCGCCCTGGTAAAAGAATAAAAGGCAACAGAATAGGTTGCGTGCTGTCCTGATTTCCAGGAACTCTGTGTTCCAGAAAGCTCCTCCTGGGAGTAATCTGACTAGCTCCTTAAATAATCAAATGTTCTAAGAACACCTTTTAGAGCAAATTCCTACTGGGGTGTAGGAAACAGAAGCCCCTTGGGACAGTGAAAGAGCTACGAGCATTGAGATTGCAGCTCATTCATCTCGGTGTGTCATTTTTCCAGGCTGCCTCACTGGCCACATGTGAGGTTAGTTTAGCCAGATAGGTGGGGTATAAATAATAAATTATTGTTGTTGTTGTTGTTGTTGTTGTTGTTGTTGTTGTTGTTATTATTTTCTTACTTTTTTGGTTCTGAAATGCTTTTTCAGGAAGGCTCTCTGAAGGTTTTAAGCACAGTGAGTTGGCGACTTCAGTACACCAAATTTTGATGCCCATATCTTTAAGTGGCCCAGTGTGATATTGTACTGATCCGTGGGAATGCAATAAGCTGCCTTATGCTGAGCCCGGCCATTAGTCGACTTGGCTCAGCATGTTGTCCACATTGGCTGGCAGCAGCTCCCGACCATTTCAGTCTGGGGGTCTTTCCCAGCCCCACCTGGAGATGCTGGGGGCTAAACTTGGGGCAGGTGCTCTACCCTTGAGGTATGGCCCTGGGCTAGAGGCAGCAGCATCCAGCTATTTGGCCTTCTGCATGATGGAGCAGTCAATGTCACCATCAAATTTATGCCGCTCTGGTATCTATTACTCAGTGACAGTAATGCCAGTGACCTGCAAGGTGTCTGAATGTGCAGTGATATTTCTGTCAGTGTTTGGTTGTAGTAATGAAACTGTAGCGCCAATAAGGAAGGGATAGAACAGTGTGATTCATTTATTCTGCTAGGATACACAGGTTTGGGAGAGTCTGGCTGTGGGATGAATTGTATGGACAGATCAACACTACTTGCTGAATTTAACAGGAAGTCTCCATTGCTACGCATTGTGTCCTACAAGAAGGTCTCCATGCCTGGGAGAGCTGGGCAGGGGAATTTTCTGAAGAATGTCCCTTTTGCTTTTTTGTTAGCAGGAATTTGCCTGCTACTTATTCTATGGACTAAAGATATTTTACTCTGATGCCAAAGAGAGTGCACAGTGGAAATCAGACCACCGGAGGGAAGCTGTATATTTACATTCCAACTGTAGTGTTTATGTACAGATTGAATGGTAGAGGAAATATTTGGACTAGCATTTCCAGAAACGAAAAAAAATGTATCACCGTCTCAGGGCCTGGTTTGAGGGCACATGACACATTCACTTTGCTGAACCTAAGCAGCTCTGGGTCTGTTCAGTGCCCAAATGATAGACCACCTAGGGACCCAGTATTTGCCACTTCGAATTTTATATTTGAAGAAAGGGAGGGTATAAATGCAATAAATGAACAAGTAATTCATTAATGTTGTATTATAGGTGACAATGCAGTCTGTCCTGTGGATCTTCAGTGTTCTAGGAAGAGAGGCCATTTTCAGATATTAAAGGAAGACAATTGATCATCTGTAAACACACACACACGCGCGCGCGCACACACACACACACACACACACGGTCACACTTGAGTGAGACCAAGAAACAAGCCAGGCTAAAATATGCAGATGAAGAAATAGGGCCATGTAAATAGAAGCTCTTTTTTGATAATGTCAAGTATCTCCCAGTGACTGAGATCAGTGGGGTTTAACTTCCACTTAGTGGTTCAACAGTGACAGATCCCCACCATATGTCCTGTGAACTGTAGTGTCCCACTCACAGAGCTATGATTCGCAGTAGTGTCCCCAACAGGCTACAGCTCCCAAAATTCTTTGGGGGAAATCACATGCTTTAAATGTACATTAGATGTGCTCTAGATGCATGGTGGGGGGACGCGGGTGGCACTGTGGGTAAAACCTCAGTGCCTAGGGATCGCATGGTCGGCGGTTCGAATCCCCGCGGTGGGGTGAGCTCCCGTCTTTCGGTCCCAGCTCCTGCCCACCTAGCAGTTCGAAAGCACCCCCAAGTGCAAGTAGATAAATAGGTACCGCTTTATAGCGGGAAGGTAAACGGCGTTTCTGTGTGCTGCGCTGGTGCTGGCTCGCCAGAGCAGCTTCGTCACGCTGGCCACGTGACCCGGAAGTGTCTCCGGACAGCGCTGGCCCCCGGCCTCTTAAGTGAGATGGGCGCACAACCCTAGAGTCGGTCACGACTGGCCTGTATGGGCAGGGGTACCTAGATGCATGGTGCAGATCTGCCCTGTGTCTCTAGGTGCGCTTTGCATACCCTACTTTAAATTTGGTAGGCCTCCTAGGAGCCAGACCCACTCATGCACATGCCCTGTAAAGGTACTCCTTAAATTTGTCTTGCTGATTCAAGTATGTCCCTGATTCAAGCATGCTTACCCAGAACCCTACTCCACACTTAGTTTTGATTCTGAATGATAACGTTGATCCATAAACTTTATGAATATTTGGAATACTAGGATTGAGTTTCTGATAAAAGAACTTTTCTGCACTTGCAGCAAGGCTGGTGTGTGATTCAGTATGGCCTAGCTGACTTGCCGCTCTGCCATGAACATCCTTGTTCTTACCTACCCAGCAGCTCTGAGGGTGGGGTCTGTACAGCTGGTGGCTGTTTGCTCTTCACAATACTGCCTGCATACACCAAGTGCACCCAGAAACATGCCTTTATACGGATCCATGGTGAGACGGTGCTTGGAATACTGTGTACAGCTCTAGTTGCTGCACTTCCCAAAGAATATTGCAGAGCTGGGGAAAGGTCCAGAAAAGAGCAGCCAAAGTGATCAAGGGGGTGGAGTGATTCCACTGTGAGGAAAGGCTTTTTAGTTTTGGGGGGGGGGGGAGAAAGGCAAGTAAGCAGGGGTGAGATAGAGGTGTATAAAATAATGCATGTCATACACAACATGGGTAGACTGACATTTTCCTCCCTCTGTCATAATACTAGAACTCAGGGACATCTAGTGAGGCTGGATGTTGGGAGATTGAGGACCCATAGAAGGAAGGACTTCTTCAATTCGCCCCCAGTGGATCAGGGCTTATCCACACATACCTTTTGACCCACTCTTTCCAGGCAGAGGTCTGTGTTTTAATGCTCAGTGTCTGAAAATTTTGGTTTCCCCCAGGATTTCCCTGCAAAAACTCGTGCTTTAAACCCGAATCGGAGCAAATGTCAACTCTTGATGTTTGTTCCGAGTGACCTTTAAAGAAGTGCTTGTCCACAGAGTTTTAAATTGAGGTCCGTGCTTGGAAAGAACGGAGGAAAGGTAAGTAGATAAGCCCTTAGATTAATTCATTGAGGATACAGCTACCTCTGGCTACTAGTCATGAAAACTGCCATATCGGGGCACTATGCCTTTGAATACCAGTCAGTGAGAACTATAGCGAGTGGTTTTGTGCCCATGTCTTACTTGTTGGTTTCTCAGAGGCATCTTTGGTCTGATCTAGCACAGCTTTCGTCTGTTCTTATGTCCCGCATGTATGGAGCTTTCTCCCTGTGAGAGGTTTGACAGAGCTCTAAACAGGGAGTGTACTTTAAAAATAGCAGAATATATTTTGGTTTGTAGACACATTTAATTTAGCAATTGCTTCCAAGGAGGATTGCAAGAGAACACACAGCAGTAATAAAATTGACACTCAAAATAGTATCAGGTTGGCATTGTGGCATGTGAAACAATAACACAAAACTCCCTCCTCAACACGGTGCGAATATGTTCCATATGACCTCCGGTTCGCAGTGTGTCACTGTATTCTGAATCACCCTCTCTCTGGAAAGGAGACCTCAATGTGATGTAAGCAGAGCATAAATCTTACATGAATGTAAGTTGAAAGTGACTCACACTTGTCTCATTGAAATTAGTCATAGTAAACAGAAAGTCTGGCATGGCTGATTGTCAGCCCACAGATGAGATCCTGCCCTGCAAATCAATTTCATCTGACCTATTACCTAATTTTAATGAAGATGCACCAAAGATGTGCAAAGGCTGTTACAGATAAATACCATGGAAGAAGTTTGGAAAAAATTAATGACACTGTCAGGCAGGATACTTTATTGCCAGTGTTGGATTCAAAAGTGACTAGCAAGTATTTGTTCCTAAGCTTACTGCTGTTGTAAGAAATGTAGAAAAAAATGAAGCTGAGTCTGTGCAATTTTGGTGGAGTTGTGACAAAGTTAGAACTCATGGGGAGAGAATAGTTAAAGGTAATGGAAGGTATGATTGGTTATTCCACACCTACAAATCCATTACAAGTTCTCTTGGACTGTTTGAAGGCAGATGCATGGCCAAAGTATTTTATTTTATACTAGAAAAATCTGTGAAGAGCAGCAAAAACATTATTAGCTGCTAAATGGCAAACTTCGGAAGTAATGAACAGGAGTGGGTTAGCAAAACATGGTATGTTGAGGAAATGTCTAAACACACAAAAATAAGATTTACTTAAAAGTATTATTATTATACTAGTACAGTGGTACCTCTGGTTAAGAACTTAATTTGTTCTCCGGGTCCGTTCTTAACCTGAAATTGTTCTTAACCTGAGGTACCACTTTAGCTAATGGGGCCTCCTGCTGCCGCTGTGCCACTGCTGCGCGATTTCTGTTCTCATCCTGAAGCAAAGTTCTTAACCCGAGGGACTATTTCTGGGGTAGCGGAGCCTGTAACCTGAAATGTATATAACCCGAGGTACCATTGTATGTCAGATTAGGAGAACAGGGACAAAGGCAGGAACAGTTTTAAGATTTGCCACCCCCCTTCATTGGTTAAATGAAGCAAAAACCTGATTTTAGAGTTATTTGTGTGTTTTTACTGTTGAAATAGTAAGGGGAAAATGTGATATAAAACTGATAAATCTTATCTATGGAATGCAGGGGAGTTGTATCATAAATAGTAAATTTTGGTATGTATTACACGCTTGTATGTGAGGTGTGTGTGAATGGTTTTGTCCACAGTTTCATTTGTCAGGAAAAAGAGCATAGTTTTCAGAAGCTGAGAGAGATGGAAACATCCACCCCAGCATTTTCGTTTTGTGTGTGTTTCTGCATATGCACACGGGACACCTGAGCGGTGCCTGGGTGCAAACCCTCCATAACCCTGAAACCTTCCTTGCTGGTTCTCCTGCCTTTTGCAACCAACTGTGAAGAGTCTTGTCAGGTCACAAAATACGCTCCAGGCCTCTGGGCTGCTCTTCTGAAGAGATGTGCACAAGGAAAAGAGCTTCCTTTCCCTCCTGGAATTAGATCAATTTAAAACCCTATCACTCAGATGTGGTTTGACTAGGCTTGTGCTCACACTTCCCTTTTCTGGCAGTGACTCATCCCCTCAGCCACCCGGTGGCTCCTTTGAAAGTCAGCCTGAAGTTGCAGACTCTGAAACCGGGTCTTTTGTGGGTGGTAATTCAAAAGCTGACCACTGGATGGCGTCACCGGCTGTGTAACGTGTCCAAGAGCCGCTTTCGTTGTGCAGAGGGGTTCAGCAAAGACTCTGAAATAAGCTTAGCAGTCACGGAATAAGAGGAGAAGGCCTCTTTTGTGAATTTTAACTGGTTAAAGGATCAGGAAGGTCAGAGTAGGAATAAATGGATAGTTCTCCCAGTGGCAGAGGTGTATTAAGTATACTCTTCTCCAAGGATCGGTGTTGGACCCTGTCCTCTTAACTTGCTCATAAACGATCTAGCGTTAAAAATGTTTGTTTGAAATGCCTCCCTGTTTCTTTGTTGTAAGCCACTTCGAACATGAGTGTGTGTAAAAGTGGCATACAGATAAAATGAATGAATGAACGAATGAATGTTAGGGGTAAGCAGTGAGGTAGCCAAGCTTGCTGATGATTCCAAATTGTTCAGGGTAGTTAGAATAGAAAAAGATACAGGGAGCTCCAATAGGCTGTCCTTAAAATGGAGGAACGGGCAACAAATGGCAGATGCAGTTCAGCGTAAACAAGTGCAAAGTGATGCATGATGGGGCAAAAAGTATTGCATGTTGCATGTACTTTCCTGGGGTTTGAACCTGGTGGTGAGTGACAATAAGAACAACAGCTTGGGGTTGACAAAGGGGTTGACCCAGTGTGTGGCAGCCATGAAAAAAGGTGAATTCTGCGCTAGGGGTCATTAGGAAAGGGTTCAGCCACAACATTGCATACAATTTGGGTCATCTTGCCTCAAGCAGAATACTGCAGTGCTGGAAAGGATTCAGAAAAGGGCAACCAAATGATCAAGGGGCTGAAGCAGCTGTCCTGCAACGAATGGCTGCAAGGTTTGAGGCCTTTCAGTTTAGAGAAAAGGTAAGAGGTGCATAAGATGAGGAAGGGTGTGGAGAAAGTGAACAGGTACCAGAACCGGGGGCCATCCAACAAACCTGAATATTGGAAGATTTAGGACAGACAACAGAAAGTGCATTACCGTGCACTGCATTTCGCTCCCTCAGGATATAGTGCTGGCCAGCAACCTGGAGGCTTTAAAAGAGGATCAGAACAGTTCATGGAGGATAATGGTCACTAGCCCAGTGGCTGTGCTCCCCCTATCCTGGCAGACGAAAGATGCATCTGAATATCATTTGCTGAGAGTCAGAAGTAGGAACCACAAGTATCCACTAGGACCCCGCATATTATTGCAGTCAGGTCATAAGCATCTGACTGGCCACCGTGAGAACAGGATGTTGGACTCGCTGGGTCTTTGGCCTGATCCATCAGGGCTCTCCTTATGTTCTTAGGGCTGATTCCCCATAGCTTAAACTTAGCTCCCTAGTGCTCAGCTCTGGCACCTGTTTTCAGTGCAAGGGCTCAGTTTCGAAACCTATAAGTGAGAGTGCCCCTGAGCAAGCATAATTTGTTTATTTGCTTACTTACAAAAATATTTATATACCACTATTCATAAACATGTCATAGCAGTTTGAAACATACAATGAAACCATATAACAATAACAAATAAAATTGCTATAATGCTGAACAACTAGAGTCCCCACATCTCCAGGGTCAAGGGGTAAAAGCATTTCTATAGTGGGTGTTTCCAGACAGACTAGAGACCCAGCACCTCTTTTTCAAGGAAGAGAGAACAGGATATTCGGGAGAGTCTGAGATCTTTGCCCTCTCAACCATCCTGCTGCATTCTGCCTTTGCCACCTGCAGAGTTAAACTTCCCCACTTGAACCATCTTTTGAGGTCACTTGTGGTAGCACCCAAGAAATGTGTGTTGCCAGCTGTGTATGCCCAGATGCTTGGCAGATCAGGAAGCCCAGCTTTATCCTTTGTGGTCAGTATTCTCCTCAAGTGGTTAGGCATGAGAGGACGATGATAATGAAAACAGAATAATATTTAGTATTTTAGCCTATTGATAGCAAGTAGTCAAGATGGTTGTATGGCAGAGGCAAGCAGATCTATTTTGTTGTTGCTAGAACCATGGAATCAGTGTTCAAAATTAGCCAGGCACTAGGCTCATTTTGCACCTGGCTATTGGCCACTTGCGACCAAGTGAAGATGTCCAGGTGCCAGGATGGCTCCGGACATCTCCACCATCTGGAGGTGCATTCCTGGGGATCATTACATCTTAACTGTTTCCACACATTAATACCACATCCTGTAGAATTCTATCCATTCTATTTAATCTGCACAATTAGAATGAATTTCTGGAACCAAATTGCGCCTTCTGTACAGCCTGAGCAGGAGCAGTCACCATCAAGAAAAAGAGGTTAGAATAGGCCAATATATGTGGACTGTCCCTGGATCAAGTGACTTTTCTTCTTTAAGTTCTCAAAGTTCTTAACCTAGCTCAAGGTTGTTATCTGAACTAGCCAGATGTTTAACTGATAGTCCATCATTTGAAAAATTAGACTTTAGAGCTGTCTTACCACAAAATGGCAACTAGACATTCTGTTTTGGTGACTATAACCTTGATTTAATGAGCCGTTTGGCACCTAGTTTATATATCTGAGTTTCTAACACCGCTTGGAATCCACCAACTTGAGCCAGGTCCAAGAGAGTGGCTCAGAATCTAGCAAGATACTCTTAGGCTAGATAGGTGCCATACATTTAAAGCACACTGTTCCCCTCAAAGAATCCTGAGAACAGTAGTTTTTTTAAGGGCATTGGGAATTGTAGCTCTATGAGAGGGGTAAACTACAGTTCTCAGGATTCTTACAGTTTTCTGTGTGCTTTAAATGTATGGTGTGCATGTGGCCTTAGAATTAAGGAGCACTGTGTCTCTGAGCATTCTTGCTTCCACTACCAGTACGTGAAAATACCGCCTGCTGAGCTTTTTGCCTTTCTAAATTTAGAAAGGAGGAGGAAAGCTGCTTTGTTGCTGTTGCTAAACAGTTGGGAGCCAGAATCTTTGCTGGCCAACTGCCTATCAGCCCAGATCTATCAGTAGATCTTCATCTACTCTCTGTCCATCGTTGCATATGAATCTCTTATGCTACCTACTTCTCTTGGATCTTTCTCACATTGCTCTCTTCTCCTGCCTGTTTTTATTGGTTACTGCAGGGTTATTCTGCCCCGACCCCCCCTCAATGTTATTGGGCTACAGCTCCCATCCTTCCCTCACCATTGGCCATGCTGGCCGGGGCTAATGGAAGTTGGGGGTCTTAGCAACATCTAAGGACAACATGTTCCCTGTTGTTGGATTATTACAAGTCACTAAAACTATGGCAATACAGTTAAGTAAGTAAAATGAAAGAACAATTTGGTTGAATGCTTTGGGAAGGCAGGATGCTGGACTAGATGGGACTTTTTGTTCTGATCCATTAGGCCTCTTCCTACAATATTTTATTTATATCATGCCTTAGAGTGCACATGCATTATCTCAAAAGTTCATACAACAGCCTTGTAAGGTAGTCCAGAAATGTTACTCCCATACTGCAGATAGTCAGGGTTTGTTTAAGACCATCTAATGACTTTTATGATACAGGTGGGATTTGAACAGGGACTTCTTGGTTCAGAGCTCATTCTCTTGACTGATTTGTCACACTCTTGCTTGCAAGGTGGTTATTTTCTACACCCCGCAAAGGGCCAGAAACTTTCAGGTCTTAATTCCCCCCCCCCCCCATAAGATCTCTCCATCCATCTTTGTGATGATTAATCCAGAGTAACTTCTTTTTCTACTTTCTTCATTGTTCTTTATATATTTTTTTCTTGTACTGTAAATCTCTGAGGAGGATTGTTGGTTCAGAACTATGCTTTGTCCTTATGAGACCCTACTGCCCATTCTCCTTTACATCTCCTTCTAATGTGCGGCAACTAATAGCTTACTGTTTCATCCAGATATAGCAAACTGTGGTCTGCTCAAAACTTAAATTTTCTATATTTGACAGCCTATAGTTTGCCACAAATTAAAAAGTAGACCCCCCCACTCCACATGGGCAAGAGAGGAGTGTTTGAGTCCAATACATTATCCAGTTCATTTGCATATGACAAAACAATAGTTTATGTCTGAATGCCACAGAAAGCCATAATTTGCATGGTGAAAATTAGCTTCAGAGATACGCTGGCTTGTGTATGCCCTTTTCCTCCTCTAGTGCGATTGTGATGAGGTCTTATAAAACTCTTCTTACAGCCCACAAACTTTTTAATCTAAACTATGGTTTGTTTGAAACAAGCCAACTTCAAACCATGGGTTATGAAGCTTGCTTGTTTAAACAAACCATTAACCACAGCTTAAGAGTTTGAGCCCTACATTAAATGGTTCCTAATTGAAATCAGAAGTGAAAACTTCCAAATGTTCCATGTCTTTGCTGGAGGAGGAATAGGAAGCAGGAAATGTGCAGACTCTTGTCACACTAAACTGCAGTATGGTTGAAACACAAACGTCTTTTTATTAATTGCACAGCGCCTAGTTTTTAATTTGGATGCTAGCTAATTGGGAGATATTTATAATGAGATTATTACAAACTACATTCCCATGGTTGCATGCTCAAAACTGCCAACGCTGATAAGAACTCCCTGTTAACAAGCATGGTCAAGGAATAAGATCCACTCCTTTTGGTGCCATGCACTGGGAAGCTGAAAGGCTGTTAGGCGAGAGCAAGTTTTCCACAAATGATCTTGATGATACATCCTCAGAGAGGGGTGAACCAACTTCCCTTGCTCAGGGTGTTGCTCCCGTAAGGTGCCTTAAGCCCCATGCTCCATTTGTTGAAGGATTTGTCTCCAGCCCCATCTGTTCCTGGACCTGCCCTCTTTGCTTTCGTTCCTCATTGGCTTTTAGGTAGCAGGTTTACCAGGCTGTTAGTAAGAATCATCAGGGAAAGCAGCCTGTGTGTGAGTGGAAAGGTCATCTTTTATTTAATCGCTTTGGTGCCGTGAGCCCGTGACTCTTCCAAGCCCTGTTCTGACATGTCCCCTCAAGAGCATGTCTGCTCGTTTTGTGTATATTTCTGTGAGCACAAGGTAATCTAGCTTGGGGAGGAAAAGAGCAGGAAGATAAAGAGGAGAGGGAGGAGTGCTGGGGGGTGGGTCAGGGCAGATGACCCAAGGATGGTGGTGCTACTCTGATCACATCCTTTTGCAAGGCCAGTTCCTGGAAAAGGGGGCACGGCAAAGCAGACCTTCCCCTCTCTCCCACAACGTCTCCACTCTTGGATAGCCACTGAAGTGATTGCACAGTACCCAGACAATTTGAAAGTGAAAGAGAATTTGTTTGTCGCAGCAAGAGAGAAAAAGGCTTTTTGATGTGTGAGTGTCTTGTGCTAGATTGCCGCTAAGGCACCACAAGTGGAGTATATCCTTTCCCCCGTCCCGTGGTTCATTTTTGCAGCTGAGACCTTGAAGCAGACGTGAGAGTTTTCTCCTGTGTGTGCCTCTTGTTTGGGTTTTTCAGCTTGGCAGCCGTTCAAACCCTTCCCAGTCTGTGACATTGCAGTGTGTGTGGGAGGGTTCTCTCTCTCTCTCTCTCTCTCTCTCTCTCTCTCTCTCTCTCTCTCTCTCTCTCTCTCTCTGCGCTTTTAACCTTTCTCCTCTTGCCTTGGGGAAGGGGGGGTGGAGGGAAATGAGGCTAAATCTGTAGGCCCTTTGCCTTTGAGGGAAAATTTGAGGGAGCGGGGAAGCAAGTGAAGCCTGCAAGTGTGAGACTCCAGTTGTTAAGTCATTTAGCATTTTCCTTTTTCCTTTTCACTGTTGCAGAAAAAAGCAGAAGCAGCACACAGAATTCTGGAAGGGCTGGGACCTCAGGTGGAGTTGGTAAGTCTGTCTGTGATTTTAACAAATATACATACAGTGTTTTTCTCTCTCCCTACAGCCGCCCCCACCTACCCTGCATGCTTCCTCCCCCCCCCTTACCTGCCATCCTTGGAGTTTTGGAGGGTAGCCAAATGGTTGAGAAGGAGGTAGACTGACTGCAGCATCTGCATGACAGCGAGATCTGCAAGGAAGCCTCCCTCTGATTTGAGAATGGCCTGATTCTGGTGCAGGAAGCTCAGCAGACAGGGCCAGTGGGCTGAGAACACCTGCCTGGTGACAACAGAATGTAGAGGAACCTGCCGTACATTGGCCCATTCACTCCAGTATGGTCTGCACTGGCATGACTTATTTTTGAGAAACCCATGTTGGGTCTTAGTAATCACAGTGCTCACAGACCGACTGTTGAACTATCTGTTCTAGGACCTTCCCTGGTATCGATGTTAAGCTTACCAGTTAGTATTTACCTGGGTCTTCCTTTTCCTTCCCCCCCTTTTTGAAGATGGGGACAACATTTGCTTGCTTCCAGTGTGTAGGGACCTCAACTGTTATCCAAGAACAGCAAGCTCCTTTAGTACCCTTGGATTCAGCTCTTCAAACCCTAGAGATTCAAATTCATCTAAAGTAGCTAGGTGTTCCCTTACTACCTCTTTGCCTATCTTAGGCTGCAGCTCCCTCCTTACATCATTTATTCTGTTATCACCAGGTTGGACATTGCTTTCCTTTTAGGTGAAGACAGAAGCAATGTAGGTGTTGAGTAGTTCCACCTTTTCTCTGTCCCCTAATAGCATTTCTCTGTCTTCCCCACACAGGGGATCTACCATTTGCTTGTTTTTCCTCTTATTTCGGATGTAGCCAAAGAAACTTTCATTCATAAAGCTCATTATGAGCTTCAGCCAGCCTGACTTTCCCCATGCAACTGTTGGCTACTCGTGTGTACTCCTCCTTTATGACTTCCCCGTTCTTCCATTTCTTATACATGCCCTTCTTAACTCTCAGCTCATCTGTAAGCTCCTTATGCAGCCGCACCAGTTTCCTTAGATGCCTCCCACTTTTCTTACTTTTGGAATTGTCTGTATTTGAGCCTTCAGTATTTCTCCTTTTAGAAACTCCCATCCTTCTTAGACTCCCTTCTCACTGAGTGTTTCTGATGATGGGATCACACTCAGTAGTTCCTTCAGCTTTTCGAAATTGACCTTTTTAAAGTCCAGAGTGTGTAGCCAACGCTCAGTTTTCCCTTGCCTCTGTATCCTGAAACCCAGGAAAACATGATCCCTTCTTCCCAAGTTTCTGAGTGCTTCCACTTCATCAGTAAGTTCCTCCCTATTGGTGAGGACCAGGTCCAAGATAGGTGATCCCCTTGTTGGTTCTTCCACCTTCTGGGAAATGAAATTGTCAGCGAGGCAATGGAGGAATTTGTCAGACCTTAACACTCTTGGCAGAGTTGGAGTCCCAACAGATATCGGGGAAGTTGAAATCCCTATGATTACTATTTCTCTCTTTTTTAATGTTTGGTAATCTGCTCTAGTAAGGCATCATCCAAGCCTTCAGTCTGGCTTGGCGGTCTATAGCAGACACCCACAGGAAGGTCACTGTTGTTTCTCTCTCCTCAATTTTTACCCATATACTCTCAGTCTGCTTTTCATGCTCCATGTCATGGATTTCTTCACAAGTGTACACATCCTTTATATATAATGCTGCTCCTCCTCCCTTCCTGTTCGGTCTATTCCTTTTGAACAGGTTATACCCCTCAATTCCTACATGAAATTTGTTAAATTTAGCCTGCCCAGTGGCTGCAGGAAGCAGCTGGATGTAAATTGCACAGTGAATTGTGGGCAGGGCTCCTTTTGGTCTTTGGCTGCTGCCTTTCATGTCCGGTCGTGACACTCTGGTTGCTGTCTGTGGTTACTAGGCAGCTGTGATGATTCCTTTGGGCTGCAGTAGGTAAGCGACTTGCACTGTGGCTTATCACCCTGCCTATGAATGAAAGCCACCTGGAGTGCGCCTTCATAAAATGGTATGAGGGTGATGGTGGATGTCACCGTGGTCTTTCAGAGTTTTTTAAAAATAAAAAATAGGCTGGTCTCTTTGGAGCAATTAAATCATTTCAAGTAAAAAATCTTTCCCAACCCCCTTCCCCGCTGTGGGCCTCCCATCCTTTCAAAATTAAACGCGACTGATGTCTTCTGTTGATTTGCTGGTGTGCCTCCTCTCCCTGACTGCATTCACATCCAGGCGGTGCTCTTTTACCATTTGACAGCCATGGCTTCCCCCAAAGAAATCCTGGGAACTGTAGTTAGTTCAGGGTGTTGTCAATTGCACCTCTTGGAGGCAGTTTCCTAACTACTCTCAGCTCCCTTAACGAACTACAGTTCCCAGGATTCTTGGGTGGGGGGTGGAGCCTTGACTTTTAAAATGGTGAAAGGGTGCTTTCACTCTATAGTGTAGATGTGCCCCATTTTACAGTAGTCCATACAATGACAGCTATGTTAACATAGTGTGCTATTAGTTTCTGTTGGTTGGGTCTGTACATAAAGTCAAATACCCCACAAGGATCACATCCCTAGTACTTACCTCTGTGGCTTTGTAGATTTGGCAGTTCAAGTGTGGAACATTGGTACTGGCAGTGTAGAACATGCCCACTGGCAAATCTCAGTTTGTTTGTTTTTTAAAGATGACTGTTTTAGTACTTAAGATTGTGGAGGGGAGAGTCTCAGCAGAATTTTCAGTGATTAGTGGGTGGGACCAGTGCTCATTATAACTCTTTGCCTCTCCTCTGTGATTGACAGAAGGTTAATTTGGATTCAAGTCACATCATATTTATAATTTCATTGTGAGTTGAAATAATTCATTTTCTTGGTGCAGAATTTGCATTTCACTGAAACAGATTTCCTTTTTAATTGTCTACGCCCTTCTTGTGGCTACTCCAGCACATGAGAGTGTGTTTGTTCAGATTTTGGGAATAACGTGCTATATACTCAGTGGCATAGTGCTACCCGTGCCCATGGCAAGAGCTTGGGTGCCCCCCCCCAAAAAACAGGGATGGAGGTAAACTGGGAGATGAAGCCTCCACCTGGCTCCATCAAGAGGAGACTTATGACCTATGAAGCTGCCATGCCTCAATCCTGCATTCCCCAACCCTGTGCTCTCCGGGTGTTACTGGACTATAACTCCTACCAGCTGCACCTAGCATGGCCCAGTGGCCAAGGAGGATGTGCCCCCTTACAGATTAAAAAAAACACAAACATGTTCAGACAGAAAGTCCTTCTCTCTGACTTCCTAGTTTTCTGTTTTGTTTTTTAAATGCATGGGGGTTATTCAAACCGTAACCCATCTACCTGTGTGGTGTAGCAGTACATCCCAGGAGAAGCTGTGCCATTTGGTCTGCCTGGCTTCCACTCGACTCATTTTCAAACTTTCACTCTGAAACTTTGTTTGAGGAAATCCCCTGTGCAAGTCGCTTTCTCTAGCTTGTGCTGGCCTCAACTTGCACAGCAGACAGGGAGAATTTGTTGTGCTGACCCTGAAAAAATTGGGACATTCTGCAGCTTCCCAACTCATGACTAGTGTTCAACTCCGAAGGCCCTGGTTGCATTACTCATCTGGAAGCAGCCCAAGTATGGCCATAATTTTGATGAATGATTCATAAGCCAAGTGTTAGTCATGTCTGAGGAGGTAGCTGCTTAAGGTGGCCTTGAGGGCGCTTTGTTCCTTCTCCTTAAGTGAGAAGGCCCAGAGAAGTCACTGAGCGACAGGATGTTTCCCCAGAAGGGCTTCAGTCTCATTCACACATTGGGTTGGTCTGGGCTTTGTTGTTTTGAAGATGCAAGAATCACACGGCTGCTCCACCTCCCCTAGGGCTGTCTTATTTTGACTTGCAGTGACACTCCAGCAGCAGTTCTGGCGGGTGTTTTAATAGCCAGTATGTTTTGAAGTGGCAGTGCCAGAGATTGAACATGTAGTCTTTAGACATGCAAAATATCTTTCTGGGGGAAGGCAAGGAGGAGACAGCTCTCCCTCTCCCTCCCTCTCTCTCTCTCTCTCTCTCTCTCTCTCTCTCTCTCTCTCTCTCTCTCAAAAAACCAACAGAAACAGAGCTTTACTGTACAGGTTGGTGTTCTCCACAGTCTCTGAATTCTGTTGTAGTACATGAAAGGAATTCAGCATTGAGTTGTCTGTGTTGAAAATACCACAAGTCTCTCTGTTGGTTTTGCTGCAACAAACTAACATAGCTGCCCACCTGGAAATTAGGGAAATAGATCCTGGGTATGTGTGTGTGCATATTTTTAAAGTTACTGGACTGTATTTATTGACCATACCGTTTTTTTGTGGTTTTCCAATGATGTTTTCTTTATAGCTTTGTTGTCTTCTGTCTGAAAAATTAAACGGATAGAGAGGAGAGAAGTGGGGAGAGTCTTGTAAGAGTGGGTGGGTGTCAACAAACCCTTCTGCAGTATTGAAACAAAGCAATTAGATAAATTTCCCGAACATCGTCAGGATATGTGGGGGGAGGGAATAGATCCACTATCAAGATTGGATTCAAGGCTCACCCTGAGCAGCTGTTATATCTTGTTCCAGGTGAAAGTGAGTTTTAATTCTTGAATTGCTGCACCATTTGCTTTCTCTAGGGACCCAAATCACAATCCCTTTATGAAATTTGTTGTTGTTGTTGTTGTTTAAAAAATTGTACACTTTGCCCATTCAGCCGCATTCTCTGGGTGGTTCACAGTTTAAAATCATTAAATATAAATGCAGCAGTTAACATCTGTATCCAGCTAAGTTCTAATTAGAGTAGACCCACTGAAATTAATGGGCCTGCATTAATTAAATTTGTTAACAAATTAATTAAATGGGTGTACTCTGAGTAGGGCTAGCATTGGATCCAACCCTGTGTATGGCCAAATGAGGTTTCAGGCTAGGCTAGGCTTTCTGATACATCTTTGTCCTGATGCTTTGGTGTTTATTGGTCAAAAGAACATACATAAAGTATATCCCAGCTCAATGAGGTCTTTGGTCCATCATTATAGTTGTTGTTGCTATTATTGTTTATTATTATTTATACTTGTTGGTTGCTTGTTACCCAAAGGTCTCTAAGAGACTTTCAACACATTTAAAAACACTACTATAAATTCACTATGCCATATAACAAACCTCAGAATACCATGGAAGAGCCAGGGCTCAGTTGCGGAGCATCCACATTGCATGTTGAAGGTCCCAGGTTCATTCTCTGGAATCTCCAGGTGGGGCTGGGAAGGTCCACTCGCTGCCCAGGCTCCCATCCCAAATTCCACAGCAGAGGCTCTCATGAGAGAGTAGAGATGTGAAGGCCCTGGAAAGAATTCAATCTCCACTGCCCCAAAATCTCCCTCTGCACCCCTCCCCCCAAAAGAAGGAAGATTTGGGGGGGATGCATTGGGGATGGGTGGGATTATGAAATATTTTCTTTTGGAACGGTGAGCAAAATGTTAAGGCAAGGTGTCCAAATGATTTCTAGAACTATGCAGCAGGGAGACCTTTATGTAAGACTGTGGACAGTATCAGATAATTACAGATCATTACTGAGAGTACAACTCTCAAATGCAAGCGCAAAATGCAATTTCTGCAATTTCTGCCATTGTCACAAGGGAAGGAAAGTTTCTTCTAGAAAAACCAGGGGTGGGGGTGGGAAGCTTGACAATTTCTGTAAATTTTACATCTCTACGTGGAGAGTAAGAAAGCTTTTCTCAAGACTTGCAATGGTGCAGGGCAGGCTATAGGTACAGAACGCCAAAGTGAGTTTGAGAACTGCATCAAGGATTTGAGACTATACAAGAGCTGCAAATGTGTCTCGACGATTAGCTGCTCCCCTTCTGCCAGCTATTAAAGGCAAGATGTGGCCTGCTCACTCGCAAGGCTCTTTCCTCCTATGGCACCGGAGCACTTGGAGGCATGCACTCCTCCAAATGGGATCATGGGTCTGCTCCCAGTGGTGGAGGCGACTGAGTCTTTGTCAGCAGGACAGAGGTCATCCCCCATGACTCCTCCTCCTCCTCCGCCTCCTCTCGGCTGGTTGACATCTTTGGTCATTGCTAGGGAATCTCACAGTTCCCTGGCTGGTGGCAGAATAGGGATCCAGCAGGATGGTCTCCCCTTTCATGCCCTTGAAAGGTGTAGAAGCAGGGCACCCATCCTCCCTCCCAGGCCCCAACCCCAGTCCTAAGGCAACTGGGATTGTGGGGTCACATCACCCTCAAACCCTGAGGAGCCGCTGCCAGTCGATGGATCAATGACCCAATCTAGTATAAGGCAGATTCCTATGTTCCTAAGCATGCTCTGCTTGGACTGAGTCCTGCTGCTTCCTTCTGGGGGAAACTGCTCTTCAGCACTCAGTTGGAGCAAATGACAATTCAGGTTTCTCATGAATTGCCTTTTGTTCCATTCAGTTGCTGAAGAGCAGGTTTTGCCTTGGAAAGGAGCAGGGCAAGGGGAAAGCCCCTCAGACCTGTGCCTAGAACACGTGGGTCAAGCAGAAAACCACTTTGACCTGTGCTTTCTATGCACAGAAGTGTGGATGAGCCCTATGTGGCAGAAGCTGTCCAGCATCTCAGCTGCATCTTTGTCAACTCTGCTTCCTGAGTTGAGCTTCCGGAATTGGGGGACGTTCGTGTGCCAGTGCTGAGCACTGATTGTGTGGAACCTTCTGCATGCAAAGCTTGTTCTTTACCTCTGAGCTGTGGAGGTTGCTCTGTCCTTTGCAGCCACACTCCCCACATCCCCGGCCAATCCCCTGAGTTCCCATGTGTGCGACGTGAACATTTTCTTCCACAATAAAGTGAGTAATAGCCTGCCCCTCCCCAGCTTGCTACTCTCTGCTGTGTCGCACATGGGGCTTCAGAGGAGTTACGTTGCAAATTGCTTGTTTCTGAACAAGCTTGCTTTTGAACAGTGTATTCTTAGTTCTGCAGTGACTCAGGCAGGCAGCACCTTGGGGAAGAAAGGAGAAGCGAATGGAGAGGAGAAGCATCTCAGGTGATGGTGGAAGGCTGTGGGTGGGCAGTGAAGCAAGTGGGCCTTTGGCACTGACGTTTGGAGTTGTGGGGACTTAGCGTGCCTTCAGCTCCCTGGGAGCCAAAGCTCATAAGCAGTACAGGGTGCCTTGCTGTCAGCGCTCCATAATTATGATATGCTAGCCCACGCTGTGATTTACACTTCAAATTTCCTTTTTCTTTTCAGCCACTCTACAACCAACCCTCAGACACAAGGCAATACCATGAGAACATTAAAATGTAAGTACATGGCAATAAAGTCCTCTTCCATCTCTTTCTCTCGACCCCCTCCCCGCCTTCCTTTCAAAGGTCTGTGCATTAGTGAGATTAAGGCAGGGGGAGAAAGAGATTCTTTGCCCTTCCTGCCTCAAATCTCTTCCTGCGCAGCCGAGACAGAAAAGCAGGAGGGGACATCTCTCCTGTTTGCCCTCGTGCTGCGTTTCCTGCTTTTGAGGCTTGAAGCAGCAAAATGTCCTAAGTGGTTTGTCATTTGGAGTCAGCAGAGAGATGGAGCAGGGGTGGCTGGAGTGTTGTGGGTAATTGCTGTGGAAGGTGAGGGTGGGGTGAGGGAGGAAAACAGGAAGGGGTGTGATGAGAAGGAAATTGGGGGACGTTCGTGTGCCTGTGTTTGGAAGGGAGATTTGAAACGACCTGAAGATTCATGGCAATTTTTCACCATCCCTGAGCAGTTCAGCAAACAGGATTCTGCACTTGCACAGAGCTTGTTTGGGGTGTCTGTAAAGGATCCTGCACTAGACATGGGAGCAAGGTGGCTTTGGTCAGCACAGCCAGAAGATTGGGATGAGGGGAGTGAGGCCAGGTCCCTTGGTGCTCAGGTCAGAAATTCCAACCTGACCCAGAAGTTATCCTGAAGTGAAGCCTTGCAACTTAAGTCTAGTTTCCTGTCCTTCCCCCAAAGAGAGCACAACCACAGTGTGTCATCTTACAGCAGATCAGGTGAGGGTTTTGAGTTGGTGTAGATCATCAGGCTTCCTCGACCTGGCCACGTCTGGATGTTTTGGACTAGAACTCCCATCATGCCTGATCTCTGGCCATGCTGGCTGGGGCTGATGAGAGTTGCTGTCCAACGAAGTCCACTGAGTGCCATGCTTTGGAAGATTGAGCCAAACTGTAGCGAAGGGTGTGTGTAAAAGAGAGAAACAGACAGACAGAGAGGAGGGGAGGGAGCTGGGAGCACTGTGCTTTATCTCTGTTGTTCTGGTTCCATCATTGCATTAATAGTTTGGCTTTCCTGATACATACTTGGTGTTTGAAGCAAAGGAAAGGGTGGCACCTTCCATGTACAGAAGCTGACAGAACTGGCAAGTGACAGGAGAATACGCTCAGTCGTACTGAGAGCAGCAGGCTAACATAGAGGCCACATGGCAGGCTGTGTGCGAGATGCATCTCTGTCTTCCTGCCACTGCCACCCCTCAGCTCCCGCTGCTTGAGTCAGCTGCCTCGCTTTCCTGAACAGTTGTGCTGGCCCTGCTTTGGCTATAATGCTCCCTGGATCTGTTCATTATTGTGGGGACTTTTAATGTTCTCCCTGGTGTTTTGTTATTAGCTTTGGGTTGGGATGGCTGACGGAGTGCCAATATGTGTTTTTGGAAGGCTGGGAGTTGTTGGGCTGGATGCTGACATTCACACAGCAGTGGGCAGAAGGAGGTTGGGCTTCCATGATGGGAGAAGGACAACTGTGAGGGCCTTTCTTCCGCCTCATCTGGGGCGGCCTAGTAGGCTTGTTGGCAGCCTCCTGCGTTTGTGGGTGCTGCAGGTTAATGTTACGCCACCAATAATAAGATAATAAAATCCAGGAATTGATCCAGAATAAGCAAAACTATTTCTGCCATGCATCACCAGCTGGAGGAGGTGGGAGAGGTCTCCTGTTGTGGACCTACAGATTTCAAACCTCGCTGCAGCCAAGCCTGGAGAGGTGGGGTGAAGGAACAAACCAGCCCCCTGCTCAAGTTCTCTAGTTCCCAGGTTTTGAGCGCTTCCCCTTCAGGCGGTGTGTATGTGAGACAGTACTGGAGTTCTTTTGGTGCACCAGATGCCATGCTGCCCAGGAGGCTCCTCTGCCAGAGCTGGCCAGGGTGGTCTTCGGTGTGGCATTGCATTTCCTATATTTATATTCTTCATGCCTTCCATCATAGATCCCAAGGTGGCATATACCAGGTACTGACCAGATCCACACCCACTTAGCTTTAGCAGGGTGGCAGCTCCTTATGCCTTCATGCCAGGGGTAGGCAACCTAAGGTCTGTGGGCTGGATCCGGCCCAATCGCCTTCTCAGTCCGGCCCACGGACGATCGGGGAATCAGTGTGTTTTTACATGAGTAGAATGTGTCCTTTTATTTAAAATGCACCTCTGGGTTATTTGTGGGGCATAGGAATTCATTCATTCCCCCCCCAAAAAATATAATCCGGCCCACCACATGGTCTGAGGGAGGGTGGACCGGCCCACAGCTGAAAAAGGTTGCTGACCCCTGCTTCATGCCATATCCTGGGACCCTGAGATACTGGTGCTGAGGCAGTGTGCATGCCCTTTCCCACCCCCACCCCCAGACCCTGATAGGTGCAGCTCAGGATTTAAAGGCCATTTGTCACAGTCCTTGCGTGTTTCCTAGTGGCTCACCTCATTGGATAGCTTAAATACGGTTCTTGTCAGCTGTGGGTGGCTGCCCTGGCATTCAGGAACGCACTGAGGGGAACATGATGGTAATGTATATCCTCTGTGGTCCCCTCTGGAGGGCTGTCCCTTGCCTGCTCAGCCACAGTGCAGCTAGAGTGTAATGCTATCGCCCTAAGAACAGCCACAGCAGACTTGCATTGCTGCCCGGAGGCTGTCAGCCCAAGCCAGTGAGTGAGGAGATAAAATCGGAATGGACTGCTGGGTTGGCATTTGTGGCCCTATGCATCTGAGACTTGGCACAGCAAACCTGGAGGGGAACAAACACCAGAAACAGCATTGAAGACTGCGAGAAGCCCTTGCCAGCCCCCAACCTCCTTTTGCCTCTTATCTTTGGCTTCTGCGGTCTCAGTGCCGCACAACTAACAAGGACTAGGAACTTGTCTCTCTGTGTGTTTAACTAAAATGAAAGAAACCATAGGGTTGTATCCAAATACGTTTTACTCAGTGAAGTTAGCCATCTCCGCCAGTTTTAATGGGCATACTCTTGTGTATGGCTAATGTTACCCTCGGAAGGTAGCCCATCCCTGATTTAAGTCATGCAATCAATTCTGAGGTTCCCCAGGGAGCCTTTGAGCCCAGAAACTCCTTGTCCTCCTATCTGTTCCCTCTCCTTCCTTCTCCTCTCCTTCCACTGCTACCAAGGTACGCCGTTGTTGCATTTTTGTGGGCCTGGAGATGTGATGATGAGTCTCCATTCTGGCATGTCATTCTTAACAATTGGCCCCATAAGGCTGCCCTCTCTTCCTGTGCACAGTGTGCCCTTTTGATCCACGTAACCAATGCCTGGATGTTTAATGTTTCTGCCTTTTAACAGTGCACAGTTAAAATTAATTTCATGCCCCAGTTCATTCCTGCATCTGCAGTTTCAGGAGCTTCTAAATCATTGCATTCAGCTCCCTGGGAGACCAAGATGCAGTGTGGCTTAAAGAGCTTCACTGTGACTTTGTACATTAGCTGTGGTGGTAACACAAGAAGCTGCCTTAATGTAAAATCTGGCCTCTAGTGAGTCCAGCCCAGCTTTGACACTGTTTTGACTTTCAGTGGCTCTCCCAGACCTTAGGCAGAGAGAGGCCTTTCCCTTCCTTGTAGCAGAAATTGGGTTCAGGGGAATGCCTGCCTAAACAGGTATGTCTTTGGGAGCTGGCGGAATGCCAGCTCTGATGGAGCCTCATCGGTATTGGCATCCTACCAGCTCCTGAAGACTCATCTGTTTAGGCAGGTGGTCCCCTGAGCTGATTTTATTGATCTCGCTGTTCTTTCCAAACTGTTGGGCTTTTTGATTGATAGTTTTATTGTATATTTTAATTAAGGATGTTTTGATTCCCCGGTGTATGGCTATTGTTAATTTTAATTATATCTTGATTTTAGAGTTGTAAACTGCTTTGAAGCCATTTTTGGCATGTAGCCGGGGCAGTGTATAAATTAATAAACAAATAACATGGGATCCTTTAGCACAAGGATGGGAAACCCGTGGCCCTCCACACATTGTCAGATTCCAGCTCATGTCACCCAGGCTGAGGCTGATGGAAGTTAATGTCCAGCATATGAAGAGCCACCTGGCTTTGCATTGTCCACCCTGAGTGGCAGCTCTTCTCCAGGGCTTCAGGCAGGAGTCTCTTCCAGCCCCACCTGGAGATGCCAGTAGGGATTGAACCTTCTGCTTCCCACTGCTACCAACCCCTCCTTGGCTTCAGCTTCAAATGCCTTTAGCCTGGAGTGACCCTAATGAATCTGCACCGGTAAGAGCTGGGCTATAAAAGGATTGCATTTCTACTGTTTTCAATTATTAAAATCTTGCTTTTGGAGGCTCTCTCCTTCTTTGACCTTTTTGCCTCCTCTTCTCTGTAATACGCTCTGCTTCATGCTGAAGGTATGCAGCAAGTTGCCAAGGTGGCCACATACTAGTATAGTCTTCTTGGGGGCTTGATTCCCTTTCCCCTTTTAAACACAGCTGGCAACCTCCTCAATTAAAAATTCTCCCCACGTCCCTTTTCTGCTCCCTAGCATTCAGAGTTCCCCATTCCGTTATTGTGAGCTTGCAAGAAAGTGTTTGGATGAATTATTTAAATGCTTGAGAAGCATGTTGCTGGCCTTGGTGGTTTCCTTCTCCCTCAACCCCTGTCTCCCAATACTATGTACCATTCCCTCTCCCCTGCCCCACCTCAACCCAAGTGGATGAAGTACCAAGAACTGTGGCGAGCAAAGTATGAGTAGGAATATAGGAAGCTGTTTTACAACAGGTCCTTCTACCTGTCCCTCTAGCTGAGGGGTAGTCAACCCGGTGCTTTCCAGATTTTGCTGAACTACATCTCCCATCATCCCTGGCATAGGGACGTAGGAAGCTGCCTCATATGGAGTCCGATTCTTGGTCCACCTAGCTCAGTGTTGTCTACACTGATTGGCAGTAGCTCTCCAGGGATTGAGAGGGGAGGCATTCCCAACTCTAGCTGGAGATGCCAGGGATTGAACCTGGCACCTTCTGCTCGCAAAGCAGGTTCTCTTCCACAGAGCCACACCCTTTCCGCATATTCTATGAGACCAACACAAAGGGCTGGACCATTGGCCAGGCTGGCTGGGGCTGGTGGGAATTGGGAGCCCAGTAGTATCTGGGGGGAGCCAGTTTGGCTTTGTGATCCTTCTTTAAACCAGAGATGCCAGGGGTTGCAATATGCAAACTCCTGCCACTGAGTTGCAGAGCACCTCTGACACACATGTTGGTGACTTGTGGAAGGCGGTTGTTAGTTCACCACACCTCAGCCACTGTGATGTCTCAGCAGAGTCTTCAGAGATTTCCTGCTCCAGCACAACAGCCTCTTCCAGAGTCCCAGTTACGGGAAAACTCCTATGCCACACAGCTAAAAGTACCGAAGTGTTTCTGGTCTCCAGACACAAGACAAAGCTGAACACTGCTATCTACTATATACAGATCTTCTGGTCTCTGTAGTAAAGATACATAGGTACAGAGAGATCCGCTAACACTGTCACCATGCTAGCTAACGCTGCTCTGTAAAACTCACAGCCTCTTCCCCAGACTCTCACAGATTCAGAGTCAGACCCTGACGGCAAACAGGGCAGCACCAGGATTTGCATCAGGACCCCCATGCATACAAGGACATAATGAAGGCAATGCCCTAGAGACCATTATACCTATCTCTGCATTCTTGAACCAAAGGGAAGGTGAATGACTTAGCAAGTCGTACACTCAAACTCTGCTCTGTTGCTGTGGTAACCCAGTGCAACTCAGAACATCCAGCAGCTTGGGGATGTGCTAACTCAAGACATTGACCAAGCACCCATGGATCACATTATACCACCAACACACATATAAACCTTTGAACTGAGAATTAAGCTTCTTCTCTAAAATGCAAACCAAATGAAATTACTCTCTGTTCCTGTTTACTGGGGCTGCCTCATTCCATCCAAACCCGCCAGCACAAATCTCTTCCTAGACTGGAAGGGCAAGGGCAAGTGGGTTGCTCCTCTTCAGCTCCCGGGCATCTCCTTCTGTTTTATTTCTGCCATCTGAACCGCCGGCCCTACTTGGTCCCCTTCTTTCCGTTCCCCTTTGCCAAGCTCGCTGCTGATGTTGATCCTGGCTTTTGGATGAGTCAAAAGGCTTCCTGTGTAATGTAATACCTGCGATAAAAGTTTGTGACCACCTAACAGACATGCTTTTGTCTCTCTCTTGGCTCCGGCTTCGTCTCAGGAAAGCTGGCCTCTCTTATATCTCCGCTGCCTTCATCTCTCTCCTTTCCCCCGCCAGCCACTCCCTGGCTTTGGGGTTTTTAATCTACGTGCAGCATACGTTTACACAATATACTGAAGCTGTTAACCCCCCTGGAGGCTGGCCAGAGATATTCAGGTGGCTGTGGGCCAGGGAATACAAAACACCAAACTTCTTTCACAGACTCCTTTTCCAAAGAGCTTGGAACTGTGCCCGATGAGAGCGTTAAGGTGGAATTGTTCTCTTTGCCCAGTGGCTTTTAAGCAGAGGGAATAAACTTTGCTTATGCTGGCTATTGACCCTACAGACGTTTCACGCAGAAGCTAGTGCTCCTCAGGAAGGCAAGTAGGTGGACCTGCAACCCTACAGATATTGTTGGAAGGCTGCAGGATCCCTATCTCTGATGTAAGGCACTCCAAGGTTTGAACCAGGAGCTTACCCAGAATTGTGCTTGCCCAGGACCCTCTTTTTAGGCTGTGAAGGGAATCTGGGTGTGCAGCATCAGCCTCTGCTGTGGGCAAGCGGCATGTCCAGCCCAAGTCCAAGTAGGAGGAGCCTGGTCATGCTGCGTTGGCCAAAGCTAGTCCCCTTGCCCCACGGCAAATAAACCTGATTTCCCTTGTTTTGCTCTCAGTCTCCAGTTCCTTCCTCTTCATATATTATTGCCTTTTGAATTTTAGATTGTAAGTGTCTTTATGCAGAGACCTCCCCTGTTACATTTTTGGAAATGGTACTAAATGAACTTCTAAATTTTTTAAAATGAAAGTCAGCTCCGAACCCTGCAGCTATCTTTTCATGCAGACAGCTTCCCATGGCAAAAGGGACAGCTGACATTTAAAAAGGCAAAGAAACAACAACCCTGTTACTTTTTATATGTAAGTACCCCTCAAGGTCTGGGGGATTTTTTTACAATTTATTTTTAATAAAGAGGAGCCCGTTAGAGCCAAAAATGTAACCTCTGCATTGCTTACGAAGGTGAGCTTCTGTTTGCTTAGCTTGGCCCCACCCTCTAGGACTCCCCAGCGCTTCTGCCATCTCTGATTTTCCTTCCCTTTTAATCGATGTAAACAGTTAGAAGATCGTTGCTGGGGAGGTGATGGCGCGTTGCAGTTCTGACCTTTCTAAAGTGCTGTTTGCAGTCGCTGAGCGCCTCTCCCACTGGTGTGTGTCGGTTCTTTACCTTCTGCCGGCTGCGCTGCAGCAGCCTCGCTTGCTTGCTATGCCTCCAGGGACCGCGACATGTGCTTCCTCCGATACATGGCCCGAATTAACCTTCTCGCAAACGGTTTCTAAGTAACGGCAGTGGCACGTAGCGAGGACTGGCTGCGAAGCACACCAATGCTCACAGGAGCCTTTTGAAGCGGAGTGGGATCCGCAGAGTTCCCCCTCCCTCGCACAAGGCGTGGTGGGGTGCAGAAGGTAAGGAAACCAAGGCAGCCCAGCCCCTTTGTAAACGCTTTGCAGCTTTCGAAACTCTTTGCTGCCTTTGCAAATGCACAGAGCCAGCTCAGCCTCGCTCACTCCTCCATATTAACCTCCTTGGGGGTCCAGCAAAACTGAATAATTGAGGCAGGTATTGTAAAGCCCTTTTGATTTGCTTGGAGTCTCTGTGTTACGGCTTCCTGGTCTCCTGCATTGCTCTCAGATTGGGCCAGCAGTTCCCAAGGCTTTTGAAAAAGATTGTTATTGACTATTTCAACTGTCTTGCCCAGAAGGGAGAAGGTGAGGCTGCTGGGATGGTCTTCTACTCCCTCTCCCGCTGTCTTTCTCTCTCTGCCCCCCCCCCACTTTTGCAGCTACTCCCTTGTGCACGTAAAGAGCACCAGAAGCCCTTCTCCTTAACCTCAGGGGTTTGATTTCTGGTGTGGTACCTTTGGCACACGTGGGAAGGCCCTTCACAGATGACCGTCCTTAAGGAGGGCAGAACAGGAGGAGCTCACCTTTGCTGTTGCCTCATTGCACCGAGTGCTTAATTGGGTTGTTGCTTTGTGGTTTTTGCACAATTCCAACGAGGTTTTCTTATTCATCTTATGTATTACTACCGTATTTTTCGCCCCATAGGACGCACCAGCCCATAGGACGCACCAAGTTTTTTTGGGGGGGAAATAAAGGGGGAAAAAATTATTTCCCCCCCAGGCGATTGTGGGGCCGGCAGCGGGGAGACGCGCTGCGCCTCCCAGCTGTCCCCGGAGCTTGCGGGGCAGGCAGCGGGGAGAAGCACGCGTCTTCCCGCCGTCAGCCTCCAAACCACATCGGGAGACAGCGGGATGGCGGTGTTCCGCCTCCCCGCTGTCCCCCGATGTTGTGGGGCTAGCGCTGCGGCTCTCCTGAAGCCTGGAGAGCGAGAGGGGTCGGTGCACACCGACCCCTCTTGCTCTCCAGGCTTCAGCGAAAGCCTGCATTCGCCCCATAGGACGCACACACATTTCCCCTTCATTTTTGGAGGGGAAAAAGTGCGTCCTATGGGGCGAAAAATACGGTACATTTATATCCCACCTTTTTGCCAAGGAGCTCAAAGGGGTGTACCTGACACTCTCCTTCTTCATTTTATCCTCACCACAAGCGTGTGAGGTGGTTCTGGCCGAGAAACAGTGACTGGACCAAAGTCACTCAGTGAGTGTCACAGGTGAGTGGGGATTTGAACCATGGCATTCAAGGGCTGAGTCTGACACTCTAACCACTAGGCAACACACCTACTGATGAAAACAAGATGGGAATAGGATCTGCTGAGCAATTAACTTTCACAAAAATATGCAACCACAATGGTATAGGGTGTTAAACTGGGTTCGCTCTCCATGAACATCTATTATTAGGATAAACACCCCTTAAACAAATAAGTTGTCATTCAATTTGATCTTTATTAGTTGCCTCATAATGAATTCTTATTTATTTATTGCATTTTGTACTCCACTTTTTCAAAGTAGTTTCCCAACCATTTTGTACTCACAACCACCCTGGGAGATATGTTTGGTTGAGAGATGACGACTGGAAAAAGTCAATTGATGAGCTTTCTGGCTGAGTTGAGGCTCCCCACTCCTGGTCAGCTAAATTTGGCAGGTGGGAGGGGTCACCCATCTGTCAATCACCTGACATTGGGTGATGCTGTGCTTTGAAGCCCCATTTGTTGGGATTTCAAAGCACAGGATGGGAAAATTGGAGATTTAAAGGAGCAGTGCAGGGCTATTTGAAAGATTTTGGGAAGCTGCCTTGTGGTGTTCCATTAAACTCACGATTCTCATAAGTTACAGGAGCAGTGAGAAGCTGCTTCAAAGAGCAATGCTGGGAGAGGGAAGTGGGAGTGTGCCTTGCTCCTGCAGAGCAACAGTGGGGAAATTAAGCTCCTGGTTGTTCCTTTCAGGTGCCACTCTTATCTGCCCCATATATGGCAGCAAGTGTAGAATGGGTGAGCATGACTTCCACCAAAATGACCTCACAGGCGAAATGGGGAGGCCCTAGCAGGCCGCCTTTCACCCGCGGACCTGAGATCCTCCAGCCTTGTGCTGCACCATTTTGGTTCTACACTTAGTATATACGTAGCACTTTCTCAGAGTCCTTTATAAAGATAACGTCTGTTATTCTTATGAGAGCCCTGCAGAATAGGGTGTTGTTATTATTCTCATGTGTTGGGGGGGTGTAGCTGAAATTTAATGGTTTTTCTAACTCACTGAGTAAGTTGCTATCTGGGCTGAGACTCGAACCTGGGACATTCAGTTTATCTCCCCAAACCACTGCATGATACCAGGAACTAAGCCTGGGGTCCAGAGGCTGGCTGCCCAGACCTAAAGATCTGCCATTTATTATTTTTATTTAATAAATTTGTATACCACACTTCATCTGAAGATCTCAGGGTGGTTCACAGCGTAGCAATACAATATAAAAACACAAACAAAATACATAAGAAAAACAAGAAGAAAAACAAACCATTAACACCCCCTCCCCCCACCCCTCCCACAAGCACATTTAAAAGGCTATAGGTTGTTGACCAGCCAAAGGCCTGGTTGAAGAGGAGTGTTTTCACCTAGCGCCTAAAGAGATGTAATGAAGGTGCCAGTTGAGCCTTCTTGGGGAGAGCATTCCATGAGCGGGCGGGCCATCACAGAAAAGGCCGTCCTCACGTTGTCACCCTCTGGACCTCTCGTGGAGGAGGCACACGCAGAAGAGTATCAGATGTTGATCTCAGGTCCCGGTCAGTTCATATAGGAAGAGGTGGTCCTGAGCCATTTAAGACTTTATAGGTCAAAATCAACACTTTGAGTCGGGCCCAGAAACTAACGGGCAGCCAGTGCAGTCAGACCAGCATCGGTGTAATACACTCAAACCATCTTACCACAGTGAGGCACACCTGGCTACCAAATTCTACACCAGCTGAAGTTTCCAAACCATCTTCAGAGGTGTTACTGTTGTTGTTACTAGAAATAAAAATTTTGTTCTGGCCTTTCTGCTGAAGGAACCCAGGGCAACAAGCATGAAGTTTATAGGGAAGGGCTTGTGGGCATTGCCATACTGCTGCTGTTTAGCATTCAGTGACTCACAGTTGTTGCCCCCCCCCCCAAGAAAAGCTTGTTTGTTGCTCCCACCATGAGATCTAGAAACATGCATGTAAAATAAATCAAGCTGGAGCGTTGTGGTACTTAATTAAATTGCAGAGGCAGATGCAGTTCCAAACAGCAGCGGAGGGGTGATGTTCTGTTGTTGTTTTTAAGCATACCAGATCAAAACGGAGCAGACTGCTTTGTAATGGAATTGTTTAATGGTGGACCTGCTTCTTCTCTTGCCCTTCTTGCTGGCTGTAATTGGGTTAACCACAGAGGACTCTCCCTCTGCTTTTCCCTTTGCTTAAAGGGGTAGAGGGTTTTTGATTCAGAGGGTCAGCTCCTGTTTCCAGTTGAAAGGAGGAAGCTGCCACCCTGCCAAGCAATACCTTGGAAATTGTGTCCTATTTTTACATCAAAGCCTTTGCAGCCAAACTGGAGAAAATGGGGCTCAATATGGCCATTGTTTGGGAACCTGGTGTTAGCTTGTCACCTCATGTAGCTGGTTAAAAAAAGGCCACTTCCACAAAGTATGTATGTACCTGTCCTGGCTAACCGTTTGAGTCTACTAGGGCACAAAGGGAGGCTTGGAGTGGGCTCAGCTTTGGTGAGAGTCACACAGCTGTGGAAACAGATACCAACATAGGAAAGGTAGATTTTGATCGGATGGTCTCTGGCCCCCCGCAACTGAAAAGTCATATGCCCCAGGTTGGCCTGATGATTTTCAGAGCTCAGTCAATTAAGCAAAGTCACAGGGAATCTAAAGGGCTATTGCAGCACGTAACTTCGCTCGCTTGCACGGTCATCTGCTTTGAGGCACACTTATTCTTGGGTTGCACCAGCTGGTTCCTGGGTGGCATTGAAGGCAAATGGGTTGCCCTGCCTTCAGCACAAAGAGATTTAGATTTATGTGAGGATTGACCAGGCAAAATTTTGGTCACATGCAAATATCTGCAGCTTGTCTTCACTTTAAATATGTGCTTGTTTTATACCAGTTCAGCAGTCTTAGCTTCCCCTAAAGATTTCTGGTAATGGTAGTTTGCTGAGAGTGTTGTTAGAGAATCCTAATTTTCCTCTCCTGAAAATGCTACTATTCCCACGATTCTATGAATGACAGTTTATCTAAGTTATTATATAAAAGTAATATATAGCAGTTGTTTGTTATACTGTATAAGAATTATATTCATCAATTTAAAATGTGAATATATATTGTGTTTTATAGGTTGTATGCACTATATTTTATGTGTGTGTATAATATATTAATAATTATTGTAGTAATGCAAGTTTGTGGTGTAGAGGTACACAGCAGTTCCTTCAAAACCATAGTGTAGATGTACACTTCTATTGTAGCTGCTCAATGAAGTTCCTGCAAAAAGAACTTCATTCAAATAGCCTTTTGTACTCTGTTGGGTTCAGCTATCCATCAACATGTTGTGAACTGCCCTGAGATCTACGGATGAAGCGTGGTATACAAATTTAATAAATAATAAAAATAATAACACTGAAGTTGTGCTGGGAAATTTTCTTCAGGTTGTCTGTAATTCCAAAGGACTTGTGTTTTTTCCCACCTTCGTGTGAACCGTCTATATAAGCAGTTTGCATGTGACAGGTACCTGTAGGTGCTCAGTTAAACTTCTGCAGCTGTTTAAAACGTGGGCCAGAGAAAATGCTGCTGGAACCTTCTCTGCATGGTTTGGAAGCATGTAAGTGCCTCTTGAGGATCATACCATGGAGAAAACTCAGTGTGAACAATTACCTTGCAGACTGATGCTAGAACTGTGTGTGTGCGAGAGAGAGATGGAGAGGGAGAAGGAGAGAGAGGCACTTTAACAGAATCTTACCTTTTCTTCTCCTTTGCAGAAACCAGGCAATGCGGAAGAAGTTGATCTTATACTTCAAGAGGAGAAATCATGCTCGCAAGCAGTGGGTAAGTGATGCCCCATTGGCTTCTGTGGGACTCCTTTGAAAAACAAACATATCCAGGATGGAGTTCTATTGGCAACTCATGTATGCAGATCCTGGAGGATGCAGCTTCACCCCCACTGTGGCACTGAGATGCGTTGATCTGCAGGGGAGAAGAGTGCTTAGGAAAGAAGTAGGTGGTAGCCAATGTCGATCCCTGGGGAAGGAAGTCTGATGCAGAGCAGGTCAGACGAGGTAGATGGAGAGGGCAAGGGGAAATGGACAGGTAGAGAAAGCAGGTGGAGGGGAGTTTTGCTTTTTTGAAATAACCAGACTGTATTTAAGTTAAGTGTTTAAGGAAGGGGCATAGCTAAAACTGGAAGGATTTGGTGCTGTAAATGAGCACTGCTACCGGGAGAATAAAGTGGGGTCATTAGGTCAACAATCCATGCAAATGATTCCCCCCCCATTTTCTGTTTACACTGCTTGTTTGTGAGGAGGCACCCTCCTTGGCGAGCTACCCAGAACCTTGTTCGTGTTCTGGATTCAGCGCCCCCTTGAGGAACCAAAGGGAATCCAGGCCGTGCAATAACAGCCTGTGTGATTGGCAGGCAACATGATGTCTTTGGATTGGTCATCCCTGGGTTAAATTGCAGGGGGGTTGCCTGGTCAGCTGAGTAGGACCCTTTGCCGCCTGTGCTTAAGGCCCCAGCTGCCACCTGTTTTGAGTTCCTTCGGCTTTCAGTTTCTCCGAACCCTTCAAGCCATCGGTGGCTCCTGGCCACAATAGGTATGCTCTGCCTCCACTGTTGCACTATGCTCTGAATGCCAGTTCCTGGGAATCACAAGAGGAGAAAGCACTGAGGTTCTCCTTGCAGGCTTCCTATAGGCATCTGCTTGGCCATTGTAAGAATTGGATGCTGGGCTGGATGAGCTTTTAACCTGATGCAGTAGGACTCTTCTTGTGTTCTTAAGCCTAGATCTGGGTACAGCTTCTGAAGAATCTGGCCAGGTCCTTGCAGCCTTTTACTCATAGATCCTAGCAGTACTGACTGAGTCATGCCAGTATCTTAAATGTTTTGACAAGATGCATAACTGGGGTCTGTTCCACTTTCTGCCGCTACTTCTAAAGCTCTTTGGAAGTTATTTTGAAATCATCATTCTAAAGGGATTACAGTTCAGAGCTTAACTAGTTAGCAGAGGAGATGCTGTTTGGCTGGAACACTCCTTTTGTCAGATGGATGCTTGGTGTTTCAAGGTACTGAGCTAAAGTGACTGAATCCTCAGCCGGATTAATTGGGAGCTCGAACTTGAATCTCTTTATATTTCTCTTCCTGGCTGAGCATCAAGCACAGCTGAAGCAGAGCAGCACTTTGTTCTTGGCTGGATCTAGACCTGTTTCAAGAAGCCCCTAAGCTGTTGCTAAAATGAAAGGGTTGACTCTGTTTTGCAAAGAAACCACCCCTCTTTCAAATTCAGGCACTTTATCACTAGGGCTATGAAGCAGAGAAATGACCAGGTGCTGCTTGTTTCATTTTGGGCAGGCCAAACTTTCCTACCTGGGCATTTGGGGCTATAGTGACTTAATCCTGTCCTGTGCTGCTCTCTGAGTTGCTGTCAATCTGGTCTTTGTTTCTTTATGGCAGGCAAAGAACCTGTGACCCTCCCAGGTGTTACTGGACTCCCAGTTCCCATCAGCTCCTGCTAACGTGCGCAGTGGTCAGGGATGATGGGAGTTTTGAGACTGTTTTGACCTCCGTGTGGTTACGGAGACAGCATACAAGTTGTGCCTTTGGCACGGTGTCCTCTGGTGAACTTCACAATAGAGTTTGCCCTGTGGGTCAGATTTCCCACAATATTCCCATGAGTGGACCCATACATCTTCCCAATCTGCCACCTGCAGAGGTTTATCCACACCTTGCATAATAGGAACTCTGGCCAAAGGAATATAAGAAGTTAGGGGGAGCCTGCTAGATCAGGCCAGTGGCCCATCTAGCCTTCCATACAGTGAACCAGATGCCTGTGGGAAGCCCGCAAGCAAGACCTGAGTGCAGCAGTGCTCTCCTGCAGTTTCCAGCAATTGGCATTCAAAGCATATTGCTGTTGGCCATGAAAAAGGAGCAGGAAAAGATGTGAGTGACAAGAAGCACCTAAGCAGAAAATGCCAATCTGCGTGCCCAGGCCATTGAGTGCTTGCCACGTAGAAAGCTGTTTTATTTATTTGGCACAGACTGTAGACATTGTGAAGGGAGCAGTGGTCTCTCAGGAATGTAAGGCTTGAGCCACTCAAGGTTAAAAAGCAGCACCTCTATGGAAGCTGTGAGGGGAAGAATGGTCTCTCAGGAACATGGGCCTCAAACCATCCATGGATAAAGGTGAGGGGAATCAACCTGGAAGCTTCCAGGCAGTCCTTAAGGATGGGCCTGTGCAGTGAAGACTGCAGGACAGAGGCTCAAGCTTGACAGGAAATGGCTGTGGCCTTCTCGTCAGATGGATTTTGCATGCTTTTCTTCACCGTTAGAGAGCTTCGGCCATGCTTTTGCAGTACACAATAGACCAGAGTAATTCCAGGAGGCCTAAGAGGATTACTGCAGGGACTCTCTGAACATTCTTGGTTCCTCCCCCCCCCTTTCAGTCTTTTTGGGGCGGCAGTGGGGGGGCATGGAAGCCTGCCAGTTAATGCGGTTTTTAATGCGTGCCTTCCTATTGGGTTCTGGACAATTGGCTCAGGCCCCCCCCCCATGCCTCTTGCCAACTGAGTCATACTCCTGTTCACGTTTGTGTGTGTGTAAAGGGGGCGGGGAGCTCCTGCTCTCATTCTATCTACTTAAGGAACTGTATTGTACAGCATTTTTGCAGACCTGTTGTCGAGAAATGACAAGCATGTCTATGTACTTCATTATTTATATGTTGTTCCTGTTTTGTTTTGGGACACGGGTGGCGCTGTGGATTAAACCACAGAGCCTAGGACTTGCCGATCAGAAGGTCGGCAGTTCGAATCCCCACGACGGGGTGATCTCCCATTGCTCAGTCCCTGCTCCTGCCCACCTAGCAGTTCAAAAGCACGTCAAAGTGGAAGTAGATTACTAGGTACCGCTCCAGCGGGAAGGTAAACGGCGTTTCCGTGCGCTGCTCTGGTTCGCCAGAAGCGGCTTAGTCCTGCTGGCCACATGACCTGGAAGCTGTATGCCGGCTCCTTCGGCCAATAAAGCAAGATGAGCGCTGCAACCCCAGAGTCAGCCACGACTGGACCTAACGGTCAGGGGTCCCTTTACCTTTACCTTTTACCTGTTTTGTTTAATTGTGTGTGTGTTTTCTTAAAACCATAGTGCTTTTCAAAACTGCCTGAACTTTTGCCACACTCATTTGCCTGCTGAGGAGACCCTTGGTGTCTTTTCCGGGACCCTACAGGTTTGGGAAATGTCCCAGGGTGAACACCCAGTTGTCACAATAATCTCGTTACAACTCAGGAACCTAGTTGCAACCTTTCCTCATAGGGAATTTGCTTCAAGCCCTTGATTATTTTCTGTCCCTTTTCCAGCCATACCATTTTTTAGTTTGACCACCATGATTTGTACTCTTCAGGGGAGGGCCTCCTGCAGATCAGGAAGTCCTTCTTATCAGGAAGTCTGTTCCTCACAAAATAGGAACCAGATCCTTAATGCTGCGGCACCTGCTTGTTGGCACCTAAGCATTAGACATCTCTGTTGTCTTTTCAGCACCTCCTGAAGACCTTTGGCTTCTGAAAAACCTCTTTCCTAGTTTCCATATGCACTGGAATTACTTTTATATGTTTTAAGTGTTTTGTCATTTGGGTGTTTGCTGCCCCATGCTCTTTTCGGAGGAAGGGCGGCGTATAATTTATTATTATCATTGATCTTCTCCTTAAGGACCCCCTTGATAAGCTCTCGGGGATTTCCCGAAAGTCTGGGCTCAAAACCCATTTCTATCCTCATTCATGCTTTTGTGGCGGCAGCTTTTAATCAGTTGGCTCAATTGATTAAAATCTCAAGCTCAAGGGACAGGATTTGGGGCTCCCCCATCCTATCTGCCTAATGTACAATCATCTTTGTCTCAGGTGATTACCACCCTCGCCACATCCTGTTCCTCAGTGACTAGATGTTCCTAGACTGCACATTTTGTTAGCACCTCCCCCTCCTTCCAGAAGCATTTATCACCAGAACTTAAATGATAAAGATTTGTTTCATATACTGAGCACATGAGGAGATGGTTGTATGGCTTATCTTCCCTGCCATGTTCTTCAGTTTTGTGACTTTGCACTGAGAATCATTGTTAATTTTCCTTTGAGACCTTGCTGCTGAGGTGTGAGAAGGTACTTGAAATGGACTTCCAAGGGACCATTTTTGATCTTTCTCTTTCTCTTTCTCTTTCTCTTTCTCTTTCTCTTTCTCTTTCTCTTTCCCTTTCCCTTTCCCTTTCCCTTTCCCTTTCCCTTTCCCTCTCCCTCTCCCTCTCCCTCTCCCTCTCCCTCTCTCTCTCCCCCACCTTCTCCCTCCCCACAAAACCCACCGTTTCAGGAACAGAAATTTTGCCAGCGCTATGACCAGCTTATGGAAGCCTGGGAAAAGAAAGTGGAGCGCATAGAAAACAACCCCCGGCGCCGAGCAAAGGAAAGCAAAGTACGTGAATATTATGAGAAGCAGTTCCCAGAGATCAGGAAACAGAGGGAACTCCAAGAGCGCATGCAGAGGTTAGTGGAGATGTGTTCAAGTGTGTGTTGGCAGGAGCGCATTAAGACTCCTTTGGCACTGAAGATGGCATGTCAGTTTCTGGTGGAGACGAATGTCTTGTGGCAAAAAGGGGCTTTTCCTCTAGCTCCTTGTGTGGGAAATGCTGGCCTCCAGGCAGCAGCCTCGCTAAAATGGTTTGGGGAAGAAGTCCATGAGCAGAAATTTGCATGGAATTACAATATGCTATTAAGCACATAGATGTGAATTCAGAATGGAAATGTCAAAGAAGTCAAGCCAACTAATTTTTAGTCCAAATCACCTGAGATAATTTTTTTAGCTAATTTTGCAACATGTCCCAGATGAACCCAAATCTGATTTTTTTCAGTTTGTTTACTTCCAGTTACTTTCCTTTTAAAACAACAACAAATAAATTCTTTCGCCCCCAATAAATTTTATTAAAGTTTGAAAAAGGATACACAAAAGTTAGTATCAAATACGCAATAAATTTCTCAGTTGACCCTGCACCAAACCATTTGGGTTTCCCTTCAGTTACCACCACCACCTTGCCCCAAATCCTCTCTAGATAAAATAAATATATTTAATTTCCTCTAATTAAAACCAGAGGGGGAAATATTATTGTATGGACATAAGAATTGCACTGCTGGATCAGGCCAAAGGCCCAGCTAGTTCAGCATCCTGTTCTCGCTAGAGCCAGCCAGATGCCTCTGGGAAGCCCACAGGAAGGACCTCAGTGCAGGAGCGCTCTCAGCTCCCATTGGTCCAGCCACTAGTACTCAGAGGCATGCTATCTCTGTGGGAGGTCATGTACACCCATCATAACTGGTGGCTCTTGATAGGTGTATTTCTGTGAATTTGTCTGATCTCCTCTCTGAAGCCGCCTAAGTTAGTGGGCATCTCTGCATCTTGTGGCAGTGAATTCTGTTGCCAAGGGTGATGTAGTCCTCAAGCACCTTGGCTGGGAAAGGTCTGATCCAGTTCCTGAAAGCTCAGGAATTTGGCTATCACTGGTTTAGCACAGAGACTATACAATGGTCTCAGTCCTCCAAACCCACACAGATGAGCCAATGTAGTCCAGACTGGCTTTCCAAGCACACCGCCTCCTTCACCCACTCAGTGGCTCCAGTTGCAAGAGCTGGATCTGGATACATACTGTGGCATGTGCAAGACTTGTGGCCACAGCACAGGTGTCAGCTTGTGGCAGTGATTGTGCCATCACCTCTATGTTGGAAAAGTCTCCGAAGCCAGTCCTCAATGCTGGTTTTATCTGTATGGCAGCTCTCTGATTCTTTGACTGAGCTATCAGTAAAGTTTGCTCTTCTCTTGTTGTGCCCCGTGCCATGTGTACACACACACACACACACACACACACACACACAAGTTCCACCTTTCCCAGCTTTGACCTCTCCACTCTTTGTGTGGCACTTGTTTCATCGCACGCAAGCAGCCACAGTAATTGTTAAGAAGATACATTGCCAAGTGCAAAATGGAGCATAAATCTTTCAGCACTTTCTTTGCCGTTTCCCAGCAGGGTAGGACAGAGGGGCAGTGGCCTCTCCATGTCTGCGGCACGCAGCGAACACGAGGTGTCAGAAATTATTGATGGGCTCTCGGAACAAGAGGTGAGGCTGGGTCACCGTTTTCTTCTTCCTTTTGCGTTCTCTCCTTCTCTTCTCTTTCCTTTCCTCTGGGGAAACCAGTGCAGCCACAACAGACCTTGGCGTTGGAACTTACTGTTGACGCTACTGCCAAATTGCATTAGCTTCAGCCCAAGCTGTGTTTAGCAAACACTGTCTTGTGTTGGGGAATGTGATGCCTTGATGGATTTGACAGGACCCTAAACGGGGACTTAGGGAGACTTCTCTCTCTCTCCCTCCCTCCCTCCCTCTCCCCCCCCCTCCTGGGTCTGTTAGCTTCTGCGGTGTCTGCCAGTTGATGCTACCTATCACTGCTGATGAGATTCAGTGACGCCATTCTAAAAAGGGGCTCCTGAATTGTTTCTTTGTCAGGTGCCCCTTCCTCTGAGATTCTGATGCTCCCTTGAACTCTGCTGGGCATCAACAAGATAAAAATGTCAGAGTGTTAGTAGGTTGTGCCTTCCCTAGTTATTGTCATCAGAACATAAAAAGGCACTAGCAGATTGGAGCAAAGATCTATCTAGCCCCAGTATCCTGAACACATAGAGGGTTCCAGAGAACTGTCATAACTGATATCCATTGACAGTCCTGTCTTCCCTAAGTGTGCCTAATGTGATAAATCCTATATATTGCATGTGCATTCTTAGGGAGAATTGTTTCACTCTGAAACAGCTTAGGCTCTACAGCAGCCTTCTCCAGCGTGGTGCCCTCTAGATGGTGTTGGACTACAATGCTCACCAGCCAGCACAGTCACTTACGATAGGAGTTGGAGCCCATCAACATTGGGAGGGCATTAGGCTGACCACCCCAGCTCCAGAGCAACAAACAATTGCTGGCCTGGGCACACAGTCCATCCTCTAGCCCAGTGGTTCCCAATTAGGGGTTTGCAAAAAGCACCCAGGGGGTCCACGACCCTATCCCTTTCCTCCCCCCCAATTATTTTTTTGTCATTTTTGTATGGGAATATCACAAATTTTATGGTCTGTTTTTTAGTATATCAAAAACCCATTGCCTATTAGGGGCTACCCCACTTTTTGTTCAAAAATTGCTTTGCAGAGGTAACGACCATAGAGTTATCAAAATTTTTAGAAGTAGGGGTCTTTAGCCTGCCTTTTGAAAAATAGGGGGTCCTCAGCAATTAGTTAATTGGGAACCACTGCTCTAGCCCCTCCCCATCTGACCACTATAGCCCTCAGTTTCCCAGACAGCTTCCCTAGTTAGAGAGTCAGTAGTGTAGTGTTTAGAATATTGAATATGTCCAAGGAGACCCAGGTCCCAGGGCCAGGTGACCTAAAAGCTGAAGATGACTGCTCTAGAGCAACAATCCAGACAGCATCTTTCAGTTAATGCTGAAGCTTTTCCTTTTTGGAGAGAGAAGATGCAGTGGATCTCTCTTGGTCGCAGCAGCAGCTTTCCTCAACACTGACTGTAGTGCATCACTTCCTGGCTTTTCCCTGATAACTTCCTTTCTTTCGTGCAGCACCTACACCAGTCTTCACCAACCTAGTGCCTCCCAGGTGTTTTGTAATCCTGTGCTGCCTGAGGCTGATGAGAGTTGTAGTCCGAAGCACCTGGAGGGCACCAGGTTGGTGAAGGTTGGTCTTTCATGTCTTCATTCTTGGGTCAGTTTTCCTTTTGTGCTCTCAGTGAGACCTGTTTTCCTCTGCTTTCCCTGCCCAGAATCTGGAGAAACAGATGCGCCAGCTTGCTGTCATCCCTCCCATGCTGTATGATGCTGAGCAGCAACGCATCAAGTTCATTAACATGAATGGCCTCATGGACGACCCCATGAAGGTGTACAAAGATCGGCAGGTGATGAACATGTGGAGCGAGCAGGAGAAAGAAACCTTCCGAGAAAAGTGAGTTGTGCTGAGGAGGGGCCCATTCGTAGTCACATCTATTCATCTGTTCTTTCTCTGGGCGGGGAGGAAGCCCGTTTCACGCCACCACCGCCAGCCCTTTGGTGGATGAGTCAGGCGGCAAACCGAGAAGGCGGCTGGGGCTGGGGCGTGTGGGGAGGAGGACTACTTGTCCCCCTCGCAGTGTGCATAGGAATTCGTGGCTTTTGTTTTTGTTTTTAAATATAGTCCAGCCCCCCACAAGTTCTGAGGAACAGTGGACTGGCCCCCTGCAGAAAAAGTTTGCTGACCCCTGACTTCCGCAGAGAAGGTGCTTTCCTGGGCAAACCCTGAACTTCTGCAGGTAGTGGAGGTACCGAAAGGGCCCCCTCTGCTGAAAGGATGAGCAGAAGGCACGGTGCAAAAACCCTGTAATAAATAAAACAGTCCAATGGCCGTAGCTGTTTCCCACCATAAAACCCCTTACAAAAGGTCAAAGAGTTCCAGTCATTTTGGGGCACAAATATTGCACTGAATGCTAATGTTTTCCATATTTTTATATTACAAAATTTTATTACAAACTTTAAGTAGCCCATCTGCCCCCAACAAATTTGTTGATGCTTCTTTTCCCTCTTCCAAGACACCACTGCTAACAGGCTGGAATGCTCCAGAAACAAAAAGAGGTGTCTGCGTTTGTGTGCGTGCGTGTGCATGTGTGGTTGTGCAGACTTGGGCCCTGCTCACTGCTAACACATGGTCCTCAGAGGATTGACTGACAGCAAATGTGGCTCTTGAACCCAACAAATTAGCCACCCCTGATATGGACTTACATGAAAACTATAGTATCAGGATAAAATGAATACATTGATTTTACATCAGTTATATGTCTTAATTGCCAAATACAGTAAACTAGTATACATCACTTAATATCATAATTTCAGTCCAGCTATATTTAGTACTATACCTGTTTATAGTCCGATGTGGAAAGACAATTTCTTAGTCACCAAAGTTATTCCATCTTCATCTAGAATGGCTGAGATCCTGCCACACACCAGCATGACCAAGACGCTGAAACTAGGCCAGGACTATGTAGATTAGAGCAGGGCTTATTTCTCATTGTCTGGAGTCACCAGGTGCCTCAGCAGCAGCCTGACTCAGACTGTCAAGTCCCAAGGCCCAGAGGAACTGGCTGTCAGCCCATCAGGTGGAAACTGGGACCAGAGCAGGCAAAGCCAGGTTCCAAGGAAAGCAGATTAGTAGATGAGGTCCAGAAGGAGGCCATAGTCCACGCTGGGCAGAAGATCAAGTTCTGAAGCACAAGAGGGTGGGTTCAAGACCAGCGCACGTGAAGACGGTGCTCTGAGGGAGCAATTGGGAGATAAGATACTGTGGGGCAGCATGAGCATTGGGAGTTGCCTGGCACTGGAGCTCAGTCTTGTCTACACTGACTCTCAGTGGCTCCCCGGAGTTTCGGGCAGGGAACATTCCCAACCTTACCTGGAGATTCTGGGAATGAGCCTGGGACGCTCTGCATGCAATACAGATGCTCTTCCACTGAATGGTGGTCCCTCCCCTTCACTATACCAATGTGTTAAGTCACAAGACTATCTTTCGACTGGATCAGACCAGAGGGCCGTCTAGTCCAGCATCCTCTTCTCACAGTGGCCAAGCAGAGACCTCTGGGAAGCCCTGCAAGCAGGACCTGATTGTGCTTGAAATGAGGCCTTAGCTCTGAGGCCTGGGCTATATGGGCTCTTGTGCGCTGGGACTGGTCTTTGGGATCAGCTGACTAAACCTGTGGCCTAGATGGCACCCTTGAAGCCCAGAAGCTAGTATGCCAGGCTTATAGGCCCACGAGGTACTGTCTGGAATCCTGGTGGCCAGACATCCTGGTTCAGGACTTGCTGCACACATTCCCAGAGCCTAACACCAGTGTTAGGGAGTACAGCACCAATCACTTGAGGAAGGGTGGGATAAAAATTAAAATCATAAAATAAAAGAAATAGGGCAGCAGATCCAGGCATTATCTTCTCCACCCCTTCAGGCCAAGATTGACAGGTGGGTGGGGCTACTGCCCGTCTGTCAATCACTTGATGTTTGTATTAGTGACCCATTTCTGCCCTTGTGGTTTCAGATCAAACCACATGAGCAAGGCTAAAAGAGCCTTGCAAGCACTGACTCAGTTGATTGGCAGTGTCTGCAAACTCCATTCTGGCACAGCTGTGCCCTTACCTGCAGCGCACCAACAACACGCCAGCACATCAGCCCACACAGCAGCATCAAAAACAACAACCACAACCATTTTTTACTATACAGGCAGAGACCTGATAAACCTATATATGACATCAGGTGTTAGGCAGGTGAATGTGGCTTGGCTGCAGTGGCCTTCTGGGTCAAATGGGAAGGTGGGGGGGGGCCTGGTTAGACCCACTGGCCAACAGTTCACCACTGCTGAGCAAGGGCCTGTGATCAGCACATGGACCAGCAGGAAACAGACACATTTTTGCTTTGTTTCTTTGAACAAAATCAACCAGGATTTTCAAGTGAAACGCCCTTTATAATTGCCTCTTAATTCCACCCCCTGCCTGCCCCTCTTGTTTCCGTTTTCTAGGTTCATGCAGCATCCAAAGAATTTTGGCCTCATCGCTTCCTTTTTGGACCGGAAAGTAAGTCTTCCTCCCCCATTTCCTATGTTTCCTTTTTAAGCAAAGATTTTTCTTGCCCAAATTGTTCAGTCTAGATTGCATCTTGGCTGTGAGTCCTGGAAGATCTGCTCTCCCCCCACAGGCACTTTTTCACCTGATGTGGGAGGGTGGGGCCCAGAATGACTCCAGCTACAAAAGCTGGGGCTGCTGAGCAGGCTATTGGGCCTGGGGTATTGCTTTTTTTTGGGGGGGGTAATTCTCGCCGTTGTTGATGATGATGGTGGTGGTGGTGGGGTGTGTGCGTGTGTTATATCTTTCTTTATGAGATGTGTGTGGGGATTTGGGGGTTTGGTTGTATATTTTTGGTTGCTTTATTTAATGTTTACAACTACATTTGTTATGTTGTATTTACATATTTTTTTCATGTAATCTTCCTCAAGCATGAACTATGGAAACACAGCATATAAATAAAATTAAGTGTGTATGTATGTACAACACAGACCAGTTTTGTTTCACTTCAGAGGATCCAAAAGCATGATTTAGCTTTGAGGTGGACCTCCCCAGAATAGCAACTGAGCATGACAGCATTTTGAATCAAGCAGGGAGGGGCACAATCCTGTCACACAGGAAAGAGGCAAAGAAAGGCAAAGGGCTGGTAAAGCTGCTTTTTTTTTTTAAATGATATTTATTAAAGTTTCAGAAAAGGTTACAAAAATAAGAAAAAGAAAGAAAAAAGAAGCAAAAAATACAAAATACAGAAAAATAAAAACAATTAAAAACAAATCAATCTTTCCATGTCTTAACAAAAAAATTTTTTTCCTGCCAGTAGCACCTTAAAGACCAACTAAGTTAGTTCTTGGTATGAGCTTTCGTGTGCATGCACACTTCTTCAGACCAACACAGCTACCTATCTGTAACTTTCCATGTCTTGTCTTTCATTTACTTGTTTCCCTGACCTCCTCACACCTCCCTTTTTTGTATTCCAGTTCAGTTAGTTAATTCAGCAAATCCTTTCCCTCTTTGTTTTTATCTTAATCCTTTATCTTAATATATTATAACTTTACATTCTCACCTGTTAACAATCTATTTTTACATACTCCTTTGTAACATTACTGCTAAAACCACTTAACTTCATTCCGACATCATTCTAACATTCATTAATTTTGCAGTATTTCTGTAAATAGTCTTTAAATTTCTTCCAATCTTCTTCCACCAACTCTTCTCCCTGGTCTCGGATTCTGCCAGTCATTTCCGCCAGTTCCATATAGTCCATCACCTTCATCTGCCATTCTTCCAGGGTGGGTAGATCTTGTGTCTTCCAATACTTTGCAATGAGTATTCTTGCTGCTGTTGTTGCATACATAAAGAAAGTTCTATCCTTCTTTGGCACCAATTGGCCAACCATGCCCAGGAGAAAAAGCCTCTGGTTTCTTCAGAAAGGTATATTTAAATACCTTTTTCATTTCATTATATATCATCTCCCAGAAAGCCTTAATCCTTGAGCACGTCCACCAAAGGTGAAAGAATGTACCTTCAGTTTCTTTACATTTCCAACATTTATTATCGGGCAAATGATAGATTTTTGCAAGCTTGACTGGTGTCATGTACCACCTGTATATCATTTTCATAATATTCTCTCTTAAGGCATTATATGCCGTGAACTTCATACTTTTGATCCATAACTGTGACCAGTCAGCCATCATAATAATATGTCCAACATCTTGTGCCCATTTAATCATAGCAGATTTCACCGTTTCATCCTGAGTATTCCATTTCAACAGCAACTTATACATCCTTGACAGAGTCTTAGTTGTGGGATCTAACAGTTCTGTTTCCAATTTTGATTTTTCCACCTGGAATCCAATTTTGTTGTCCAAATTGTATGCCTCCATTATTTGATAATAATGAAGCCAATCTCACACTTTGTTTTTTAGTTTTTCAAAGCTCTGCAATTTCAATTTATCTCCCTCTTGTTCCAGAATTTCCCAATATTTCGGCCATTTGGCCTCCATATTGAGCTTTTTCTGAGCCTTCGCTTCCATCGGTGGGCTGGTAAAGCTGCTTGAGGCGGGAAAGATCTCTCCGTTCCTTATTCTTCCAGTATTAAATTCAGTTTGGAGTATTTGTGATTTATTTATTTTTTAAGCCTACATAAAATTCAAATGTGGCTTTATACCTTTGTAGCCTATTACAGTGGTACCTCGGGTTACAGACTCTTCAGGTTACATACGCTTCAGGTTACAGACTCCGCTAACCCAGAAATAGTACCTCAGGTTAAGAACTTTGCTTCAGGATGAGAACAGAAATCGTGCTCCGGCGGCGCGGCAGCAGCAGGAGGCCCCATTAGCTAAAGTGGTGCTTCAGGTTAAGAACAGTTTCAGGTTAAGAACAGACCTCCGGAACAAATTAAGTACTTAACTCAAGGTGCCACTGTATAGGCATTTTTGTATGAAAACATTATAGCAAAGCAATTTTCGTAATATAATGCACATTATTTTCACTAATCTGTGTGTTTTTGGGTGCACACACCCCTCTTTTTGCACACTTTTTTGGGAGGTGGGGGTTACAACTGCATTGCCAAATATGGAGAAGTGTGAGTTTTGATGGCTGGCTGCATTTCAGAAGAGCAACTTACACAGACTTGCATTAAGATCCTAACCAAACAAATTGTGCTCCCATCCCTATGTGCCCCATGGTGGTTTCAAGCAAGAGGCAGTGGTTCTCGATTCCAAAATTGAGATTTGTCCACTCTTGTTCAAAGCCTCCTATGGCTTGTGCTTTTGTCCACTGCAGTCATGAGCTGAAGCGGGAGAGGGGTGCTGCACCAGTGGAGGAACTACAAGACATGCACTGTGCAGTCATATCCTATGCAGCTCAGTGGAGCAACGCAGTGGCGTGGCCTTATCCAAAGCGCCTCCCCCCCATAACTTCATGTGGCTGCATTTTAAGAAGCCTTGCTTTGGGCAGCTCCGGGTCTTGAGCTAATCTGCTAGCAAGCTGGATGGGGAAACCTTTTTGCTCTTGAAATATAACTTGTCAAGTCTCAAAACACCGCTGAGGAGCTGATTTCCTGCCCTTTCCTCAGCACGCTGGGATTGGAATGCAGTTGACAGCTCCCGAAAGCGGGAAACTGAATGCATCAGCCTGAAAGTGAAGTGTGTTCCACCTTGCAAGCTTAATGGGTGGAAATAATGGCTGCTGACAGTTGTATGGCAGGTTATATGTAGTGTTCCACTGAAGCTAAAGGATGATAGACTTCTCCTACTCCTCCCCCTCCTTTCCCCCTTTTGCTTTTAGTTGCTCCAGTCATCTGGGGTCAGTCCTTCCATCTTTTCCTGTGCAGTCTTCCATAATGCTGGAAATAAAACTCTGCCAGAATGCAGAGATGCAATTCACTTAAGGGCATGTATCAGTTCTCTAACACTTTATATTATGATTTCTCAATGCAGAGTTTCTTCCTCCCCTTTAATTCTCTACCTTTGGCTCCACTTGAGGCCCCAACTGGGAGGGGGCAGGAGAGAGAGAGTAGGGAAAGATTCTCAATAAAGGAAACTGGCTAACCAGATGTCTTTTGCCTCTGCACATATCAGCTGAGACAGACAGACAGACAGACAGAGGAAGTTGCAACAGAAAGTAGCTGTTGCTCAGAGGAGGATGGGTGGTGGTGTGTGGGATGGCCCACAATCTGTATTGGTTACAGAGGGTAGTGGGTGTCACAGAGGTTTCACAGGCCATAGGATAGGATGGCTGGGACTTCCCTGACACTCATCTATCTTGCAGCTAGTCAAAGCAGACTGTGAAGCAAAGCAAAGGGGTTTTGTAATTGCTGTAAAAGCTCTATTATAGAATCAAATAATTGTAGAGTTGGAAGGTATCCTGAGGGTCATCTCGTCCAACCCCTACAATACAGGAATCTCAACACGCTGTTAGCTCAGAACTGGAAATTAGAACCTTGACCCTTGCAAGAGGAGTTGCTGGAGAATGTTTGGCCCGTAGTTGAAACAAGGATGTTAGCATTTACAATCAAGGAGTTGAGATGGGGACTTGTTGACATTTGCTGCATAACGGAAGTGTCACAATACTATAATGCCAATTGAAATGTGAGGTCATACTTTTCTCAGCATGGTGATATTATATCCTTGTTTATCTGTGTGTAATTCGAAATGAGAGTAAAATGAGAAAGGGTTTGAAAGCACAGATATGGTGCTAGTGTAATCAGTTGTCAGGAACATTCCCGGTTCAGATCTCAACCTCTGCCATGAACTCATGGGATAGCCTTCAGAAAGCTGCTTATCTCCATCTCAGCCCTCCAACTTCACCGTGGAAACAATGATACTGACCTACCCTGCTAGGTTGTTGTGTAAGGGATTAATGAGATAACATATGCTAAGTGTAAACAACAGATTACAAAATCAGTTAACGAAAAACAATAAAACCATTTTTACAATGGGTCACACTTCTGGGAAAGCCTTCTTAAACAATAATATCTTCCACAAATGCCAAAACGTCAGAATGATTACCTAATTTTATCTGGTAACTGATTTCAGAGGGCTGCAGATGCAACACTTATTTTATCTTATTTTATTTTATGATGCCCCACTTTTGTTGATTGTGAAGTGGTTTGTAAACGTACAAATGAAGAATAAATATTTTGTTCTGTGGTCTAACTTTCTGCTGCTGCTGCTGCTGCTGCTGCTTATGCATTTCATTGCTCAATGTGCGCACAACTAGTCCTCCAGTTATCCACCTTAACTCTTGTCCCCATCCTGTGTTATTGTAGACGGTGGCCGACTGCGTCCTCTACTATTACCTGACCAAGAAGAATGAGAACTATAAGAACCTCGTGAGAAGGAACTACCGGAGGCGTGGAAAGAACCAGGTGAGGAAGGCAGAGGTGGTCCTGTGGAGCAGATGTGATGGAGGTTTTGTTAATTTGTCATGCACTGACCATGTGGAAGTGAGCATGGGAAGGGGTCTTGCACTGAGTCCCACTCTTGGTCCATCTAGCTCAGTACTGACCACACTGACGGACAGTGGCTCCTCAGCTTTTCAGACAAGGGAACATTCCTAGTCTTTCTTGGAGATGCCAGAGACTGAATCTGGAACCTTCTGCTTGCAGACCCCATGGCTTTGCTCTGAAGAATAATAATTGTCACTAAGAATTGCAGATGTGGCTGAATCCGACCGGATCAAGCCAGAGGCCTACCTGGTCCAGCATCCTGTTCTTACAGTGGCCAAGCATATGCCTTTGGGTATCTCAGAAGCAGAATCTGAGCACAACAGCACTCTCCCCACCTGGGATTGCCAGCAACTGATACTTTGAGGCATATTTATTATTACTATTATTTATTAAATTTCCTCCCAACAATGGAGGTAGAATTTAGCTAGTATGAATGGGACTGTTTGTTGCTTACAATTCCATAATTGTCTTTGTGGGGCAGAAATCTGTACAGGGCACAGGCTGAGTAAATAAAAACAAATTAGTATTATTACTAAGATTGAGTCACCTTATGCTGAAGTCCCTGAAGACTTAACAGTAAAATTAATACATCTAGTATATGCTGCATGGAATATACAATAAATAGAGCAAAGCAACTGTGAAAGACAAACAGTGAAATCTCCACCCCAAGTGCAAACATGATTTCCATCAAATTGAACAATCCAAATGTGACTGACACATGAAGCCTGGGTTATTAAAAGGCCTGGGAGAAATGTTAGGTGACACCAAAAAGATGTGAAAGTGGGCACCAGGTGGGCACACTCTCTTGGGGAGAGCATTTCACAAGTGGTGAGCCACCACCCAAAAGGCCCTCTCCTGCTGCAGCCTCCACCCCCCGATCTTCAGCAGGCATGGGCCCTTGTAGGCAGGCCTCTTGAGATGATCTTAGGGCCTTCTATGGGGAAATGAATGTTCCTTCAAGTACTGGGGTCCCCAGCCTTATATGGCTTTATGTATATTGTGCTGTGTGCAATAAACTGTGTGAGGCTTTCTAGGTTAAAGCCAGCAACTTGAATTGGGCCTGCAACTGTATTGAAAACTGGTGCTCATGTGAACCCTTCATACCATACAATGAGTAAGTGGGTTGGAGGCAGGGAGGTGAGGGCCCACTAGCACAGTGGTAGAGCACCTGCTTGGCACATAGAAGGTTCAGGGTTGGTCACTGGCATCTCCACTTAAGGAGGTCTCTGTTAGTAGGGCGGGGTAGGACCACTGCCTGTGGCCTTGGAGAGCCTCTGCCTTTAGGAGTAGGCAATATCTGCCTTGGAAAAGGTCCATAGTTCAGTTGGCAGGGCACCTTCTGTGCATGACCAGGGTCCCAGGTTCAGCTCTTTAGCAGATCCATCTGAAGCATCTTCTGTTATGTGAAGCACCATCCGTTAGTTGCTTTGGATATCTTCTGAATCAGCCCTGATGTTTTTCGCCCAAGCTTTTCGTGTGTTGTAAGTTATGAACCTTTTAATCTTTGAATTCCTGTTCTATAATCCTGTTTTGTCCTTTTACTGATACTGTTTTATTGCTTTTATGTTATTTTTGCATGCTGCTTAAAGGTAAAGGGTAAAGGGACCCCTGACCATTAGGTCCAGTCATGGCCGACTCTGGGGTTGTGGCGCTCATCTCACTTTATTGGCCGAGGGAGCCGGCGTACAGCTTCCGGGTCATGTGGCCAGCATGACTAAGCCGCTTCTGGCGAACCAGAGCAGTGCACGGAAACGCCATTTACCTTCCCGCCGGAGCAGTACCTATTTATCTACTTGCACTTTGATGTGCTTTCGAACTGCTAGGTTGGCAGGAGCAGGGACCAAACAACGGGCGCTCACTCCATTGCGGGGATTCAAACCGGCGACTTTCTGATCAGCAAGTCCTAGGCTCAGTGGTTTAACCCGCTGCTTAGCAGTTTGTAAATATTAAGCAGTTCCAAAATTCTTTCAAATAAACAAACCCCCTCAAACTAGTTTAAGTCAGAGTAGAGTGTTAGCCATGCTGTGGTAACCTCTACTTTAGATGTTTGGGTAGGTGTGTGCAGGAGAAAGTGATCTTTCAGGTAACCTGGTCCCAAGTGATGGAGGATTTAAAAATAAAAATCTACCTTTAAATTGGGTTTGGAAACAGACTGGGAACCAGTGTCACTGACAAAGCACTGGTGTGATGTGGCTAAAATGCCCAGTCATAGTTAAAAATCCTGCAGTTTCTGCACCATTTTTTCAAGAAGCTCAATGAGGGTTATCTGAAGCAGGTGACCACTAGCAAAAGGGCTGTCTTGGTGGCGGCATCCTGGCGATGGAATAGCCTCCCTAGATAGGTCTGCTTGGCACCTTTGTCGTCTTTCTGCAAATAGGCGAAGACTTTTTTCTTCACCCACACTTTAGGACATTTTATGTGTTAAAACAAAAGATCCGGGCTGACATTGCTTGAGCTGTGCATTATTTTATAACCCGAACTATTAAGTGCTTTTATTTTTCCTTAGAAGCAGTTCAACTATGCTTTGACTCAGCTCTCATGTATTTCAGTGGGGCACATGGAGGAAAACTTTCTGGAAGACCCTGCCATATGTCTGTTGGGCTGTGTGTACACGCGTATGCGGCGTGGTGTGGGGCTGTGCAGTTTTGATTTTCCACCTCAATATGCTGGACTGTTTTTGGCTGGCTCTGGACTAAGAAGGTTGTTAGCTTGCTTTTAAGAATAGCTTCCCCAAAACAGATTTGGTTGGAAAGCAATACCATGTAAGGGAGCAGAGAGACTGAACTTCATGTCACAGCATCACAATGGAGAATGTGGGGAGGCGGGGGTGGGGAGGGGAAGGAAGACAGAGGGGGATGTTTGCAAAACATTATTAAAACTGGTGGCAAAGCAACATTGTATGAGCCTAGGAAGAGCCCTGCTGAATTGGGTCCAATGGCTTAACTAATCCAGCACCCTGCTCTCACAGTGGCCAGTCAGGTGTATCTTGGAACCCCGCAAGAAGAACATTTATTTATTTATTCCATAAAATTTATATACTGCTTGATTTTAAAAGATCTCAAAGTGGTTGCTGGTGTTCACCAACAACTAGTGTTCAAAGGCATGCTGCCTTTGACTTTGGAGCAAGCTTATCGCCACACGATTAGTAGTCTTATCCCCATTTAAAGAACACACACACAGCCTTATTGCAGTCCATGGACCCAAAATAGTACAACAGTAGTAAATATCAACAGTTATTAAGCTGTAAAATCGGCCTTGCTAGCCAATAGAGGAGCTTTAGCCTGTAGATACCGATTTCTGATTTTTGCTGCCTCTGAGAGGATTTTGCTACAGATAATGTAATAGTATCAAACTTATCCTCAAGGAGAACCTTGACATTCCAGGTTGTTCTTTTAGTATTCGATTGATTAGATGCTGTCTCAACTACAATGCAATAAAATGTGCTCCATACATTTAATATCCTGGTTACATGGGCACAGCCTAGCTTGGTATGGACACCAGCCAATCTTCCCCTCAGCATTTCAGAAGGGAAGGGAAAACATTTAATCTGGCTTTAGAAAACAGATGGTAGTAAGTAGATACAGTCAAATTCTTAAGGTAGGGAGATAACAGAAAACCCTGTAGGTATTGGATTCGTGACACAGATGGGCCACAGGTCACATGTGAGCAAGATCACACATCACTAAAGGCAATATCCCATAACCTCGTGCTTCACAGCTTTGAGGGCAGTGTCATACCCAGGTGGGTAAGAAAAGATGATGGGAGACCTATTGAAGAGGCCTTATGTGCCATTGGTTTTTGACCAGGAGCTGATGTACTTCTCATTTATACTCTGGTTTCTCCTCAGATCGTATTAATCTTTCACCATTTAAAGCTATCCAAGTTGTTGACTATTTGTACATTTGTGGTAGTGAATTCAGTGTGCTGTGGAAAGAAGTACTTACTCTTATATGTCCCAAGTCTAGTTGGTTGGGTCTTACCACTCACCAGCACCTTGTTTTGAATCTGTCACTGTTGTATAAGCCAGTCATCCTAAAGTAACATTTAGATGCTTTCAGTGATGTGGGGTAGAAGGTTTTTTAACGTGGAAATTTTTCCATTGCTTAATATTTCCATGGAAAAAAATCCATTTCCTAAGTTCATTAGTGACAGTGAATGGATGCCATTTGCAAACACAACATCATTGTTGTTGCTGTTGTTGTTTAGTCGTGTCCGCCTCTTTGTGACCCCATGGACCAGAGCACGCCAGGCACTTCTGTCTTCCACTGCCTCCCACAGTTTGGTCAAACTCATGTTGGTAGCTTTGAGAACACTGTCCCACCATCTCGTCCTCTGCCATCCCCATCTCCTTGTGCCCTCCATCTTTCCCAACATCAGGGTCTTTTCCAGGGAGTATTTTTGTTTACTAAATAAAGAAAAAAAAATTAAACTTTGTTTACTAAATACATGTAAAATAAGCATACCAAATTAAATCACCTACTAGGGCATCAGAAAATTTTCCCCATGTAAACTGAAATTTCCCCCAATTCAAGTTCCTCTGTGCAAATAAAGGTAAAGTTAAAGGAACCCCTGCCCGTACAGGCCAGTCGTGTCCGACTCTAGGGTTGCGAGCCCATCTCACTTAAGAGGCCGGGGGCCAGCGCCGTCCGGAGACACTTCCGGGTCACGTGGCCAGCGTGACGAAGCTGCTCTGGCGAGCCAGCACCAGCGCAGCACACGGAAACGCCGTTTACCTTCCTGCTATAAAGCGGTACCTATTTATCTACTTGCACTTAGGGGTGCTTTCGAACTGCTAGGTGGGCAGGAGCTGGGACCGAAAGATGGGAGCTCACCCCGCCGCGGGGATTCGAAGCGGCGACCATACGATCGGCAAGTCCTAGGCACTGAGGTTTTACCCACAGCGCCACCCGCATCCCTTCTGTGCAAATAGCTTAGTTCAATTCTCACAGTAGCCAGCCAGACGCTTGTGGGAAACCTGCAAGAAAGACATTGGGGAGTAGTGGGGGCAGGGGGCAACAGCTTTCTCTCCAGCTTTCTTGCCCAATTTGTGTAGGGAAATTTTCCAGTTAATAATTTTCTGGAAAACCCACATTACTGTTTGATTTGCAGAATGGAAAAGATGACCCAGAGGTACAATTAACCTTCCCTGCTATAAATGAGAGGTTTCCCTCAGAGGCTGGGAATCTGCTGAAAACAGCATTCCCTCCGCAGATATCTATTGGGGCATGTGCCCGTGGTGGGAGGGGCCAGATGTAAAGGAGGTGGGGCCAGAGGTAAAAACAGACACACCCTATTGCTGTCACTTCTTCTGCCACCCCTTTACCTCCCGCCTACCTTGTCACACTCATGAAATCATGAATTAGAACTCTGGCTTGCCCATCCCTAGTTTAGATGGACCTGCCTATGGTATGACCTGGTGTGCTGGTCCCGGGGGGAGGTTACCGTGAGGCGTGGTCAGAGTCCGGTCCTGGGCCGAGGGTCTGGAGACTGTCCAGCAAGGGTGAAGCAGGGTCCAGAGCAAGAAGCCGAGCGTCGGCGGGAACTCTGGAAGAAAAGTTCTGGGTGCTGGCAGAAACAGGTTTCCAACGACGTTGCTCCCGCAACCTGGGACTGGGCTGACTGGCCTTTATTTCCTCTGAGGCCAGGGGCGGTCCTGGCCCACAGGTGACCCGCCTCTCCTGGCCTTAAGGTGAGCACTCCTCCTCAGAGAACTTAGTTCCCTCCGCCTCTCTGCCCTGAGCCTCTGCAGCTCAGGAGAGGCTGGAGGGCTATTGGACCCAGGAGCAGCTTCCCCTTCCCCTGACAGGGCTGGGAGAGGCACAGCTGCAGGCAATGGGCCCTCAATCACCTCCGGAGCCAGAGTGGATACATCTGGTGCCGGCACAGGTGCAGGCTCTTCAGATTCAAGCCCCTGCCCCGGCTCGGCCGGCCCTGGAAGCGGGGACTCCTGTGCAGGCTGGGACTCCTCAGGTTCAGATTCTGAATCAGATTCCCAGGCCATCACACCTGGGAATATTGTAGTTGAGTCTGCTACACAGGATGGCATATTCGTCAGGCTATTGGGTCTTCTTCAGAGGAAATAGTGCAGCAACAAATGCTGTGCTGGATAGGCGGCACCAGACCTTTAGATTTAGGCAGGCCAGGTGTCAGTACTTGGATTTTTACATATCATATGCCTCTTCTTGCAGAATATGTGAGCAGCACAGCAGTTAGCTGTGCCCCCCTGAGCAATTCCCATGGAAGTACTTGATGCTGCTCATTTATTTATTTGTAACATCTGTACCTAACGGTTCAGCCACCAACTCTCACACAACGGTTTACAGGCAGTTGATTAAAACAAGACGGTCCCTGGCTTATAACCTAAAAGACAAAACACAAGAAGAAAGGGGGATGGAGAGAGAAGAAGGGGGAGAAAAAGCAACCTCAGGCACCAGTTCTTAAAAGTTAAAAGAACAGTTCTTAAAATGACCAGCTGGATTGGAAGCAGTTCAAGGACAGGAGGAGCCTAGTGATGGAGCTGGTTTTCCTGCGATGGAACAGTCCTTCTTCCCTCCTCTCCCACTCTTGCAGCTGGAATGGATGCTGGCAGTTGAGGCAGAAGGCCCGGTCAAGCTGACCTGCTGTGTTCCTCTGAACACCTCCCTATCTAACATGGCTTCCTGCTGCCTCTTGTATATAATATCCTTTTTTTAAAAAAAAAAAGTAGGGCCCCAGATGACTCTGCGTACGCTAGAAGTCGCATTGTCTTCTGCATGCAATGATTAGTAAGGTCCACCAGGAGGACACTCAAGATGATGATGATGATGATGATAATTGTCAGGGAACTGCCATCAACTCAGAGGCGAGAGGTTGAAGGGCAGTTGGGTTACAGGGAGCCTCCAAAGATCGTGCGAAGCAGCAGTTCCTCCGCAGAGGAGGGAAGCCACGCCTCCAGAGGGAAGGGGTGCACGGCTCAGAGGATGCAAGGGAGACACAGCACCGAGCATGAACAAAGCGGGGGGGAGGTAGGTCCCCCTTTGCCCACGTCCTCTCTGCGTAGTAGGTTTAGGCACAGAGAGGGGAGGCGTAGGATGGGGTTCAGGAGACTACTCTGCTGGGGAAAGTTTAAGAACCGCCCACTCCCAGATTCTGCTAGCGACTGAGCAGACATGGAAAAGAGTCGATCTGCATTGTGAACGTTTTGGACAGATAATAAAGACTTGAAATACCAACGGGGGGAGTCTTGCCTGTTTGCTCTCGAGCAACCACGCCGGCACTCATAATAATAATAATAATAATAATAATAATAATAATAATAATAATAATTTATTATTTATAACCCCTCCCCCCATCTGGCTGGGTTTCCCCAGCCACTCTGGGCAGCTTCCAACAAAACATTAAAATATAATAATTCATCAGATATTAAAAGCTTCCCTAAACAGGGCTGCCTTCAGATGTCTTCTAAAAGTCAAATAGTTGTTTATTTCCTTGACACATAATGGGAGGGTGTTCCACAGGGTGGGCATGACTACTGAGAAGGCCCTCTCCAGAAGGCCCTCGGAGCTGGACCTCAGTGTCCGGGCTGAACGATGGGGGTGGAGATGCTCCTTCAGGGATACTGGACCGAGGCCGTTTAGGGCTTTAAAGGTCAGCACCAACACTTTGAATTGTGCTCGGAAACGTACTGGGAGCCAATGAAGGTCTTTCAGGACTGGTGTTAATGTGATCTTGGCGGCCACTCCCAGTCACCAGTCTAGCTGCCGCATTCTGGATTAATTGTAGTTTCTGGGTGACCTTCAAAGGTAGCCCCACGTAGAGCGCATTGCAGTAGTCCAAGCAAGAGAAAACTAGAGCATGCACTACTCGGGCGAGACAGTCTGCGGTCAGATAGTTCTGTCTGTGTGTGAAGCACTGGTCTCTTTTCACACATTTTAGCTTACTTGCATATTTAATGAGGAAAGAAAAAATATGAAAAAATACAGGAGGGAGAAGGAAAAGCTAATAATAATAATAATAATAATAATAATAATAATAATAATACCAGTAGTAGAATAATAGCAGACCTCCATCAATTTACATTGCAGATACTGTGGCTTTCAGTACACAAATCTTAAACATATAAGTTAATATGAGCCCTGCACATATCTATATAGATATCTGCACAAAATTGCTGCCTGTGTGAAATGCGTTCAAATGTCGTCAAATCACGTGCAAAGTCCTTGTGACCAGGGTGCACTGAGAGCTGTGCTTCTTTGCACAAAAGCCCAATTAAGCTAAAGAATTCAGTGGCAGTGGCCACTGGTTTTGGATGGATTTAAAGGGAGAAATGTTAAAATGAAGGCAAAATAGATCCAGCTACTGTAATGAGCCATGATAGCTCAGTGGAACTCTGAAGACCAAAATGCCCCTGAATATCAGTGGCAGTAGGCAGTGGGGGGCAGGAACAGATGGCAGAATACCTGGAGAGGGCTGCACTGCTGCAGGGTTCTGTCCTGGGCCCATCATTGTTCAACGTCTTTATAAACAACTTGGATAAAGGAATTGAGAGGATGCGCACCAAATTTGCAGATGACACCAAGCAGCGAGGGCTAACTAATGCTGCAGAAGGTAGAATTAGTATTCAAGAAGACCTTAACAAATTGGAGAACTGGGACCAAACTAACAAAATGAATTTCAGTAGGGAGAAATGTCAGGTTCTTCACTTTAGACAGGAAGAACCAGCTACACAAATATAAGATGGGGGCACCTGGCTTACTAGTAGTACACGTGAAAAGGATCTAGGGATCTTCGTAGACCACAAGCTTAACTTGAGTCAGTAATGTGATGCAGCAGCAAAAAATGCAAATGCTGTTCTAGACTGCATCAACAGGAAGTATAGCCCTCTATCAAGGAAAGTAGTAGTACCACTCTATTCTACCTTGGTCAGACACCAGCTGGTCTACTGTGTCCAGTTCTGGGCACCACAATTTAAGAAGGATATTGACAAGCTGGAACGTGTGCAGAGAAGGGCAACCAAGTGTGCTGGTCCCGGAGGGAGGTTACCGTGAGGCGTGGTCAGAGGGTCTGGAGACTGTCCACCAAGGGCGAAGCGGGGTCCAAAGCGAGGAGCCAGACAAGGTCGGGAACTCTGGAAGAAGAACACGGAGAAGCGGACACGGAGCAATGGATCCAAACTACAAGAAAGAAGATTCCACCTAAACATTAGGAAGAACTTCCTGACAGTAAGAGCTGTTCGACAGTGGAATTTGCTGCCAAGGAGTGTGGTGGAGTCTCCTTCTTTGGAGGTCTTTAAGCAGAGGCTTGACAACCATATGTCAGGAGTGCTCTGATGGTGTTTCCTGCTTGGCAGGGGGTTGGACTCGATGGCCCTTGTGGTCTCTTCCAATTCTATGATTCTAGGTCTGGGTGCTGGCAGAAACAGGTTTCCAACGGCGTTGCTCCCGCAACCTGGGACCGGGCTGACTGGCCTTTATCTTCTCTGAGGCCAGGGGCGGTCCCGGCCCACAGGTGACCCGCCTCTCCTGGCCTTAAGGCGAGCACTCCTCCTGAGAGAACCCAGTTCCCTCCGCCTCTCTGCCCTGAGCCTCTGCAGCTCAGGAGAGGCTGGAGGGTTACCGGACCCAGGGGGAGGCTCACCTTCCCCTGACAGGGCTGGGAGAGGCGCACCTGTAGGCAATGGGCCCTCAATCACCTCCAGAGCCAGAGTAGATTCATCTGGTGTCTGCTCCTGAGGATCCGGCACAGGTGCAGGCGCTTCAGATTCAAGGCCCTGCCCCGGCTCAGCCGGCCCTGGAGGCGGGAACTCCTGTGCAGGCTGGGATTCCTCCAGTTCAGCCTCTGAATCAGATTCCCAGGCCATCACACCAAGATGATCAAGAGTCTGGAAACCAACACTTGTGAGGAGTGCTTGAAGGAGCTGGGTATGTTTGGCCTGGAAAAGAGAAGACTGGGAGGAGATATGAAAGTCACCTTCAAATATCTAAAGGGCTGTCACATGGAAGATGGAGCAAGCTTGTTTTCTCTTGCTCTGGAGGGCAGGACCTGAACTAGTGGCTTCAAGTTACATGAAAGGAGATTGCGACTCAACATCAGGAAGAGCTTTCTGGCGGCAAGAACTGTGGAACAGATTCTCTCAGAAGGTGGTGGACTCTCCTTCCTTGGAGGTTTTTAAGCAGAATGTGGATGGCCATTTGTCATGGATGCTTTAATTGAGGTTCCTTCATTGCAGGGGGCTGGACTGGATGACCCTCAGAGTCCCTTCCAACTCTGCAATTCTGTGATAATGCTGGCCAAGGATCCCTCTAGGAAAACCTGCCCTGGTTGTTGTCCAGGGACATGGCAAAGTGGGCAAATGGCCTAGTGCCTGTTTCTGTCATCAAAGAGGCAATTATGGGAAGTAAAAAACCCAAATAAACAACCCCTATTAGACCCATTTTGTGACTGGAGCAGATCTGTGGTGTGTTTTGATGGAAGGTTATTTTGTCCCAGGAACAAAGCATGTACATATGTTTGATTTTGATCAAAAGCCAGAGCTCCAGAAGTTTAAAAAAGCAAGAGTTGGTTCCTGAGTCACACAGACAAACCAACATCCTAGGGTTTGTTTGTTTGTTTGTTTTTTCATTTGTGTGTTACTGGGTAACTGTCTTGAAGAATTACCGTGGCTGCCTGTGTCCTGTCCTGGCAGGGCAACAGAGACTACGACCTTGGCACCCTCTGAGAGCCTAGGAATCGGAGAGGGGAGGGAGAAATTAGGAGGCAGGCATGCTGCAGGGTTGAGTTTGCCATCCTCAGATATTAATCACTCACAGGCTGTAGCCAACACTGCAAGCTCCCGGTGACGAGGGCTGTGGTTTTATAGCTCATGACTCATCGGCTCGACTGAGAGCGACCGTGTTATTCCAGTAGATTGCAAAATCATAACAGGAATGCCGTGGCTGGTTTACGGCTCAACTATGCAAATCGCCAGGAAGCCATTTGAGTCGGAGAGCGTAAGGCACGCCGAGCTGGGATGGCCGAGCTGTGAAAAGGCACCGGGGGCACCAGGAGGAGGTGATGGGGGGCTCTCTGGGACAGCAGGGCTGGAGGCTGAGCACTTCTGCAGGGAGACGGGCTTCTCCGGGGGAAGGCAGGGACGTCCGGTGCTCTGGGCAGACTTGGCCTGGATCTTGCTGCGAGGGAGCTTTTGGCAGGAGATTTCCACAAAGGCTCGAGGAAAGTCCTCTTTGCCTCAAGAGCCAAATGGGGACATGCTTCTCCCCTCCGCCTTGGCTGGTTCAGGGTGCCAGGCTTTTAAAAAGGGGTCCTTGCCTGTTGTTGGGGAGGGGAGGGGTGTCTTTTGAGGGTCTCATGTGGGAACTTCTCCCCAAAAGACAAAGTCTTCTCTTTCCCCTCCCCAATTGTTCAGCTGCTTCCCGCCAAAACCTCGCAGCCGTGGAAGTTGGTTGGAGCAGGGTGATGAAGAGAGAGGCTGTTGGGGTTTGGGAACTGTGTTCCTCGTACGCTTGGGCCGTGTGGGAAGGAGGGTGCCAGGAACAGGTCCCGAGGAGGGAGAGGGAGAGAGAAGCGTCCGTTCAGAGATTCAGTCTGGCATGGCCAAGGCAGAAAATGTTGCAACCGCCTGTGCTCTGTTTATATGAGCCAGCGTGCTATTCTGAAGATAAGCTATCTGCTGGGTGGTGTTTCCCTGGTGATATGTGTGTGTGCTTGCAATTGCGTAGATGTGGGAACTAAGTGGAGTGTGCAACTCGTTCGGCTCCCCCCCCCTACTTTTGTGGGGTGGGGAGAATGCTGGCAGCCTGGGCCGCTCAGGATGCAACTGGAAATTGGGACAAAGGTGAGCAGCTGTTTATAATTAATATGCGGAGGCAGGGAACGGTGCCATCAGCCTCAAGGCCCCAGGGGCCGATCACTAACAGCTGACGAGGCCTGGTGCCTTTGAGCAGTGGCCTGGAAGGAGCACATTTATTTTCATAACACCACAGTATTATTTTGGAGTGCGCGGAGGGCAGGGCGGGGCTTGGAACTGCACCTGTTGAAGCTGATGGGTTTTATTTTTGTTTTGCAGGGCACTAAGGCTACTTCTGTACAGGGACAAATAGGTCTTAACTTAGGTGGGTGGTGTTGTCCCCAATCCCAAGAGAACCCCAGGAACTGTAGTTTTTCTCAGAGCGTCTGACCTGCCGACTCTCTGTCAGTAATTTGGAGAACTGTAGTCAGCAGGGTGCCTCGCTTGCAGTGGCAAGCAGAACAAAATTGTTTGGGGGAAATTTTTACACATTGGGTCTCAAGACAATGTACAAGAAAATTTAAAATACAAACTCAAAAACACTAGAAATGCAGCACAAGTAAGATGCAGCCAATAATTGATTCATGTTTGCAGCAGAAATGTGCCAGAGTTGCTTTAGGACAGGGATAGGGAAGCTGTGACCATCCCAGATGGGGTTGGACTCCAAATCCCATGAGTCTCAGCCAGCTAGCTCAGTGGTGAGAGATGATGGGAGTTGTAGTATATCAACTTCTGGAGGGCGCCAGGTCACACCCATACACCCGATTTCACAATGAATATAAAACAGGAAGAACAATTATAACAACAGACAAGCATTAAAAGCTGAAAAACAAAACTATAAACTAGGCACTTAGAATGCATACAGTGGCACTTGGGTTTAAATAACAAAGCCCAAGTTAGGGCTATCAACAGTATTGGATTATCAAGTATAGCTCCAGATTTGCCAGAGGTGATGAGGGTTTTCTTGAAAGGGATTGTTCCGCTGTATTATTATAAATATTCTGTTGGGAGCCACCCAGGGTGGCTGGGGAAACCCAGCCAGATGGGTGGGGTATGTATAAACAAACAAACATACGTTGTTGTTGTTGTTGTTGTTGTTGTTGTTGTTGTTGTTGTTGTTGTTGTTGTTATCATCATCATCTGGAGGTGCCTGTCCTTGTTGGTCTCAAATTAGGCATAATATCCTCCATTATAGCTGTATTTCAGAGTGAGTGGTACCAAGCGTCCAGGGTAAGATTTGGGACTGTTTTCCATTGAAATTGCATGGTTGCAATTACTATTCGTGCTGCCAATATAAAATATTCCGTAAAAAAAAATAGTTTCTTTAATAATAGTTATCATTTCTGGCAAAATTAAATTCCAAAAATCTTGCACCAGCTTACATTCCCACAATAAATGATAATATGTATCAAGTTTATTGCAACCCCTCCAATGATTAGGTGACATAGAGGAAAACATTTTTAACATTTGCGGAGAAGTGTGATGCCATCTGTGTAGTAATTTTAAGGAGTTTTCCCTAAGAAAAATGGAAACAGATTTTAAGGTTGAGTTTCTTTTTAACTCAGTCAGATGGGCAGGGTACAAATAATAAAATTATTATTAGTGTGTAGGACATATCTGCACAGGAATACACTTTTAGCTGCGCCCCAATAACAGGCCATTTCTTAAACAACCATTTGTATAGAGGCTCCATGCTGTTGGGATATTCAAACAACCGGGTGTTCAGAGGGCGTTGAACCCTAATAATAATAGTAATAATAGTAATAATAATTTATTTATACTCCGCCCATCTGGTTGGGTTCCCCAGCCACTCCGGGCGGCATCCAACAAAATATTAAAAATACATTGAAACACCAGTCATTAAAAACTTCCCTAAACAGGGCTGCCTTCAGATGTCTTCTAAAAGTCAAATAGTTGTTTATTTCCTTGACATCTGATGGGAGGGCGTTTCACAGGGTGGGCACTACTACTGAGAAGGCCCTCTGCCTGGTTCCCTGTAACTTGGTTTCTCGCAGTGAGGGAACCGCCAGAAGGCCCTCGGAGATGGATCTCAGTGTCCGGGCTGAATGATGGGGGTGGAGACGCTCCTTCAGGTATATTGGGCCGAAGCCATTTAAGGCTTTAAAGGTCAGCACCAACACTTTGAATTGTGCTCGGAAATGTACGGGGAGGCAATGTAGGTCTTTCAAGACCGGTGTTATGTGTCCTCTGCTGCCGCTCCCAGTCACCAGTCTAGCTGCCACATTCTGGATTAGTTGTAGCTTTTGGTTCACTTTCAAAGGTAGCCCCACGTAGAGCGCATTGCAGTAGTCTAAGCAGGAGATAACCAGAGCATGCACCACTCTGAAAAGACAGTCTGTGGGCAGGTAGGGTCTCAGCCTGCGTACCAGATGGAGCTGGCAGACAGCTGCCCTGGACACAGAATTGATCTGCGCCTCCATGAACAGTGGAACTTGTGCATTCACCCATATTTATTTAACTGCCCTGAGACCTCTGGATATAGAGCAGTATATAAATTCAACAATAATTATAGTAATAGGCACACCCACCCCACCCTCAAACTCAGGTCTCTGCTTGAGTATGCCTTACAGGAGAGTAATGAGCACAGGTGTGAACAGCAGGCACAATTGGGGGGTGACCATTCCTCCTCCATTCTATTGCTCTCACGAAGGGCATCTGCCTAGTGACTTTGGAGAAACAGAGTGTTGGACTAGTCATGGGTAGCCTTTTTGATGCCTTCTTGATGTTGATGGACTCCAGGTCCCATCATCCCCAGTCAGTGTGGCCAGTGGTCAGGGATGATTGTAGTCTGGAGGGCACCATGCTGGCTAACCCTGAACTAGAAGGGTCTTTGGGGTAATCCAGCAAGTGTCCATTTATTTATATAACCCTTTTATTTTGCAAGGAAGTTTTGCAACCTTCACAGTGTTACAGTGGAACTGTCACTGTCATTCCCATTTTAGAAATGGAAAATGGAGGTTAAGAAAGAGTGTCCTTCTTGTGGCACTTCTGGAATTCAACCACCTCCCAGGTCCAAGCCCAGTTAACATTTTACCTCACTGCACTGGGACATTGTGTGCCCTGATAACCTTTTTATTTATTTATTTACGGCTATTAGCCCATAAAATATGTACAAACATAAAAACAGAAGAACAGCAGGCTATTCTCGATAGATTGGATCTACTCAAACAAAGACTTCTATCGCAAGGGGGCCCTGATAACCTGCTAACATCCGTTTGCAGCGGGGCCCACTAGGGGGCGCATCGGAAGGTGGCTGACAATAACATCTCTCCGACCCACACAAGGTAATTTGGAGGCTATGATGGGGGTAATTAGCCTCCCTAACCCCCCCCCCCAGGATGGCGGGGGGGACTGCCTTGCCTGCTGTGCCCTATACCACCCCCGAATTTGTGGGGATGGGGGCACTAGGCACAAAGCCCTCCTGTGGGATTTCGGCACTCCTGGACGCCGTCCCTGATTCGCGCCACTGGCTGCAAGAACTTCAAAAGAAACAATTTGGATGAGGCGAATGCACATATTTCAAGGAAGAAGGGGGAGTAAAGACTGCTAACAGAAGAGATCTCTGATAAAACAAGACAAGAATAAAACATGAGAAGATACGCCAAGACACGGTACGGCAAATGACTGATGGGGGAGGGGAAAAAAAACTTTCCTTTCTTTTCTTATGTGATTAAACAAGAATCCCCTCCCCTTATGAGTGAGAAATGTCGTTTTAAGGACTTAAGCTGTGGATTTAAGGTTGTGTGGAGATAAACTTTCGAACCAAAGCATGTTTTAAGAAGAGCGTGGAATGTATAAGAGCTTTGGAATGACGCAGTTAAAAATGCCGTCGCCATATTGGGAAGTTCTGTCGGAGGACTTAAGTCTGAGAGGAGAAATAGAGCTGTTTATATATTGTGGATTAAACTCCTCAGTGGGATTTAAGAGCGACAGTTTTGCAAGATTATGATGGAAAGAGCGATGTTATCCATGAAGGAGATGATATATGGAAACCATCTTGATTTGAGGATTGGAAGAACGGAAAATTCACACAGGATTATTATTACTATTGGTGTTTATCGGCTTAAGGAGACTATCAGAAGAGATCATAAAGAAAAAAGAGAAATTATATGAACAAGATGCGATGTGGAAACAGCAAGATAAGATGGGATAGAATTATGAACTCTGTCTGGACTGATTTGGACTGATTTGGACATTAACGCAGCAGCAAGAAGATGATTAGAATTCCCCTTCGGATCTTGAAATATGGGTCCCCCCAACAAAATTCAAAATTTGGCTTTGTAATTCGGAATTTATGTGATGTGATTTAATTTGATGTGATTGGCCATTTAATAAAAATTATTTAAAAACAAACAAACATCCGTTTGCAGCACAATCACATGGATCAACAATAACAGAAAACCCCATGTGTCACCTTTTGTGGTTGTGTGGATTGCCGTTTCTTGCCTGTAACTGAGCACTGAATGGACATCTTTGTTTTGAACACAACCTTAAAGACAAACTCTGGCATCTAGAGTTCCATTACAGAGGCTTTCCTGGAGGCTGAGTCCAGAGCTGTTTTAAAACCGGACCATCATTCTGGTTTATAGCCAGGGAATTATGATGGCTCCCTCTGGACCACATTTGATGCAGCCAGCTAGCTGTATTTGGAGTACAGCCTCCCAGTTGCAGTATCTTTGGGACATGGGAAGATGTTTTGACTGAACGTTTGTCTGTATGTTGCTTGCTGCAGGAAGAGGCAGTCCCACAAACTTTAATAGAACGGCAGTGACTGTCACCTGGCTAAGCAGCTTCCAGGATTCCCCATTACCTAAGAATTGAGCTACTTTGTTTGTTTGTTTGTTTATGAAAATAAGCCAAAGATAAAGAGCAGAAGGAAATGGTGTTACTGGTGGTTGAAAGCAGCATAAGTTTGAACATTTTCACTGAACTTGTTCCAAAACATTACCCCAAAATGCCCATTTCTCCTTAAAGCTGTTAGGCTGGTTTATATGTATTCTTTCGTAGTAAGTTAGTTTCTAGACCATTTTTTCTCAATTCACTGAGATATAGTATGACAAATTGCCCCCACCCCCATTTTTAGCTGCAACAATCTTAGCAGCTAGTTCTTGATCATTTTCCAGAATAACATCTTTTAGATAACCAAGCAGAAATACTTTAGGTTCCATGGGTATGTAATATCCTAATATATCAGAGATATTAGCCTGAATAGATTTCCAGAATGTTTCTCTTTGAGAACAATCCTAGAAGATTTGCATGTAAACTGCTTTATTTAATCCATATCTGCAACATTTCTCTGATCCTAATTTATATATTAAATTCAATTCAAGGTGCTAAATATCACTGATAGAGGGTTTTAAAATAGTTCTCCTTTAGGTCTGCTAGAATTATATTGGAATGGAAGTTGTTCCAAATCCATTTCCATTGTTTCTGGTTATTCCTTGATCCAAATCTCACACCCATTTTCTCATATATGTATTTTGGTTCTGGTCCAAGTTTAACCAAAGGTCATTGAATTCTGCAAGCAGAACTACATTTTCTGCAACAAGCTGTGAGAGATTTGGACAGTACCTCTGCCGGTGTGTTCGATTATGTATAATGTTCTAATGCCCTTCCAGGTTGGAAATCTCAGAGCAAATTAATATAATGTTTGCGGGACAGAGGGCTGGTGGCGATGAAGCTCCCTGGTGTGATTACTACATAAAGGGGTGTTTGGTGTGCATATGCGGGTGGGGAGTGGCTTAAGAAAAATGTAAAACTGGTACAGAGTTCTGTCATCTGTGTAATGTGGGGATAGGCCCTACTGGCTGGACCTGGTGGGAGCTCTAGTCCAAAACATCTGGAGGGCACCTGGCAAAGGCTGAAGGACTTAATCAAGCCAACTGTGGCAGAGTGTTCTTGATAACTGTTCGGTTGCCAGCAGGTGGGGAGCCCTTTTCTGAATTTTCCAGTTCTTTATCTGAGATGATAGCTGGCTCCAAGGTTCTCCCGCTGCTGATCCACCTCCTTCAGTCGTTCAAAGGGAGAGGAGTTAAAGAGTTCAGGAAAACACTAAGCAGAAGTCTGCACTGCTTCCTTATCTAGGCAGAGGATGCTGGCGTTGCTAGTGAGACATAGGTCACAGGGGTTGTTAAGGCCTGAAGTGTTCTTTTTTGGAGGTGAGGTGAGGGGGGTCCTCTTAGGCAGATGAGCTGATGGTCCTTGCATTCTTGTTCCACCAGCTCTGCAATCGCAGTAGACTATTCTCTGGGACTTCAGGGCACCATCTGGGTTGTGGTAACAGCCTAACTGGACACCCAGTCAGCTGACTGAAAGGGCCAATCCCTGTCCACCAGGCCTTATAAATCCCTGGCCTCCCTGCTTGCTCTTCCAGTCTGGACGCTGCCTAAGAATTTGACCCTTGCCTGTATTTGACTGTGGACCTGGTTCTTCTTCTGATGCTTGACTGCTGTCTTGGAACCTGTCCCTCAGCCTCTTTCCAGCATTGAAATCCCCGCTCAGCCATGAAGCTCACTACATGGCTTTGGGTCAGTCTCTGCCTCTCAGCCTAACCTACTTTTACAGGCTCACTGTGAGGATAAAAAGGAGGAAATGTGGCATAGAAATATAATAAATAAAATGGAGGAAGAACCTCCGATCAGCATTACCTGTACATCATCTGCTTTAACAGAAGCATCATGTTCCCGATATTGTGCATGTCGTGGTCGTACCCTTTCACCCTCTTCTTAGAACCTGACCTTCTGAAGCCTGATGCTGACTAAGGCCAGGTGGTGCAACAGGGGCTGCCATGACCAAGCCTACAGATGCAGCCCTCTCCTGACATACTTGTAGACAGTGTAAGGACCAGCAGAGCGTAGTGGTTAAAGTTTTGGATTAGGCCTGGAGAGATCACAGTTGAAGGCTTGTATTCAGCTAACATTTCCTCAGAGTAGACCCATTGAAATTACTGGGCCTAAGTTAATCATGGTTGTTCATTTTAATGAGTCTGCTCTTGAGTGGAAGTTAGTTGAATACAATCCAAAGTCCCCACGTAGCCATGAAGGTTGCTGAATGATCTTGGGCCAGGCGTTTCCTGTCAGCCTAACCTGCCTGATATGGTTGTTGTAGGAGGTGGGAGAACCACGTATGCTGTCTTGATCTTCATGGAGGAGATAAGTGCAGTAAATAAACTGAACTCAAAGGGGATTGTGCTCCTTTGCAACCCAGATGCATACCTTTATAAAGTTCCCAGTTTTGATCTCATTTCTGTGAGCTCCAAGCTGCTTTTTTGTTTTTGCTCTGAACTGTTTTTTCCCCATTCATCTTCTTTGGGTTGCCTGGACGTGAACAGGAGGTTTCTCCAAAGAACTTGTCCTTTAGTGCAGTGGTCACCAGACCTTTTCCCACATGGAGCACTTGAAATTACTGAAGGTCTTTGGGGACAATAATGTTTCTGCCTGTTGCAGCAATTGCAAAGAGGCTGTTTGATTTTTAATTGTATTTTTTTTACTTTTTATTGTATTTGATTGTATTACGTTTTGCATTCCATATAACTGAAATGGTAGTACAATAAAATACAGTACAATAAAATACAGTTGTGTGTGCTGTGGACAACCTGAATAAAGCTCATGGACTACAGTTTGGGTGTTTTCTTTGATGTCTGTCATGAGAAAGTTCCTATACCCGTTTGGGAGTGAAACTGACAATGTTATAGGTGGAAGTTGCTTGGGTTTCCTTCCTCTCCCTCCATCTAAGCCCATGAGATCAATTTACCTTATTACTTTCAAAACGTTGTGGATGCAACAATATATGTCGCGTTGTCATACTTCTGCAGCCATAAAAGATCTTTCATAGTAACGGCACTGGCAATGCCACAGTCTGCTGCTTCGGTAGATGCCCTTTGCAGTCAAAGGGTTTGAGGAGGTGCTTGATCTTCTAGCATTCTTAAAAGATGTGACTCTTTGAAGCCCAAAGAGTCCCCTTAGTCACCAAAGAAGCATTTTGCAAAAGCAGCGATTGAGGCGGCAGGAATGCGTGTGTGATCGTGCATGTGTGTTTCTACTAGAGTTGTGCTTCCTTTTCTTTCTTTCCCTTTTTCAATAAAGGGATTTTTTGTGTAGAGTAAAGTAAACTGGTATGACAGCCACATCCTCCAGCTTTCTTGTCACCTTCCAGTGATTCACTTCCAGCTGCTCCTCCTACGCATGTCTGATTCAGCTTTTGATTTCTCTCTTTTGACAACTTTAAAGGTAAAGCAGCTGCTAAAGTCTCTTCTTGAGCTGGAGGGGAAGTAGGATGTTCTTTGTAGAACCTTCCCATTCTGTTTAATAGAGCCTGCTTTGGCCTTCCCCGCAGGGTCAGCCAGGAGGTTGCTGAAATCCTAGTTAAGGTTCCTGGGCCTTCTGATCATGCTGTGAGTTCTGTAGAGGGCGGCCTTTGCTAACTGGCATCCTGAAGGTGCCGTTGGACTCCCAACAGATGCCATGCTCCAGGAGTTGCCCTCAGAGGCTAGAGTTTCAGTCCCAGGAGGTAAGGCATAGCATTTACCCAAGAAAGTAGGGTTCAAGCTGCAGCATAGTCTCAACAAGCCAAATCCAAGCGCAGGGAACCAGTCTAAATCCAAAACATCCAGAGGCTAGGTCAGGCTACAGTCTAAAGCAACTTTGCTTAACCTTGGGTTCCCAGATGTTTTTGAACTTCAATTCCCATCATCCCTGGCCACTGGCATCCAACAGCATCTGAGGACTCATAGTTGAAAAGGGCTAGTCTAAGGTCAATAGCACAGACTGCTCAGGCAAGGGGAAAAACAGCAATGCAGGGGAATCTGGAACCCGACACCAGAGACCTGTATTGTTTCCAACAGCTGCAAGAGGGAGACCTCCTATAGTGTGGCCTCTTAGACCACACACTAACTGCATCTGCTGGTAGTAAATAAGTACCAGGGATTGTGTACTCACAAGTAGATCCTTTTAATTAGAAGCCACGTGACAACTCTGTGTCCATGGATGCAGGCTATGTCATCTCTTTTCAACCTGGACCTGGACCTTTTGGTGCCAGGGTTCTCAAGCACAGAGGATTGGTTCCATGGCCTCCTAACAACTCCAGGGCTTCTTCAACAGGCCTCCTACCAGTGGGCCCCTCAAGAATATACTAAATGTTGGTTCCAGGAGACCATGCCTTCTCCCCAAGGTCCACGACCTGTGGAGTGTCTGGTGTGTCCTCAAAGAACTTAGCATTTGGCACCTGGTCAGGGCTAGGCACAACTGCAGACCCAACCAGCACAGGCAATGGAACCTAGATATGGGTGTGTTTTGCCAGCTGTGCTTTTCTCTTCTGGTGGTCAAAGTAGATTTGTGCAGGGTGCGTGCAAGTTCCAGCTTTTGCAGACACTCTCCTCTTGGGTGGCCACTCCCATCAAATCCATCAGCACCTAGAAAGTGCATCAAGGATGAGAAGATTAGACTCATGTTGCTTTTGGCAGCAGGAGAAATCTGCTCCTTCCTTTCTCAGCACCTTGTGCACTCTACTCCTTTCTCCCTAAGCTTCTTATTTGTGACGCCTTTCATCTTGGGGGAAGCGCTGTGGCTCACAGTTGGGTATCTCTTCTGCATGCAGAAGGTCCCAGGTTCAATCTTTGGCATCTCCAGGTAGGGCTTAGGGAAACCCCATCTAAAAACTTGGTCTACACTGGCAGCACTTCTTCCAGCACTGAGATAGGTGCACCAATAGTCTTGACTCAGTATGAAGCGGCTTCCCAAGTTTCTGTGTCCCAGTTTATATCTAGCGTTGCCTTCTTGACCATCAGTTTGGTTGGTTCATTTCTTTCTTAAAAACAAGTTTCTGTCCCTTGTGTCAGCAGGGGAAAGTATGGGGAAATCTCCACACCCTCCTCCCTCTCCATTCTTGCCTTCCTCTTAACATTGCTGCAGCACATCTAAATGGCAAATCTTGAAAAAGAATAGACCATGTAGATGAAACACTTCCAGGAGTAACTTGCATGTTGTATAAATTGTTGTTGCGGAATGCTTATGGGAAGAGTATTGTGGAATGCGACATGGCCATATCTGTTCTCCCCATTGTGAGTGAAAGAATCCAGCTCCTTTCGTAGAAAGTTGGCTCTTACATGGAAAGCTGGCATACCCGAAATGCAGTGCCAGATATTCCTCCCCAGCCCTTGCATTAAATACTTTCCACTGCTGCTTCCTGGCCACACAGATGGTTTAACAATAGTGTGTGTGTGCAAGCATACTGTTTGGAATGGCTCGGCACTTCACTTATGTTTCCCAGAGTAAAAGATATATGTGTTGGCACATTAGACCTGGGTTTCTTCCTTGTTTAGGACATAGGTTTATGGGAACAATTGCCACAAAGAAGTGCGTGGGGGGATGCTTTAATTGTGTTTCCTACATTGCAGGGGGTTGTACCAGATGACCCTTTGGGTCCCTTCCAATTCTACAATTCAGTGAGTCTAAGAAGAGACATTAAGGTGGAGGGGACAGCCGATGGACATACTCAGGGTGGCAACCTGAGTTGGGGAGGGCACAGGGTGCACGAGGGGGAGGAGAAGCAGGAAAGCCCCATTGCGCAAATGAAAATCCTTGCACTGATGGGACGTGTTTTTTGGAGGCCGCCCAATGTTTGTGTCATCTTTATAGATGGAACAGCTCTCTGTATGGAAATGTTTTTAATTGTTTTCACACTTTTCCTGGGTTATTGTTGTAGCTGTTTTATTTGTTTTATAATTGTTTATTTTACTGTTTTAACCCACCGTGGGATGCTATGGTTTGGAGTGGGCAAGAAATCTAAATAAATAAAAGATTCTACTCTGGCTTTATTGTTTTATTTATAAGCCACCCTGAAAATATATTTTTTTATTGGCGGAAGGCATATAAATAACTTAAAAATATAAAATAAAACGATTGCCTTATAAAGCTTTCAGTCACAAAAAAATCTGTAACAATATGAAGCATGGGGGGCGTTCTTTTTCTCCTTTCCTTTTAGCTCTCTTGCCTTGGTGTGTGTCTGGCATCCCTTGAGTGTCACCCAGGTGCTCATTGGTTTTGGCTTCCCTTTTCTCCATTTCTCAGCAGCAGCAGCAGCAGCAACAGCAGCAGCAGCAGCAACAGATGCCCCGTAGCAGCCAAGACGAGAAAGATGAAAAAGAAAAGGAGAAAGACACAGAGAAGGAGGAAGAGAAGCCAGAAGCAGAAAACGACAAAGAGGAACTGTCAAAGTAAGTCTGACCACTTCTCTTCCCTTCCAGCAACCCAAGAGCCAGCAGGACAGCACCTGCTTACCAGCTCCCTCTTCCTGCCTCCAAGGTGCAAGGCAGAAGCGCTCCCTTCTCCAGACATTGGCTGGCAGAATCAAGGCTCAAGGCCTAGTCCCAGATGGCACACAATATAGAGAAAATATAAAATGAAAGCATTAGGGGAAAGGTGAAGCACAGTTTTCCTAAACAAAATACTAATCTTGTTTCACATATTCCCTGACCTACATATGAAGCTTTCTTGTAATCTGTCAGAGAATTGGTTTGTCTGGAGTGTACCAATATTGTGTACCCTGATTGGCAGCAGTTCTCCAGGTCCCGGTATTGGCTACTCTGAGACTACTTTATTCCATTTTCCTGATGTTTCCTCACCTGATAATTCCCACCTTTTATGTGATCTTTCACACATCATAAAAGCCACTTCTGGAAATCTAGCAGAATCTGATGGAGGTTTAGTGCTCATTTCTGTTTTAATTGCTTAACCCTGTTAGCCCAGAAAATTGCTGGAGTTTCACGCTGTGATTTTCCTGTGGTTTCGTGGGTCATGCCTATGTTGAAATTTGGAGTGGTATTCTGGCATCCAGTTCTTTTCTGTTGTTTCCATGGGGGGATATTGAGGGAACAGAAGCAAGCATACTCATAAATAGTGATGGCATGTCCATTGACAGATGCTATTATGCTGCACCACACCCAGTGCTGTAAATGATATTTGCCGTGTCGTGGCAGCATACTGACCGGAAAGCCACAGATCCATAACTAAACGGGTAATGCAGTGTAAAATGAATGTTGGGAACAGGGACAGAAGCACTAGCATTGTAACCAGGAAGACCACTACAGCAAACCCCACATCCAAATGCACCTGGACTGGTAGCAACTCTCCAAGTCCTGGAATCGCTATCCAATACCTTTTTCTGATTGAAATTGCTAGGCACTCACTGCAGAGACACCAAACAAAGGACGCATATCCCAACACAACACACACAGTGATAAGGAGCAGATTGGGATGGTGGGGGGATAGATGACCTGCTATAACATTGACATGATAAAGACAATTTCTAACACAAATGTAACAGTGGAGAACCAATAGAAATAGGAATTCATGTAATTTAGTGAAGTGTTCCATATTTTTTTAGACAGTACACCGCTTAGTTACGTTTGAAATAGAAAGCAATGTATAAATGTAAAAGGTGTGTGCAGAGACACAGCTGCACAGTGTTGAATGGCTGCCAGTGAGTTTCAAGGAATCTCTCAGGGGAAGCTTTTTTATGCTGTTAACAAAAAGTGCTTGAGACGTATTGTCAGCTGCAGCACACTTGAGCTGTTGTGGGCTTCCCAGAGGCGTGCGTTGGCTGCAGTATGAAACAAGATAATGGTCTGGCCCTCCAGATTATTTAGACTACAACTCACATCAGCCTTGACTATTGGCTGCTCTGCAACATCCGGAGGGCCAAAGATCCCCTACCTCAGGTCCAGAGGGACCTTTTGTGGTGATCCAGCAGGATTGTTTTTGTGTCCTCCCCAGTGTCACTTGCACAAAACTTTACAGGGTGCATCTATGCCACTTCCTTTTGCCCTTGTGTACTGTTGCATCTTGGAGTGTTGCTGCAACAGTGCTACTTGGGTGTCTGTCCCACTACATTGCAGGAACATGCTGGTGCAGGGACTGTTGAGCTTGATCCTGCTACTTGTGCAGCAGAGCATTGCCATAGAGACTTGGCATGTCCTCCGGTTAACAGGGAAATGAAATGAGCACCACTTGACTTCTGTGGATGATTTGGCATATGTTTGCTTACTTTCTTTAATGGGGCTTAATCTTTGGCTTGAAGGAGCATCTGGCTTTGTGGCATCCGGGCTTCGTGATGCGTTTCTCAGCTGATCCCTTTTGGGAAGATAAACGAGGAGACAGAGCCAAGATGATTTGGCTGCCCTGGTCTTCAACCTGTCTCTGTTAGGTCCCTCAACAGCTGTGGCTGAGAAACTGCAGCCCTCTGCAAGGCAGAGAGAACAAAGTGGGGAAAGTGCCTCTCTTGCAAGAGGGAGAGGCAAGGGAAATCAGTACCACAGGTTGATGGTGATAGTTTTCTTCTGTTCCCCCCACTCTGGCTCGCACAGGGAGAAGAACGAGGATACGTCTGGCGAGGACAATGACGAGAAAGAAGCCGTTGCTTCTAAAGGGCGCAAAACCGCCAACAGCCAGGGCCGGCGCAAGGGCCGCATCACCCGCTCCATGGCCAGTGAAGCCAACAGCGAGGAAGTGGTTGCTCCCCAGCAGAATGCAGAACTGGGTATGGAGCAGCTACCTCTGTGGCACGGAGGGAGGAGGTGGCATCTGGGTAGGCAAAGTGAAGCACGCAACCGATAGGCAGGAGCCCAGTAGCAAAGGGGGGGGGGAGACTCATATAGTTAGTTACTATTGATTATATTATTTAGCGTATTAATGGCTTGCTTGTTTTTGTTTGTTTGTTTGTTTCTCCATTCATTCATTCAATTTATATATACCACCCTTCCTCCAGAAGCATACACAACACATGCACACCAGTATAAGGAAGGATGCCAGCGGGGACTGAAACTTTGCCAGCTCTGTCTGTCTTATCTTTTTGATTTATATAGTGCCTTTTATCATAAGATATTGGGGCAGTTCACAGAATAAAATACAGGATGAAAACATGAAAATAAATAAAATAAAACAGCAAAACAATAACCCCCCCTTCCCACAAACACATTTAAATGGCGTAGAATATTAATCATCCAAAGACCTGGTTGAAGACGACCGTTTTTGCCTGGTGCCTGAAAATATATAATGAAGGCACCAGGTGAATCTCCCCCAGAAGAGCATTCCACAAACAGGGAGCCACTGCAGAAAAGGCCCCGTTCTCGTGTTGCCACCCTCCAGACTTCATGATGAGGAGGCACATAGAGAAGGGCCTCAGAAGATGATCTCAGGATCCAGGACAGTTTATATGGGGAATATCTTCAGGTCTTTCTAGCAGTAGGTGCACAAAATAGACTGTAGCCCCTGGGAAAATGCATCTGTTGTGCTCTGGGATGATCATTAATGTTTGCCTCAGGGATGGGAAACCTCTGGCCTGATGGACTGATTTGCCCCCAAAGACTGTTGTCTCCAGTCCCTGCCCACCTGCCCCAGGAGAAGAGCCAGTGGAGATACCAGTGCACAGTCGGGAGCCTTACATATTGAAGCACTCCCAATTGTTTGTTGCAAGGGAGGCTTGCCGTCACCATCAGTCAGCTAACAGGTGCTGGCTTAAGTAAATTGAATCTGTGACCTTCTGGATGCCAAACACATGCTCTACCACTGAGCTATATCCCCTCACTTCATGTTCTGCTTGCAAGGGCCCACAGGCATTTGTGGCTGGCTGTTCTTAGGAGCAGAATGTGGTCATGGATCCTAACACAAGGAAAATCTGGTGGTGTTACTGCCATGCCCACTTCTGTTTTTTCTCTTCTTGTTTGGAATTATCTCCAGAGTTGTACTGAGAATGAGCATCTGCAACTGCCTGTCCACCTTTATTTTGTCTTTAGTAATTGCATGGGTGTTTTGGGGAGCGGGGGTTAATTTCTTGTCACAACTTGGGGTTACTCACTAGAACAAGAAATGAGATGCTTTGGGGTTAGGATCATCTTATAATGCAGTTTTCTTCTTCTGCTCACTTCCATCTTGGTATGCAAACTTTAGAAGAGTTTCCCCTCTCAACCACTTGAGGGCCTTGGAATACTGAGAAATCTCATCCAGGGAAAAGGGCATGTGTGTATTCCTGGGCTGGAATATATACCAACCAAGGTTGTAGCTTTAATTGAGTTTAACTGGTAGATTAATCAACCCAAACACTAGTTGATTAAGCAATTGGAAAGGCAGTTTTAGAGGTGTATAAAATGTATGGATGCTGTAGAGAAAGTAGACATAGTAAAGTGGTACCTCGGGTTAAGTACTTAATTTGTTCCGGAGGTCCATTCTTAACCTGAAACAACTGTTCTTAACCTGAAGCACCACTTTAGCTAATGGGGCCTCCCTCTGCTGCTGCGCTGCTGGAGCAAGGTACTATTTCTGGGTTAGCGGAGTCTGTAACCTGAAGCGTATGTAACCCGAGGTACCACTGTACAGTGAAGGTTCTCATTTTGAGGTTTTGGTCATTTGTGTTGAACTGACCAGTTGATCCTGATCAAAGGTAGTTGGAAAGGGCTTTATAGGTCTAAACCTGCACTTCTTTGAATTGCACTTGGAAATGAATAGGCCACTAGTGCCGTTGGCGCAAAAGGAGAAGACCATTCTCTCTCATTCTCACACTCACACACATCCTTTAACAGACAGCCGCTGGGAGGGTTTAGTCCTCCCTAGTGGAACATGCCACTGAGAACGGTCACAGGCAAGGCTTTCCTCCTGCACCTGCGTCAAGGTCAGTTGTCCCGAAGGACAGATGATGCCAGCAGAAAACGCAGCTAAAGGAAAACGTGACCTGTGGAGCTCCCTCTCCTTAGCAACATCAGCCTTAGAGCTATTCTGCAAGGTTCGAGAAACACCTCTAGCAGGAGGAGGCAGCCATGTTCTGAGGGGGTAGAGTGGATAGTTTCTTCGTATTGCAGAGCTGGGGTACCATTTTCAAATACTCCTCCACAGAAAAATAAAAATAAATGAAAGAAATAAGCAGGGATAGTGGGGAAAAGGCTGAGTGCTATTTAAAAACCATTTCACAGTTCCATAGCCTCTAGGCATGACTGTTTGTAATGTGACCTACCCTTTGGCGATCACTCGCCAAGTGAGATGGTCTTCCATGAACATGGTCAATGGTGTGTCCGTAAGTGACTGTGGAGGCCAATTCTAGATCCACACATCCTTCCACAGTGGGGACACTGGTTTCCGGGCAGGTGTTGATCATGGTGAGGGTTTGCCAAACGTGCTTTCCTCTTAGCACGTTTCTCCCTTTCTTTCTGAGTTCATGCTTCTTCAAAGTCCATGACACCTTTGGTAGCAGCTATTCTCCAATTGGAGCGCTCACAGGCCGGTGTTTCTCAATCATCTGTGCTTATACTGCATTTTTAAAGATTTGCCTTGATAGCATCTTTAAACCTCTTTTACTGTCCACTAGTATTTCGCTTTCCATTCTTAAGCTGCGAGTACAGTAGCTGCTTTGGAAGACAATAATCAGGCATCTGAACCACATGACCAGTCCAACAAAGTTGATGTTGAAGAATCATTGCTTCAACACTGGTGATCTTTGCTTTTTCAGTACACTGATATTTGTTCGCCTGTCTTCCCAAGTGATGTGTAACTGTTTGTAATGTGACCTACATGGGGATGCTCTCAAGTATTAAATCAGGGTGTGGGGGACCTCAAGTCCATTGGTCTCATTGGCCTCCCCTCCACAGTCTGTTTTAACTAAGCAATGGCCTGCCAGTTACCTGAAGCTGATGTCAGGTTTGGGCAGGTAAAAAAGTGGCTGGGCTGGAGCACAAGGAGCTTCTGAGGTGCCACTGATCAGTTAGGCTCTTACATATTTAGGACCTCATAAAAGTTTCTGAAAGCATGGGTAGAAAAAGAAAAGAGCAAGATATGAGCTGGAAAGACCCTGAATTCAACTTTGTTTCAGCGACAGACAACTTTAGGCAAGCATCCATGGCTGTAATCTAATCATACTGCCCCAATGAGCCTGCTTTGCAGGGGTTTTGTAATGATTTCTGAGCTAGATTTCTGAGTAGAAGAGCATCTCCTGGCAATGCCAGTTCCTTGGATAACTTTCATCCTTTCACCCTCTTCCCAACGTGCTTATCGCATATGAGCTTGTCTCATTATGGGGAATCAGTTTTGCAAAGGGTGAAACTACCTTGTTGACATGCAAGGGGAGCCAGCTGCAACCCCATCCCTCCAGATGTGAAGGCCAGCCCCTCCTCTGCCTCCCTAGCCCTTGACTCTGAACAAGACATGGGCCTTGAGAATTGTAGCTTTCCTCTTGCCTGTCTCTTGTTAGCTTTCTATATTTTTGTTTAAGTCTTTCTAGGACTGTTGCAACTTTTCTTTCTGCAGAGGCTTTTAAATGAGCCTCTAAGGCTATTTTTTATTTCCATAAAGGAGGCTGTCCAAACATCTTTCACTGTGATCAAAATAACATTTTCTCTTAGTTTAGAGCAGGGGTCAGCATGGTTTATCTTGCCTGGACCGGATTGGTCCTTGGGAGATTCCTCTGTGGGCCGGATCGCGGGCTGGAAGATTTGAAGCAAACAGCTCTCACACACAAAATCCCAAAGCTGCCCTTGTCAACTCTGTTTCAGTATGGAAAGCTGAGATAGGAAGTAGAAATCATGAAATAAAAATTTAAAGTCTGAAAATTAGGAGTCCTCCTGCACCTTCCAGTTCAGCTCCCAGCCGATACCTCTGCTTTGACTGCGGTTCCACAGAGGGCAAACCCACAGAATGTTTGGCCATTGAAAGGATAGCAGCTGCACCCAGCAGTGGCTGGTGCTCATTGAGACTTGTAGGATAGAAGACGGAGATCATTAGTGGGTGGAGCCAATGCCCTCTGTACTTCTAATGTAAATGCTGTCCCAGGACAGCTTAAAAACAAATAGCAAAACCATTTGTAAGAAAGACAAACATAATAAAAATAAAGTTATTATAATAAATTATAACAAAATAAAACTGATTTTTCAGACTATTTAAAAATATTATAGTATGATGAAATCTCTGGATTTGAGCTACGAGCAACAGAAGTCATTAATTATAATATTGTGGTTATGATTTGATAGATAGAAGATAGGGTGCAGCAGAAGGGGAGAAAAAACTCCATGGAAGAGGAGTGGGAAGTTGACAAAAATAAGAGAAAAGATGAAATTGTGTTATGACTGCATATGGTAAAAATGTTGAAACTTAATAAAATATAATTGGGGGGAAATCTAATAAAACTGAAGATGGGCTCCAGAGGTGAAAACAAGAACAAGAGATCAGCCACTCAAATTCATTGATTCCAGGAGGACAAATGCCTGCCAAAATCAAAACTTAAAGTAGGAGTGAAAGGGTCACATGGACTTTCCAAGGTAGGACCTTCGTTAATCCAGGTGTGGCTCCTGAGAATGCCAACTCCTGTATCCCTTCCAGTTACTGCTATTGGTATTAAAAGATGTCAAAAAGAGCGGGCAGGCTCGTTTGTCAGTGGAAATGCTGTGTTCTCTTTTGGCCTCAAAATCTAAAAATAAAGGAATGGCACTGACTATAACCAGCCCCCCCCCCATTCCTTCCACAAAGCTTGGCTACGTCTGAACATCCTGATTTTCATTGCTTTGGGCCTGGTTTTGAGAAAACCGAGTTTGGGTGGGAAGTGTGATTTGTCACACTTCCATGTTCCATTCTAGTACTATATCTGTAAATACCATGTCTGTTTCTGTTTCCCAGTATTTTACCAACTTCGATGCCTTGGCAGCCCTCCAGCTTAGGCTGGAAGCACACACTCAGCAGCTGACCCAAGGGAGTGCGGGGAGCCTAACCTGCCCCTCGCCTGCCACCTTTCCCTTGTAACCCCCTCCCCACAGCTGCAATGCTGGGAAAGCTATTGGTTCAAGAATTCCACAATTCAAGAATTCAAGAACTGGAAGTGAGAAGTAGGTGAACTGAGTCAGGTCATTGAGCTGTCTTGCTTAGTATTGTCTACTCTGACAGGCAACAGCTCTAGATTGTCTCTGGCAGTGATTTTTCCCAGCTCTGCTGCTTGCTACCTGGGACCTGGGACCTCCTGGATGCAAAATGGGTGTTCTGCCCCTGAGCTATGGGGCAGGAAGAGAAATTGAGTTATGCTCTATTCCCCCACCATTTGCTACAGCCAGCTCTGGTTTGTTTTTCAGCCTCTCTGGAGATGAATGAAAGTTCTCGTTGGACAGAGGAGGAGATGGAAACGGCTAAAAAAGGTGACACTGTTGTTTTGTTTTCTGTTTAAATGTCTCTTCTCTCCTGAATAAATTTGCTTGTCATTAGATCTATTCAGTGCTTGCATAGTTGGTGCAATATGGAATATTGTGGAATTGAAGATGCTTTTTGTGAGCAATTTGAAACATGGCCCTTGAGTCTGAGCAGCTTCTGTGCAGTAGCCCTGCTGTGTCCTGTTGGGCTGACACTGCAGCCAGAGGTGAGCAGCGCCAGGTGTATTCACTTGGGTTGCAAGAGGCAGGTCTGAGCCTCCTCAAGGATTTTATACGATCCCTCTCTTCTTTTTCTTCTTTGCTGAGATTCTTGTCCTTTGTTTTGTGGTGAATATGGAAAGTGTGCAGGCAAGTAGCCTGTTGACTTGCTTAGTTAAGGGAAGACTGCTCTCACCTTCCAGTTCTGGTTATCTGTTCTAGCCAGTGAGTGAAAAGGCATTGGAAATGCTAGAGACATGCAAAAATTTAACAACAACAACAACAATTTATTTATACCACGCCCATCTGGCTGGGTTTCCCCAGCCACTCTGGGCGGCTTCCAACAAAATATTAAAAATACAATAAAACATGTTGATGATGCTGTGTACACAATAATCTGACCTCCAAATTGGATTATTGTAATGCATTCATTATTTATGAGGCTGCCCTTGAAAATGACTCAGAACATTTCAACTAGTACACAGTTAAGCTACCAGAATTCTGGCTGGTTTACCTAGACTTGAGGTTCCCAAACTGTGGTTCACAAGCTTCGTTCAGGTGGTCTGTGGTTTGCCCACATTGAATATCCAGATTGCATATGAAGAACAGTGCTGGATAAGGCCAAAGACCTAATGAGTGCAGCTTCCTGTTTTCACAGTGGCCATCCAGACACCTCTGGGAAGCTCACAAGCAGGACCTGAGTCTGTTGCTGTCTCACTTGCAGCTCCCAGAAACTCCTATACAGAGCCATACTTCCTCTGACAGTAGAGGTAGAACATTGCCATTGTGCCTAGTAGCGATTGATAGTCTTCTCCTCCATGAATTTGTCTCATTCTCTTTTAAAGCCATCCACCAAATCCCTGCAAAACTTGGTGCATTAATTTATTTGCGGAATTTCTTACCCATTCATCATTATTGCTGTAATCTCTATGCAGCATACAATCAGTAAAAGCCACAGTATATAACAAAATGCTGGAAAGGTCTGATATGCATTAATAATAATGCAGCACCAAAATCAATAAACAATCAATACATAGCCAGCAAAATCCAAGAAACAGGGCCAACAGAACACGTTTCAAACAAAGACCAGGGTGCAAAGAAGTAAGTCTTCAATTAGCACCAAAAGCTCCTAAAGTGTTGGCGCCAGTTGTAACTGAGAGTTCAGGGAGTTCCACAGTTGGGGCACTTATATTGGCAATGTCTTCTCTTGTATCACCCCATAGCAGATTCTCAGCAAATGTGGCAGCGACATGAGGGCACCTCCACTCCATCTTAACATTCAGGTTAAATTGTATAGAGCTTAATCTGTCAGTACAAGCACATTTGTAACACAGATTAATCAGTACAAAATGAGTCACTGCCAGCAGGATTTCAACTTGCTTGATACATAATTTTGTTTCCAGTTCAGAGTGCACAAGGTCCATTGCGGGGCACTTGCGCAGTGGATTGTTATGCCATGGGTGCACATCAGATGTGCTGCACGGGGTGCAGGTATAGGCTGCTTTGCGGAGCCCCACGTTGACAATGTGGGTTGCTGTCAAGAAGCAAGCGAGGCAGAACAGGCTCAGCAGCACTTGGGATAGTGCATCTCTTGGCAAGAGGGAGGCTTAAGTGGAGGAAGGAGGGATTGCGTATTGCTGCAGGAGACAAAAGAAGGAAGCACCCTGTAATTAGCATTAAGCAAGGAAATGCAAGTCTGGCAAGAGGAAAGTTCTTGCCTAATGACACTTTTATCATGAAATAAACCGTTGAACCAACAGGCTGTCAAAACATACAGCAGCTATTATAATTATGGGGTACGGTAATGTTGTTGGAGGTGTAGTACCCCTCCTTTAAAAAAAAAGCCTGATCCTAGCTTGTTCAACTAGGAGCGGAATAAATAACTGGAGCAAAATCAGGGTTTGATTCACTATGGTTAGGAATCCCTTTCCTCAAGGAATGCCTTTCCCCATGTATCTACACACACTCAGGGCACAGGTTGGCTACTGTGGCTCCCTCTGAGTCTAAAATAGTGGTTGCACAGAGCAGAGCTTTTTTTGCGGTGGTGTAAGTCACTTGGGGGGCACTCTTGACAGGCTGTGGCCAAGCTCTGAGGTGGTCCACTGAGAGGGGTCCAGTTCTGCAACAGGCAGCCTTGAAGGGCGCAAGAAAGACAATGTGGTCAAGAAGAAGATGGGGATTTAGGGTCTGAAGCAGGGAAATGAGGAGCAAATGGGCCAGAGGCAGAAGAAGTGATAGAATATGGGCTGGTGGTTCAGATCAAGGATGCTGGCCACAGTCTCTGTAGCTATTCCATGAGGCAAGTTGCTTAGACTGAGGAGCCATGTGTGGCACTTTACTTATATACAGCCAGCCAGACTCTCACCGGTTTCTCAGACCATGGGGCCCTGCTGAGTTGATGACCTTCAGTAGCGTGCTTGGCTGTGATAAAGGCATTGCTGCAGCATGGGAAACATCAGGTTTGTAATTCCTTCAGCTCTTGAGCTACCTTGGTTTTGCAGGAAGTAAGGTGCCTGGATCTCCACTGCCTTAATCCCCAGTTTGAGCCCCAAAGCACCTTACAGATCCTGACACTTTACTCTCTTGCACCATCTTTGCATGCCAGTAAAGGAGCGCCTATTTTCAGTAGCACCCAAAAGGTGACCACCAGCTTTCTGTTTCTGTGCCGATGCTTCCAGCCCCACTTACTCAGCTGTGCCAGCCACCATTATTAATGTTCCACAATGAAATGCTGCAGAGGATAAGTGGAAACAGGGCTATATCAAGTGCTTTATTGCACTGCATTTTGGAAAATTAAAGATGGTGGCTGTGCAGGGTCAATTGGAGCCAAGTTGTTGCTTGGTTCCAGTAGGAAGAGCACCAGCAATTTGGCGGCAGTGGGGTGTGTGTTGCTTACTGAGGATGTTGAAGCAATGAGGGTTGGCATCAGCCCCAGTGAGCTCCCAGCAGCTACTGGAGTATGCCCAGGACAGTGCCAATGCTGTGCCAGATTGATTTGCTTTCCATCTTTGGAGTCCATCTATGCTTGCCCATTTTTCTGCATGCACACCTATCTGTTTCCTGGCTCAGCGTGTACCTTTCGTTCAGCATCCAGCCCTGAAAGTTAGGCACTTTAGCAAATTTGGGAAATTATGGGATTCTCTTCTCTGAAAGGCTTCCCTCTCTTTTCAGTGGTACAATGTCTGGAAAGGGGTTTGTTGTTACAGGTTTAAACAGTGATTGTACTGTGATTACATTACATTGGCTGAAATGCATGGCTTGGGGTGACTGTGCAGTGGTTTCCTAACCTTCAAACCTCTAGTCACTGAGCTGGGCAAAACTCTACTACAAATGTGGAGGATCCTCCTTTTCCTCAGTAAAGGTAAAGGGACCCCTGACTGTTAGGTCCAGTCGCGGACGACTCTGGGGTTGCGGCGCTCATCTCACTTTATTGGCTGAGGGAGCTGGCGTACAGCTTCGGGTCATGTGGCCAGCATGACTAAGCCACTTCTGGCGAACCAGAGTAGCGCACGGAAACGCCATTTACCTTCCCGCCGGAGCAGTACCTATTTATCTACTTGCACTTTGACGTGCTTTCGAACTGCTAGGTTGGCAGGAGCAGGGACTGAGCAACGGGAGCTCACCCCGTCGCGGGGATTCGAACCGCCAACCTTCTGATCGGCAAGCCCTAGGCCCAGTGATTTAGACCACAGCGCCACCCGCGTTCCATCTTTCCCCCATTACATGCCATTAAACCCTTTCTCATCTGTTTTGAATGATTTATTCATCCAGATATTCAGCCAGACTGTCCCTGAAGGCTACGGGTGGGAAACAAGAATATAAAAAATATAAATAATGCATAACAAATGTCCAGTTTAAAATCTGCTTTAAAAAGATAAAAACATACCAATAAAGCCACCCTCATAGTGGATTATGCCTGGCTGTTAAAAGCAAAACCATGTTTTAAAAAATAAAGTCTTAAACAGAACCAGTAATTTTCAGTTTTTCCAGACCCGCCTTTTATTTATTATTTTATTCATTAAATTTCTATACCGCTCTTCACCTGAGGATCACAGGGTGGTTTGCAGTATAAAACACAAAATATATACCATAGTAATAAACAAAAATAACAACTTGCACACAGTTCAAATTGTTTAATTTAAACAATTAGATTTAAAAGGATGCAGGTTGTTGATCAGCCAAAGGCCTGGGAGAAGAGGAATGTTTTTGCCTGGTATCTAAAGATATGTAACAAAGGCACCAGGTGAGTTGGCTCTCTCTGGGGCGAGCATTCCTCAAGTGGGGAGCCGCTGTCACCCTCCAGACCTCTCATTGAGAGGGACATGAAGATGGGCCTCAGACGATGATTGCAGGGTCTGAGTTGGTTCCTATGGGGACAGGCGGTCCTTGCCCAAAAAGGGGGAGATTGGCTACTGGCTGGTAATTACTTAGATTTTCTGATTCCAATGAGGGTTTCTTGAGGAGTGGCTTTACCACAGCCTCTTTCAAGCAGGTAGGGACCACCCTCTCTTGCAAGGAGCATTAATCACCTTCCTGGCCCAGCCAGCTGTCCCTTCCCTTCCCCTTCAGCCAAGAGGTGGAAGGGTTCACAGTGCAAGTGGTCGCCCTGACTAATCCAAGCACCTTGTCCACATCCTCAAGCCTTACTAGCTAAAACTCATCTAATGTAACAGGACAAGACAGTGCTCTGGGCAGTTCTCAATATGCATCTGCTATAACAGGTCCATGGTCCTGGTGGATGCAAGAGATTTTATCCTCAAAATGCTTTGCAAACAACTCACAGGGAGCTACTGTCGGTTCTGCCACCTCTTTCGAGCCAGACTGTAAGAGGCTCTGCCGGATGGCGCAATGGGGATGCAATGGAGATAGCAAAGTATGCCTTTTTTGCTACTTTCCCAGCCACTGGGTGAGCTCGATAATGCACACTCACCAGTGTTTGGTTAAATTGTCTTAGTTTTTCTTTCACTTGCATTCAAGCTGTCTCCCAGCTTTTTTCTTTGCCCTAAGCTGCACAAATGGGCTCCACAAAGTGGAAGAGGGAGCTCACGGGCGATCGTGTCAACAGCTCAAGCCATCCTGATGTTCCACAAGAGCGCCAGTCATATCAGTCGGGAAATTCCTCAGAGCTATCTGGAAACCCATTGGATCCATCAGCCTCCAAGGGCAGACCATCCTGCCTCTACTCTAACACCCCATACACACTGCCTGTCCCCTGTGTGAATTCCAAAGTTCTGCAGCTTGTAGGTATGGCCCTTGACACCCTTCTGGGTGCAAGGAGGAACGAAAGGGCATCTGGGCTGAGCAGATGCATGCTTTTGACTTGCTAGACCAACCGAAACCAAAGCAAAAGCAAGCAGCCTCTGTGCATTGCAGCACACCCAGAGTGGTGCTAGCACACTTTTGGATTCTTGTGTCTTTGTGGCACTCTTGCCGATACAATTGGGCACCAGACTGGCAATGCTAAGTGCAGGTCTCCATATGGGATAAGTTGGCTGCCTGCTTCCAGCTCTCCAAGCTGGCATTCTCCTCTCCCTCCCGGAGTTTTTCACACATTCTTGTTTGGAAGGCAGTTCTGCAGCATCCTGAGTAATGCGTTGGAGGTGTGGGGGCAGGCACTGAGCATAGCTCTTAACGTCTCTCCTGTCGCGCTGCTCTCCCTCCTGCACACTTGGCCGTCTGTCATGAGGAGCTTTGCAGAGTTGAGTTGTTCTGTTGCTGTTGTTGCTGTAAGCAGAGAGATTGTTTTTAATTACTGCAAATTTTATTTAATTTTTATCTCATCCTACATTTTTAATTCTGCTGCGGTGTCATCGTTATTGTTGTCATGCAGAGGTCACGAGCTGAGCTGTGTCTATGTGTTCTTCATTTCAGGCTTTGTTCTCACAGAGTAAAATGGTGGAATCTTTGTCTGGACTGTTCCACTTCTGGGGTGGGTGGGTGTTTGGAGGGAGTGATTCAGGAATAAGCAGAGGGTTAGAGGAAACAGCTTGCAGCACATTGGCATGTGATATTTGGCAACATACTGTGCCATTCCCTTAGGTATACAGTAGGGGACCATAGTCAACAAGTTGCTGTTTGTCTCTTCAGCTCCCAGGGGTTGGCAGATTGCATGGCCCTCCTTGCTTTTTGACCAGGAGCAGCTGGCACTGATTTGATCCAGCTGGATCGGCAAGAACTCTTGAGATGTTGGCCAGTGTGGTGGAACCTGCTGGCAGGCTGACCCAACTCTCCTTTTGAACCCATAGCTCCATATTGAACAGCTGGCTCCCAGAGCTTATCACGATGGCACATCCTGCTACATGAGCCCTAATGCCCGCTCTGCCCTGTGCATGACCCCTCCTGTGAGGAAGTGGTTCAAAACCCTCCCACCTCCTGGAGCCCAGGAGGCACATCTCCTTAGGCATAGCCATCTCCTCTCCCTTTGAGATTCAAAGCTTTCTCAAACTGCTCTGTAACATCCAGGATCACCTGAATGCACAGGATGTCCCCATCAATAAGGCTTTGTTCTCTGCCTGGGGTTGGAAAGGAGGCCAGATCTAGATTCCTTGGTGCAAAATGTTATTCGCCTTTTGTCTTTGCGGAAGGTAATGACTGGGCTTTCTGCCCTTCCCTGGTCACCTGTTATGTCCAGAACACGGGGAATCAACTGATCCTGAGCTGTATTCGCTGTGTGGTTCCCAGCTGCATCCCCTTGGGATCTTGATGCTTAATGAACATCCTTCCTTGTTCCTATGGTGTGCTTCCAGACGTCTGAAGGTCTGCAAGAATTGTAAAAGCACAGCCTGCTCATATAACATATTTGCTGGGGGGGGGTGCACGTGCGTGTGCGCAAAACATGAAAACATGTGGCACAAATGGAGACAGAACTCAGAATCTCTGCTGACAACAGTCTAATTTTCTAGCCCTTTGATTACGAAATTGTGTTTCTGTGTACACCCCCCCCCCCATGTGCAAGGGTGAGGGAGGGTCTGCAGGGGAACCCTGCTTGGTTTTATCTTTCCCCATGACTAACAAAAGCACAAAGCATTGTGAAATTGGGGGCAGGGAGGGAGTCCATAACATTCACATGGAGTGATCTATATTAGTTGCAAAATTAGGGTTTTGTGATGTAAAATTTCAGCTACTTCAGTGCAAACCCCGCCCTGCCATTTTATTTTAAATCTGTATAGAATAGTTTGTTAGTACAGTCTCTTCACAGCTCTAGGTGATGTTTTCTGTCTTCAGGCACTTTCAGATGGCATTTAGAGCTTCTTGGAAACAAAAGAGACTCTCTTGATGCCTGTGGTTTTTTAATAGTTGCTAATGCTTTGTTGTTTCTTTTCCTGCTAGCTGTTTTATTATTGTAATAGTGTTTTAAAATCTGTTTTGTTGTCTGCAATGATTTTTTAGCTGCCCTTGGGGTCCTCTAGATAGCAAGTCGGGAGACAAATGTTTTAAATTAATACATGACACTTTACTTTACTTTGAATGATTATTATTATTTCAAAGAAATTTTCTTTCCATTGCAGTTCACAATCTTAGGAGTAAGTTACACTGAGTCCAATAACACATACTCTCAAGTATGTGGGCATAGGATGGTAGCCACCCTGTCTTACAAATAAAGTATTCTCAGTAGTGTCCAACTAAGTTACAGTCAAGGGAGAGTCACTGAAATTATTATTATTATTATTATTATTATTATTATTATTATTATTATTAATAATAATAATAATAATAATTTATTATTTATACCCCGCCCATCTGGCTGGGTTTCCCCAGCCACTCTGGGCGGCTTCCAACTGAATATTAAAAACAATACAGCATCAGACATTAAAAACTTCCCTAAAGAGGGCTGCCTTCAGTTGTCTTTTAAAAGTAAAATAGTTGTTTATTGCTTTGACATCTGCTGGGAGGGCATTCCACAGGGCAGGTGCCACTACCGAGAAGGCCCTCTGCCTGGTTCCCTGTAACCTTACTTCTCGCAATGAGGGAACTGCCAGAAGGCCCTCAGCGCTGGATCTCAGTGTCCGGGCTGAACGATGGGGGTGGAGACGCTCCTTCAGGTATACTGGACCGAGGCCATTTAGGGCTTTCAAGGTCAGCACCAACACTTTGAATTGTGCTCAGAAACGTACTGGGAGCCAATGCAGATCTCTCAGAACCGGTGTTATGTGGTCCTGGCGGCCACTCCCAGTCACCAGTCTAGCTGCTGCATTCTGGATTAATTGCAGTTTCCGGGTCACCTTCAAAGGTAGCCCCACGTAGAGCGCATTGCAGTAGTCCAAGCGGGAGATAACTAGAGCATGCACCACTCTGGCAAGACAGTCCGCGGGCAGGTAGGGTCTTAGCCTGCGTATCAGGTGGAGCTGGTAGACAGCTGCCCTGGACACAGAATTAACCTGTGCCTCCATGGACAGCTGTGAGTCCAAAATGACTCCCAGGCTGCGCACCTGGTCCTTCAGGGGCCCAGTTACCCCATTCAGGACCAGGGAGTCCCCCCCACTCGCCCGCCCCCTGTCCCCCAAAAACAGTACTTCTGTCTTGTCAGGATTCAACCTCAATCTGTTAGCCGCCATGCATCCTCCCAACAGCCTCCAGGCACTCACAGATTAATGGACTTAAGTGAGCCCTCTTCATTAATTTTGATGCGTCTACTCTGAGTAGTACGAAATCAAGAAAATTTACAATATTTAAAACATACAAATGTTTGCTATATTAATTATGCCACACCACATGCCTCATTCTTGGCTACACGAAGGGCAAAGTGTTCAGATAAAAGGTTTTCTCTGGTGGCAGCAGGAATAAAGGAGGCATTTAGTGGAATATCTAGCAAAAAAACTGTCTCCTAGCTATACATCCTGGGTGAGGTGGGAAGGTGGTGCAGGAGAGTGGGGGTGGTGCCAGAGCTTCTCAAAGCAAAGGGGGAAGTTGGGGCGGCATGAGAGTGTGCAAAAGTATTCACTAGTAGGTTGAACTAGATGACCCTCTTGGTCCCTTCCAGCTCTACAGTTCTATGATTCTGTGATCTTGCTTGCCCTCCTTTGCACACATTCCACCTGGTCAATATCCATCTTAAACTGGTGCCCAGAACTGGACACCGGATCCAGACTAAGGGCTCATCCACACTTTGATTGCCCCTTGCCTAAAAACCTTGGGTCCAGTGGGGGGGGCAGAAGTGGGAATGGCCCTTAAGTTATTTCTGCTGCAGCCTCATTGATAGTGTGAAAAGTTTGTGGCTTCAAGTCCTTTTGATTCAGATGGGAGCTACTTGCAGCTAACTTCCAGGGCTGTAGCCAGGATTGCCCTTGGCAGAGAGCAGGACACCTGCCTGCCATCATCCTCTGTCTGGCTCTGTCTAGCAGATTCGGAATGAAGTGTCTCAACAACAATTGCTTTAAATTACTTTCTTTTGGCACCAAGTGCTCAGAAAAATCTGTCAAAGTCTTCAGTCATTTGAAAACTATGAAGTTAGTAAACGTTATGAATCTTATTTTCTATCTTTCTCTTTTAACCTCCTTTTTGTTCTTTTTAAAATTTCTTTTTCCTTCTCTATTTCTCGCCCCTGCCACTTTCTGTGTTTTTATTGTATCTAGATAAAAATATTGGTTTGGTTGAAAAAAAGGGAAATAATACTAAGTTTTGTATTTTTAAACCTTAATAAAATTTATTTTTAAAAAAATATAAACTAGGAAGTTAAATAAAAATTAACACCAAGGGGTACCTTTCATGCAGTTAAAGATTAGATTTTGCAAAATTACAAAGAACATGCCTTTTTTTCATCTTATTTTTAAAAAATCTAAACCAAAACAAGTTTTATTGGATTTGCTGAAAACTTTTTCAGCACTTCCTTCTTAAAGTCCTCCTGTCTGCCAGCACAGTTTTTCTGTGCACCCTCACCAAGTGTAGTCCACTGAGATGCTCCTCTACCATCTTTGACCTTAGCCAGGTCTTTACTCTTGTCAAGGTACTGAATGACTGCTCCAGGGTACAAGTGCTGCATGGCTGAGCAGGAGAGATGAGCAGAGCCTTTTTGTGGCAGGGTAAAATATTTCCAGGGACGCGGGTGGCGCTGTGGGTTAAACCACAGAGCCTAGGACTTGCCGATAAGAAGGTCGGTGGTTCAAATCCCCGTGATGGGGTGAGCTCCCATTGTTCGGTCCCTGCTCCTGCCAACCTAGCAGTTCGAAAGCACATCAAAGTGCAAGTAGATAAATAGGTACCGCTCCGGCGGGAAGGTAAACAGCATTTCCGTGCGCTGCTCTGGTTTGCCAGAAGCAGCTTGGTCATGCTGGCCACATGACCCAGAAGCTGTCTGCGGACAAACGCCGGCTCCCTTGGCCAATAAAGCGAGATAAGCGCCACAACCTCAGAGTTGTTCACGACTGGACCTAATGGTCAGGGATCCCTTTACCCTAAAATATTTCCACCTCTTTTACTAGATCCGCTCTTTTAACTGGTTTTTGTGAGCATTTCAATTTCAAATATTCAGATTATTTCCACTTTTAGTTTTTTTAAAAATTTTATTTACTTGATTTAGGGAGGCAGCTCCCCCCCCCCCCCCGGGGCTATGCTCATGCTAACTTACCTTCCTGTGCATGTCTACTCAAAAGTAAATACCACTCAGATCAATGGGTTTCACTTTCCAGTAACTGTTTATAGCAGTTTCCCCCACAAGCCACTTGAAAACTGCTGATGGTCTTGGTGGACCATTTAATGATTTTTCTGCCTGTTGCAGCAATTGTAATGCCCTGTGCTAGATGATGCAGGATTCTTAATTGTGTTTTTACTGCTTCTTTTATTTTTTGCATTGTAATTTGTTGTGTTACAGTTTGCATTCCACAGAATTCAAATTGTAAGATAATATAATAAACAAAGGAAGTGATAAAAGTACATATGAGTATTCAGTGTGGACACACTGCAGTCAGACCAAGTGAATAAAGCTTATGGTCCACAGTTTGGGAACCTTTGGTGTGTTGGATTGTAGCATTAGCCTGCGTCCAGCTGGGTGAGATTCGTTTGAACATGTGCAACATACCACGTGGAAAAATGGGGAAATGGGTGAAGATAAAAATTTAAAATCTGGTGAGGATTAAATTCCATTCATGCTAACTTAATAAAACGTTGTGTAGACTTTGAAATTGAAATGCTTTTTCATAATATAAATGGTCACCAGTCTCTAGGCTTTAATTCACATTCTGATGACATTCTGTCGCTTCTGAAGTTGCAAACATGAAAAAGTTTAGCTCCCCTCAAACCTTGTTACTTCATTCTGCTTTTCTTGGTAATACACCAATATGAATCCAGTTTTCCAGCCCTTGGTGCTTTTCTGAGAGCCAGTCCAAGAACATAGAGAACTGTGAAATTTTGGGAGGAGCTCATGATTTGATATAGGTTCACCATTTTGGGGAAGGGTGGGGAAAATATTTGTCCCCGGGGGCTGGATCTTTATCTCACCACATGTCTGCGAGCCGACTTTGACAAGTGGAAAGCGCCACCCACCTGTCAATCATCCAATGTCATCATGAACTGCCCACCTGGCAAAGTTGTCTTGTGGGGTGGGGTGGAGGAGATAGCATCCAGGAAACAGCACCGAGCTGGTTTGAACTCTCCGCTCATCTGCTGATGAGAGGAGACTTCAGTCCTGTTCTCTGCAGGGATCTACTTCACCAACACATTCCCTGCAGGGATCTGAACAGTATTGCGCACACCCCAGGGGAAGTGGCAAAGCCAACACAGTATTGAACCCTGCTCATCAGCTGATGTCACTGGCCCATAGGAGTGCTGTCAGGTAGATGTGGTTTGGGGGAAATACCTCATGGACCAAGACTGGCCCATTGGCTAGAGGTTCCATACCCCTGATCTTGGGGAAGGGCCATAGTTCAGGGTAGATCACATGGTTTTCCTACAAAAGATTCTTGGTTCAATCCCCGACCTTCCCAGTAGAGTTGGGGAAACACCATTATATCTAAAACCCTGCAGCCACTGCCACTTAGTGCCAGGGTCTGACTCAGGAATGTGGTTGCTTCATGCTGTCTTTCTGCCTGTGAAGTCTTGGAAGCCTTTGGAGAGCAATTATCTTCAAAGCTTGGGGGTGAAAAGTGGATGACCTCAACAAGCATATCTAATGCTTTGGGAGCCTGGCTTCACCTCCCTCCCCAGATCCTTGACTCTCTCCTTGACCTCCAGTAGCAGAACAAATGTAGGCAATATAAGTGTATCTATCCAAATGCATTTAATTTGTATAATTTAGACCAGCTGCCAAAGTCTGCTCTTTTTCCTAGGATGGATATTCCTTGGCTCTGTCGCTTTTAAAAAGTTTGACAGCAAAACATTTACACAGGCCACCTGGTTCTGTGCTCCCTTTTTAAGTTTGGTAATGTCCCAAGAACCTCAGTCATCCCTGTGTAACACTTAAGGTTGGGAATCATAGAATTATAGGATTGGAAGAGATCTCAAGGGTCTTCTAGTCCAAGCCCTTGCAATGCAAGAATCTCAATTGAAGCATCCAGGTGTGGTCTGACCAAGGCAGAATAGGGTGGTACTATTACTTCCCTTCATCAGGACACTATACTTCTGTTGATGCAGCCTAGAAAGCATTCGCTTTTTTTGCTGCTGCATCACGCCGTTGCCGCCTTCTTCTTCTTCTTCTTCTTCTTCTTCTTCTTCTTCTTCTTCTTCTTCTTCTTCTTCTTCTTCTCCTCCTTCCCCACCCACCTGGCTGTGTTTCCCCAGCCACTCTGGGCGGCTTACAACACATTAAAAATGGTAAAACATTAGACATTAAAAAGTTCCTGATACAGGGTTGCTTCAGATGTTTTCTAAAAGTCAGATACAGTGGTACCTCGGGTTAAGAACTTAATTCGTTCTGGAGGTCCGTTATTAAACTGAAACTATTCTTAACCTGAGGTACTACTTTAGCTAATGGGGCCTCCCGCTGCACTGCCACTGCGCGATTTCTGTTCTCATCCTGAAGCAAAGTTCTTAACCTGAGGTACTATTTCTGGGTTAGCAGAGTCTGTAAGCTGAAGCGTCTGTAACCCGAGGTACCACTGTAGTTGTTTATTTCCTTGACACATGATGGGAGGGTGTTACACAGGGTGGGCGCCACTACTGAGAAGACCCTCTTCCTGGTTCCTGGTAACCTCACTTCTAGCAGTGAGGGAACTGCCAGAAGGCCCTCAGAGCTGCACCTCAGTGTCCAGGCTGAACGGTGGGGGTGGAGGCCGTTTCGGGCTTTAAAGGTCAGCACCAACACTTTGAATTTTGCTTCGAAACGCACTAGGAACCAATGTAGATCTTTCAGGACTGGTGGAATATGGTCTCTGCAGCCACCCCCAGTCACCAGTTAAGTGACTCATTTTAAGTGTGTGGTCTACTGAGACTCTTACTGGCAAGCCAGGTGCCCTCCCCCAATCTTATATTGGTACATCTGGTTCTACCTGCCCTAATGTAGAACCTGACATTTGTCCCTGTTTAAATCCTTTTTGTTAGTTTTGGCCAAGTTCTCCATCTGTGAAGGTGGCATTAGCTACCTCTCCCAGCTTGGTGTCATCTGCACATTTGGTGAGCACCCCCTCAATTCCTTCATCCACGTTGTTTATAAAGATGGTTGAACAACAAGGGGCCCAGGACAGAACCCTTTAGCACCTCACTGGTCCATTTTTTCCAGGATGATGAGGAACCATTAGTGAGCAGTCTTTGGGTTCATCAGTCAACAAATGCACCTGATAAACATAGTTTGCTGCTCTGGATATTAGGGCTCTTTGGGGATGAAATAGTGATGTCTCTGATTTCTTTTCATTTTCTAACCTTGATCTGTAAATCCATCTGAGCTCCCTTCCTGATGCCCTCTTGTGGAAAAGACACTCACCTTCTGCCTTGTTCTTAAGAGGAGAGATTTCACTTGAAGCCAAAAGTATCTTTACTGAAGAAATGCACACATTTGCGAAAAGCCTGTGACTCTTTGCTTAGCTGGAGGGAGACAGAATCGTATGTTTCCACATAGGAAGTAGGAGGTTCACTGGTACACTCACAAGCTCTGACATGTGTACGTGTGCTGGCAGTATTCAAAGCACTTTGCACACATTATTGCAGCAACCCTGCAAGGTAGGTCATTGTGCCCATATTATGTATGGGAAATCAATACCTCAACAGCTCCAGCCCCCTAAGCCAACCTATTGGGTCCATGGCAGAGGCAGGATTAGAGCTGACAACAATTCAGAACTTTCACTCTAGCTACTACACTGCACCCTGACTCACATGCAGAAAATGCATGATACGTGAAGCCCCTCTGTTTGCACTTGCCCTGTGAATAGCTCAGCCAGTAGAGCATAAATCTTAGGGTCATGGGCAAAAGATTTCTGCATTTCTGGGGGTTGGACTAGATGACCCTCATGGTCCCTTCCAACTCTATGATTCTATGTGGAGAAATCCAGCTCCTCTGCCCACCCACACCTCACATCCTGCCTGAACCCTCAATTAAGTTAACCCCCTCCCACCTAAAAGCATGGTGCCCACCCCCATGTCGTTGGGTGTGCCGGTCACTTATTGGTGTGGAGAGCCTTGACCTCTTTGAACAGTTACCATTGCATGCTGCTCCAGAGCCCTTGCTTTGCCTGCAAAGAGGGCAGATGTGCTCTGGACAAAGTCCACCTCTGGGGCAGAACAGGGGAGCAACAGGCGGGGCAAGCTCAGCTGTCGGGTTTTTTGCCTGCCTTTGCCAAGAAAAACCCCTTTGATTCACATCAGAGCAAAGGAAGCTATTAAGAAAAGCTTTGTTTTCCTGGATCGCTTCCCCCTGCTGTTGACATTCAGGGGAGAGAGAGAGGAGAAGGGTTGCCAAGTTGGCCGCACCCTTGTCGTCTTGGGCCAGCGCCACGCTGCTTATGAGCGCCCTGTCTAGAGGTCACATTCAGACGAAGAAGAAAACTTCTGGGTCACCTGGGGGCAGGATCAGTGGGGAGGGGGTGGGTGGGGAGGGAGCAGATTACGCACAGCTCATTTGGCTCCAGCCTTGGAACAGGCACCCAGCTCTCCTCCTCCTCCTCCTCTTCCTCCTCCTCTTCCTGCTCCTCTGCCATTCCCTCAGCTGACTTGATGAGCGAGTGAAGCCTGCTGCAGGTCGCCCGCCCGTCTGCATTTTTGGCAGCACCCTGAGCATCTCCTGAAATCTGCCTCTCACAGCCTCCTCTTCTCCCCCCCCCCCCCAGCTGCTGAGCAAGGCAGAGGAGGATTGTAAGGCGGGGGGGGGGGGGGAGAGAGGGGAAGCCTAACCAATCCGAAAGAACTTTCCAATCCACCTTAACAGATTGTAGTTCCAGGCAGTTGGAAACCTCTGAGGAGCTAAGCAGGTGGGAGTCTTGACAGAGAGAAGAGAGAGAAAGAGAGAGCGCTCGAGTGCTGTGGTGTTTTTTTCCTATCGGGTTCCCCCCTCTTTCCCCCCACCAGCCAACGTGGAAGGACGCAGCAGCCCCAAAGCAGAGAAAGACCTGGCATGGGTGCCCCGCAACTTCGCACAAAGGAGCCCAAGGAGTTGTTGACCTCTCCCCTGGCTTCGGATTGTGCTTCCCCCTGCTCTTAAAAAGTGCTGGAGAGGAGCGCAGCATGGCTTTCCCAGTTTGCTTTTTCGGCTACTGGAATGGAGTAGAAAAAAGCCAAGAAAGCCGGAAGGCGGCCAGAGAAGAGGGCTTTTAATGCACTGTTTGCTCTCTGTTGGTTTTTTGTTTTGATTTGTTTTGCTCTTTCCTCTCTATCACGACTGACTCCTCCGGAGAGAGAGCTCCCCTCCTTCGCCTGCCGCATGTTTTCAGTGGATTTGCCAGCAGGCGAAGCTGGGAGAAGAGAATGTAAGTCTTGGGTCATTAAACAGACTCGGGGTGGCAGTGGAAAATTGTAGTGTGTGGCACGGGGGACTGTGTGTGTGTGTGTGACAAATACCTTGTAAAGCTCTGTGATATCTCTTCAAGCCAATTTGGACTTGAAGGTCTGTCTTTGGGTTTCTTTTTTCCGCTGGAAGCAGCAGGAAAAAGTGCTGGTGTTTTTTTGTGCATCACAACCTGAAGTCAGTGCCCTGTTCCTGTGATAGTGATTTATAGGTTGAATGTCACGGCGTGCGTTTATATGGGAAGATTTGTGCTGGGGGGGGGGGTTGCAGTGGGGAGGGATTTAGATGACAGGGTGATCAGCATGGGCCTGTTTGTGCCATGTAACTCTGGGTGTTCCCTAGCAAGAATGAGGGTGGCTGCTGACATTTCCCTCCCCAGGCGAGTGCGTGTGTGGATAATTATAGTTTTGGGAAGCAGGTGTTGGTGTTTTGGTTTTCGTTACTGTAAAGATAAGGGCAGCTGTACCTGCCAGTTCGCTCCTGCAGGGAAGACTCAGGTGTGTATGCTGGAAACAAGACCGCCCCATCCGAATGAGAGGGAAATGGGACACCTGTACAGCCAGGAGTAGCAGAGGCGGGAACACCGCCAAAGACTTGGGAGGGCTATTCCTGTTGGGCAGGCACCGTGAACTGTAGAGTGCCGTGGCTTGTGAGGGAGCACCCTGCAGGAGCCAGGTTGTGGGGTGCTGTATGCATGCATCCAGAATGGACTTCCATTTGCTTTCTCAGTATTTGTTATATTTTAATCTCGCGTCATCACGCAAGCGTAGGGTGGCATACGTGGCTGGTTGGGTACCCTTCCCCCCACCCCATCCGTTATTAAACACCTTTAGGTGCCGGGCGAAAACACTCCTCTTCAACATGTCATTTTATATGTGATTGCGGGAGGGGGTTATTCTTTTGTTTTCTTTTGTCCTGTTTTTATTATGTACTTTTTGGTTTTATTCTGTATTTTTATGCTGTGAACCGCCCTGAAATCATCGAATGAAGGGCCACATACATACAAACTTAATATATAATAATAATATTGTTGTCACCACAACCTTTGGAACAGACTAAGGTTGCCTAGTGTTTGGGTGGGAATTTGAACCTGATTTCCCACCAGGTTTACGTCCAGCACTTTGGGAGCTAGTCTGGCATAGTTGGTTTACTGGGAGACTAGGACTGGGAGACACAGGTTCAAATTTCTGATGAGTCATGAATCTTGCTGGGTGGGTGGCATTGGTTCACTCACTCTCTCCCAGACTAACCTACCTTACAGGGTGATTGTGAGGATATAATTGGGGTGGAGGGAATATACATGCTGCATCGAGTGGATGGGAGGAGGGGAAGGCAGGATATAACTTTAAGAAAGAGATAGTAATCATGACTCTGAGCTCCTGGATGGATGATTTGTGTTCTCAAAACAAGTGCTTGCTTTTAAACATGTGACCTGCTATTAATGTGCAGAGCATTTTGCAGTTTCTGATACAACTTCACAACAGCAGTCCTCTACAGCAGTCCATTAAAATATTTCCATTGCCACAGAAGAGGAGCTGATTCTGGGAGAACTTAACTTGTCCAGGGCTGCATAGATGGTGTATTTTGGGGTGGTGGTTTGGCTGAGGTTAGGCTTAAGCCCAGATCATTTAACTTACTCTGGTGTTCTTTCTTTTGAGACATAAAAGGTAATTTGGGACTTTGTGTGTTTTTCCACACAAGTTTTTTGCAAGGTGTTGGATGCAAAACTCAGTATGCCGAGAAACTCAATTTATGTTCTTTTAGGAAAAAACAAACTGACCAGTGTTCTAGTCCTTGTGGCTATGACGGGTGAGCTGGGGAAAGTGAAACAAGTTTTCAGCTGTAAGAAGCTCTAAGAGAAGGCCCTGCTTGGACATTTTTTCCTCCACACAATGCCAATCACATGGTGAAAGAAGTGGGGGGTCTGAGGTGGCACAGTGGGTCAGTGCATCGGACTGATAACCAGGGATTCAGCGGGTTGGACTAGATGACCCTCAGGAGTCCCTTCTTAGTTTCTGTGTTCCCGGATGACTTTAGGGACCTGCACATTTTAGAATCATTTAAAATCCACAAGGAACTTATTCAAGCTGATTAGGACTCTGTTCTGCCTAAGGCCACTGTCCAACTCTCAGGAGGAGATGACCCCAAAGGCAGCAGAGGGGGAAGGGAGGAGGACATGCTTCCTCCCCCACATGATTAACATATGTCTGAGTAGGAACAAGGGGGCCAGGGGATGCCCTCCAGGTGTTGCTGGGCTGCAACTCTCATCCTCCCTGACGGCTTGCCGTGGCGGCTAAGACTGGTGAGAGTTGGCTATCACTGGGCTAGAGATTGCTTTGCCCCTTGCTCTTTTCTCTACCTAAATTATTCAAGAAAAACAAACACATTCATTTTACATAATTCATGTAGGTTGCAGAATTCAGACTTTTTTTAAAAAAATGCAGGTGTTTGTTTGTTTGCTTGTTTGTTTTTACATCCTACTTGCCTGCCTTTGGTCCCAGCTTCCAACCTGCTGTCTTTAAATAAGGGTGAGTAGGCTATTTGAGATGAGGGAGCTTCTTATGAAAAGAAAATGAGGTTGTGCTTCCTGAAAGGGCTGTATGTCTTGGCCTAAGATGGGATGTGCCTTTGGAAGGACTCAGAAGGTTTAGAAGGTGATGTTGCTTCTTCTCCTTGAAGTTTTGGCCGTGGACTTAAACACACAGTAGAATGAGGAGAGGAGGAAGTGGCAGAATGGACAGTAGTATTTCAGAACAATGGTAGAGGATACCATTTTTAAATGCTCTCTTGCATTGAAAACAAGCGTACCTCCCTGCAAGGAGAAAACTAGCACCAAGAGTGAACCTGGGTTTCAAAATGGTACCTCCCACCTGCAGCCTGGAGGCAGTGTCAGGACTGGACTCAACTATCCCATTCTCCGCGGAGCATGTGTAGATCAGGCCTTGGTATGTGTTTGACGCAAGAAGTTCTTTGAACTGAGATTGTGGGTCTTTCCCCTGACTCCTAGATCTTTACTAGATCTAGTCCACCCTTCATCCCTGAAGGTATTTTTGTGTGGTCCCTGTTTATCCTTCCCAGTTTTGGTGAAGGTGTGTTATGGAAAAAGGAAAAGCAAAAGTTGCAAAAGAGAGAGAGAAAGAGACTCCCAACCTCAAATACTGCCTGTCTCTTTAGACTTTTGTATGCAATATCCTAGCATGTATATATTAAATCAATCCCAACAGTGACATATAAAATAGTATAAGCAGTCCACATGTCCAAATAGGTATCTAAACAAGACTGATTATGTCACGACAGAGAGAAGGCTTAAAAAGCTCTTTCCATGGCCGGTTTCCCCCCATTCTCCATTTAATTATTTATTTTCCTGCAGCCCACGTAAAGTTGAGATTGCATAGGTGAAATCATCGTATGCTGTGAGTTGCCTGTATTGCCTTACTATCCTATCTTTCCTACTCAGGTGCTCAGGGCAGCATGTCCTCCAGGAAAAGCTGTCCTCCAGAAACCAATTCAGGCTTGCTAAGCTTTAACAATATGCTTGCAGCATCTGCCATCAAGACCTCAAAGATAGGTTCTCTTACCAGACCACCCCTCTGGGGTGTAAAGACTACCGCTGTGCACTACCGCTGGACTACGGTCACGTTCCCAAGCAAGGTGCCTTTAGGTTTGCCTGCTGTTGCCACCCCAAGATAGACATAGCAGGGCTGGAAGTATAGTTTGCCACACAGCTAACCCTGCTGGGGACTAGCAAATGAGCAGAAAAGCAGATCCCGTGAGCCCTTATAGTGGCAAGAAAGACTTGCCTTGTAAGGTTGGAAGAACAAACACTCACCACCACTCAGTGACCTGAAGATCTTACTGCCCTTTCTGCTTACCAGGCCAGGGGAAGGTCTTGTGAGGGCCCTGGGACACTCCCAGTGCCCTCATGCATCCTTCCCAGAGTCCAGTAAGTGATGCAGAGGGCAAGGCCTGCCCGGACAGGTAGGGATGGTTGCGTGAGGGTGGGTGGCGGTCTCAGGGGTCCCTGGCTTTTTACAATTTTGCACGTATGCATGGATCCCCAGAGCTGAACCGTCTGTAAGCTGTGAGTTACCTGTACTGTCTTGTGTTAATAGAATGTGAGTCTCATGTGCCCTGGAAGACAAGACCTAGCTAGGCATGCTGGGGACTTTTAGATCTCAGTTTCATCACTCTGGCAGCTTAGCCTGAGACTGGACATGGGCCTCTTGAAATACACATGTTTGCTCCTCTCTTAATCCAGAGCAGCAGGTCAGAGCCCAGCAGTGGGCCTTATGGTGCACACTGAACTATGGGCAATTCTTCTTCAGCAGTGAACATAGTGGAGGAAGTTAACAGCTACCTGCGTCAGATCATTAGCTGCCTAGCTCACTACTGCCTGTTCCAGCACACAAGTGCCTTCCAGATGTTTTAGATCCCCCACTCCCATCAGTCCCAGCTATCATGACCAATGGTCAGAGATGATGGGAGTCATGGTCTACAACAGGGATGTCCAACTCCCAAGAGACTGCAATCTCCTCACAGAATAAAAAACTGGCAGGGTTCAGGTCAAAGAAAGTCCCGTTCTTGAGAGAAAAATGTCAAAATTGAGTAAAGGGAAAAGTCGCTCACCAAAAGATCGCTAAGAAAACAATCTGCCTCACAGCGGAAACTCCGTCTTACGTTCCAGCAGTCATGCGAATATGGAGGATGGGGCGAGGGGGGGCGGATGCTCTTATGCCACCCCAAAGGAAAAGGAGCCTGCCATCAACTCCGGGGATCAACTAATCGATCCTGCTTGACCTGTTGGACATCCCTGGTCTGTAACATCTAGGGCCGCTGTATTGAGGAAAGCTGGTCCAATTCCAACTGGCAGTGGGTTTCTAAAATCTCAGACAGATATTTCCCCCCAAAGTGTAATTCAGTAGTCTTTCAACCAGCATCGTCCTTTGTGGCGCCCCCCTTCTTGGAGAGGTTCTACCTTTACTGTCGCCTCCCCCCGTCCCCCATTTGGTGGACAGGTGAAGTTAGAAGGGTTTGTTTCTTTCCATCTAGAAGGCATTCTCTGCTGGGCAAGTATTTTATTTTCAGCTACATTTTATATTTTATCTTGGGCTTCCTGTTAGACTTTTAATATACCAGTTTTTCTGCTTCTCTTGCTTGGTTAGTGTCAATGATTTTTATCATGCTGCATTTCTTTGTTGCAGACACGTTTTTAATTTTCAACATTTAATTTGCAATGTAAGTCACTTAGAACTGTGCTGGTGTTTTGTCCGTCGTTGTCTCCCTCCCCCAGCAGTATCTAATAAATCTCTGAGTGGGTTCTCCCTTCTTGGCAGCTTAAACATTACCTTTATATACAGAAAGAAGATTCTTCCTCAAATGCCAAGCCCTTGACTCGACTGTGTAGCTGATGAGTGTCTGCCAAAGTACGTTGGTGTTCCAGGGGCTTTTCACCAATCCGATTGGGGTTCCTCTGTGGAAGGATATCCCAGTGCATTTCCTGACAGTTGAGAGCTTGCTGGAAAGGATAACTCTGGTGTCTGCAAGGGTTTTGTGGTCTCTTTGCGATTGTAAACTGCCCTGTGATCTTCGGAGGGAGGAATATTGCTGGAAAAGGACTCCAATATTGTTATTTTTTCCTGATATGGCCCCTGGGAGGGGCTGTGTTAGCTGTAAGTTACTTATATAACATGCTGGTTGTTGTTGCTATTGTTGCTGCTGCTGTTTTTCAATAGAGCTTTGTGGTCAATATGACCTGTCATCTGTCAGCCATCGTGAATTTTTAGTTGTTTTATTGAATTTATTTCAGTGGCTGAGCACATGCCTTGCCTGCAGGAAACCCCAGGTTCATCTCCTGGCACCTCTGTCTAAACTGCCTCCATCTTATCTGGATTGAGGTTCAGTTTATTGGCTCTTATCTGGTCCATTACTGAGGCAAGTCCAGCACTTCCACTGCCCCACCTGCAGATGTAAAGGAGAAGTAGAGCTCTGTGTCATCAGCATATTGCTGGCAACATGCTCCAAAACACTGGATAACCCGACTCAGCGGTTTCATATTAGCACGTTTTGGGATTGGTTGACTTGTTTTCCTTCTTTTGTGTTGTTCTTTTTATCACTCTCTCCTAAGGTGAACCATCCAGGGGGGGAAAGGGTAATGTGAGTCTTGAAGGGACATTGAAATACACAAACCAATAAAGGGCTAACAAAATTTGGGAACCTTTGGTTTTGGAGCATTTGTTTTAAGGCAGGATTTTCAGCAAGCTGGCAATTTTAAAATAGTGTTTTCTCTTGGGTTGCATTTTCATGTGGAGTGTGTAAAGCATGTGTGGACCCGTTCCTTCCCATAACCACCTCCTCATGCAGCTCCTGTGGCTCTGGCCCCTCAGGGGGATGAAGGAGGCGAGGTTCACAGGCTCTGTGTCTTCTCAGCCAACCCAAAACTTCTTCTCAGACCTGAACGGTGAGGAAACCAGGAGCCTCAGGAAAGGGTGGGCTACACCTGGGAATGACTGGGCATGTCATACTGTCCCATTAGTCCCAGCTATTTAGCCAAGGGTTGAGGATGGTAGGAGTTGGAGTTCAAAGAATCTGGAGGGCAGCAGGCTGGGGAAAAGCTGCATTACAATGTAATATATGGAAATAATTTTGAGGGGAAGTTCCTGTAATTGTGTTTATTTATTATTTATAAAAAATAAAATGCAAATTTATTAACAACGTCTGTATAAAGTTAAATAAAACCTCTGTGGGAGGGAATATAGTGTTCCCCAAAGATTGGCCCTGTCTGCGGTTCATGGCAGTTGGGTCTGACCTGCTCTCTTGCCTTCCTTGAACAGTTTTTTGTGACTTGAGGTTTGAGTGCAAGGTCTTCTGGAGTGTTTGAGCTCCTCTCCTCCCTGATCGCTGACACCCAAGCAGCACATCACTCACCTGGGTGTGGAGCTGGATTCAAAGCATGAGATACTCTTCTTCCAGCACTTTTTTGCTGTAGGTATTGCCCACATGTTTTGAAACCTATCTTTGTAGCCATGAGTGCTGGAAACATGCCTTTTGGCGCTTCTTCTTTTTAAATGAATACTGAGATTCAAAGTAGACATGTTGTGATGGAAGAGCGGTGCACAGAGAGCACTGACTCAAAATATCTCTTTTGATGGTCTTCTTTCCCATGCTATTGCAAGGGGCAGTAGAGACAATAGCAAGTTTTGCTGGGAGCTGGAGGCACTGCTAGACAGTGGTTCCGATCCTCCTGGATGGTGTTGGAGGATGAGTGTTCAGACCCCTGGGCTCTCACTTGTGGGGTGCCTCAGGGCTCCATCCTCCCCCCCCCCCATGCTTTTTATCATCTGTATGAAGCCACTGAGAGAGATCATCAGGGGGTTTGAGCTGGGTGTTCATCAGTATGTGGATGATACCCAGCTTTACCTCTATTTTAAATTAGAACCAGTGAAGGCGGTGAAGGTTCTGTTTGAGTGACTGGAGGCAATTGGAGGATGGATGGTGGCTAACAGATTGAGGTTGAATCCTGACAAGACAGAAGTACTGTTTTGGGGGAACAGGGGGGCGGTCAGGTGCGGAGGGCTCCTTGGTCCCGAATGGCATATCTGTGCCCCTGAAGTACCAGGAGCGCAGCCTGGGAGTCATTTTGGACGCACAGCTGTCCATGGAGGCACAGGTGAATTCTGTGTCCAGGGCAGATGTTTTATTGTGTTTTTAATATTCTTTTGGGAGCTGCCCAGAGTGGCTGAGAAAACCCAGCCTGATGGGCGGGATATAAATAATAACTATTATTATTATTATTATATTATTATTATTATTATTATCCACTGTGACTTGCTGATCACAGGAGATTATCTTCTCTTCCTTCAACAACAATCCCTCACAGGAACATAGGAAGCTGTCTTATACTAAATCAGATTAAGGGTCCACCTTGATCTCCACTGACTGGTAGTGGCTTTCCAATGTTTCATACAGGGGTTTCATCCCAGACCTACTTGAAGATGCCAGGGATTGAACCTGGGGATTTCCACATGCAAACCAGATGCTCTACCACTAAACTGCAGCCCTTGTTCTAAATGCTCCCCTCCCTTCCTTCCTTCCTTCCTTCCTTCCTTCCTCTTGGCTTTAAGTCTAGTTTCAACCCTTCTGACCGTATGTATGTATCACTGATCTGCAGGTCTCCTTGAACATGGACGTAACTGGTCAGCCATTTCCAGGATGGTGGGATCCAAGAGTGTCTCCCAGTGTAAAAATTTCTACTTCAACTACAAGAAGAGACAGAACCTGGATGAGATCCTGCAGCAGCACAAACTGAAAATGGTAAATGCAGTGACCTCTCAGATAACATTTTGGTGAACTTTTGCACATCTTCCAAGATGAGTCTGCAGTGTCTGGTTTGGATTTATTTACCTCCTGCAGAATTTACCTGGGTATAGAGCCGTTTCACACTGTCCATAGTAACAAAACCCAGGTTTGCCACTGAGAGTGCAGTCAACAGCATATCTGCTCACAATCCTGGTTCTCTGTTGAGTCTGCCTGCACAACAGTTTCCTTTTCTTTTATGAAATGACATTATTTTGTCATATTAACCCTTTTACATGTTTAGGTGTATTCTCAAAAAATCTTAAGCTCACGTCTTTTAGAATACATAAATATATATACCATGTGTGGAGCGATATATACCATGTGTAAGGATGTTTCTAGGCTATAACGGAGGAATACATATTTAGCACTTAGCGATGAGTTATTCTTGAAGTTCATATCCACACCATACATTTAGAGTTTGTGGTTTCCGCCAAAAGAATTCTGGGAACTGTAGTTTGTTAAAGGTGTTGCAAATTGTAGCTCTGTGTAGGGTAAATTGCACTTCCAGGATTCTTTGGGGGATGCCGTGACTTACAAAGTGTCATAAATGTGCTTCAAATGTGGGTGTGGACACACAAAGGTAGTTGAGTTGATGTTCTTGAACTGAGTGAAAATACTTCCAGAAACGAGGGTTCACATGTGTGTACAGTGAAATGTGGTGGAATTTTTCACAGTGCTTCATTTTTCTATGGAAAATTTATCGTCTCATAAGTAAACGTGAGAATGGGTGCCAACTGCAAATACAATATTTAGGCAAGCTTGGCAGCTTTAAAGTTTTTAGTTCTGTTTACTAAATAGAAGTAAATTAAGCATGCTAAACACTCCCTAGGGCGGGGATAACCAATATGGTGCTCTCTGGTTGATGCTGGACCACAGCTTTCCCCATCCTTGACCACTTCACATGTTGGCTTGGGATGATGGGAGTTGTTGTCCAAAGCATACGGAAGGTACCCCATTGGCTACCTCAGCTCTAGGGCATCAGGGGGAATTATGATGCAAACTGAAAAATTCCCAGCTCAAATTATCCTAATTTGTTTATGAAGAAAGTTTGCTTATGAACTTTTTTTTAAAAAAAAATTCTCGAACGTTCACATTACTCTTTGTGGTGTCCGAGAGAAGGAAAGAGAAACGTGTTTTGTTGCTGTTCAGAGCCCTTTAATTTGACCCTTCCATTAAGTGAAGGGCCAGTGATTCCTGGTGAAGGGCCAGTGAGGTGGTGAGGACTCCGTTATTTCTATCTGCCTTGGGCCATGTTGACATGTATGTCTTGGGACAAGTTGCTTTTCAGATGGTGCTGGTTCGAATTACGTTGTTGTTGTTGTTGTTGTTGTTGTTGTTGTTGTTGTTGTTGTTGTTGAATTACGTTATTGTTGTTGCTGCTGCTCCCCGCCCCCTGCCCCCCCTTTTTTAGAAATCCCACGAACTTCTCCTTCTCCATCTTTTCTTGCTGGCGTTGCTACGTGATAGACAGAAAGTAAGCAGGTGAAGCTTTTAATGGCATGGAGATAATTGGAAAGGAAAAGAGCATCCTGTTTACTTTCTATGTCAGGAGCTGCTATTAAAGGCACCAGAGAAGAAAGCAAAGGCAGAAGCTTTCCTGCCTCCCCTGGACCTATTTGTTTATTTTACTAGATTCAGATGCTGCTTAATTGAAGAAGAAAAATCCACACACCTCTGAGTGGTTCACACAGAATTATATAAAATATTTATCAGAAAATACTGATAAAATCAACAGACTTAAGAAACAAGTAGATGGAATAGGATTACCAAAATACTGATAAAATCAAGTTTTTAAAAGTTTAAAAATAGGCATGCTGAAATTGCATGTCTGGGTAAGCTTGCCTAAAGAAAATTTTTAGCAGGTATCAAAACGCAATATAACAAAGGTGCCTGCCTAATATTGACAATTGACATGGGGATCAAAGAAGAATTGAAGGGAGCAAGACAGTTGAGAAGCAAGTTGGAGGGAGAGAAAAGGCAGTTATAATTGTCATCGTTTGCTCCTTGATTGCCTTGCCCTCTTCAATCCTCCTTTGATCCCCTTGGCAATTGTCAATATTAGGCAGGTGCCTTCATCTCTGTGCTGGTGCCGTCCCTTAGTGCTCCTTCTGTTTTCTCTGCTCCTTCATGGGATGCTTCCCAGATTGGGATCCGCCTTTCCTATGCAGACGTGCCTAACTTTCTCACTAATAGCTTTCAGTTGACAGGTTAAAACACAGCTGCTTCAGAGGGCATTTGTGACAAATTCATGTATCTGTCCCTTATGGCCTGTCTGGTGATTTCTGCGGGGTTTTTTGCAGCAACTGTTTTCTTATTATGTTGTTAAACAAACTTTTGGATCCTGAAAGATGGACTGGTTGCTCATTTTATAATAACAGCCCCCTCAGCAAGACTAGAACAAGACAAACGGTGGGAACATGGCAAGGGGCCTGTTTTATAGTAGGACCCTGATGGTGAACCTCCCTCCCCAGGTGTGCTAAGTGAGCCCCTTCACTGCCCAGCATCCAGCAAGGCATGTCTGTGCCTCTCAGCATTTGATGGTTTTTATTGTTTAGACAACTTTTTTTAAAGGGGGGGAACTCTTTTTTTGTGGTTTTATTCCTCCGTTCTTAATTTTATCTTGTTGGACATTATTTTTATGTTTGTTTTGTCCACTGCCTTGAAGACGTTATGACCAAAGTCATATTTTTTAAATCATAGATAGAAAGAGAGAGAGAATGGTATAAGTAAATGACCTGGAAAGCAAATACCACACTGCAGGTTTTTGCATCCCCTGCAAAGCAGCAGGAAGGTGAGGAAGTTTTCTGCATGGCAATGTCACCTCACATGTTTTGCAGAGGAGGTGTGTTCTTCCAGCTTGAAATAAAGTACCAGGGGTATCCCAGCTGTCCTGAGATGGGAGAATTATTAAGTTTCCCCCCACCTACTTAAAAGTATTGTGTTTGAGGCTGTAGATGCTGTGGCGGAGGGCATACATTTAAGCCCAGTGTGGCTAGAACCTGCTAATGCTCTGGAAGCACTTTGGAGACACGGCAGGCTGCCCTGGAACTGCCGAGTGCTGCAATTATTGTTATTTCATTTTAAAAGCACTGTGGGGGTTCCAGGCCTCAGTGCTAATAGCCCTCTCCCGCCTGGCCCAAGGGGGCTTCGGGAATGCCACTGATCATGCTTACTAGCTAGGGAGCGTAAAAGCCTTTTAGTCCCGCCAGGATCTTTAGGGCAGCTCAGGAGGAGTTGGGGCAGGAGGGGATTTTGGATGTAAGTTAGCAAAGCTGCCTTCCAGCATTTCACTAGGGCCAGTTTTAAAGAAGTGGGGCGGGAAGCCATCTGTAGAGAGAACAACAGCAACAAGAATGAAATGCAAAGGTTACCTTCTGCTCCTGTTCGCACTAGAGGAACATTTTTAGAGGCCTGAAGCCAAAGTATTGGCTAGTAGTTGTTTCAAATCAGTCTGAGAGATGTTGCCTAGCCTGTGCTCCCTAGCCAAGCACATCTCTTTATCTATTTTCTTTCTGTGTTCTCTTATTTTGAAGTCTTCCTATGGCCTCCCTTTCCTGCCAGATCAGACCAAGTGCATCAAAGTCCAGCGTCCTGTTTCCTACAGTGGCCGACCAGATGCCTCTGGGAATCCCGCAAGCCAGTGCATGAGTGCGTTTGTTGTTTCCTAGCAACTGTTCTTCACAGGACCCTGGATGATTACAGTCATTCGGACTAGTAACCAATGATAGTCTTGTTCTTTCTCCCCTCCTCTTCCATGAATGGGTCTAATCCTGCTTTTGAAGCTACCTAAGCTTTTAGCCATCACCACTACTTACACCTGCAAATTCCTTAAGTTGACAGTGCACTGGGTGAGGTGGTACCCTGACTCTTTTGCCAGTCAGCTTCTAATCTTATGCGAGAGGGATAAACGTTTGCCGTAGTTTCTCTGGACAGTTCGCTCATGCTCCTTTCCCAGGACCAGCCTCCTTTTCTCCTTTTCTCCTAGGTTTCTATCGCTTCTACTCTTTCCGAAGCCCTTGCACCTTCTCTCCCCCCCACACACCTTAGTGGTTAAGCCAGTGTAGGGATGTCTAGGGGCTTACCTAGCAGTTGGCCAGCTTGCACCCCACCAAAGGCTCAGGCCTGGGGAATGGCACAGAAGCTGTGCCTTTCTTGTCACCTTGGTGGGGTAATCCTGACACTGGCGTGGGCCATTGCACCAAACTGCAGAGCCCCCTCCTCTGTCGGCTGGCAGTGCTGCACGTTAGTTTGCGCAGTGGGGCTCTCTATGAGGACACCACTGCTTGGCTCTCTGTCCTAGCGCAACCACTACTCCCCACCCTCCACTCCCTCTGCTTGCCCCAAAAATGGCTGTCAGCTGATGTGCTGACTGAGAAATGTCAGGCGAGGCTCTTTGTGGTCGCTTTCCCCTGGTTTCCCCCCAACCTTGACCAATTTCCAGTGCATGTGCCGCTGCATATTTACCCCAGAGAGAGCAAGGGCCATTGACTTAAGGGGGCTTACTTCTGAGTAGAGTGTGCACTGAGGCGCAACCTCCGAGGTAGTGCCTTTCTGCTGGCGCCTTGTTGGAAATAACGAAAAGGCAAGTGAGGTATTGTCAGAAGCTCCTGTCGTTGTCTTGCCAGATTTAGTCTTGTGCACCCAGTAAGCGCTATTGAACGTGGTGGGATTTACTTTGGAGTAGATATCTATAGGCTTGTGCTGTTAAACAGCCAGTTTGAATCATTTGTGATTATTAAATTACGTTATTTTCCCCCTGGAGATTGGGGTGTGTGTGTGCAAGGGAGCCTAGCTACACCTCTGGGGATGTTGGAGTATTCCAGTGGAAATGGAAACAATTGCTAGTGTTCAGACTATGTGCAGAACAGAAATCAACCCAGCAAATGTGATAGATATTTCGGTCAGCAAATGACATATAATCTTTGCTGTCTCTCCTCCCCCCCCCCCCAATTTGACCAATGTGGGGCTTGAACCCAGGCCCCAAGTCTCATGCTCTACCTGCTGAACTATGTAAGCTATGTGAGTTTGCCACAGCAGACAGCAAGACAAATAACACAGGTCTTAGCAGAAAGTAAACTGCAGCATAACAGAAACAGCACTGCATAAGATGGGGGTGGGGGGGTGATGCCTTCTCACATTGCTAGATCAGTGGAATCCTTGCCTTTCTGTGACATTATGAGTAGCTCAGCCAGTCACTACCAAAGGTTTCATTTATGCTGTGAACTGCCCTGAGATCTATAGAGAAAGGGCAGTATACAGATTTAATAAATATAAAAAAAAAATTCACCACACCCACAAAATCCTCAAGTATGCTACAATATAAATAGTGCTCTTCTGTCTTTTTTTTTAATACTTCACTTGAGAAAACCTCTCCGACTGCTGTTTTGTGACAGACTTAGTTTGGGACATGTCAGCATACTTTTCTCTCCTGTTTGCGTTTCAGAAATCTTACATGCACAATTCTTCTTCTTCTAGCTCCAATTATTTTCCCCGGCTTCCGTTCCTCGGATGTAGCATCTCAACTCCTTCATGCTAATTATTAGGCATCTCCATCTCTCTCTAGTTTATGTCATTAGCCTGGATTGATAATCTTCTTTGGGTGAACAATTTGAAGCAGTGGCAGTCTTGGATGTTGTTGTTTTTTTGCATAAGGACAATGAGCACTCAGCTGTTCCTGGTTGCTGCTCTTTTTTCGTTGTTTTTTTTTAAAAAATGCTATTGTTTGTTGGCAGCAACAGATGTTATACAGCTGAATACAAAGCGGAGAGACAAAATCTGCAGTTAATCTAGCAAACTGTTTTCCTAAACATATTTGCTGCTTTGCGTGCGTGAGCGTGCACACTCAAATGGAGGGGCCACATTCTGGGCAGGAGGAGGAGCCCAACAGCAGAATTAAGGCTAATTTCTTGCTGCTTGTAGTCTGATCAGCTCCAGTGAAGCTGTCCAATGAAGCAATGAAGGAAATGGGAGAAGGCTATAAGGGCTTGCATTGTTCTAAGTCACACCTTTGGTTCGCCTGGCTCAGTGCACCACTATCTCAGATACAGATACAGTGGTCAGGGCCAAACCTACCATTAGGCAGAGTGAGGCAACCTCCTTAGGCGGCCAATCTTGGCAGGCACCTATCCCCTAGCTCAGTGGTTCCCAACTGGTGGTCACACCATTCACATAACAAAAACTACCATAGAGATATCAAAATTTTCACAAGCTGTACTTCCCACCTTACTTAGCTAATTGGGAACTACTGCCCTAGCTGTTTTCCCTGGCTATTCACTCCGTTGGAAGATGGAGCTGTGTGTGCCATGGGGCCTGTCCTGTGCCCCCTCAGTGAGCCTCCTGCTGGCATGTTGAGCTAGGATTCAGCTGCCAGTCCAGTCGGCTTCTCTGTACATGCAGTTGTGTCCTTCACCTCCGGCAGAGAAATGTCTTGAGCCAACCCCAAGAAGGGTTTCTTATTCTGATTTATGCTTCTAGTCTTTGGTGATCCACCGCTTGTTGCTGACAGGCCCTGTTCTTCCCTCCTGTATCGGATGACTTCATAGGAACACCGAAACATAGGAAGCTGCCTTGCAGAGTCAGGCCGTTGGTCCATCCAGCTCAGTGCTGTGTACACTGACTGGTAGCAGCTCTCCAGGGTTTCCCAGGCCTGTCCAGAGATGCTGGAGACTGAACTGGGGACCTTCTGCATGCAGAGCAGATGCTCTACCACTGAGCCACAACTCTCCTTCTGGTTTAAAACCACGGCAGCCTAGAGTTGACCAAAAAGCCCCCACAAGTGTGGGCCCTGATGAACCCACCTTTACAAATGCCTACTTTTTCTTTATGTGGTTTATTTTGTCGGAATACAAATAAGTAATAGCATATTTTAAACAACACCGTGAAGCTAGTCTACAAGCCAACAGCTGGCAGATGTTGACCAAGTTCAGGTCCTTTGGTTTTGTGAGAGGCTCCTGTTCAGAATTTGCCAGTGGAAGCTAAGCAGAGTTGCAGCCAAGTGAGGAATCCTGCAGTTAGGCTTACTTCCAACTGAGGCAGTAAACTTGCATCTCAGCCTAAGTCAGGACAGCTCGCATCATGCTGGCTGGGACTGATGGAAGTTGGAGTCTAGCAACATCTGGAGGGCACTAAGTTTCCCACTCCTGGAATAAACTCTCCATACAAAATTATGTCCCACATAGAAAGCTAGCATGTCAGAAAGAAGGCTTCCCTGGAATCCATCTCTCTGAGGTGCTAGTTTTCTAGGCTCACCTTAATTAATTAGGAGGCGTTTTTATTTCTACAGCGTTTCTCATGCTTTGCCCTCCCCAAGGATCTCAGTGCAGCTTTTGTGGTTTTCTCCCTCCGCGCCCCCCCCCAGTGGTGGGCAGAGCTAGGGGCAAAAAGTGGACAAAATAAATGTGAATGTTATCTTTGTTTTAATGGGCTGGTTTGTCCACAACCTCACACACTGCACTCTGCCCAGGCAAGCAAGAAGCATTGTAATAGTTCAAGAACATATTCCAGCCAGGCAAAAACATTCAAGGAGGGCAAAGTGCATGGCCTGGGGAAAGGGGTGTGACTGAAAAGAGTCCCGACGGCCAGGGTGTCAAGAGTAGAAATACCAGGTTCAAATCTATCTAATACTGCTCTATGTAAATTTGGGTGTATCATCCCATTTTATTTTTAACTTGTATCTAAATCCACACCTGTCCACAGAGTTCACTGGGTGACCTTTAGACTGAAAGATAGAGACCCGGCCAAAACACCTTAATGGTTAATCTGTTATTTATTTGTTTGCTTAAAATACTTGCTGTACCCTAGTCTCCAGCTGGATAAGCTCCCAGAGCAATTCACAAACCCGTAAAAAAAAGAAAAGAAAAAACAAGTCTGATTGCTGGGTCCCTGTTATCTGAAATGACACTAGACAAAACAAAAACGGGATGAGATGGTTGCTGAAGGATTCTGAGTGAGAGGCAGGGAAGGGAAGATCTCCCAGGATGGGAGACTGGAAGAAGAAACGGAAGCTCCCAGGTGAGACCTGAGAGGGCCCCCCCCTTTCTGTTTGAGACAGGGGTTAAGATCTTCCTTGGAAAGAGGACTCTACTTTTTCTTTTCTCTTTTCTATGTTTTTGATTTTATTTAGGTTAGTTTCTTTTATTGTACTATGAAAAAGCCTTAGTAAAATATTACGGAAAAAGAAAACAAGCAAACCCAGGCCCCCAACTCTTCATGTTATGAAGGTTCTTGCAAGGAGCAACTGGCCTCTCACGGTTTTCAGGGGAGGACTAGGCCTTGGTGGCATCTCAGAAACAGTGGCGACCCAACTCTTTCTGGAATGGATGGCTTTGCCACCTGTGGCATCTGTGTTGACTTTGGCAGCCTTGGCCTTCAGGGGCCTTCCTGGAATCCCCCGGCTTGTGGTCCCAGGTTGTCTCACGGGGCTCAGCTGGTCCCTTCCCCTCCAGTGCAGATTTTACTGCTGCTTTTCGCAGCAGGGCGGGTGGAATTGGTGACTTCTGGGCCCAGCCAGCTAGTGAGAGCAGCAGGGAGTAGAGAGGGCAGTTCTTCGCCATGACTCCTGTTCTCTATTTAAACTATCCCATTTTACTTTATTTCTGTTTGTTTGTTTGTTTGTGTGAATGATGTTTTAATTGTTATAGCCTTCCATTAAAAACTGAAAATAAAATAAATGAACCACAGTTGCTAGCTCAGTCTACTTCACATGGATATTGTGAGAATAAAATGGGGGGGGGGGGGTTGAGTTATGCTGTCTTGAGCTCCTTGGAGCAAAGGTGGGATATAAATGCAGCCAGGGGTCGCCACTGTGGTACCCATGGACACAGTGGTGCCCTTGAGGTCGTTCCCCAGTATGCGCAAAGCCTCTGAGCCCCCCCCCCCACTCACTGCCCCTTTAATCCTGAGAGGGGTGACCTTTTCCTCCCTTGAAAAGTACATAGAAAGAGGAAGCAGGAGGAGTGGGGGGTCTTCCCCACTTCCTCTTTCAGCTGCAGGTGCTTTTGAAGGCTCAGATTAATTCTTCTACTGCATCCTGTTTTTGTCCAGATTCCTTGGAAAAGTGAAGCCTGTGTGTGCACACTTTCTCTTTCTGTGTATCTGAGGAGGTGGGGTGCTGATCCCAATGAGAGGAGCATGGAGAAAATGTTTCCAGAGGCCCAGATAATAATGGTGGTTACAAACAACAGCAACAACTGTTAGATTTCCTGCCTTCTGTCCACTTCACCACATTGGGAAGCAGGTGCTCCTTTAGGTGTGCTGGGCCAGCCCTCTTGGTGTTTGGGGACGTTGCTTTTTCCGCCACGAAAAGCAAAAGACTCCTACTGCAGAAAAATAAAGAGCTGGAGGAGGCTTCTTTCCCAGGTGGGAGGGAGGGAGAGGCCTTGTGACAAAGGGACTGTGTCTCCTGTTCCCGGCAAACGCCTTTGATCAGGAGCCAGGAGGAGCATGTGGCTCCCCAGCCCCACCTCGCAGAGCTTCCTGTTTCTCTCTCCCCACATGGGCAGCTTGTATGTTTCCACAGCTTCCCCCCACATGCTCGGAACGAAGTTTAGTTCAGAGCTTTTGAGGGCCTGTCCTTTGGTTAAAGAAAATAAACCTGCCTGGAGAGTGAGGGCTGACTCTCCCTGTTAAAATGGAGCGCAGGAAGGCTTCACAGTCCCCCACACAGAGAAAGGTTTGTCTCCCTCCAGCTGGGTTGTTCTGGGCGGTGCATGGAGTGCTCACTCCAGCCGGTTGCTTTTGCGAAACAAGTGGAGCATGCGCTGCTGTGCTCAAGTTCTGCTTGCGAGCTTCCCATGGGCCCCTGGCTGGCTACTATGAGAACAGAGTGCTGGGCTACAGGAGCCCTTGGCCTGATCCAGCACAGCGGTTCTTCTGTTCTTATCTTAACCTTGCTGTACAATATGCATTGGGATTTATCGCCCGTGTTGTTTCTGTCTGGTGGTGGATTTTGGACATTCTAGCTTCAGTGAACCTTTCAGCTGAGGAACAACTCTGCATTGCAGACAATCCTGAGTTTTTTTTGGGGGGTGAGGGGTGGCTGTTCAAGGGGTGGGCAGAATTTAGACTGGGTTGCAGTGGCAGACCTCTGAAGGATTTCCAGTAGACTCTCCAGAGCTTGTAACCAGCACTGAATGTAACTACCCACAGAATCTGTTTTATTTGGGGTTTTAAAATATGCTTTTACATTGCTGCTTTATTGGTTTTAATGTTGTATTTTTGTATTAATACTGATTACTTGTTTTCATATTGTGCATTGCTTCAGGCAGTGTTTCTCAACCCTGGGTGTCCAGCTGTTGTTAGACTACAACTCCCATCATCCCTGACCACTGGTCCTGCTAGCTAGGGATGATGGGAGTTGCAGTCCAACAACAGCTGAGGACCCAAAGTTGGAGAAAGGCTGGCTTAAGGAATAAAAAGTGGTTTATAAAGGCTTTTAAATAAATATCTGCACATGCAGATATTATGGGGAGGGGGTTTCACTCTCCCCTGCTCAGTGTCCTGTATGGACAAGCGTTCCGTCATGCGAGTCCCTGGCCTGCAATCTGAAGTGATGCTTTCCAGACAACAAGGTTTCCACTTCAGTAAGAACTAGGTCTGGGCAGTGGAACTGCCCCATGAAGGTCCCACCTGTGTGCCTTAGTTCCTGAGGCTGCGTGCGCATTCACGCTTACTCTGCGTCTCAAGTGCTTCCACCATTGGTTTGGGAAGTGGTGTACACACAACGTTGGCCACAATCTTTATTGATCCTGTGTTTTGATGCATTTTCAAAATCTGAATTGAGAAAAAGATTGACCTAGCTGCATGTAAAGTCAACAATGTGCGCACGGCCCAGGGCTGCCCACTCTCTTTCTGCCCTGGAAGCTGGAACGTGGTGTGCAGAAGGTTGTTCTAAGTATTTTAAATGAGGAGGAGGAGCACTGAGGACAGTTCAGACACCCTGCTTAACGGTGTAGCCCCCCTGGTTGGACCTTGGCCAAGCCCTTCTCTCTGATTTCACCCTTCCTGCCTGTAATTTGACAATATTACTAATGCTAGCCTACCCTGAAGGACTGTTGTAAAGTTTCCTAAGGCAATAGAGGCAAAGTGCTTTGAGCACCAGCATAACAATGTGTTCTGTAACTACCAAGAAAGGAAACAAGGCAAAGACAAACCAGATTATCATTAAAGCACTGAAATGAAGGCCTCTTTGTTTTCTGTTTTGACACTTCAAGTCCACTTGCATTGGCTGTGGGTTCCTTCTCCGGATCTCATGATTAAATTCTTATCACAGTGGCCACCTCAGTGCTCTCCAGCAAGTTGAGGGCAGGAAAAGCCCTCTTTTGTCAGTGGGGAAGCATCTGCTTCGCATGCAGGAGTTTCCAAGTTCAATTCCCTCAGGACTGAGAGAAAATCCTGCCTAAAGTTCTAGAGGGCTGCTGCCAGCCAGTGCAGGCAATGCAGTGCTAAATGGATGATTGGTCTGACTTGGTATAATGCAGGTTCCTGTGTCCCTAGGTTCCCCCACAGTTTTGAGCCTAGAATTCTGCCTGTGCCGCATTGATGCTCCTGCACTTGATGCTTGGATTACGCGGTGATCAGGCGATGGGTTTCTTTTTCTTCCAGCCCCTTCTCCAAACTGCGCCACGGCAAAAGCCATTCAGGGAGAACATCTGTCAGTGGAGAGCCGTGCGTATTCAAAGACTGGTTTTGAAGCAGCCTCCCCCGGCCTAATCTCTTGCTCCGTCAGTTCGCATGAGTCACACACAACACGAGTAAGAGGCAGCAAGGCCAAGACCACTTTGCCATAGTAACGAGATCGTAGCTGTGCTCGCATTAGCATCATCCAGTGCCCCAGCGACAGGCTGCTTCAACCGCTGATAATGAGTACTTATGGAAATTGTGTCTGGCAGCAGTTCAAGCCCAGGCGAGGCTTTCCTTGGAAAAGGAAGCGGCACTTTTTGACTTGCCAAGGGCTTCGCTGTTTGTTTTGTTTTTGTTTCTCTGCGCATCGGGCCTGTGAGATGCAAGTGCTGTTATGCCCATCTCACAGGTGGTGAATTGAGGCAGAATGAACTAGACAAAATAAAATAAATCAGAGAAGGAACTCAAAAACTGACATGGGGTGGGGAGGCGGTTTTCTTTTTTCTTTTCTTTTTTGTCTCCCCCCAAAAAACTCTGGATTCTATCCAGCTAAGTTTTACTCAGAACAGACCCACTGAAGTTAATGGACCTAAATTAGTCGTATTAATTAATTCTAGTGATTCTGAGTAGGGCTAACACTGGATATATGCAATTCTCTGCAGTTTCTCATAACGCTTACCATTTGCATGCCACATATTCTTCCATCAAAGGCAGGTGGAAAACAATTGAAGAAGTATGATTCAGACAGTGGTTGCAATCACATGTAACTAAACTGCAGCTTAGTGTAGCTTTGCCCAACCTAGTGCTCTCCAGATGTTTTGTACTACAACTCACAGCATCCCTAACCATTGGCCATGCTGGCTGGGGCTGATGGGAGTGTAAAACATTCAGAGGGCACCCGTCTGAGGGAGACTGATTTAGTGCTGTGTGGACAAGCCTCCACAACTCGGAGCAAATCATCTGGGTTGTGTCCTCCCTGTTCTTCCTCCTATATAGCCAAGTGAAGGAATTCTGACACATTCACTTTCACTTCCAAATAATTTCGGCTTCATGTTACGTGTGAACAGAGGGCTGTGGTTTACAACAAACAATGGTTAAGTTGCTAAACAAGTTAACTCCAAACCATGGGCTGTGAAGTTGAGCTGGTATCCCTGCTCACCCTTCCAAAGCAACTGACGTTGTTTCCAAAGCAACTCCTCCTCTGTTTCTTCCTCCTACGGCAGAGCTTGCCAACTCAACCCCAATCCCTGCAGCACTGTGGGGCTTATGGCAGTTTAGCCCCATAGCATTCATATGTATTTATATTAGCTTTATATCCTTCATCGAGGAACTTTGAGGCGGTATACATGGTTTTCTCTCTCTCTCTCTCTCTCTCTCTCTCTCTCTCTCTCTCTCTCTCTCACACACACACACACACACACACACACACACACACCTTAGCCTCACAACAACCCTGTCAGTTCCATTAGTCTGAGATACACGAAGCAGCCATGTGGGGTGCTGGGACCCATGTGCTGTGCACCTTGCCACCCTCAAAAATCTGCCTCTTTTGTAGCTGGGATCATTTTAATTTAGGGAATTGTTTCTGCATATCAGTACGTGAACACAGAGCTGAGAAGGGAAAGCAACAACTTGCTTCTAAGAAGACTTCCCAGGTGACTGGCAAGTTTTTGTAAAGTGGATCTGTGACTTCACACACAAACATACACCATTCCCCTGTGCACTTGCATTGTAGTGACAGGAGCTAGTAGCTTTTTGGAACATTTGTGGGCTGGTAGCTTTTCATGGGCTTTTGCAAGAATGGATGCATGAATTCAGAAGAAAATGGCGTGTTCTTTATATTGCTGCTGGTTAGCAATTGCGCACAACCCAGACACTGTTTAGTCTACCCTGTCTCTGGTGTGGAAGGTCTTCCTATCTCTTTTCTTGGAAAACTTGGATTTCACTAACGTATTTGATAAGGGCTAGGCCAGAAAGAAGCGGGTGTTTATTGTTGTGCCTGCAGGGTGGGAAGTGAGGAACTGTTTGTTCTACCTGAAAACGGGGGGGGGGGGGGGGCAAAGGAGAACTCAACAGCTCTCTGAGCTCAGGTGGCCAAGTCAGTGTTTCCATCGGAACCGTTACATGACGTCATTCATTGTGTGCACGCAGAAGGATAGCATTCATTATGGTGTGCCTGGCGACTGTGGGAGGAGGCAGCGGGCAGGTCCCTGCTAGTTTTAGTTATTCAGGTGTTAATGATGGGAAACAGCATCAGATATGAAACACCATTCCTACAGCCCAGGTGAAGCCGTCTTTTGAAAGGCGTCACCCTTGCTGATCTTTCTCACCAGGTGTTTCATAAAGACCTGAAAATGGTGACTATGAGTATTCATCATTCATCCAGCACTTTTACTGTACAGAGTGCTTTGTTTGATGCCTTTGCCTCATTCACCCTTGCAATAGGACTCCTTTGATGGGTCATTATTATACCCATTTTACAAATGAGTGGGGCAGCTGAAATATAGCAACTTTCCCAATGCTGAGCTAGTTTTAACCTTTTTAACAAACAACAACAACAACAACATTATTTTGTTTATTTAAAAAGTAAACAAAAAGAACCAAAGCCCTCAAACCCAACTAAAGGACATAAGAATCATGCCAAGATAGACAAGAAGTCAATCTAGTCTATCATCTTCGTTTATTATAGCTGGTCAGTAAGATGTCTCCAGGAAGCCCATAAGTGCAAGTATCTAAGCACAGCTCAGGTGGGGCATTACTGAGAGGACCCTTTGCCCCAGAGGTGTGCTTAGCCTGTACTTAGCTCCCCGATTGTGGAGAGAGGCTCGCCTGGTGCCATCATTACATGTCTTTAGATGCCAGGCAAAAATTCCTCTTTACCCAGGACTCTTGTTAGTATTACAATTATTTTACTATTAGGCTGTCTGTCTGTCAGTATGCCTTTTACTATCTTTTTATTATGTTTCTATCATTGATGTTTTGTAATGTGTTTCTAATATTGTACACTGTCCTGAGATCTTTGGATAAGGGTGGTATATAAATAGCAGCAGCAGCAGCAGCAGCAGCAGCAGCAGCAGCAGCAGCAGCAGCAGCAGCAGCAGAAACCAGGCTTTGAGTGTTGTAGCTGCAGCTCTCTGGAACCAATTATCAGCTGAGATCAGACCAGTGGCTAGTGTGATGATGTTTAAGCATCTCCTGATACATTTTTGTTTAGGAAGACTTTCCCTGAGGTGTAACTGAGCCATTTATAGAAGATCAATTTTATATTTGGCAAATTTGTATCATCTGCCAGGTTTTTGGGTAGCATTAAACTAGCTCAAGATGACCCATAGTAAGTGCAAGGAAGAGCAGAGTAACTTAGTTGTTAAGGCCAGAATTCTTCAACTTTGAGTCCTAGATGCTGCCCATCATCTCCATCCAGCTTAACCAGTGGTCAGGAATGGTGGACGTTGTCATCTGGGACCCAAAGTTGAAGACTGGCTTAGACCAATGACCAAGCAGACTCCCTGCCCCAGTTCTGCTGTGACCATTGGCATAATATTCCCAAGGGGAAATGGCCCTCAAAAGATAATGGTTGCTTCTCTCTGCTCAGCTGATAGGCCTTTGTACTCAACATCAGACTTTGATGCATCGATTCAGGTGTGGGGAACCTTTGGCCCTCCAGATGTTGCTGGACTAAAACTCCCATCATCCCTGGCCACTGGCCATGCTTGCTGGGGCTGTTGGGAATTGTAGTCCAGCAATATCTGGAGGACCAAAGGTTCCCCCACACCAGCATTGATACTTAGCTATTGCATTCAGTTGTGTAGTGGCCACTAAGCATTTAAAGCACAGCTTCTCCCTTTGAAACACCTGAGGCCCAGGGTTGGACCCTTTCCTGATCACCACTCCTGTGTTTTAAAGGGGAAAGACATGGCCTTTTAGCCACACCAGTTAGGTAATTAATGTTTGACATGGAACGTGTCTCTTTTGTACTCTTGTGAAAGCCTTCTGCATTGTCCCTAATATTGCCTTAGACCTCAAAATACACTTTGTCAAAATGGTTATTAAACGAGAGGAAGCAGTTTTTATCTTGGTATTGGCTGTTATCAAGATTAGTTGCAGCAATTTTCCTGTTCTTGCAATTCAGTATTATCACAAAGGTGATGTTTCCATTTCGGTTTGAAGGGGGAACGTCTCAATTAAGTGTTTGGCAACGTGAGTAGGGGTGCACCACTTTTTAAGAGATTTTACTTGGTTTCTTTTAACAACCCACACAACAAGCTTTTCCCAGCATACAAAGATGCAGTGTAGAGAAGCATCTCCTTATAGAGAGTGAAATCTTTCCAAAAAAAGATGGCGGCGATAACCTTAAGGACATAAGAAGGGCCTGCTGGATCAGGCCAGTGGCCCACCTAGTCTCCTGTTCTCACAGTGGCCAACCAGATGCCTGTGAGAAACCAGCAAGCAGGATCCCAGCACAAGAGCATTCTCACCTCCTGTGATTTCCAGCAACTGGTCTTCAGAAGCATTGGCTCCAGCTGTGGAGGCAGAGCGCAGCCATCGTGGCTCATGGCCATTGATAGCCCTCTTCTCCTCTTCTAAAGCCTTCTAAAGTCTCATCTTCTAAAGCCTTCCAAGTTGGTGACCATCGCTGCCTCCTGGGGGAGCAGGTTCCATAGTTTGACTATGTGCTACATGAAGAAGGACTTTCCTTTATCTGCCCTAAATCTTCAACAACTTGGTTTGGCAAAGCACCTGCAGCGTTAGCTATATCAGGAGGATGAGACCCAGACAGTGATTCATAAAAAGAATTTACATCAGCCTATCTGACACATCAGGCTGAAGTAGTTAATCATTGGCTTGTCTCCTGGATCTTTATGTTGCCTTTCACCCCCAAGTCAGTTTCCAACTGTTTTACAATAAAGCTAACCAAAACAACAATAAAACAGTTCAAATAAAACAAAAAATAAGAGCAAAGGGGTAGAAATTGTCAATAAAAGTGCAGCAACAACAAAACATTATCTGGTTCAGAGGTAGCCTGCTTCTGAATTGCCAGTCTCTGGGGAACAGCAAAGGGAGAAGGCAGTGTGTGGGCTTGTCTCCTTTGTACACACCATACATTTAAAGCATATGGCTTCCCCCAAAGAATCCTGGGGACTGTAGTTTTTTGAAGGGTGCTAGGAATTGTCATTGCCTGAGAGGTAGACTCACGTTTGCAGTATTCTTTTGGGGGAGCTGTGTGCTGTAAAGGTGCTTTAAATATGTGGGTCGTGTGCTTCCATGGACACATCCTGCCAGCCGCTGTGGGAGGCAGGAAGCTGGATCCTGAATCTTCGGCTTGATCCCACTTCTTGTGCTTTTGTGGTTGCAAAATATCTTAACCTTGTTTATGGGATGCCATGAGAGACAAACATCCAGCCCACAGAAATGCACCAGAGGATAAAGCTGCTTGTGAGGCCAGTCCAGCTTCCCAATATGATGGGATCTGAAGCAGGCCTGTGCATCTCATCTTCAGTTCTGGAGAGGGTCAGCAGAGAGCAGGTGCATCCTAAGAGACTGAGGACCATTTCTTACTCCCTTGTATTGGGGGTCGTACCACTCTCTCTCTGGCAGCTCTGAGAGACATACCCAGCCTACAATATCAAGCTAACACTGAACAATGTCACGCTAACATAGAGCAGTGCTACCAAGATGCAGGCATCCTACAACAAACTAGGCTTTTAAAGCAAATTTGCTTTCAAAAAAGAAAAAATCTGTTCTGCTTCCGACAGCTGGTCATTGAAGCCCTATTGGCTGGTGGTTAGAAATCTCACTCAGGCTTCTCAGATTAGCTACTTGGCCATTCATTTTCCTGGCTGATGAGAGCCGGAAACTTTGGCGTGGATGTTTTTTATGGAAACTGAAATACTTTCAGGGTGTTTAATTCTGGCTTGATAGCAGATCCCAGCCCTGATCATCAGCAGTGTTACTATTTGATGGCCTGTAAACTTTAAGAATGCCAGACTCCCATCTAGTCAAGCATCTTGTTCTCACAGTGGCCAACCAGATGCTGCTAGGAAGCTCAGAAGCAGGACTGGAGTGCAGCAGTCCTCTCTCCAGGTGTGATTCCCAGCAGCTGGGGTGCAGAAGTACTGCCTCCAACACTGGGGGGTTGGAGTGCTACCGCTTGTTAGAACAGTGAACATTTCCTTAAATACAGAGCTATAGGGTGGCTTCCGGAGACCTATCCAAAAAGCTTGCCCTGAAACAGGTTGCAGAATGCTCATGTGATCCTCATTTCTCCATCTGTAAAATTGGAATATTAAGCACCTTACTTCACAGGACTGTGAAGCATAGGAAGCTGGCTTACCCTGGTTCAAACTATTTGTCCCTCTGGTCCAGTGTTACCTACTTCGACTGGCAATGACTGTCCAGGGTCATGGACAGAGAGGCCTTGCTTAGCATTCTCTACTTCATCCTCTTCTTGCTGCTGCTGCTGCTGTTAATATTGACCTGGAGCTGCTAGGAGTTGAACCTCAGGCCTTCTGTAGCATGGAATGGATGTGTAGATTTTAAGATGGTCTGTGTACTGGGGTAAAATGCATACAAATAACTAAACAGTAATGATATAAAGGGGACCCCGTCTGAGTTACGTAATAGAGGATGTGTGTATCCTCCATGATGCGTCATGGGAACACAGGGAGCTGCCTTATACTGAGCCAAACCATTGGTCCATCTGGCTCAGTATTGCCTGTGTTGATTGGCAGCAGCTCTCCAGGGTTTCAGGAAGGAGGTTTGCCCAGCCCCACTTGGAGACACCAGAGGATTGTCCTTGGAGCCCTTCTGCCCTTGAGACAGATGCTCTACTGCTAAGCTGTGGTCCTTGAACCTGCAAGAGGGCAGTCCTCACCACAACTAAAAGGAGCCTCACAGTGGTCAGAAATTGGTTTTAGAGGAAGCATCCCCCAAACCCAGTTCTCTCCATTCTTCACAGGCAAACTCCCATCCTGGCTTAGCTCCAGGCTTCTGCTTGCACACCATGCTTCGTTGTCAGTATTCCCTGTCAGTATAAATCCAGGTACCTGGGCAGCCCTAAGCCCCCGCCAGTTTCAGGAGTGGTCATTCCAACCCCCCCCCCCCAAATAACATGTTTCTACCCTGGAATGGTAGGTGCTCCCTCCTTTCATTTACGTTGTGAATCACCCTGAGACCTACGGTTGAAGGGCAGTATACAGATTTAATAAAAAGTTTAAAAATAATAATACCCTCTAATTCCCCCCTCCCCCTCAACTTCTAGTGCATCTTCACTGAGAATGCCAACTTTACTGATATTGGGAATGACGGCAGGAAGATGTTTTCTCAAGATTCACTTCTGTCACCCTGTCTTTTCCAGGAGAAAGAAAGGAATGCTAGGAGAAAAAAGAAAAAAGCCCCCACCGTCCAAAACGAGGAAACGGCCTTCCCTCCAGCAGCCGAAGACGAGGAGATGGGGCAAGATGGGTCAGGCACCAGTGGCAATGAGGAGGAGATGGCCGAGGATGCAGAAGGTAAAGTACTTGCCCCACTTGTTGTGTCTGAGGTAGACAGATAGGTAGACAGCTAGGTAGACGGGCAACTCTGTCTCACTGTTGCTGTCCTGCCAAGGGGAATGGCATGAGAGGCTTTCTCCGTAACCTGGGAAATGTCACTGCGTCCGTATGTCTGCAAGAGCAGTTGCCCAGCAGAGAAGGGAGGAAGCTGGCGCCCTGAGGGATGTGTGAGGGTGAAACTTTCACACAGTGTCAGAGATGTGGGGAAGCTGACATTTGACTGCCCTCACTCACGCAGGCAGAGAGCCAGGCTCCTTCACAAAGATGCTGTTTCTTGTTTGCAGAGCCTGACCGGATGTTTGTTTATTTTAGGAAATGGGGCATCAACCAAGAAACCCTCCTAGCTCCTTGATTCTCCCTCCATAACATCTGTTAGCACTTTCTTGTGTTGTAAAGCTGCAACACAGCATGTTCCCCACACACCAGCAGCATCCAGTGAGCAGTGTGTGGCATGAGAAAGAGGGAGAAAACACACAGAGACACAGCACTGCGATATCTCAACGCATATAAGGTGTTCAAGAGTTGGGGAATAGGGAAGGTGTGAGGCTGATTTGGCAGTTGTGCAACATCTGATTTTGGCCCCTCATAGCCACTGGACGATCAGTAAGTACAGTGGAGTGTGCTGTGGTATCTCCCCATTCAGCTGAAGCAATGTCATTGTCCAGTTGGCACCAGAAAGAAATAGGGAGGGAGCAGGGAGAGGATGAAATGAAAATGCTCAGCCATAGTGATTTCTCACTCGGGAGCAGAGCCAGCAAGCTTAGGAGAAGTGTGTGTAACTTATAATAGTCACCCCATTTAACTTCTGTAGGAGTGATTTAATAGCTTTAACATCACACACACAAAACCTCATTGGCACTGGAGTGAAGGGCTAATGGCATGCGCAACTGGAAATCTTTTCAAATCAGTGTTGTAAGTGACTCATTGCAAAACAGTTTCCAGGTAAATCTTCTGTGAGAAAAAGTGTGCATCATCCAGATTCAAATTGTAAGAGTAGGCTCAGATTTTGAGGACATCTTTCATATGCTCCTCACACCCCCCAAAAGGCGGATCGCTCTGACAGAGTTGGGAGCTTTGCAACCTCAGTTCTATATAACTTGAAGGCAAGGCACAGGGATAACTGTCTTATCCAGAATGGGATATGAAACTGAACAGACCTTTGAGCCAAGGTGGCTAAAATGTCACAGGAGCAGAAATGTCAGGTCAGCCTTCTGCCTCAGCAGTTTGTCATTTGACATTTGGGAGGCCTTTCAGTGTAGTGAATACCAAGGGTGTGTGCGTGTGTGCGTTCAGAAAGGCCTAGAGGTGGTTTCATCACACCAGGACTTTTCCAGCCTCGCTCAAACACACTGCTGGCTTTCTTTCCCATGGTTGGTTTGCATTGTTCTTCCTGATCAACTGCCTCTTCCATGGGATTTCCAACATCTTCTCAATCACCCCATCCTGGCGCTTCACTGCCTTGGGAAGTAAAAAAAAAAAAAAAGTTTTATGGTTTGAACCCCCAAACCTACAATCCTTTCTGAACTGAGAATAGAAGCAGGCTCATATATTCCCTGCAGCTGCATTTTGGCTAAACCCACCCCAGCCTAAATACTGCAAATTCCTTCCTCATTGTCTGCTTTTGGAGCAGAGCGAGGGACTGGTTTTTTCACAGTTGCATGGCAAGTAAATAAACTCCAGTGATGCTTGGAATTTGGTTGGAGAGGCCAAAAAATGTGAAATGCTTTGAGATATCCCCAGGCTGTGCGGATACTATTCCACTTTGTAGGAATCCAGCATAGCCCCCCAAAAGCACTTCCATTCCTTTCACAAGATATGTGGGGACTTTCTTTCTGCATATAACCATTTTTGAATGTATTTTAATCTACGCCCACCCCACCTAGTACACTTTGAGACAAAATCCCTAAACCCCATGAGAGCTTCACTCTATATTCAGATCCCTTAGCACCTGGAAATGTCTGAATGTTGCAGATTGTAATGAGGTCATCTCTCCTCCCCGCCGCCCCGGTCCAGAATTCTGGCTTCATGCCTCACTTTCTCCTTTAGTTATGGCAACATTTGCTGAAGTCTCCATTTTAAAGCACACACTCAAATTCACTCTGCCATCCTTACAATTCCCTTCTTGGATGCAATCCCAGAGTTAGGGTGGAGCATGTAACATAGTCCCCTCCACCCCACCAGAGGTCAGAAACTTCTTGTGTGAGCCAAAAAGGATATATAAAGATATACACTATAAGCTTTTCTTCCGCTGTGCCAGAAATTCCAGATTCTATCCTCGAAACAAACGAGAAATTTAATAAAGTATATCGAAATCTCTTTGTGGCATGTCCGTGCGGTGGGGGAAAGGAATACGGGGACACAGCAGTGGGTCTTGTATGTCTAGGGTAGTGGTGAAATGACCAACTGAAGCCATCTACGTAGATTTCTGTGGGGGAACCAGCACCTTCCCATCCAGGGAGGGTGCTGATTCTGTCGTTAAGACCCAAGCGGTTTGTCCCTGTGCAAGTGGCTGGGTCATTGAAATGTTAACTTGTCCATGCAAAACCCATTCACGTAGAAGCGGTTCCCAAGCAAGTGGGGAGCCCTCTGTTTCAGATTGTGGCCCATGGCCACTGTTACTCACATGAAGTTGCATGACACACACCAGAGGATCTTCTCCATGCTACTGCAACTGTTTTAATTTTGGAGGGAAGACCCACAACCAAGCCACTACCAAGAAGACGAGTTTAACAGGCCTGCACATGGAAGCAGTTTCATGTCTACATTGGCTGGCAGCTGCTCTCCAGAGCTTCTGAGAGACACCCTGCAAAATTTAGTTTTTGTTGCTTTTGCCTCTGGTCCCACCCCCCACTGACGTGCCCCTGCCCCCAAAGGAATGTGGATGTGAGGCTGAAAAAGGCTCCCCCCCTTCGGTGAGGTGTGATCCAGGCACACACACTTCTTTCTCTAACAGTATCTCTCAGTTGTTTGTACTCTGCATGTTGTACACAGGTTTTACCAGCTCACTCTGTCCAACAAGAGCAGTGGGGGGATCTTTTGCCAAATCTGCAGCAATGTAACATGCCCCTCCCCACAAAGTGACTCCACCTCTTGCTCTTCTCTTATTAATAGTTAGCTGCATTTCCATTTTAGGGGAATGCAAGATTTCCAGGCAATTCTTCACATTTTAATTATTAACCTGGTCCTTAGGATTTGGAAGGTGTTTGTCAGATTCTTTTTTATTTAATTTCTTACTGACCATGACATGGTTTTCCCTTCTCTTTGACTAGATTGGGGGGGGATATTGGAAGGCTCCCTAGATCTCTTCACAGATGATCTGATGGGGGACGGGTTTTTTGGCAGCCAGCACAAACACTGCCTCACTGAGGTTCAGAGGAGGCTGAATTATTTTTATAAATTTTTTTACATGGAGAGATCTTGCTCTCTAGGCAAAACATACTAAGATCCATCAGAACAGACTGGAATTTTTTTGGAGAGAATGAGAAAGTTATGGAAGAGATTTTCTCCTCGCCCCCATTTCACAAACACAAAGATGGCTAAAATATGCAGATGTCCACCTACCTAGCTTCAAATTCATATACTCTAGTTTTCTAAGTCTGTGACTTTGACAGTAACCTCCGCCTCCTGCACCAGATTCTTCCTCAGTTTTGAACTATTCAGTGGGTATTAGAAGGTATCTTATGAACCTTAAGGAATCTTCATAAGGCAAATACTGAAGTAAATCCAAGGGGCACCTATAAACACTGTGGTCAGTGGCTTAATTCAGAAATAACAATTCTGGTTCAGCAACCTACCTCCACACCTCTCTCCCTGTGTGTTCAAATCAATACTTCTGGGTTTCTTAAACTTTTATCTCCCATGTGTTTGAACAACAAGCATTGTGACTTGAGAGATCCCTGAAAACAGGATATCCAACTGTGATTTAATATTCTGGTTATTAGTGATCATTCAAACCATACTTTCCCAGTTTAGGAAGTATTGAACTAAGGGATGGGATAATGGGGAAGGGGGAGCTTGTGGGCACGCATCTTGTTCCCTATTCAACAAATCACGACTGCTTGGACCACAATTGTTTTGTCTGGATGAAAATTTTGTTTAGGCAGAGATGGCCCATTTCAGTATGCTCAAGAGATGTCTTCTTCTCTAGTCAATGTTCCAGGGCTCTGAAGCATATCTTGTCATACAAACCAACCGCTTCCTGGGTAGTCAGGCTCTGTAATGACAGAGGCAACACTTTGCAGTAAGGACTGCTCAGTTATGAGCCATAAGCACTCAGACATGCGAGGCTCATCCCATGCAGAAGCCAGATGGAGATGTAACATTCAAGTGTGGAACTCTTTATTACTCTCTCACACACATAGGGTTGCACCGGATGGCATTCAGAGTTTAAATGCTCAGCAGAATCTCTGTTGGAGAAGCATCTGTTTCCCTGGATATAATCACACTGAGACTAAGGACTCATCCACACTTCCTTTTGTGCCACGCTTTAAGGCACAGGTCTGGGATTTCCAGCTCTGTGTCCAAGCAGGTTTTTTTTTTTAACTTCCACTGCTTTCCCTGGGAAAACCCACATATTACCGCTAAATCAGAGCAAACTGCAATTGGGTTTTCTGCAGATTAGCTCCAGTTCAATGGTAAAACATGGGTTTTCCAAGGGAAAGTGAGAGGAGGGGGCAACAACCGCTCAGACTTGGCATAGCTCAGTCAGTAGAGCATGAGACTCTTAATTTTAGGGTCATGGGTTCAAGCCCCACATTGGACAAAAGAGTCCTACATTGCAGGGAGTTACAATTGACGACCCTCCTGGTCCCTCCCAACTCTACAATTCTACGATTCAGACCTGGAAATCCTGTGGCACAAAAGGAAATAGGGATGAGCCCTGAATTTGCAAAATGCGAAAGCTATGCTTACTACAGGAAATACATGTTTGATAGGAAAGATCTAGTTCTATCTAAGGTGCAAGCCATGCCTCTCTTTCATCTCAGCAGGAGAAAGCTCCAAGTATGTCTCATGAAGGAGGAGGTGGGGCCAGGGCAGACATATCCAGAATACTCAAGTCGGAAGCAGTGTCCGGGTGGAAATCAGCAAAATGGCTGGGAAAATCCAGACATATGGCAACCCATGTCGGCAGGGTTGTTTTTGCCAATTTCCATAAAAATAGCTCAAAAACGTCGTTTTTTTTTTGCGATTTTGCCAGAAAAGCTCAACAACTTTGCCCAAAAAAATGTCCAGATTCAGATTTTTAATTTTTGAAATACAGCAACCCTCCCCTAAGAGCACCCATCTTAACACCAAAGGAAGGTCAGCATAAGGAGGACAGTCTAGGAGGCTTGGCAGTTCCTCCTGTCTACCCTTTCTCATCTAGGTACATCAGCTTACAGCGTACGTGGAGCTGTACCCTGACACTTCTAGCAGTATTCAACTAAATTTTACTCAGAGTACATCCACTGAAAGTAATAGGCCTCAGTTAGTCATTTTTGTTCATTCCAATGGGTCTACCTTGAGTAGGACTAGCAACCTATACCTATAAAAATAAAAACCCTTCCCCTCACTAGTGAAAGTGATGGTCCAAACTTTTACCACACCTTCGGTAGCCAGTGGGTAAATTATATTCCCTTGGGGTATGGATCCAGCCAGTAGATGGTCAATTGGCCATCCCTTGGATAAAGCATTGCAGAGTTCTGCCCCACTCAGTAGTTTCCTGTAGAGAGAGATTCTAGACCATATTAGTGATTTTGAGTACAGAACTTGAAGTGAGGGTAGTTTAAGTTTCCTATTGATTATCAGTGATTATAGGAGAGCAACCTTCTGTTTGAGACATTGATTGATTAGGTCCTTTATAAGCAAACTGCTTGGACAGTTCCTTGTGTTATCACAGCTGTAGCCCTGGATATATTTTTAAGTTGTAAGTCTGCAGACAGTTTAGCACAAGCAAGACATTTTTATAAATAATTCTAGATGAGTCGTATTCACATGTGTAGCATGGGGAAGGTGTATATTGTGTAAAAATATATGCTGTGTTTAAGTGTGGTATACAGGTGTGGGACGTGTGTGGGAGGGTGGTGTGTGTGTGTGTGTGTGTGTGTGTGTGTGTGTGTGTGTGTGTGTGGCTGCTTCAAAAGAAGGTGTCAAGACAGTATCCTTGAATGTATCTGTAGTGAAAAACCCAAATTCCATCTTTAAAATATTGCCTATAATAATAAAAAATAATAATAGGTGCATAGAAAAGAAGATTTGCACTCTGTGTGTATGCCATGCGCCCAATGCAGTTTAGGGAAATCATCTATCAAATTTCTAGCTTTGCACCATGGCCTGTTCAGACTGTTAAAAAATAAATAAATCAGGTTGGGGATGTGGGGTGGGGGCTCATAGCTTTATGTGTTACTATTTGGGCACAGCAAATGCTACCACACCAAGTAAATAGAAAATAATGTGGCTACTAAGATAGATGGCTGAGTGCTCCCTCCACTGTCGGAGGCAGTGGTTGCTGGGAACCACAGGGGGGGGGGAGGAGAGGGCTGTTGCACTTGTGGGCTTCCCATAGGCATTTGGTTGGTGACTGTGAGAACCAGATGCTGGACTAGATGGGCCACTGGCCTGGCCCAGCTGGGTTGATCTTGTGTTCTTAATGTGTTTTTCTACTTCCAGTTGCAGTGAATAACAGCTCAGACACAGAGAGCCTCCCTTCTCCAAGACCAGAAGCCAAAGAGAGCACAGAGAATGGACCCAAACCAGCCCCAGACACCAGAAGCAATGCTGGAGAAGAACCGGCTGTTAAGATGGAGGAAACCGCTAGCTCCCCAGAAGCAAATCCTGCCACCATCCAAGCAGTGGAGGAGGAGGCCCCTGAACCAACTTGCACTGAAGAGAAGCCACAAGAGGAGCAAACAGTTGATGTGGTGAAAATGGAGGAGGCCGAGGAAAAGCCCAAGAGCCCAGAACCCAGCAGGGGTGAAATAAAAATGGAGAAGGGAGAGGTCTGCCAGGAGAAGGACAGTGACCAGGTCACAGAAAACAGCAGCAGCAGTGGCAGCACCAGCACCAGTGTTGTGACAGGGGCTGAGGGAGCACCCAAAGCAGAAAAGAAGGAGAACCACAAAGCTGGGAAGGGAGCAAATCCTGACAGCGACTCCAGTGCCACGTGCAGTGCCGATGAGATGGACGAGCAGGATGCTGGTGACAGAAGCAAGTGAGTGAGGAGCAAATGGAGTGGGAAACTTGGAAGAGTTAAGAGGCCTCCAGACACTCCGTATTTTGGGAAAGGTTTGCAAAATTAAAGTGGATTATTAAAGTGCTTTGTTGCCCTGGCACAACAAATCCACATTAAAAAAAGAAACTTACTGTTTTGCAGTTAGGAAAGTGACAGGGATTGCATTGCAAAGTGTGGGGTGAGCAAATGAGTAAAAGGAAGCAAATCAGGATGAATACTCATTGTCATGCAACCTCCCCGCAAACAAATCAGCACAAATTCTCAGTAAAGACCTGATATAATCCAACCTTTATTCACGCATGCAAGGATGAATGCTGAATGGATAGGTCATATGGAGGAATCCTTATAGAAGTAATCTTAATACCTAAACCCAGCTGCCAAGTTACCTAAGCGTTTTTAAAAAAGGTTTAATGTTGGTGTCTGGAGATTTGAAATCATGTTTTTCCTGAACGGAGTGAGGGCCTCTGTAGAACTGTGTCTGGTTTTCAGTTGGGTGGGGTTGACTTTTGTGTACCAATCACAGGCAATTAAAGGATTGTAAGGGACACGTGACTTTTCAACGCGTGTTAACCCATCACTAATGCCTTCAGGGACCAGAGAAGGGAAGTTGTTTCTTGTGTTGTAATTTATGGAGCTTTGTAGGATTTTGCTTCCATCTGCCAAAAGTTCTTTTGATCAGAAACTTCACATTCTGGGTGTTTAAATGCCTCATACTTGATTTTATATGGTTTAGGTTTTCTTATCAATTGGGGAGTGGGGCAAGGGGAAGAATTGGAAAGGAAATGAGGGTCGGGGAGGGGGGGTTGAGGGGAGGGATTGCTTTTACACAGTCCTGAGGACTCAAGTCCCAGCCATCCGACAGTGAGAGACAGTATCTGGATCTAGGAGTGAGAGCCGTGTTTGTTGCCAAAGAAATATGACTTCCTGTACGCGAACAGAACAGCCTGCAAATTTCTCTTAACGGCCTGTGGATGGGCACCATTCCTGTAACCAGCAGCTTAAAAGTCGCTGACTTATTGCACTGCTCTCCTCAGTGGGGTTTTGCACTTGCTTAATGATTTGTGGCGCCTTGGCTCTTCGAGCCTCGCATTGCCAGTGACAGTAATTGAAAGGGCAACTTTATGGCCCTGGTGCTTATACTGTTCAGGATCGATGCCCGTTGTCAGGGGTTAAAGAAGGTCATGTGATGCAATATGGTCACATCTCATGCCAGTGGCCTGTTCTTGATTAGGACAAGTGTCTGCTTTCGCTGGGTGACAGGTGATTTGTGGTTTAGTGCATAGCCTCGGTCAATTTCATTAAATGCCTCTTGGATCCATACTCCCATACAGCCATTCATCAAGTGAGGGTTGGGCACTTGCAGGAACAAACAAGAGCCTTTGGTTCATTGGGGGCACAAATTGTTCCTTAGGGTGGAAGCAGGCCAGATGTGCGCGCGTGCGCACCCCCCCCCAAACAGTAATGACGTAGCCGTATTTAAACATGAGTGAAGGTTAATGGCTCTGATTCTTAGGCATCTGCTTAAAGTTCTGGTTCCCAAACACACAGGGAATCTTGGCTTTCATCTAAATGAGACAGTAAGCTTGCAGACAATGATTTATAGATTTGCTGCTGAGACAGATACTTTGAAAATGAATTAAATAAGTCAAATATGCTATAGCTACCTTAGAGTTATGGGAGGCCGTCATTCTCTCTTTGCCCAGTTATAGGTGTTCACAGTGTGTTCAGTCTGCATTTGGCGTCCAGCGAATGGCTTATGCAGGACAGCCCCTCCCCTTTAGTCAGGCTACCCATAGTTTCTGGAGGAGGTCCAGTGTAGTGTATTGGTTAATCCAGAAAAGTTTTTTTAAATCACGCTGATCCTTCCATCCCCAGCCATTGTGATTGCATCACTCCCAGGGCACTTCAGACCTAATGTCTTGCCCTCACCCTGGCTATAGGATTCTGTGCTTGCATCCGAGCCCTTCCAGTGGTCACCCCATAGTCAGTCCAGCAGGCCCATCTTCCAGCTGGAGATTAAAAGGCCCTCCTCTTTTGTTTATTTCTTAACTTAGAAGCTTTCTTGCCCACCCTCTACCCATAAGACCCTTGGGGGGGTGTTTACAACAGTAAAATATTTAATTATAAAAAGAAATACAATTACATAAAACAAAACAGAATAAATGTAAAAGTAAGTTCAAAACGTTCCATATATCAAAAATTAAAATTATAAATTCACATACAAAACAATACAAACTTTAAAAAACCATACATAAACAGCTTTAAAATAGATGTAGACTCGGATCAAATATCTCCGTTTAAAAGACTTATTGGAAGAGGACAGTCTTCAGTAGGCACCAAAAAAGACAACAGAGATGACTAATACCTTAATGGGAAAGGATGAAAATGTAGGTGCCACTGCACTGAAGCCTGATTCTTGTATTGTGTGGAACTGTCCTGGCTCCCTCCCAGCACAGAGAGACAGAAGCTCTTCCTTGTAAGTAAGTAGGATATATTTATTCAGGCAAGTAACAGGACAGGCTCGGCAGCAAACACAGTACTCAGGAATCACAATTCAGGAGTTCTGTAGCAGAGCAAGGAGCTGAGAACTGGAAGGGAGCAATGAAGATGTCCCAACAAGTTTTTCTGCCCCTCCCAGCACCTTTCATGGACAAGATGTCGTGTATTCACTCAGGTGACCTCCTCGCCCTATGGGAATATCAGAATTGCAGGTGTACACTCTGTTGGAAGGGGGTGGGTCTGCTCCCATCTGTGGAGGTGGCACCTGGTCCTAGGCGACAAGGCTGCACTCTCCCTGTTTAGGCTCCTGTGTAGTCATAGCCGCCTCCTGTTCAGTCTCTCCTCTTCTCAGCTGTCCAAAGTGCTCCCCAGCCTCCACTGTGGCTCCCTGTTCCTTAGGAAGGGCAGAGAGGAGAGCTGGCACCCCTGCTCCCCCTTCCAAAATGACCAAAATCTGATTGGAGACGGGAATCCAACCCAGATTCTCCCCATTCAGCCTCTCCCCCCGTGTCTTCCTCCTGCGTCAGGCTGCCAACCCATGCCTGATCCTGACAGTGCTGCAGGACTAATGCTGGCAATGGATCATAGAATCACAGCATTGTAGAGCTGGAAGGGACCACAAGGGTCATCTAGCCCAACCCCCTGCAATGCAAGAAGCTTTTGCCCAACGGGCTCAAACCCACGACCATGAGATTAAGAGTCTCCTGCTCTACTGACTGAGCTATTCCAGGCTCCTCATACGATGATATCTCTGAACAAGGCTCCGTTAGCCCTTTCCCCCTGAAAGTGTCTGGCTGGATGAAGGCCAGCCAAATGCATTTGAGGAGTCCATGGGCAAGAAATGCAGGCAGCTGCATTCCTCCCTTGTTTCTCCTCTGCACCTGGTGGTCTCTGCTGCCTCTGCACATGGGATGTACTCTATGACCCGTAGAGGGGGCATTTAAACAGGGGCTGGGTGGCCATGCTGTGCCAAAGGTTGGGCTGGGTGGCTTGCAAGATCCATTCCAAACGTTAACTGTAGGAAACCTCTTGATACTTGGCCAAGCCTACCTGACATCATATACCATAAGGGGTATGGGGCAGATGAAAATAAGGCCCATGGCTGAAACTGGGTTTTGCAGGTACCACCAACCAGCCAATTGGTGGCACCTGTAAGCCCCTGTGTGCCTTTTGCAAGGGCTGCCAGGATCTCCAGAGCAAGCACCCACAATCAGCTGTCCGTTGCATTCAGCTGCACGGTTTTACTTCAAACCGCAGGTGCAAAGGAGCATGGGTCACCTGCCCTCATTGTGTCAGGTGGTTGCTACTGGCTGCCTGTCAGAGTTGGCCTGGGGGTGTTGGAGGAGGAAGTAAGGCTCCTGCCCTATCCTGATGCTGGCCTGGGTGGCAGGATGGGCCCAGGCGCCACCGTTCACTGTGCCTCTCAGCAATTTAGGAGAAGGGCCTGCAGCCAGATAAAAAGGCCAGCAGAGGCAGTGAATTGCCAGCATGCACATTTTAGCAGCAGAAAGCTACGTTGTGGGTAAGCCCTGAGGAGAGCAGTGAGATGAAGCACAGTTCATAGAAGTGGTGCTCAGGGAGTACTTCGCTGGCTGCCCTCCATCACTCTGCCGCTCTTGCCAGCTATTGCCAAGCCAAAGCAAAGGTAATAACAGCTTTTAGCTCTTTCCGTTGTGTTTTTTTTAAAAAAACCTAGTCCCCCAAGATAATTATCTTTACATATATATTTTATAAAGACTTCTGGCAGTGCTAGGAATAAAAGTTCAGCTGTAGGTCATGCTAAATATAAATGAATGCAGAAGGCCAGCCTGTAGAGACATAAGTTAACTGTTGTCAGTTCATTGCTAAGAGAGAGGTAAGGCTGTTAATGTCAGGTGACCAGAGAATGTTCTAAGGTGCCAAGCAGAAACCTTATCCTATTTGCTTAGTAGTTTAAAACTTCCTGGGACAACATTTGACGGTTGAACCTGTTGCCCTTCCAGCCTGTTACCTAACAGACTAGGACTCTGACTACCCTGCCCCATAAATGTCCAGCCACTATCCCCTGGCACTAATACGCCACTGTTATGCTCCAAGGGCTGCCCTCAGGAGCCAGGATCTCAGCCTAAGGAGGTAAAACACATTTATCCAAGCGCTTACCCAAGCAAGGTTCAAGGTGCAGCATAGTCTCAAAAAAGCCAGGGTCAAACACAGAGGGTCCCAAACATGATCCAAAAGTAAGGTTGGGAAACAATCTGCCGTCAGTATCAAAAGAAGTGCAAGCAGCGAGGAGGGCAGGAATGGAATCAGGAACAAGGAGCCACAGACCTCTCCTGTTTCCAGCTCAGTAGGGAGACCTTACATCCTCTGGCCTCCTAGACCATGCCTGAACCCCAACTGCTGGTTGTAAAGAAGTTCCAGGGATTGCTTACTGACACGTAGGCCCCTTGGTCGTGAGCCATGGATCCATTCTACATCCTTGCTCTTCAGTCTGGGCCTGGTCTCCTGGCATCTGCTTTCTAAATAATAACAAATAGAATAAACTAAACTGAGGAAGCAAGACTGAGAACTGGGTGTTCTGAAAGAAACCCTGAGGAACCTTTTGTCAAGTGTTTGTTGCCCTTGTGGCAGCAGCTGAAAAGTTCTGATATGCTCCTCAGTGATTTTTTAAAATTTGGTGTTTTTTTAAAGCTCAATTTCTGGTCAGTTATCCCAAAGTAAAGGGAACAAAATGCACAGACAGTGAGTTTTGCTATTTAAGATGTCTTAGTTTAATGCACTGGGCTGCTTTTTTTTACCCAAGTGTTGCAAGATGGAGTAGCGAGTAAGAGCCAGTGATGTTAAACTGTTAACAGTTTTTAGCCAGGAGCAAACATAATTATTAAGCAAAGCTCCCAGAGGTAGGTAGCCTAAATCTCTTGAAATATAGGTGAAAGCCAGTAAGCGCAGATGTTTCCAAGTTCCTGCTTCAAGTTGTAAGACTCACACTGGGGTGAGCAAATGTGTAAACAAATCCAGGACTGGAGCAAGTAAAGTAGCAATAACCGGATGAGCAACGTTATGTGGGCAAAGAACTGTCCGTGACCTGGAACTGAACAGAGGTTCATAGAGGTTCAGGCCTTGCTGAATTGAAAGGGCTTCAGAATTTCAAAAGCCAGGTGAAAGCACGGGGCACGCTTTCAGATAGCTCTGTAGCAGAGGCCACGACACCGAAACTCCCCTCTGTTCCCCACATCAGGGATTGGAGCTAGGTCAAAATTCAGGGCTCCCCCCCCCCCCCGTGGCTCTCTCAATGTGCTCTCAGATTACCCCTCTGCAACTGCCAGTGGGTTTTAAAGCCAGGCTCTTCGCCTCCTCCTGGTTTATTTTAGCTGGTTATTTCACTGCCTAAATTTCAAGGCCACTCCAAGCTCAGGCTGACAAACAAGCACAAAGGGAACAAACCCCCATATGATCTGTCCTGGGATCTCTCTTCCTCCTCTTCCACGTCTCTTGATCAGTCTGGGAGATGTCCACTCGCCCCTGCCAGAAATTACTGTGGTCTTTGGCCCTAGGTAGACCCGAGATGCCGGCTGACATGGTGCCACCTGGGATGCTGCTTCCCAGGGAACTAACTCTGTTGTGAGAATGAGCCTTTCCACTTCTTTTGCGTTCTTAATGAAGAATAACTCATTTTGCTTGGCTGAGCTGGATAATCAGCTCACCCAATGTGGCAGCCACGCCAACTGGAGACAAATCTGCATGTGTCTCTTTTGCAGGATCAGATTCTATCTTCTAGTGCCTCTGATACCCACAGGCCACGCAGAGTCTGCCCATGGCACAGTCTAGTCTTCCACCACCCACCTGTTTCACAGAAGTGTGGACTACTGATGCCAGTGTATTGTTCGTAAGAACTGGAAGTGCCTTCACATAGCAAACTTTGAGGGACTTGATGGAACCTCATCCACAGCTCTTCAGCCTGTGCACCACCTGCAAGGTGTATGGCAGGGATGGGAAGTCTGTGCCCTGCCCCTGCAGATTAGCTACAACCAACAGGGACCAGTGGTCAAAGATGATGGAGGTGTATTCAGCAACATCTGGAGAACGCCAGGGTACTCTATCCCTGGTATATTGGTCTATACAGAAACTGCTTAGTTTGTGGCCATGGGATTTTGCCGTGTCGCATAATCGTAGAGGGGGTGCATTTGGGATTTTCTGATCCTCCAGTCTGTTGCCAACACAGAACACTGTCTGCTGTAGAACACTTGAAATATCCATTTTTCTGTACTCCTGCAGGTGCAGAAGACCTGCATGGTCTGTGATTAGTGCAAAACTTGGGTTCTAAAGGTTGTAAGGCAGGCTTCCTTATGGAAGTGGGAGTACGTCTTGTAATTTCACCAGGAGCGTATGTTAAATTGCAGTCGCCTCATGCGTAATCCTAATTGTTGCACCAGAGACTCCCATGCATTTTCCTCTTCAGGCCGTTTCGGTGTGGGATGCCCCATCTGAAGCAGCCTTTGAATTGTGTCCTCTTGTATCTGCTTTTTCTGCTCTGTTACCTTTGGCTTACCTCTTTTTCACTAATTGTCTTCATTCAGGTTCTATTGGCTAGTATCCATGAGGTAGTTTTGCCTGTTACGAACACAGAGCATGGGTAGGCAGCCTAAGGCCCGGGGGCCAGATCTGGCCCAATCGCCTTCTCAATCCGGCCTGCGGATTCTAAATCCGGGAATCAGCGTGTTTTTACATGAGTAGAATGTGTGCTTTTATTCAAAATGCATCTCTGGGTAATTTGTGGGGCATAGGAATTTGTTCATTTCCCACCCCCCCAAAAAAATTAGTCCAGCCCCCCACAAGGTCTGAGGGACAGTGGACCAGCCCCCTGCTGAAAAAGTTTGCAGACCCTTGCTCTGGAGTGACCACAAAAAAGAAACTAGGCCATGCAGATCTAGAGGAAGCTTGATTCTTAGTGGCTAGGCCCCAGCCTCTTATTGCAGTGTCACCCCTCTTTTATTGCTCCCATGTAAGTGAATGCTGCCATTGAGGGGGATTTCCCACCACACAAACACAAAGAGATCCACATGAGATGAAGGACCCTACCTGTTGTCATGCCAGGCATTTTGCTAGTATCTCAGAATTTTGTTATGAGGTAGATAGTGCAAAGGGTTTCCAACTGCATATCTGTGAGGCTTGCCTCTGGCAAACAGTTGCACCATAGTGGAGCGAGTTGTTGAGCTTATTTGGCTGCTGATCATATAAAAGAACTCATCTGGTCTCTCCCTCTCCCTCACACACACACACACACACACACACACACACACACACACACACAACATGTGTGCGCGCACACACATACACAGATACACACTCCTCATCATAAAACACCTTCTTGACTTTCAGACTCTCTGTGTCCTTGAACTCTGTGCTCTTCCGCTCTAGTTAATCCAGATGTGGTCATTCCTCCCCTTCTCCCTGTTTCCTCTCCCGCCTCCTCTCTCCCTAACCAGATTCTTATCTCTCTCTTGCAGAGCATGTCACTAACTGAGAACAGAATTCAAACTTGCTGATTAACAATTGGCTCCCTTCTGCCTCAACTCTCCTTTAGGCTTGCAGCACGAAAGGCAAGCTTGGCCTAGCCCCGATTTTTTGTTGGAAAGCTGTTTGCCTTAGCTTGTGCTCTGGTTCTGATAGATCACTGTATTTGGGAAGGAATTTTTCCTCTGCAGGTGGCTTCTGAGCAGGGAAGGTCATCTGCTGCAATTCTGTTCCGATTGGAGGACACATACTGCTACCACATCCCTGAAAGGTGGCTATGCTGGTCAAATCCACACCGTACAGTAAAAGAATATGACTTCCCCAAAAGAATATTGGGAACTGTAATTTGGGAGTTGCAGCTCTGCACAGGTAAGCTACAGATCCTAGGAGTCTCTGGAAGAAGCCAAATGCTTACATTGTACGGTGTGGATGTGACCCCAGCCTCTGCTTTAAAGCCTGCTGCTTTTGGAGACAAGTCCGCCCCACTGTTGTACAACTTCATACTGTCAGGAGATTCTTCTTCATGTTTAGTCTAAACTCTTTTTCTTAGAATTTGAACCTGCACCTCCATGGACAGCTGTGAGTCCAAAATGACTCCCAGTCTGCGCACCTGGTCCTTCAGGGGCACAGTTGCCCCATTCAGGACCAGGGAGTCCTCCACACCTGCCTGCCCCCTGTCCCTCCAAAACAGTACTTTTGTCTTGTCAGGATTCTCCCTCAATCTGTTAGCCACCATCCATCCTCCAACCGCCTCCAGGCACTCACACAGGACCTTCACCGCCTTCACTGGTTCTGATTTGAAAGAGAGGTAGAGCTGGGTGTCATCTGCATACTGATGAACACCAAGCCCAAACCCCCTGATGAGCTCTCCTAGCGGTTTCATATAGATCAGGGGTCAGCAAACTTTTTCAGCAGGGGGCCGGTCCACTGTCCCTCAGACCTTGTGGGGGCCTGGACTATATTTTTTTTGGGGGGGGGGGGACGAATTCCTATGCCGCACAAATAACCCAGAAGTGCATTTTAAATAAAAGCACACATTCTACTCATGTAAAAACATGCTGATTCCCGGGCCACCCAAGGGTTGGATTTAGAAGGTGATTGGGCCGGATCCGGCCCCTGGGCCTTAGTTTGCCTACCCATGATATAGATAGAAAGCATGGGGGAGAGGACAGAACCCTGAGGCACCCCATAAGTTAGAGCCCAGGGTTCTGAACACTCATCCCCCAATACCACTTTCTGGACACGGCCCAGGAGGAAGGAGCAGAACCACTGTATAACATATTGTACAGTACTGTACATATTTGAAGATGGCTTTGATATACGTGTGCCCCTTTATCATCAGTCCTCAGGACTAAACATTCCCAACGCCTTCAGGCTTTCCACAGAGGACTTGGTCTCCAGGTTGCCTGATGGCTGCTCAGAAACTGATGACAGAGGCTCTTACCTGATAGGAAGGAAGAGCTCTTGAGGCAGCACTGGAGGTACAGACTCAGCAGCACAGACTCACAGTAGCTTTTACACACAGACGAGGTGATGGGAAAGGTGAGACCAATCAGGCTGGAGGCAACAGGCCAGCCTTGCAGAGTCCTAGATCAGGGCAAGGAGTTTAGAACTGCGTGGAACCAACAGAGTTGTCCCGATTCCCACAAGTCAAGCTTTGAAAGGTGGGGCAAGGCAAGCTTGCTTGCAAGACCCTTGAGCCTTGCGAGAATGCTGAGCATGCAGCCGCTCACTGTGTCAGGGGTGATGGTCTGTTGCTGGCAACAAGAGTACCACCCTCCCCTTTGGACCTTGGTTCTTCCAGCCCTCATGGTTGATTGACACCCTCCCTGGATTCCATTGCTGTGCTCCTCTTCCTTGGGATGGAAGAGGCGAGGTGGGAGTCCTGCTTACCCATACAGAGCAGTTATATCCTGGAGAAGGGTATCAGCCTCTTTCTTTACTCAGAGTGAGGTATGGGCAGGTGATAGAGTTGGAAGCAACCACGAGGGTCCTCTAGTCCAACCCACAGGAATGCAAGAATCCTGCCCACAGTCATCCCTGGGTGAGCTCAAACCACCAGCCTTCTGGTTAGCAGTCAGACACACTGACTCATTGTGCCACCTGCTCTGAAGAACCAGATAGTAGCTGGGTAGGTGAGTGATGGCAAGGCAAGGAAGTGGCCCTTTTTGCTGCCACATTGTACTGCTGCCTCATGTTTAGCTTGTGGTCTACTGACACATCTACTGCTGTTCTTCCTACCTAAATGCAAAAATTTGCGCTTAATCTCTGCTGGCATTCATTTTGTTCATTTTGGCCAAGTTCTCTGTTCTGTCAGTATCATCTTGGATCCTGTTTCTGTTGGCTTAAGATATCAGCAACTCAGCAACTCCTCTGCTCCTCTAGTCAGTCATTTCTAGAGCTGCTTTGCAGCATCAGGCCCAGGACAGAACCCTGGGGTACCACATGTTCAGGTTGACAAGAAGCTGCTGGTAAGTACATTTTAGGTGCAGTCCATCAGCCAGCTGCAAAACCACTGAACTGTACCATTATCTAGCTCGCATTTTACCAGCTTCCCAACAGAAATATCACAGGGTGCACATGGACACCTGGAAGGGGTTGGCAGATGGAGGTGGAGCAGGTGCCTGATGGTTGCAGAAGGCTGCTCTTGGGATTGGGATTGGTCTAGATCGGGATAGCCCAGTGTGATGCCTCCAGGTGTTTTTGGACTCTGGCTCCCTTAATCCTCAGCCATCATAACCAATGGTCAGGGGGGTGAGACGAATTGTTATACAAAATCATGTACAGAGATACAGATTATCCATCTCTGATCCCTGAACTGATTGCTTGATTTGAAAACAGACTGTGGGGTGCATTTGTAGGGTCACAGTTTCCCTATCCCTGGCATAGGATTCCTGACATAATAGTAGCCGTTCTTAACTGCAGTGCTTTGTGTTTCCATGCAGGCTGATCTCTTCCCGGCCCAGCCTCCTCAACGCAACTAATGACACCCGGCTCAGCTCCTCGCCTCAGAAGCCGCTGGACTTGAAACAGCTGAAGCAAAGAGCTGCTGCCATTCCGCCCATTGTGAGTAGTGGCTCCCAAACCAGCTCCAACACCTTCCTCAAAACAATTTGTCTTTTTGCTCCCGCTGTGTTTAAACCCGGGGCTTTGGGGAGGGGGTGACCCCTGCAAGACTGTGCTCGGTAGGAATAATTTGCATGGACCATTCAGCTCCCCCAAGTGACAGTGAGTTAGCCCCAAGGCTGAAGGGCACCTGCCATTTGTTGTGCTTTTAGTCAGGCAATCAGCAGGTTTTATCACACAGTTCAGAGCTGGGGAACCTCAGACCAAGGAGCTGGATCTGACCCTCCAAGTCTCTCCGTTCTGGCTCCTGAATGCTTATTTTTTAATGTAAGACATTTATATATAGCTTAATCATTCCTATTTCTAAGTGGCATACATAAAATCAAACCACAGAAAATAGGACAATAAAAAAATAAATATTTTTCATAGAACCAAATACTACCTCAAAATGTTTGCCGGAACAAGAAAATCCTAGTCATGCACCTGAAGTTCAGCAAAAAGGATGCCCATCTCATCTCAGTTAGGCTCGTTCCATAGGCTGCAGCCCGCTACAGTTAATGCACAGCTCCTAGCAGTTACGAGGCGTGCATCTGAGCCACGGGGGACCACTAGCAGAGACTACCCCAGAGATAGCAGGGATGAGGTTGGGATATAAGGGATCAGGAGGTCCTTGATATCCTGGACCCAAGTTGTTTACAAGGGCATTGGAAATTAATATAAGACTCGAACTTACAGTAACTCAGTAGCATATGGCAGCCAATGCAAGCTTTTAAAGAGTGATGTTCTGTGCTGGTGGTAGTCTGCCCCTACCAGCAGTGCAGTTACAGCATTTTGCACCAGCTGAATCAGGCGCACACAGATGCAGAAATCAAGTCTTGCAGGGTCCCGATCTTTCCCTGCCCCAGCCCTTCACTTAACTATGCCAATGCCTCTTGTTTGACGAGATGGGGAGAGACAAGTGTAGTTCTAAACCTCTGACATTTGCATGGCTGGAATGTCACCCATTGTAGAAAGGTAAGAGTCATATTCATTGCCCTGGCCACTTTTGCCTCTGGCCCTGCTCACCCCAGCATGTGGCTCCCAGAGGGAAATGCGGCCCTTGGTTTAAAAATGATTCCCATGCTGTTCCAGTTTCTCTTTCCTGTTCCCCAGAATGAGGGAAAAGTCAGGGGCTCAGTGAGGATGAACTGGCTTTTGAAAACCTCTCTGCAGAGGAGCTGAAGTGTGGCATTCATTCATGCCCCATGGAGTGTGCATGCATGTGTGTGTTTGTACACACCAGCTGCAAATGGCAGGATTCATCCACTTTTTCTCTTCTTCCCTTCCCTGCAGATTTCAGAAGGTTTACAGGAGGGAGTTCTGCAGAGCGGAAGCCTGAAGTCTCAGGTGCCTCATCATGCTTTGGCCCTTTACCAGCAGCAAATCACCATGGTCCACGAATCTGCCCACGAGGACTCTGCACAGAGTAAGCAGCTGCAGCTGCAGCCAGCTGAAAAGGACCCCCCGCTGAGCAGCAGTCCCAGGGCCCAGAGCAGGAGCCCAGCTGTGGTTGATAAAGAAGGTGTGTGGGTGTTTGGGGTCCGGGGAGGCCATGGCCACAGAAGTGCAGGTGAGGGTGGAGATTAGCCCCCCACGCCAACCTCATGGGCTCTTTGGAAGCTTTCTCTGCCTCCCTTTTTCTGTCTCTCTCTCCACAGAGTCAGGCAGGCATGGCTAATTAGAGGGAACATCGTGTCTCGCTCTGCCTGATCAAATGCCAAGAGGCGGGAGATCCCTCTTACTAATGTCCCCGGCCGTTGCGTTTGGAAGCGGGGCAAGGAGACCTGGAACAGGGCCAGGGCTGTGGGGCGAGCTACTCCCCACTGCCTTCAGAAGGCTTTTAGTGTTCAGCTGGAGACATTATTTCTTGGAGAATCAATGCTAATGCCCTGACTGGAAGGGCAAGGCTTCCTGTAAAAGATTCTATGCTGCATTCAGGGTGGAAATGGCTGGGGCACCTAATGGGCAGTTTGTAGCTTTCTTCCCCTTCTCTGTGCCTCCCTGGTATTGATTGGCAAAACACTTGAGGAGGCACTGCAATTGGTCACCTCATAATGCATGTCTAAGAATCCTTCCGCTGCTGGGTGGCTCCCTTCTGTGCTAAGAGAGAGTGGCGCTGACTGGGCCTCTGCCTTTTTGCATACGGACATTGCCTTATACTGAGTCAGACCATTGCTGCCTCTAGATCAGTATTGCCTACACTGACTGGCAGCAGCTCTCCAAGATCTCAGGGAGGGTTCTCTCCCAATTCTGCTTGGAGATGCCAGGGATTGAACCTTCTGCATTCGAAGTGGATGTTCTACCCCTGAGCTATGGTATATTATCTTTAGGGACACAAACATGTTTTTTTTGGGGGGGGAATGTGAGTAGCAGAGGAAGTCCTTGTCAGTAGGCACTCCATCCTGCCATGTGAAGTGTTTACTTATGAGAAGATTCGCCAGCAGGGAGGTCTCCAGCTTGCACATGAAGCTGCCATAGACTTGAGTTGGACCGCTTGCCAGTCTGCCACTTTCCAAGGCTGATTTATTTAAAGAATTTTTTATCCAGTTCTGCAGTAAGAAAAATAAAACCAAAAGCCATAGTGCAGCTTACAAATTGCTGCAAACAAGGCAGCTCCTGCCCTCAGGTTTGCATTCTCTATGAAGACATGACACAAGAGGAAAAGGCATTGGGAGGGAGGAGGGAACAAGAAAAGTTGGGTACAGTGTCTTAGTCACAAGGTGGAAAGGTTGAAAGAGACAGAAGAGCCAAAAACTGCTGGTCTCTGAGCCGCAGCAGTTGGCCCAGCTCCCCTCGGCTGAGAAATCTCAAGCAAAAGTCTTTGTATGCCCTTTAAAGTGGGGATGCTGAGGTTTGCAGCTGAGTCCTCCTCCATGCAGGGCAGGTGCTCTTCTTGCTGAACCTGCTCTGCAGGGAGATGGGCCGCATTCCTTGGGGTGTCTAACTGGGAAGGAGTGTAGCTCCCTGGCAGAGCTTCTGCTTTGCATGCAGAAGGTCCCAGGTTCAATTACCAACATCTCCAGGTAGGGCAGGGAGAGAACCCACCTGAAGCCCTGGAGAAGTCAGTGTAAACAATGCTGAGCCGGCTGGACTAGCGGTCAGGCTGGGTATTGGTTAGCCATGTTTCCTAGGTCTGTCGAGACAGAATATCTGGGGAAGTGAGACCCATTTTAAATGAAGAACTTTCAACACAAGAAAACTCAGGAAAGGAGCACTAACAGGTAACTCCACCCAAGATGTCATGCAAACTGCACTTACTTACCTGGTGCAAACACATTCTACTAGCCAGGACTTTCTCATCCTGCTCATGTCCTTGACCCTTACCTGGTGCTGTTCCTTGCATTTGACCTCAACCAGTATGTCATTAGTTCTTTTATCCCTCCAGCAGAATTGGAGAGTTGGAAGCGACTCTGATTGTCATCTAGACCAATCCCCTAGAATGCAGGAATCTCAACTGATTCCAGATAATGCAGGGACAGGCAGATGCGATGAGACACAAAAGCAAGACAAATGCCATATACTAAATCAGCAAGTGCAGTCCTGTTTAGTTTTACATGGTCTCTCCCCCCACCAATTTTCTTGTTGTCATTCCCTTCTTGTTGTCATTCCCTTTTCTGGCTGGGAGGGAATTGCATACAGGGAATGAAGTTCCTTAGACCAGAGCAGTAAGGTAATGAGATGCGTCATCCCTGCGCAGGAGGGCACGTGCTGTCTTGGCAAAGGGACTATACTTTCAGGCAATGGGAGTTCATTGTTTCAATTCTCCCAGGTTGGATGGGAGGATTTCACCCCCCAAAAAAAGTCAAATATGGTGGCGGGAGGAGGGATCTCCTCCACTCCCACACGTGAAGAACAGAGCCAGCTAAACTGGCCCAAACATCCAGAGCGGCTTTGTTGGCCAGGCTTTTAAGAGAGCACCATCACAACCTGAGTGAGGGGTTCCCTGTCCTGCAGGTCTTTTGGCTGAACCATTGTCAGCTAGGAGCTGCTCTAGCCAAAGCATTTGCACACACACTGCCGCCGCCTCCTCCTCCTCCTCTGGCATGAAGGCCTTTTTCTGGTTTGGCGGACGGGAGCACTGCCCATTTGGCTCTCATTTCTCCCTCAGATGGTTCCCGGTTTTTTCCTCTCCCTGCGTTTTGCTTTTTGTTTTTGTATGGAGAAGCCAAGCAGAGGAGGCGAGAGCAAGGGGTTGGAGGGGAGGGGAGGGAAGAGTGTGCGAATGTGGGGTTGTTGCCTTTTTCTTTCCTTTTCTCTTGGCAGCTTTGGAGCTAGCAATATGTTTCCTATTGATTTAGCCACCCTTTTTAGCTTGGCCTTTTGAGGGCCAGTTGAAAGCCAAGAGCATGCATTTGGATGACGGATAGTATAAACGATGTCTCTCTTGCTCCAATTTCCAGGGCCTTGATAAACGGTAATAGTAACTCTCTTTCTGGGGATAAGAGCTGCTCTATCAAAAAGACCCTGAGTTATAGCCCCCCTTTAATATAGGTTGCGGCATGGCAGGAGGAGGTCAAAATAAAGCATTCGTACTTTAGACTTCAAAGCGTTTCCACCCTCAGCTGGGGGTGGGATAGCTTTCCAGATATACGCAGCACACGTCTTTCCTTTGCACGAGGCTGAAGATCCATTGCAAATAACGTATGTTGGATATTGCAGCCAGTGGACTTATACCAGGATCCAGCAATTTTCTGGGCCTCTGCCATTTCCCATTAGGAATTTCCCCTGCCATTTCCCCTGTTGCACCAGACACTCAGTGATAGAAATAAAAGCACATGTTGTCCCAGCTCCCGCACAGGCTTCCTGACTTCCGCTGCTTTGGGAGAAACAGCAACAGCACTCTATGCTGAGCGATCTAAAGCTCAGTAGCTGAGCTCGCACTTAGGGGGAGAAAAGGAGGCTGCCCTACCTTGAGTCAGCCCAGCCTGCCATCTTGCTCAGCATTGTCTATACCAACTTTTCTCAACCTTGGATCCACAGCTGTTGTTGGACTACAACTTCCACCATCCCTTGTGAGAAGGGCCAGCCGTCAGGGATAATGGGAACTGTAGTCCAACAACAGCTGGGGACCCAAGGTTGGAAAGGCTGGTCCACCCTGGCAGAAGAACTCCCTGGTTTCAGGAAGGGGATATTCCCAGCCCGACCTGCAGATGCTCTGCCACTGAGCTACAGCCCTTCTCACGGAAGAGGTTCCAGGTTCAGCTCCCAACATCTCCATCTGAAAGAATCTTGGGCTGCAAGGCTGGGAAGGAGAGGTCTCTGCCTAAGAATGTGGAGCAGCCTTTGTCAACCTGCTGCCCTCCAGGTGTTGTCTGACTCCAACTCCCATCATCCCTGGGGGCACCCTATTGGAGAAGGCTGCCCTGGAGAGCCACTTCCAATATGTTCTGGGCTAAGTGGAGCAGTGGTCTGACGTAGACTCCTCCAGACAACCCGTTCATTAAACCTTCATCATAGTTTGCTTGCACAAAGCTTACACAGAATTTAGGCGCCATCCAGTCTTCATTGAGCTTTTCTTATTATTTATTTACAAAGCTGTCATAAAACAAAAGAGTGATCCACCCCATTCGGCATGCAGGATGTTTAAAGTGGATTTGTTGCACTAGGGGCAACAGAATGCTTCTTAATTGGTTTTAATTGCAAACCTAAAGTCCCAATATGTCGGTGTGATTGAATCCCTCCCACAAAGTATTAACAGTCTGGAGACACCCATAGTGCAGTGCACTGTTTTTCAAACTTGGGTCCCCAGCTGCTGTTGGACTACAACTCCCATCACCCCTGACCCCGGGTCCTGCTAGCTAGGGATGAAACATCTGATCAGTGGCTGTGGGGCCTTTGCTGCCCCTGTACATGGCACTCCCCCCCTCACTCTCACTTGCCTGACAATCTCAGGATTCACCCGAATGCACGTGGAGCTCTTCGTGGACAATAAAGTGCTGTAGAAATGCCAAGAGTTGTCTCCAACTAAGTTCTACTCAGAGCAGACCTAGTATAATTAATGGACCCAAGTTATTCATGTTCATTCATTTCAATGGGTTTACTGAGTAGGAACAACATGGGCTGCAACCCTAAATATTTTGCTTGGATTACAGAAGGTGGAGACAAACACAGGTTTGCTAAATTAAAAAGAAAACTATTCAAAACAAGTGTTAAATAAATGCCAACTGTTTCTTTGAAGAACAGCGGTGGCCCCGCACTCACCTTATTCATGGGGCCATAGCCGAGCTTTTGTACAAATCTTTTTTTGGCGTATTGCTTCCCCATTTTGTCAAGGTACCGTCGCCTTGCTAGCTGTGGGGCAGCCGCCTTCCCTTTGTTGCAAAGGCCCTCCAAAGGGCCACGATTCCTGCACCCGGGTTCCGTGCGTAGCCTTGGCTGTCCCTGTGGGAGAGTCAAAGAGAGTGCAGTGAGGGGAGAGTTGAAGTCTGGGAGGAGCACAGAGAATTACCAAGGAAAATATGCACAAGCCGTTGAAGAGCCAGAGGCCTCTGTGCTGCTGTCTGCCTCCAAGCCTCACCCTTTGATGCTGACGTGTCTCCCATCTGCTTCATGCCATCCTTTGAAGGTGCAGATAAAAACCATGTTTCACATCTTAAATCATGAAAGCCAGAAAGTGGGGGGTGACGACATGGATGCAATTTAGTCTCCTGGTTCTCAAAAGTATGAGGTAGGCTTTCCAGGGAGAAGCGTGAGGAGCTATTCCTATATAACACACAGGCATTTGAGGACAGTAAACCCCATTTCTTTGCATCTCCCTTCCCAGCAGAGCACATAGCCCCCTCAAGGGTGCAGCATCCAACATGGTGAGGCTTGGCTGGGAGAATTTTCCATGCCCATTTCTTCCATTGTCTGTCCGGGGTCACATCAAAGCATGGGGGGGGTTCACATAGACCTCCCTCTTGGCTCTTTCCAGGGTCGAAGCCCTGGCACTGTGAGGGCCCACGCAGAGGCCCTAGGCTCATCTCTGTCCCCCTCAAAAAAGTCCTTGGTTGAACAGGTCATTTTCAGTCCCTCAGTATCCATCTTACCTCTGGCGTAACTCCAAACAGTCCCCATCTGCATTGCTAGCAGTTTGAGCAAGTAAAGGCAGACTTTAGAGTCACACAAGTCCCTTCGTACGTGTTTTCACAGGGACAGTGGATGCTGCTCCTTTTTTATTGGGCTTTTGCTTTTCTCGAGGGACCTGCTCCCTAGACATCAAGTGCTGTGAAGGTCTTGGCAATCCTCATCTCTCCATTGGTCTCAGATATTAGTTGTGCTTGGAAGGACCTTAAGGGCATTTGTTTGTTGGCTTGTGGGCCTCTCAGTAAAGTTGTTTTTACATAACTAAAGGCAAACAGATAATTTGTTCATTTATTCCTTTTGGGGACGGCCATAGCTCAGTAGTAAAGCACCTGTTTTGCATGCAGAAGGTCCCAGTTTCAATCCCTGGCTTCTCCAGGTAGGTCTGGGAGGGACCCTGGCCTGAAACTCTCTAGGCCAGGTAGGCTGGGGTGGGCCAAATGCAGCTCCTCGGGCTTCTCTCTGGCCCTGCATCCTCTCCCCAAGCCGGTCCCCTTCTCCCCAGGCCATGCCTCACACTGCTCTGCTCTTCACCCTCCTTGCAACCTTTTTGCCTGGCTGGAGTGTGTTCTTCTGTGGCAATGCCTTTTGCTTGCCTGGAGAGAGGATGGAGAGGTTCCACGGCTGGAATGTAGCCTACTGCACAAAGGGAAAAGTCACGTCCATTGCTCTGCCCATGTCTGCCATTGGCATATGCCCCCCACCCCAGCGATGACAAGGGAATGTGACCATCGAGGTGAAAAAGGTCCCCCACATCCCAGTGTAGGCAAGAGTGAGCTAGATGGCACAATGTTCTGACTTGGAAAAAAGCAACTTTGTTTATTTATTTTTAACTCAATGGTTTATAGTCCCTGCTTAAGTGCAAACACCCATCAGGGTGGGCTAGCAGTAACAGCAGAGACAAATAAATCCAGAATAAAACAAATAAAGGCAACAGATTCAAAAGCAGAGCAGCAGATAGAATCAGCTTTGGGTAACGTTAACCAGGCTTATTCTTAAACAGTTGTGTACTGTGTATGTAGGAGGAGTACATTCCTGACAGGAGAACCATGTTCAGCCCAGCCATGCTGTCTTGAGGTCCTTGCCTCTGTGGTGGGCAGAGGCCTGATGAAGCAGCCCTTGCAGAGGGAACAGGAAGCTGCTGACTCCAGATGTTGGACTCACAGCTCCTAGCGCCCCTGACTTGGCCATGCTGGCTGGCAGGGCTGGAGCCCCACAGCTGGGTCCCATGTCCTCTGCCCCCCCTTACACAGTGCTTGGAAGGAACAGGTTCAGTTTAATGAAGTTCACTGAATTAGTTCAAAAACATCCAAGCTGCACCCGAGAGTAGTTTCCATAATCGCCAGGCAAACTGAATGTGAATTAAGTTTGGTTTGGGGTAGAACTTTGAACAGTTTCTCATTTGTCTTCATTCTCTTAAATGTGCTTTTTGGACTTTAGCGCCTTTGGGCCTTTAAGGCTAAGAATCGTAATTAAACTTCCACTCTGTGTGTGTGCTTTGATGTACTCTTAGCCTTCTTAAGCACATTGTATACTTCAGCACAGTAGCTTTTAACATTCTGAATGCTGGGGAGGGGGGAGAATAATTTGCATGAACTTGACCTGAACTGTGAACTGAACAAGTTAGTTTTGCAACTAGTTCGGGTTTGTTTGTCTTTTTGTAAACTGCTTTGAGAGCCCCTTTGGCTTAAATAGGGACAAGGTATAAATGACTCAAATAAATAAATAAAGTTTCTGATGAGGGTACATCAGAGATTGGTTGCCACCATAAGATAAGAGCCTTTCCTACCTGCTCTTCCTTCGGATTGTCGCATACGAGAGATGCTTATTGTTGTTATTCTCCCCGCCCCCCCCCCTGAGCTTTTCATAACTCAAAACTCTTCAGATCATCCTACAAAGGTTTTACAAGATTAGTTAGTTTGACAGAGAATAATTAGCCTGCAGTTCATATGTACTTGTGTGAAACTTGACTTCTTTGAATTGTGATTGATAGCTGTATATATGGTCAGGTCACACTGCAAAGCACTGCGTTTCAAGCGATGCAGGATAGCAATACGAATGGCTCTCTCTTTGCTGCTACACATGCAGTGGCCCATCTGCGCCTGGAAGTTGTTGCTTGATTTTGCAGCGATCACTTGACCAGTGTGTGTGTGTGTGTGTGTGTGTGTGTGTGTGTGTGAATGAGCCTGATTGTCCGCACAAGGTCACTCCATGAGCATCATGGCTGAATGGGGATTTGCATATGGATGTCCTGCAGCCAAACCCAGTGTTTTGTCTACTTGGGGTTCCTTTCTGACTGATGATTTGCTGTCCCTTTGTTTTCTCTTGCAGAGAAACCAGTGCATTTCACCTCCCTCCCGGAGGGGCCAAAGCTGGTTGGAGAGCCCTCCATCACAACCTGCTGGCCTCCGGTGCTTCCCTACCAAGGTTCAAGGGATCTGATCCGAACCTCTCCACACACTGAGCCTCACGTGTTTCAGTATAATCCTCCAGGTGAGAGAGGTTCAGTCAGGTTTGCGTTGCGTTGTTGTTAAATTTGTATACTATCATGTAGTGGCTGGATGCAGAGGAATGGTGGGAGGCAGCAGCTAAAGAACCCCCAAGGAAGGAAGGCTCAGAGCCTGGGGATTAGTGGGCAGTGAGTGGTCACAGGGAGAAGAGGGAGAAGACTGTGGCAGGGGGGCGGGAGAGAGGTGTTGGAAGCTTAGGGAGCTGGGAGGGTCTGTGGCAGAGAGTAGCCAAGAATCAGAGGCAGAAGCTGAAACAGGACAGTGGGATGAGGGAGTCAGGCTGGTGAGGATGCACGGGTTTCTTCCCCTCCTGCTGCAACGGAGAGGCATGAAGCAGGAGGAGCAAAGGCAGACATGCAGGCACAGTCTCAGATTGCTTGGGAAAACCCTGGAGATGAGGAAACTTAGGCAGCTGTGGGAAGGCAGGGACCTTCAGTCTCCACAACTGCTTCATAGGGGCAAGACCTACCAGAGAAGAATTGCTGTGCTCATTAGGCCTGACAGCTCTGAGCGCATCCTGATTTCTTCCAACAGAGAGTTAACTTCACTTACTTTGAGTGATTTATTGCTGGCTCGCTCCTGACATATACTTCCTTTCATCCATAGATCTCAGGGCAGTTCACACCATAAAAACACAAGATAAAAAAGACATAATAAAAACAAGAATACAAACCAGTAACCTCCTCCCACAGAACATTTAAAAGGGTATTGGGTTATTGCTGTGATCCAAGGATCACAGGACACTTTATAAAAACACAAACATTTATAACATAACAACAAGCAAAATAATAACACCCCCCCACACATGCAGTTTAAAAGTCATAGATTATTTAGTTTGCCAAAGACCTGGGAGAAGAGGAATGTTTTTTGCCTGACATCTAAAGGTATATAATGAAGGAACCAAGCGAGCCTCCTTGGGGAGAGCATTCCACAAGCGGTGAGCCACCGCAGAAAAGGCTTGTTCTCGTGTTGTCATCCTCTGGACCTCTTGCAGAGGAGGCACACAAAGAAGAGCCTCAGATGTTGATTGCAGGGTCCAGGTTGGTTCATATGGGGAGAGGGATCCTTGAGGTCCTTGCACTCTGAAGTGGGCTTGCTTTGCTGGTGTGAACAACCTGGTGCAGGTAGCAGTTGCCACCATGAGCCCCCTTGGAAAGCAGTTTTCATAATCTGTTGCTTACGAGCTTTCCATGAGAGACATCCTGTCCCACCGTTCTTGGAAACTCAGTGCTCGTAGGCACTAGGAACTTGGGAAGCTGCCTTGTACCAAGTCAGACCATTAATCTGTCTAGTACAGTGTTGTCTACAATGACTCTCACTGCAATTGCCCCTTATGGGGATCAAACCTGCAACCTTGGCGTTATCAGCACCACACTCTTACCAGCTGAGCTAGTCTTATCACACATACATACAGACACACACACACCCCCCAACTGGAAGCTTGAGACAAGTGAAGCAATCTTTCTTTAAAAATAAAAATTTGAAATTATAAATACCTCTTGCTTTTTTCCTTGCTTTTTGTTTATTTATTTTTGTATGCAGGTCACTCAATCTCCTTAAACATGCATGAAGGTTCTCGGCCGGGCTTCCAGAGATTGTCCGCCATCTCCAACCCTCCCCCTCTCATCTCTACCAAGCATCCTTCAGTTCTTGAAAGGCCCCTTGGCTCTATTTCCCAGGTAAAGGCTCAGGTGTCAGGGCATGTGGAAGACATTCCTTTTGCTAGGCAGGTCCTTTCGTGGCAGCTCTGATCTTTATAGAGTCTCCCAGACAAAGAGTATCAGCAGGGGAGGGGTGGTGGTGTAAGAGACTAAGTGTCATCTGTGTATGTACAGCACCTTGCAGAACTTCACAGGCAAAAATTAGACAGGTCCCTGCCCCCAAGCAGCTTCCAGTCTGAAACAGACAGTGAGGAAAGCAACAGGGATGGGAAGGAGGGAGAGACCAAGGGAGGCTAGCATGAATCTGGACAGACATTGTTGCCATGTTGCCATCCTTGGTTGCATTTAGGAATATGGATTAAAAGTATAAGCGGGGGCGGGGGAGGTTTCCTCCCACATTGTGATTCCCAGGCCAACAGTTGTCCATGAGGTTCCTTTAGGAGGTCTGCAGTGTGTCTGTCAATTTGTGACTGAAAACAAGAAACAGCGCATTCATTGCATTAAACATTCTCATTGATCTTTAATCGTGTGTTTTCTACTTCTTTTATTGTTTAGATTGCATTTTATTGTACTGCAGTTTGAATCCTGCAGAATGCAATAACATTTCCCGCTTTTCCCAGGCAGAGGTCTGTGCTCTTAATGCTCCATGTCCAAGCGTTTTTATTCTGTTTTGGTTTTTTTGCACCAAGGGTTCCCCACAAAAACCCATTCTTTAAAGCCGAATTGGAACAAACATCAATTTGGGTTTTCCATGGTTGTTTTCTCCAAATGAGCTTTAAAGAGCAAGTTTTAATGGGAAAACACTCCAGAGCAAAAAAAGGCTCATTGACCTGTAGCTTTGTATTGTGGACCGTGCCTGCAAAGAGTGGAGGAAAGGTAAGTGTGAATAAGCCCTAAATGGTCCACCAAAACCCATAATCAGTTTTCAGATGACTGTGGGAAAATGCTTGTGCAAACAGTAGTTTAAACTAAAGGCTGCCTGGACTGGTTCATGTGGTTGGCTTTATCAAGCTTTATCCTTGCCCTCAATCCTTGTCCCATTAGTCCTCCAGTGCACCCTCTTTCCATGAATGAAATATCAAACTGCAGCAGTAATGACTTATTTCAGAAGGTGTGACAGCAGAGCTACTTTGGTACTTGCACCTCTCGCTCTTGTTCCCCTGTAACAACACCCTTTGATGTGCCTTTCAGGGGGTGCCTATCCAGCTCCACACTCCATTCAGCTCCGAGCATGCAAAAGTCCCCATTGGCTCCATCGGCATGGGCCTTCCTCTGACTGTGGACCCCAAGAAGCTGGGTAAGACACCATAACATTCCCCATTCTGTTGGACTGCAGGGGTGGGGCATGCAGATGTCGGCACCAGAGCCACAGCTGGCAGCTGGAAGAGAGACTTCACAGTTAATGAGTATTGAGAAATTATGGCAGGAAGCCGCCTGACAGCTGCCCCCACCCCCAGTCCACTCCTGTTCTGGTACTGTAACATGGCTGCATGATATGTTAATGTTTTCTAGTGCCTTTCCCCGGAGTGAAGCAGGAGCAGCTCTCTCCGCGGAGCCAGGCTGGCCAACCAGAAAGTTTAGTTGTGCAGACGTCGCAGGAGAACTCCGTCCTTCGGGGTGAGGCAGTGGCACTGTGCTGTCTGAGGTTCTTATTCCCTGGGCGGGGGGGGGGGGGTGGGTCACTTGCTACATCCCTCTCTGAAGCTGCCATATGCAGTCTTGAGAGTTGCATCCCAGCATTTTTGATGGCGTTGCACAGGATTCTTGGAAACATAGGAGGCTGCCTTATGCTGAATCAGAACATCGTCATCATTATTGCTATTATCATTATGGCTATTATTTGTATACCAGCTTTCATCCAAAGATCCCAGAGTGGTTCACGACATAAAAATACAGAATAAAACCAGCAGCTCTCTAGGATTTCAGGCCAGAGCCTTGCCCTGCCCACCTGGAGATGCTGGGGGTGAACTGGGGACCTTCTGCATGCAAAGCAGATAGATACTTCCCCACTGAGCTGCAGTCCTTCCCAATGTTTCTTCAGTGTCCCTGAAAATCTTGCTGCTCCAAGGAGCTGTTTGCATGGCTTATACAGCCGGGCGGACGCTGTTTCTGTCTGGCATACTGGACCAACAGTGGCCTTGCCTGTGTGCAACAGAAGAGCTCAAACAGGGAAACGTCCATAGCTAAGTTGTTTCTTCCTAAATGTCACCTCTGACCTCCTAAGTGTCCAGAAGTGCCCTAGAAACTGGCAAATATTAAAAGCAGGGGTGGGGCCGGGGGATCTCAGGCTTGGGGGCCAGTTGCAGCTCCCCAGGCCTCTGTCCTCTCCAGGCCACCCCCCCCCCTCACTGCTTCTGCTGCATTCCCCTGAGTGTATTCGCCTGTCTGGAATGGGCCCTTGAAGTCTTGGTTGCCTGAATGGGAGAGCAGAGAAGGGTGTGTAGAAACCAGAAATTTACACCCATTGCCCTGCCCCTTTTTACTTCTGGCCACGCCCACTGCTGGCATGTGGCCCTCAGGAGGTTGCCCGGGTGTTGATGCGGTCCTTAGAAAAAACTGAAAAAAGTTTCCCCACCCCTGTCTAAAAGCACTCCCTACCCACCAGTGCCTTCATTTGCAGTGCCTGGGCTTCCTCCAGGCTGGCGGCATTTTTGACATGGTTGTATCCTGCAGGAACATCCCTGGGCTCGTTGTCGGGAGGCAGCATCACGAAAGGCACCCCAAGCCCACGGCCGCCATCGGAGTCTCCCATCACGTATCGAGGATCCATCACACACGTAGGTCTCTTCTCTGCTTCCAGGGGCCACTGAAAATTGGCTTGGAACTTCCTCAGGAGGCAAGCTTTCCTGAGAAAGCGCTTGTCCACCTCCCCTCTCCACCAGGGAGACCTGTGTACTTGAGTGCATTTCTCAATTTGTGCAGAGAGGCTGTGGAGCCCAAGGGGCCTAGGCTGAACAACACATGGGAGTTCGCTGACAGATGGAAAACCGTAGAATTCTAGAGTTGGAAGTGACCCTGAGGGTCATCTAGTCCAACCCAATGTGGAAAGGTTTGAGAAGCCTGATAGGACAAAGTGCTTTACCACCAAGGCATCAACCTTGCTGAAGGGCGCAGGGCAGGGAGGTGGATGTGTCAAGAGGGGCATCCCACAGTCGTTCTAACTGCAGCATTAAACTTGGTGCACTCTTGCCTCATAAGCTTAGGCGCAGTGCTTTCTTGGCTGGAAACTCTGCTTCTCTCGTGCCATCGGAGGGTAAATGCATCTATTTGTGGCCCAAACCAGATGCTTGGATTAGGCATAGGATGAAGTTCCATTCTTTGGAGCGTCTTCATGAAAAGGAATGTTAGCAGGTTGTGTCCTAAGTAGGACAAACTACAGTCCTGTTATAAACTGCCCCTTGAACTTCTTTTGTTGGGTGGCATGTAAATGACTAAAATAAATAAATCTCTCCCACCTTTCTCCATCTGAAACACCCAAGGCAGTTTACAAGTTGATAAAATAATTTATTTCAGTTTTTATTGCATAATTTTTACTAGCAATACTGATATTCTAGGAATTGTTATTCCTTGGAAGTGCGTGTGTAAATATATTTTTTCCCCATGTTGCAATTATAAACCTCACAGTGACTTGCTGAAGTGGACCTGGGTCTTGTTTTTATTATTCCTTATAAAGTTTCATTTATGTTCTGGAGAGGTACAACTTGAGCAGCACAAATGATAACCAGTTACTTGTACCAGGCTCTGCCCTCCCTCGCTGATTTATTGAAATACTGACATTCTGAATTGGCACAGAAAGAGAACAATGCGTGTAACAGGCCCCCACCTACTCCCGGGTCCGCCCCTGCCTTGTTAGCCTGAGAAGTAGACCAGGCTCTGTGAGGAAATGCGAAAGGAACAAGGTGGGCAAGGAGCCATTCTTTTACAGCTCTCTGGCTTTGGTCTGCCGCTAATGTGGGTAAAGGCTTGGCGGCTCCTAAAACCCCTCTCCCCAAATCAGTGTATCATTTAGTAGTCAAGGGAAACAGAGTGGGCTGCCAGATGGGTTGGGTCTTCTTCCAGGCGTTGTCCCTCGGACACACACACACCACACACACACACACCAGCGAGTTCCGATTCCCATCCGTCATCTCCAGCAGCAGAATCCCTGCCAAGTGGGTGATCACTTTGGGCTGCTGAGTTATTGCTTTATCTGGAAACCGAGCAGAGAGAATCCGTTTCCCTTAGAGATTTTTCGCTGGCTGGTGTTCAGATCTATAAAGCTGCTTTATAAACATTCTGGATTCCTCTGCCCTCACTTTGGGCTCCTTATCTGGGAAGGATAAATAAGAGCTCAGCTGCCGCTAGAAGGCTTGTCACTGGGAGATCCAGAACTGCACTCGCTCCGCCTCCTCCAACCAGGTGCCCCTCGGCTCTTCTGATGTGCTTGCTAGCAGGGGTGAAGCTGCTGCCCAAAAGAAGCGGAGGGCACTGGGTTGCAGAAGACGGCAGAGGCGAATAATAATGGCTGAGGTTGGCTTCCTTTTAGTCTAATGCTGGTTTTAAAAAATGCTGAAAACTGCGCATCAGCTCAAAACTATAGCAGTTGAAGTGCTTTAACCCCTTAATCATTCACACCTAAAAGGTAAAGGACCCCTGACCGTTAGGTCCAGTCGCAGACAACTCTGGAGTTGCGGCGCTCATCTCGCTTTACTGGCCGGGGGAGCCGCATTTGTCCGCAGGCAGTTTTTCCAGGTCATGTGACCAGCATGACTAAGCCGCTTGTGGCGAACCAGAGCAGCGCACGGAAACGCCATTTACCTTCCCGCCGGAGCGGTACCTATTTATCTACTTGCACTTTGACGTGCTTTTGAACTGCTAGGTCGGCAGGAGCAGGGGCCAAGTAACGGGAGCTCACCCCGCCGCGGGGATTCGAATTGCCGACCTTCTGATCAGCAAGCCCTAGACTCTGTGGTTTAGACCACAGCGCCACCCACATTAATCATTCACACCTACTGGTTCTTAAATTGCCAATGTCACACCCCAACCATTAAGATTTGCATTCAGGTTTAAATCCTATTGATCCTATCTTACTTCCTCAAACTCAATGGGCTGACCAAGGATGGAGGATTTCTGTCCCATGTAGAACAACTCTGCCTTTGCAGGAGTGTGTGTGCGGGGGTGGGGGTGGGGGGTGGATCTGGGGCTCAGAACTGATCCATTAATGGGTGCTTAGACGTCACTTGCAAGGTGCTGACATTCACAGTGCTGGTTGGGCTAAGGGCACTCAGCTGGCTCCCTGCCTTGAGGCAGTCTTCAACAGTTCTGCTCAGCTTGGGATGCCTGCCAGTCCTCTCTCTGTCTCTTTCTGTCATTCTCTCCCTCTCTTGGTAGCTCCCCCCTCCATTATCTTTCTCCCTGCTACTTCAGCTGCTGGAAGGGGGGGGGAGTAGCAAATTATTGTGCGTCTCAAGTTGGAGTTGGAGGTGGTTGCTAATCTTTTCTACAGCACTTAATGCTTTGCTACAGCACCTTAATGCAATAGAATTCCTTCACTGAACATTTTCTGTGCTTATTTTGCAGGCACATGTATATTTTGTTGGGTGAAATGAAGCCCCCATTGTGCTTCCAACTTCCCGATACATATACATCACATGTCCGTGTAATGAAAGGCTTTGTGTTAGGCACTTAATACACATGGTGATTTGCACACTGTTTCCTACACAGAAGGACTTTAGATTGGCAGTGCCCTCTTGCGCACAGTGTTGTGTGTGCGCACACACCCACCCACCCAACATCCTCCAGGGCTAATCATGGTTTCTTGTTGCTTGGCTGCGACAGCCAATACTACCCATTCATAAGCCGCATGTGCAGAATGCAGATGCTTAAAGGTGAGTTGTGTTCTCCACAGCCACCTGCCACCCCTCTCTTTTCAAATCCCCTCTGAGCACATCTGCTGTAAAGGAGAGGTTCAGCTGAAGGTGTAGAAAGCTGCCACCAAATGTTTTCAGTCAAGCTGGGCTAACAGGCGAGGTACTGAAAACAGCACCGTTGTGCCTCTTGCACAACGCAAGAGGAACAGCACACTCCATTTACATTGAACAGGGAAGCTCTCAGAGCAACCTTCAGCGATGTGTTAAGATATTATTGATTGCTTCTTTCTGGTTCTGTGTCTTGAGTCCTGGCTGGGCATTGTTCATCTCTTTCCAGTCTCCATTCCTTTAGCCTTGCCCCCTGGAGCCATCAGTTCCTTGTAAAGACAAACATGTTCTCCAAGCAATCATCCGGGTAGCTCAGCAATCCGCTCACCTGATATGTCTTCCTGAATCAAGGAGGGGTAGGATTAAAATACGCGGCCTAGCTGCTGCCCCCCCCCCAAAAAAAAAACAAATGCCACTTATACATAAGATTGCATTCTGGTACTCTTCACTTACCTAGATTTGATGCCTGAAGAGGGCAAGGTGTGATCTCAAATCTGTGCCTGGGATTGTGAATAAGGAAGCAAGGGGTGTCTTTGTGGAATGTCCTTCCTTCTGCAACAGCCACAAGTATCTTTAGACAACTTGAGCCATAAGATTCAACCCTGTTTTTACATGATTGAGTCTTACGATTTTTGCTTTATTCACTTCTATATGGTTTTATGAGTTTTTATATTGCTGTGCTACTGGTTTTAGGTTGTGGTTCTGTTTTAATTATATACTGTTTGTATTTTAGACTATGCACTCATTAGAGATATTAAGCGATATAGAAATGCTTTTAAATAAACAAACAAATATTTTTCTAGAATACATCGGTAGATCATGAGACTTAATCTCATGGGTTTGAGCCCCACACTGGGCAAAAGATTCCTGCATTGCAGGGGGCTGGACTAGATCAGTGTTTCTTAACCTTTTTCCAACCGTGACTCCTTTTTGACCTTGTTTCCTTCCTGTGGCCCCCTGTCCTACCGGTAGAAATGTTTTGTTTGTAAATAGAACATGTTTTATTTATAATTTTTATAATGTATGCAAAATACAATTACATCAAAATTGATTTCTCAATCAATGCGACCCTTGTGCTTGGTGACAAGAAAAAAGGCTTCTTTATATCCGGTTATATTGCTGTGAGGGATACCCACAGATCACCTCCTTTCATAGTAATACTTGCACAAAGAAACAGCCCCCCCCCCCACAGTAACCCTGCTGCACCCATGCACCTTGCCCGTGACAAAGGAGATGCAGCCAGCATGGAGTGCGAAAATGGGAGGGAGAAGGAAGAGGAAGGGACGTTGCTGCAAAGTGCGCATGGTGCTCCATCCACTGGGAAGCATGGTCACTTTCTCTTCACTCTACTCTGTTTTTTCTGTTTTCTTTTCTGTTTTCTTTTCTCAGTTACTTCTGTGTTTTCTTCACTTCTCACTTCCCACTGTGGCCCCCTAGTCTCGTGCCGTTGCCCCCCATTTATGTGTTTTTCACCTGTGCCCCCCTTGGGCCAGCTCTACAATTCTATGGTTCTGTGTGGTCCTTTTATTCCTTTCCCCAAATCAATAATTGCTAGGGAAGGTGGGCCTCGAGAGAACTTCCTCTAAGCACAACTCCTCTACTCCTGTGCAAATTGTGGATGGCGGTGGGTGGGACCAGAACTCAGTGCATACCCCGTGGCCCAGAGTTTACTCTCAGCAACTCAGACAAGAGGCTCTCAGGCACCCAGACTGGGAAGGTGGCTGCAGCTGATGAGATTTGTAGCCCAAAGTATCTGGATGGCACCAGGTTGAGAACGACTGGAGGAGCTAGGCCAATGACCTGACTTAGCACACAGCAGATTCCTCTCTTAAGAGGCATTTGCTTCCACACATTCAAAGGTGTGTCCCAACTATGACTAATGGAAGCTGATTTTTGAAATGCACAAAGGCATAAATCCCCACTGGCCCCTTTCTACAATACAGAGGTTCAGGGTCAGTGCAGGGAGAAAGAAGAAATCAAAGAAACCTGGAGAGGTGTGGGTGTGCATGGGTGTTGGCATCCATTTCAGCTTCACATACAGAAAATCTGCCGTACCAGGTCTCAGGCTCGCACCATCTTCTTGAATTGTGGTGCCTGTCATTTCCATCTTCCTCTCACCTCATCTCTTCCCAGCAACCTAAGATGAAACACTTAACCTTCGCCACCCCCCCACCCCACCCCCACTGTCCTGGACAAAACTCAGGCCACAGTTATTGTGCCCATCAATAATTAAGCTGTACATATCTGTTGGTTGTGACAGCAAGTGGCATTGCAGGATGGAGTTTGCTTGTCTTTCTCCCCTTTGTCCAGCTTGTCTGTTGGAACAGTGTGTTCATCTGTGTGTGTGTGTGTGCGCGTGCGTGCGCTCACATTCCCACTCTGCTTCTGCCTTAATTGTTTATGACACTGTTAAATATGGATCTTGGTCTCTTTCCAAGGGTACCCCAGCTGAAGTGCTGTACAAAGGAACCATTACCAGGATAATCGGAGAAGACAGCCCCAGCAGAGCAGAGAAAGTGAGAGAGGACGCCTTGCCCAAGGGACACGTCATTTACGAGGGGAAGAAGGGACATGTCCTGACCTACGATGGTGAGTCAAAATTCCTCTCTGGCACCACTTGTGAGAGAAGGCTTTGCATGACGGAGCCAGTAGCATCCCTTGAAAATGAGGCAGGATATGTTATATAGGAGTGGCAAAGGGGTTAGTAATATTAGCCCAGCTCAGACATAACACTAAGGTGTGCTTGAGTTTCTTGCTCAAACCCTCCCTTCTCCCTCAACTAGTGCTATAAGAGGAGATTGGAAGTTTCTGCTTCCAGTTAAAATTATATCTTTGGTTTGTCAGTATATCTGGCAAAGACAAACTCTGGCGTTTTTTGAAGTATTGTTTACTCAAACAAGCCAAGATCAAACCATGGTTTCTAGTCCCAACTTATTTCAATACACCATGGTTTAGAGACTAACCACATTTCCCAGTTCAGACACATCAATAAACTGTATTTCATTTAAACCAGGGACAGATTGTTTCCAATCTGCTCATAAGGCTCTTGCTGTGGTTTAGTGTTACCGTATTTTTCGCTCGATAACACGCACCTGACCATAACACGCACATCGTTTTTAGAGGAGGAAAACAAGGGAAAAAACATTCTGAATGAAACAGTGGATGTATCATTTTTGTGCTTCATGCTGTGGCCACAGACATGTGATCTGATGGTGAATTTGGGGTGACCCAATGCAAAAATCCTGAGAATCCCTGTGGATCCATGCTTTGTAACCACGTTTTTGCACCATTGCAGCCCCAGGCAACAGTGGGTGTGTGATTTGGGGGGGGCAGGCTGTAGCCATGGACATGCTATGTGCTCTGATGGTGAATTTGGGGTGACCCAATGCAAAGATCCTGAGGATCCATGTTTTGTAACCACGTTTTTGCACCATTGCAGCCCCAGGCAACAGTGGGTGTGTGATTTGGGGGGGGGCAGGCTGTAGCCATGGATATGCTATGTGCTCTGATGGTGAATTTGGGGTGACCCAATGCAAAGATCCTGAGGATCCATGTGGATCCATGCTTTTTAACCACATTTTTGCACCATTGCAGCCCCAGGCAACAGTGCGTGTGTGATTTTTGGGGGGCAGGCTGTAGCCATGGACATGCTATGTGATCTGATGGTGAATTTGGGGTGACCCAATGCAAAGATCCTGAGGATCCATGTGGATCCATGCTTTTTAACCACATTTTAAGTGGGGAAGGAAGGAAAAATACAGAATGGACAAGGAGCACGAGAGGGGTGTGCAGAGAAGCAGCTGGCTAAGAATGCAGGAGAGGGGTATAACGGGAGGGAGGAAAGGAAGGCAAAAGTTTTCCCTCACCTACCCACCCAAGCCAGCCAGCTCTCTCTCTCTCTCTCTCTCTCTCTCTCTCTCTCTCTCTCTCTCTCTCTCCCTCCTGCATGTTTTCAGCAGCACCGGAGCACAGAGACGACACTCTGCTTGCCTGGAGGGGAGGGGCTTTCCCTGCTCTTTGTTCCGTTTGAGCAAACACAGCAAGGAAACAGAGGAGGGTGGGCAGTAAGACCCTGAGGCAGAATGCAGGAAAGCAGCCACTTCCTCTTTTCAGGTTTCCCTTCTCCGAGACGCGCGATTTGATTTTTGCCTGATTTTTTTTGCCATTTGGCTCCAGGGACCACACATTCGCTCAATAACACGCACAGACATTTCCCCTTCCTTTTTAGGAGAAAAAATCTGCGTGTTATAGAGGGAAAAATACGGTATGTCTGAATCAGAACAATGTGATTTTTGGAGAACTTATTGACATACCCATCACAGAGAAACCCCTTCCAAGCACGGGAAAGAAACCTTTGGGGCCTAGTGTGCCTACAGGGCTTTATTTTCAGAAAGCTTAGCAGTCATTTGAGCATGTGCATTTCCTGCCTCTTTCCTCTTTGACTGGATTTGGAAGCAGACCACAAAGGAGCCCAGCAGGTCAGAAGCAGCAGAGGGAATTAATCAAACCTCACCTAGCAGGCTGCAGTGCGGGGGCAGATGGGCCATGGGAACCTCTCCTGCCCACTTGTTTCTCATGCTTCCATTAAGCTGTGAAAGGTAGAGAGAACGGTCCTGTGGTAACCAGGCATAGCAGGATTGCCTGCTTCCCTATAAACCTGCTGACAGGCCTTGTAAGGTCATGCCCATTGGAAGTCCTTTACAAGAGCCAGAGGCAAGTATAGTTCTGGTCAGAGTGAAGCCGGGGCAGTGAACCAATATTTGGCAGGTTAGGCTGAGAGAGTGGGCTGCTTCTTGATTTGCCCCAGTTGGCAGAATACTCGATAAATGGGATAAACCTTGCAGGCCATATTTTGGGCCCAACAGTGCGAGTGCTAGGGCTGCAGAATATGCAGATTGGCAATGGTGTGTGATGTCAAATGCCTTGCCTGACCTGGAAGCATGGCAAGATGCAACTGTGATTTCATGAATATCTGTTTTAATGGACTGCATCGCTTTTTGTGCTGAGCACAGTTGAGAGGTAAGAGCCAGATCCTAATCTGTGTTGCCCCATATGCCCTTCTGCATCTCTCTCACAAATCAGCAGTTGCACCATGCATATAAGTTACACATCACTCCGAATGGATGGCTTCCTTTCCCAGTAACATTTTTTCCATCTGCCTCCAGTTGTCTTTGCTACAGAGCTAAAGCCAGGCCATGTGAACAGCACTGCCATGTTGGCTGCCAAAGGAGAAGGGTCGGCTTTTAGACCTTTGTTCTGGGCTCGTATCCTCACCTGGAGAAGAGGATTGTCAAGGGTCCTAATAATAATATAATAATAATTTATTATTTATACCCCGCCCATCTGGCTGGGTTTCCCCAGCCACTCTGGACGGCTTCCAACAGAGACAGTCTGCAGACAGGTAGGGTCTCTGCCTGCGTACCAGATGGAGCTGATAAACAGCTGCCCTGGACACAGAATTGACCTGCGCCTCCATGGACAGCTGTGAGTCCAAAATGGCTCCCAGGCTGTGCAGCTGGGCCTTAGCTTTTCTGCTGTGGACTTCATGCATGTGGGTTGTGAGTGTCGATCTGGCCACTGTCACCCCAGCTGTACTTTGGGATTCCTAGCAAAGTCTGTGCAGCATTTCCCTCAAGGTGGCGCCATTGTTTGTGTGTGTACTTAAAGCTACTAATCCAGGGGTGGAGACCCTGTTCCCCAGGGTTCCTTTGGGGCAAAAGGGCAGGATACAGGCTAAATAAATAATAAAATAAATAATAGCAGCTGCTCTTTCCAGGAACAGTCTGCTATTTAAAGCTCTGTGTCTGAACATTTTTCTTCTTTTTCTTCTTTTGCTCCAGAGCTTTCCCTGCAAAAACCAACTCTTTAAAACTGAATCGGAGCAAACAGTTATCCACAGAGAACCTGAATTGCTATTTGCTCTGATTCAGCTTTGAGCGGGATTTCGTGGAGAAAGCTCAGGCAAAAAACCAAAACCCAACCCACAACCACTCAGACATGGAACGTGAAAGTGCAGACCTCTGCCTGGAAAGAGCAGGGCAAAGTAATTGTGGATAAGCATTTAAAGTATACCTCACCCTCTTTTCAGGGAAATTCTTGGCATCATGTATAAGGCATCTTTTATTCCTCTTCCTTTCTTGCCTTTTAACTTTCCCCCAACCAGATAGCAAGTGTTGAACAAAAGACTTGGCCAAGAGTTACCCAAAAATCTCTTGGCAGAGTCAACATGGATAAAAACAGTTTAGGCATCTTTCCTGGTGGGTGGTTTTTGCTGAAGCAAGGGTGAGTAACACCAGCCTGTTGGGCCACATGGACACTGGCTCTTCAGAGGAAGAAAATCTCAGTTGGATTTTTAAAAAGAAAGACATTGAAATCTGAAAGTCCTCTTTGGAATTTTAGCAAAGTCTATAAGGAGGGAAGTGTCGAATCGAGAAAGGGAGAAGCTTAAAAATAAATAAATCTGTGATTGAGTTCTGGTGGACAGGAAGGGGGGAGCACTGTCAACACATTGATGCCACAGTGATACTTGCCAAGAAAAGAGCTCTAATGAGGCAAAAGCTTGCAGTGTCTGTCAGCTGAATTGCAGAAGATTGGTTATTCTTATTGCTAATAGCTCTTCTGTGGGGAAGGGAAATGTTTACAGAATCCTTTTCTTTCTCTTTTTGCCCCCCTTTCCCATAAACATGCTCGGGAGCAGAGGGAGAAAAGAGCAGCACAGATGTTTGTTGATGACAGGATGTAGGAATGCACATACACACCCCGCGTGTTTCAAAACTCAGCTCCTTTAAACTCTGACTGCATGACTTGAGCCTGTTAAAAGCAGGAAGAATTGGCAACTTGGGCAGAAATTTCATTTTTATGACCCCAAATAGCTTACTTCCACACACCCATATCTTGTTTGGCTGCTGGGTGAGAGAGGAAGCAAAGGGTGGTATTCAGTACCAGGCCAACTCAGAGTAGCCTTCACTCTGATGGACCAGTGGCCTGACTCGGGCACCTTCCTTCATTTCAGTGTTCCTATGATGTAGTGGTGTGCACTCTTGTTATGCCACACATGCGAACACATGGCCCCTTTCAGTAGCTTTTGCAGAAAAAATCTATACATCTTTTTCAACTTGGGAGGAGTTTTTAGAGTAGTTTTCAAGGTTTGCTTGGGGTTACCACTGCTGGGTCTCTGCCAGTCATCTCTCGTAAGATGGATAAAGACTGTAGTACCATCTGTGCAGCAAATCTGAACTTCTATAAATAAGAATGGTTGTCTGAATTGGTCTCACGGAAGGGAAGCAAAGAGTTAGGAACTTGTACAGAGATAAGATTCCCTTGCATGAGGTTTGGATATCAGGCGCAGCAGATGTCTTGCTATCATTCTGGTCTCTGGCTGCACAGCATGTTCCCGGCACTGGCCTCTCTCTTTGTAGTCCCCCCCCCCTTTGTTCTGCTATTTTTCCTCCTCAAATTTCGTCCTTCAGCTTTTTAAGCTTGGAGCGTTGTAGCCCATCTGTTGGTTCAAATTTGGGGGCGGGGGGGGGGAGAAATGCAGGTTCCCCCTTTGCGTTCAGGTTGATATGGAGCGATTCTGAGTTGTCTTTTCTCCACAGATTGATGAGCAGTATGCGGGGGTTGGGGAGATCTTAAAGGAGTCCATAAAGAAAATAAGAGAGGGCCACTATATTCGCAAAGGGCTCCTTCTAGAGAAGAAAGCAAAGGCGAAGTCAAATTCTGCCAGGCCTGGATTTGACTTGCAGTGTTCTGCTGGCTAGAGACAGGCACTCGGGAAGTTTGGGGGTGAATCTCAGCACAAGGCCACCAAATTTGGAATTGCAAGTTGGGAGGGAAAACATGACTTGGTTCCCGGGAATTGACTCCAAATTGGAATGTTTACAAAAGCTGCTGAGTTATGTTGGACTGAGGCCTCGGAGACTCCCCTCGGCCAAGGTCCTGCCTTAAGCATGAGCCGCAGTCTTGCAATCTTTCGCCTGGATGTTCATGCATCTCTTATTTTGCTTTCTTTTACCACTCCCCCTTCAGGTGGTGCTGTTGCACAGTGTCCCAAAGAGAACAGCAGAAACTCTGGAACCCCACACGAGGCCATGGGCATCAAACGGACCTATGACATGATGGAAGGGAGAGGATCACGGGGTTTATCTGGGCGTGAGCTTCCATCTGCTAGCATCGAAGGTGGGCTTTCACAAACAATGTTGCATACAGTCAAGTCAAATTTGTATTGCTTGTCATCAGTTGCCCTTGCCGTGTTTTGGAAGGGGCGTAATGACAGGGCCCACAGGTTGCGTGGAGAAGGTCCCAAGTTCAGCCACTTATATCTCCAATTAAAATGATCACTGGGTAGCAGGTGACTGGGAAAACCCTCTCTGAGACCCTGGAGTGCTGTTGACAGTCACAGTAGACAGTATGGGTTAGATGGACCAGTGGCCGGTCTCCATTTAAGGCAGCTTTGTCCATTCATATGTACTCTCTCCAATGAATCAGGTTTCCAATAAAGGTGGCTGATGCCACCTTCTCTGTTGGCGGCATACGGACCACTCCATCCAAACATTCAGCGTTATGCATCTGTGTCCTTTAATCTGGTGCTGCTTTCTGTCTCTCGGAATATATTTCATTCCTCTTGTTTCCTTTCATCTAAAATCAACCATTCAGAACGAAAGGGGAAGGGTTGGAGGAGAATGTTAATTTGGACATCCTACACAATAAGCCTCCATGCACATCAAACAAGGGAATGCTTTATTGACCCTCAAGAGAAATCTGCTATCCATAAGACCTGAATATAACATCCCTGTTGATCCTGGGTTACCGATTTCCTTATTTCAGCTTGCGAAAAGAATGAAGAATCTCAATCAATTTTTAACTCTTATTTTGTAAGCTGGAATTTGCGGTCCCAAGATTTGTGTTTATTTATTAGTAAGCATTCTTGCCCACCCTTCACCGTTAGGTTCCATGGCAGAATAGAGAAATAGAAAATAAAAACAAATAAAAGAATTGCAGTGATGTAACAGCGTTTCCGTGTGCTGCTCTGGCTCGCCAGATGCAGCTTTGTCACGCTGGCCCCATGACCCGGAAGTGTCTCCAGACAGCGCTGGCCCCCGGCCTCTTAAGTGAGATGGGCGCACAACCCTAGAGTCTGTCAAGACTGGCCCATACGGGCAGGGGTACCTTTACCTTTTTAATACATCAAAACCTTGAATGCATGCAAGGAAATGCATGTTAATAATGTGATTACATGGGCAATGTGTCTTTCCCAGTCCTAGTTAGGCCACTGGTGGAAGGACACAAGGTGCCCTGCCCTTCTTCTTGTTGGCATCCATCTGTCTCGAGACAATGGAGTGTGCCTCCAGGGGTGAAGTCAAACTGCTGCGTTAGCAGCACCGAAGTGACCTCCTCGGTGCACAAGCCTGCGCAGTGTGTCTGGAGGTTCTGGGCTGCCCACATGACAAGCCTTGTTGATGTGGTCTAAAGTAAAGCAGAGCAAGAAGTTGGGCGCCAGCTTGGCTGCAGGAGTTGCTGGAAAGAGGAGTACAAGACGCCATCCAACCATCTTAGGGACTCCCCTCCGGATTTGTGTAGGATTAGCCTTTTCCTCTCCTGAAGATAGCCCACAAGACAGCAAAGGTTTAGGATCAGAGTTTTCCTTCTCCTAGATGGGCTCCCTTCCCAGGTGGACAAGTCCCATCTCCCCCTCACTTCCCTCTGTAGCACATGCAGAAACTGCCTTCTTGACCACTGGACCCACTTTTGGCCCTGCGCTTATGGCTAAGTTATTTACACGTGTTCCCTTGCACCTTGAGAACGAGGCCTCTGTGCTGCTGGGGACCTTTGTGAAGGGGACCCCCACATTTCTTCATAATTAGAAGCAAGGGCCTGTGTGCAGGTCTTCATAATTTGCTTGTGGTGCTTTCATGTGCTTAATAATGAGTGGGTTGGGTGGGGGCAGGAGACAGAAAGTAATAAAGGAACAAGCTGCAACTCCACGTTTGCCAGCCAGGTGCTTTCTAGATTCTTTGGAATGTGACTTTCATCTGCCCCTGCCAGCAGGACCAAGAGGGCACCAGTTTGGAGACAGCTGGGGTAGTTTCCAAATTACAGTCCAATTAAAATGAAAAGGAAACACAGTGGAAACGAGGTGTAAAGGGAAGGCCCTTCATTCCAGTTCTGCTGTCTGGCTTTTTGGTTATAGAAGCTCTAGAAGTTCTCAGAGGGAACAGAGGAGCATAAAAAGTGCACATTTTGAAATGTCTTAATATGTTTCTTCTTTTGTGTGGGGCAACTCTAGGTCTAATGGGACGAGCCATCCCACCCGACCGCCACAGTCCCCTCAATTTGAAAGAACCGCATCACATCCGGGGCTCCATCACGCAAGGTAATGTGTAGCAAAGGGAGCGTGGAAATCTAACCTGGGTGCAGAACTTGTCAGACTGTCATGCTGATAAACTCCTTTCTAATCCTAATTCAGTAGTTGTTTACTTTTCTGGCAACTGTTTTGGGTCAGGCAGTAGGTTGTCTGTCAGCCAAATCCAGCCTTCTGCCTATGACAGCTGAATAATCTCTTCAGGAGGATGAGGGACTTGTTGGGAGTTTGTGGGAAGTTCTGGGAGGAAAGGGATTCAGGAGACACAAAGGGGGACTGCAGCTGGTATGAGTTGCACTCACCCTGCATGTTCCCCGAATCCCCTTCCTCCTATAATAAAGCAGTGTGCCAATATGGGGCTTTCAGGCTCAGGAGGCTATAAATACAATGTCAGCTAGTGAGAGTAAGGGGAAGAGGACTTTGTTCTCTGTCCCAGTCATGTGAAGACACTTTAAAGGGCTGTGCATAAATTTGGCATTGGGGTGGAGTCCATCTCATGACAGCCTCACCACAAACTGACCTGCAGAGTGATTCAAGTCAGTTCTGTGAGCTAGAAAAGACTGTGTAATGATGTTGGTCTTTGGGCTATGTTACCAAATTAGACCTGGAAATTTTCATGGCATGTTTAGTGTTCCATTTTGTTTGTTGCCCACAGGGCTGCGCTTTGGCCTCTGGTCTTCAAGTATGGTCCTTTTTGCAAATTAACTGAATTAGTTGAGTTGAAAATTGTGTGATGTGCTTCATCTGGAGGATAAAAGAGAGAATTGCAGAAGTTACTTTTCTGTAAGAAGCCCAATGGTGGATTCTGTCTTTTGGTATGTTCCCCCAGGAATACCTCGATCTTACGTGGAAGCCTCCGAGGACTACCTCAGAAGAGAAGCTAAGCAGCTCAAGAGGGAAAGCACACCTCCGAGGGACTTATCCGAGGCCTACAAGGTCAGGCCTCATGAGAGCTTTACCCCGTTGAAAATGAAAGCAGTTCATGAAGGCCTTGTTGCCACTGTGAAGGAAGCAGGAAGGTCAATCCATGAGATTCCCAGGGAGGAGCTGAGGCGCACGCCTGACATCTCTCTGATGACGAGGCCTGTGAAGGAGGGCTCTATTACCCAGGTATCCACACGGTCTGTAACAGAGAGGCACTGGGGTAGGGAGGATGCTAAGACACAAGTGTCCTTCTCTGCTCAGATGCTTAGGAGCTCCTGCTATTTGTAACTAGAGGCAGAGATTGGAATTGTCCACTTCCTGATGTTCTGGTCCTGCAAATGAGCCCAGGAGGCAAGGCAGCAAACCAGGCTGGTTGTCTCAGCGCTATGGAGAACTCCTAGTGAGCAGGTTGTTTCAGTGAGGGTTGGTGGTGAACTAAGGCCTTCTGGGCCTCTACCTCTGTCCCATCTCTCCTATGCTGCGCACTCCTTCTGGGAGAACTAGAATCTTGCTTAGGGTCAAGCTGTAATTTTTTGTTTGGGCTGCGAATATTTCCATCCTAGGACTTTTGGGTGGATATAAATACTTTAAATAATAAATACATTAACACTCTGGCCTGAGGTTGGGCACTCATCCTGCACTCTTATGACCTTCAGCCTATAGCATTGGACTGGCAAGGTGGTGTGGGAGGCACTAGTTTGCTCAGGCCTAGGGGGAAGTGCCCATGGGGGTCCAGTTTTAGGGGCCCTGGTGCTGTGGGATCTGCAGTCAGTAGCACTATAGCTTCTGACTTGGGGTTCTAGTCAGTGGCGAACTCCGGGGTCTTGACATCTGCTTTAAAATAACCACCATTCGTCATTGCTTCGTCATGCTGTATTTGATTGGAAGCCGCCCAGAGTGGCTAGGGAAACTCAGCCAGATGGGCAGGGTATAAATAATAAATTATTATTATTATTATTATTATTATTATTATTATTATTATTATTATTATTACTGCTTCCAAACAGAGGGTGACAGTTAGTTAAAACAAGCCAGGATAGGAAGCCACTGATTTATCTCAGCACTGCACCTAAAATTGGGTCATAGAGTTGTTCCAAGGCTACAGAGTGAGAGCATGACCATAGAGTGATTTGAACCCGGGTCTTGCTCTTCAGTTCTCCTAGCTGAGCCTCTGCTACAAGTTTCAAGCAAAATACCCAAGCAGATCCAGATTCATTTAATGATGAGTCCGCTTTTGGCTCGTGTCTCCTGCGTGGGCTGATAAAATATTTGGATGGTTTCCATAGCAGCTATGCCGGGCCTCAGTGAGGGCTGTCTACAAATCTGCTTTGTTCCCATGGAGAGATGAGGTGGGTATGTCAATATTCCTTGAGAGTGACTAACCACTTTACCTCATGCCACATTTTTGGGATGTGTGTATTAAGCATCCTGCCTCAAATGGTTCCACCTGTTCTTATACAGAGCTGATTGTTTCCCCTTGGGAGAGGTGTCTCATTTAATGACCCAGGAGCACCCTTTGCTCCCAGGCCTGCAGATCTATGGTTTTGCCTAGCAGTCCCTCTCGCCACTCCCTGCCAATCACACATTGTGTCCTGCCCTAGAGGAAGAATGAAATATATGTCCTTCTCTTCTTAATACTAAGGCTTCTGCTTACTTTATTGGTAGCTAATGGTGAATAACCTATTGGTTGGTATAAATCATTCAGGTGGTAAGTGACCACCAGTTGTGAGGTAGAGTGGTGATTTCAGTGTTCCTAGTCATGGATTCCCCACTGGACATGTTTCCTTCAAAGCCAGTTTAACCATCGCTTCTGATCTTTCCTTGCAACGTGGAGCTGTAGGAGAAACGTTGAATGTGTTTTTAGGTCCATTCTCAATTCATATGACATGATCATGGGGCCCAATGTGCTTGGTCTTTCATCTGCATAAGCGGATGCTCAATACAGATATCACACCAAACCATGGTTTGTGCTCACCATAGTTTAGAACCCAAGCCGTGGTTTGAGCTTCCAAATGTACGGGAAAACCAGGGCATTCCAGTTGCTGTGATAACAGTGTGTTAATTTATGCATCTTGATCATACCAAATTAGTTAGCTCAAACCATGGTTTGTCATTTCAAACATCAAGTCAAAGCAGAGTTTGTTTATTGCAGGTATTCAGTGCTTTTTTTCTGGGGGTATGCAGCGGTACGCATACCCCTAAACATTTTGTGAATCTAAGTTTGGCCTCATTGAGGGGCAGTATTTCAATATGAGTAGGAAAATGAGAGTAGCCCTAAACATTTTTTACTAAAAAAGCACTGCAGGTATTTATACCTTTAGCCAGAAAGGCTCATAGACTCACTAACAAAAGCCAGTAGTGGGATAGTCCTGGCCCTCAATAAGCCTTTTTAAGCCTTTCGGTCTTAACAAACAAACAAACAAACATCTTAGGAGAAGGGAATAGAGGGTTGAACTTCCTTAACCATTATTCGGTGTGACATTTTCTTGTGGTTTGGTTTCTGTAGGCAATGGTTTGGTGCAATGAACTTACTATATAGAACTACCTTTCTCAACCTTGGGTCCCCAGATGTTCTTGAACTACAGTTTCTATCATCCCTGATCACTGGCCATGCTGGCTAGAATTGATGGGAGTTGTAGTCGCAAAAACATCTAGGGACCCAAGGTTGAGAAAGGCTGGGCTAGAAGATGTACCAGAATCCTCTGCAACGTGACAGGTAATAGGGGTTCCACAGCAATGAAGTTAGTGCGGGAAAGTGTTCCCAGAAAGTGGAAAATTTGAAAAGAGATGGGAAAGAGCATCCAAAGGAAGCGGGTGCTATTTATTTATTTATTTAAATAAATTTTATTATGCTCTTTAGCCAAAATGGGCTCCCAGATTGCTAAAAAAAAGATAACCCCTGCCCTCAAGCTTACAACATGACACAAAAAGAAAATGCGTTATTGGAGGAGTAGGAGATAAACAAACTTTGGTACAAGTTCAGAGTTACACTTTCTTCTGATGACCAATTGGGTGGAAATGTTCACGGAGAGGAGGCACCAGAAGCTTCTGGTCTCTGCACTGTTGCCAGGGCAGCTGACCCGACATCCGTTCTCTTCCCTCCATTGCCAAGGCCTGGTGGAATGGCGGCTGCCAGGGGACAGCAGTTGGTGGAGAGGGAAGCCTGACTTCTCAGCAGAGCAAGTGGCAGCCCTGCATCCCATCCCATCCCTCCTCTGCTATAACCCGGTGGTTATTTTCATACAGACTTGGCAAACTGCAAATGGGAATTAACTGACAAAATAAACGAATCAGTGTGCCTCCCCCCCCTTCATCTGTCGAAGCGAAGCCTAGAATGCCAGCGGCAGCCTCAGAAAGCCATTTGTGACCTTCCGTGCTGCTGTCCTTTTCCTGCCAGCTTGCTGACCTTTCTCTCTTGTCTCCCACCTTGTCCCCCCAGGGAACCCCGCTGAAATATGACAGCAACGCTTCGGCAAGTGCCAAAAAGCATGATGTCCGTTCCATTATTGGAAGCCCGGGGAGGACTTTTCATCCTCTGCATTCCCTGGATGTCATGCAGGACCCAAGGACTCTGGAAAGAGCTTACGGGGAGAGTTTAAAAAGTGCTTACGAGGAGAGCTTGAAAAGCAGGCCCAGCCCAGTGACAAACTCTGGCGGCTCCATCACCAGAGGAGCCCCTGTGATCGTGCCTGAAGCAGGGAAACCTCGCCACAGCCCTCTTGCCTATGAGGACCACCAGGCAGCCCATGGGACGGCTTTCAGCAGTCACTTGCACCGAGGGTCCCCAGTCTCCACGAGAGAGCCAAGCGCCCGGCAGCATGAAGGTCAGTGGTCCTGTTTCTCTGGTTGTGGATTAGGGGGCTTCTTCGGGTTGTACGTTTCAGGCAGGTTGTGAGGCACGGGAACCAGGGACGTGTCCAGGGATGAGCTTATGGGGCACAGGCCCCAGACATTCTTTTAAGTGCCCTGAATGTTTCTTGGTTAATATCGAATTCAAGGAGAATTGAACCAGAGGTAATTAGGTTTACTGGGTAGGATATTTGGGGAAATAAATTAACTAATTATGGCTTAGGGGGTAACAAATAGGGGTAATTGAAGGAAATTCAATTTATCTGGAGCAGGGTTGTTTGGTACATTAATTGGGGTAAATGAATGAAAAAGGAACTGGTTTTGGTTGATCTGTGGTGCAGTGCAGATTAATTGAATAGCTTATCTGGGGTGATTTGAACGAGGAATTAGTTAGCATAAATCCTTGTGTGGCATTTAAGTCCAGGCATTAAAGCCCAAGTTTGCATGTATACATATTTAATTAGCATATGCAAATCAGCAGTAGCTCTGGGCGGGACCCAGTATGTTTCTGTCCATACCACCATGATAACTTTCAAGAGGAAAGTTGCCCCTTTTGCTGCTGCTTTTTAGCAGTGTTTGGCCAGCAGGTGGTCACTGCAGATTCCACCTGCTTTTAAGGAAGCTGTCAGTCATATTAGAAGAGCCGGCTTCTACTCCCAGAGTTGCATGATCCACTTCTGCAGAAACAGGGAGACTTCATTATGTCAGCCTATTTTTTTCTTCCAGACTTGACCAATGCATTTGAAAAAGATTAGCACGGTTATTCTCCCTACGAATACAGTCTTTATGCCTATTAGTTTGTGACACCCCCTTGCCTTAAGAGAATCAACATATTTGTTAAATGAAGTATCTTGTTCATTTCTAAGAACAGAAGATTCTCTTGGCTGGCCTTTATGTAATGTACACATATGGCCAGCCCTCTGCAAGCAAGATTCCAGGGCAGATTGTAGCCAAGAGGTTTGGAGGATTCCCAGTTTTAAACTTGTTTTAAATTCCGGGCCAGGGGTGTAATTTAGCAAGACTGTAGAATTGGGGGGTGACTTTGAAAGCAAATATGAACTCTTTCTCTGGAAATAATTACTGTACTTCTAAAGATGTATTGATGTGCTGCTTATGCTAGGAATGAGGACCCATTTACCCTCCTGATGTTGTTGGACTCACAACAGTCCCAACCAGCCTGGCCAGTGGTCAGGGGTGCTGAGGGCTGCAGTCCAGCAACTTCAGGAGGGCCACAGGTTCCCCATCGCTGGCTTATGCAAAGCAGATTAGTGGCATGGATATTTAAACGCCATACCTCAAAAAGCCTTCATCATTATTTCACACCGCATAAATGGCATGTGGGTACAAAACAAAGGCAGTATTCAGGTGTGGGTTAATCATATTCTGATGCTAAATGAGTTTGCCGGGTACAGGAGGGTACTCAGAAATATTTGTGTTGCTGGAACTTCAGGTGTACTGGGTGGGTTTTCTAAAAATCATACACACAAGATGGAATTTATCAGGTGTGCCCCTGCCCTATTTAAAATGCATTGGTGGTTTCCACCAACAGCATCCAACTTTTTTCAATGAATCTAGAGCAGGAAACAATACCAGTCTGTGCCGCCCACCATGCCTTGGGGTTGTTTTGGTTCTTGCGCACTAAGGCCTTATCCACACTTTCCTTTTGCCCTGCTCTTTCCAGGCACAGGCATGGGCTTAAAAGCTCACAACTGAGCATTGTTGTCGTTTGTCCCAGAGTTTTCCTCACGAAAAACCACTCTTTAGCGCTCAGCCAGAGCAAACATCAGAACACCAGTCCAGGTTTACCACAGATTGCCATTTGCTCCAGTTCAACTTTAGAGAACAAGTTTTCGCAGGGAACACTCTGGAGCAAAAAAAAATGATGTTTGGACATGGAGCTTTAAAACACAGCTCATGCCTGGAAAGCATGGAGGAAAGGCAAGTGTGGATAAGCCCTAAGTTGTGGTGCAGGAAATACTGTGGAATCTAGTGCTGAGTCTGTGCCAGGCCGCTGGACAATCCTGCTCCAGACCAGCCCCTCTGTGGTGTCCTGTTCATCTTGTTCATGATGCTACTGAAGCAACATTGCCCTGATGGATGACTCTTGTTGGGAAAGGGAGAGGAAGGGAGGGGTACAACCTTCTTGTTTCTTCTCAGTCTCTTGACAACTTTTTACACCATCAACCATGGCATCCATCTGGAACAACTCAGAGAGTTGGGGGCACCACATTGCAGTGGTTCCATTCCCACCTCTATGATTATTTAGACAGAGTAGCAGTGGGAGATTTCTACTTGACCCTATGGGAACTACTCACTGGGGTCCCTCAAGGATTAATCTTGCAATACAAGGCCACTATGAGATGTCCTGAGGTGATTTGGAATAAGGCATCATCAATATACAGATAACACCCAACTCTTTCTCTGTTACACCAGAATCTGGTGTGGTTGGTCAGTTACCAGGAGGCGAGTTAATAAATTGAAGCTGAACCCAGACAAGATGGCGGTACTGTGGATTTGGAATTTAGCCTGCCCTTGATGGAGTTGCTTTCCATCTGAAAGAGCAGGCTGAGTAGTTTGGGGGTGCAGTTCAATCTAGCTTTGCCAGTTGAAGCCAAGTTGACTTCAGTGCCTAGGTGTGCCTAATCCCAGCAGCAGCCGGTTTGCTAGCTGTGACCATTGGATTGGGAAGGCCTGGCCACGGTTCTGGTAACCTTCATCTTGGATTACAGCAGTGCACTCCATGTGGGACTGCCCTTGAAGTAGATCTGGAAGCTGCAACTAGTGCAGAATGCAGCAACCAGAGTGCCGATGGGCATGTCTGGGTCGAATCCATGTAATGGTAGTGGTTACCAATTTGATTCCAAGCCCATAGATGCCTATGTTGCACTACACGTGACACAATATCTCAAGTAGTGGCTCCTTCCATATGAACGGTCTCTGAGTTATGATCAGTGATCCTGCTGCCAGGAGAAATCTAGGTAGAGGGGTGTCAGCATGTGAGCAAGCCTTCTCTCTGAGGTGCATTGAGCACAGATACTGCTAATTTTTCATTGGCAGCAAAAGAAGCAGCTATTTCCCCAGGTCTTCAGGAGGGATTGACATTTGGAACCACTTGGATAATTTCATCACCTGCTTTTATATCCTTCAGGCGTGCCTGTTCTATTATTGTAATATTTTATAGTGTTGGTTGATCATTTGATGACCTTGTGATTTGTTTGTGCTGTGAGGCCGTAGAGTGAAGGGTAGTCTATAAATAAGTCAAATGAACAATAAATAAAGCAAGCCTTGGTGTACAACCTATTCTGGGCCTGTTGCAGCTGTGTTTGTATGACTGCAGAACCCAAACTGTTCTCATCGGGCAGATCCGGGTCACACTCCAGGCTTTGTTTTACACTGGTTCAGATAAGAGCAGGTTTGGGAAATGGGCACAGTTCCTTTCAGTCTCAAACAAGCTCTTTTTGCTTTGTTCAGTCCAAAACAGGAGGGGCTGGCAAGGGAAGTATTTAAAAGTTGAGGTGCCATTGCCAAATGAGAAGGAAAATGTGAAGAGCCTGTCATCTTTCCAGCTGCAAGTTGCAAAAATGCTTCCAGCTCCCCAGGACAGGAGGGGGGGGGGCTGTCAGCCTCATCTGGCCTTCGATTTCACCTTGCATGTTTTTAATTCTTTCCATGGTTGCTGGGTCTCTCTCTCTCTCTCTCTCTCTCTCTCTCTCTCTCTCTCTCTCTCTCTCTCACACACACACACACACACACACACACACACACACTTTCATTTTCACATTAACCTATTGTCTGCTGACAGAATATATAAGGCAAGGGTACATTCAGTGTACGCTTTCCTTAGATGTTTACAGAATCATTCCCCATGCTCCTTTTAAACCTACTAGATCTTCTGGCTCCATACTTTCTGCCAAAAGAACAAAAGCCAAATCCCAGCCCTCACTGATCTGTGCCACTTCCCCCCTTGGCTTCTCTGTGTCTCCTTTCCCCATGGCCGATGTAAATGGTTTGCACGTCACCAGTTCAGTCCCTGGTAACTCCAGTTCAAATGAGCAGATCAGAGTCTGCCCAAAACCCTGGTGAGCTGCTGCTGATCAAAGAGTAGACAAGACTGAGCTAGGCGTGCAATTAGTTTGATCTTGTTAGAAGGCAGTTTTTCTATGGATCTGTGTTGCACGTCATCTCCACTGAAACACAACAAGACTCCTGTTAAGGAAGGACTTGCAAACCAGTCTTTCCCTTTAAGGTGATCCAGTAGGGTTGTGGGAAAGAAACACTAGGGCACAACAGCTCCTTTAAATGGCACAGGCGGCTGTTCCACACTTGATAGCCAACCTGGGTTTGTGACTCACTCAGGTGTTTACTTGGGAGGGAGCCACAGCCAATCCTGGCTCTCTAGTGACTGTCCTGGTACAATGCATGTCTGGCACATTAAATTACACCTGGGGGAAAGGATGTGAGTTGACCCTTTGAATCAGGGTATCGAGTGAATAATATATAGCATTCTCAAAAGAGATCTGATAGCCTGGTCAAGTTCCAAGCAATGCCCTAGTGTGCATGAACTGCATTGTTGATGAGAACAGATTTGTTTCAGGTGGCGAGCTCAATGAAGTTGTCTACACGGTGTGAAGCAGCTAAGGCAAAATCCATGTCGGAGCCAGTAGCAAAGGGTCTGAAAATAAAACTCCAGTTATTATAATGCCTTTCTGCAAACCTGTAGTGTGACCACACTTGGAATACTGTGTACAGTTCAGGTTGCTGCAACTTGGAAATTTATTTTGTACAGCTGGAAAAGGTGCAGGAAAGGGTAACCAAAATTATAATAGTACAGGAGCAACTGAGGAAAGGTGATAGTGTTTGGAGATTTTTAGTTTAGAAAAACTGAGTAAAGGAGGGGGTGTTAAAATCCTGCATAGTGTGCAGAAAATGGATTTCTCTTGTAATACTAGAGTTCAGGGTCATCCAGTGCAGCTGAAAGCTGGGAGAGGTGGATAAGACCATCAATGGCTAGAAGTCGTGGTGGTTATGTACTGCCTCCAGAATCCGAGGTGCTGTTCTTCTGAGACCAGGAGTGGCAGAAGGCTTGTGGGCTTCCCAGAAGCCATCTGGTTGGCCACTGTGAGCACTGAATGCTGGACTTGATGGGCCTTCGGACTCATCCAGCAGGGTTCTTGTTATGTTTAGTTTAGTTGTACTTAGTTATCAAACTGCCACAAAGCCAAGGTTTAACAGAATGAATGAAAGGTTAACATCAACAGAAGCTATCAGGTTAAGAAATAGAAAGGGGTGACTTTGGATTTTGTGTTTGTGGGAATTCTAACTGAATTGGGAGTGCCATGGATTTAAATAAAGGAATGTTAAATCCTGCTGTACAGAGGCAAGAACTAGTGTTCCATCTGGAGAAAAGTTAAAAAATAAAGAATAAGGATGGTATTGCTGTTTTCTTTTATCCAAATAACAAAATGATAGTATTTACAATAGGTTTCAAGTGCTGTGATAACATACCTGTCGGTAGCAGGAGGAAGGCCTTGTTTCTCTCTTTCTATTTATTATTAAATGCAATGAAACTGTTTTCATGCCTTCTGTCTTGAATTTTTTAAAAACATCTTTATTGAAAGTTTTAAGAGTGCATAATTATATGTGCACTAAACATGATGAGACGTAAATAAGAGAAAAAGAAAAAGAAAAACAGAACCCACGTAGAAGGGGAAATAAAGGGGGGGGGACCCAAACTGTATATTTTACAAGGTTGTTATTGTACTTCACCAGATCTTAACCTATTACAGTATTTGTAAGAATGGATTCCAAATATCATTGAATTTGTCCATGGCAAGTCTTCAATCCAGTCATAGAAGGGAGCCGCATTTTTATTTTTCCAATTCATCAGTACCAATCTTTTTGCTGTGGTCATATTGTCCTTTTGTAAGGTTCCAGGTGCTGGGTATATAATTCCAGAAGATATTCTGCTCTGTAAATGTAAGGTTATTCTGTACAGTTCTGTTGATAGTTTCAGTTACCGTCTGCCAAAAAATCTTTCAATATAGGACAATGAAAAAACATGTTTTAGAGAAGCATTATCCCTATTGCATCTCCAACAGTTAGATACCTTAGATAGCCCTTTTTTAAACATAATGGGGTCCAGTATATTCTAAATATTTTTTGTTGTTGTATAAGGTCAAAATTGAGATCTCTTAATTCTTTATTCCAAACCTCCTTCAGTACCTGTATATCAATTTGGTTTGCTAATAACAAAGATTTATATATGTTGATGGCCAGTTTTTTGTGGCATAAGAATTAATCAACTGCTTCAATATTTCTGGGGTCTCTGAGGCTGTAAAAGCTCCTGGTCCGTAGATGGTGGTTAGCAAGTGTTTCATCTGGAGATATTGCCATTGAGCATTTGTAGGTAATCTGTATTTGTCTCTTAAGATGGAGTATATATAATATTCATCCTCTTCATTTATCAGCTGGTCTAACATTAATATACCCCATATATATATATATATATATCCCGAAGCCTTCGGAGCGCAGTGCGAGTTCCCGCTGCGCTCCAAAGGCTTCAGGCGGCTATCCCTGAAACCTCCAGAGCACGGAGGGAGCGCTCCCTCTGCGCTTTGGAGGCTTCGTGTTGCTATCGCTGAAGCCAAGGAGCCTTCATTCGCTCCATAGGACGCACACACATTTCCCCTTCATTTTTGGAGGGGGAAAAGTGTGTCCTATAGAGCGAAAAATATGGTGTGTGTGTGTGTGTGTGTGTGTGTGTGTGTGTGTGTATTCACAATTTTATATATTTTATACATTTTAACATAACCATTTCAAACATTAAAATGCAAGGTACATTTGAAACTTCGGACCTCCTTCCCTCCCTCCATGGGTTCCATGTTTAAGATTAAGTTTGCTGCATCTTTTATCATTATCCATCTATTAAATATCCATAATTATCGTAAAAAAAATCCACATTACAATTTTCGTTACAACCCTGCCAGTGATTTTAACTGTTTACAGTGGTCCTTTAAATAAATTACAGATTAGCTTCAGTCTTTAAAAAATTTTGTCGTGGGAGAAAAAATCAAATTTGTAATTTGGGGACATATGGTACCATATCGTTCGAACTGATGTTACTATTTCAGTAGCATCTTAAGTATTAATGTATTTAGACCCGAGTGCTGCCCATCTCTCTAGGTAAAGGTAAAGGGACCCCTGACCATCAGGTCCAGTCGTGGCCGACTCTGGGGTTGCGGTGCTCATCTCGTTTTACTGGCCGAAGGAGCCGGCGTACAGCTTCCGGGTCACGTGGCCAGCATGACTAAGCCGCTTCTGGAGAACCAGAGCAGCGCACGGAAACGCCGTTTTTCTAGAAGTGCTGCATCTCTCTAGAGGTGCTACATATTCCAAAGCAGCCCATTTTGGACAGTTGTTTTCAGTTGTGGGTCTCAGTCAATATCCTTGTTGATACAATTCTAAATTCCTCCATCTTTTATCAGTATTTGCATTTTTTGCATAGTTATTCTTGGAACTGAAGAGCCCCAAAGGCATTTTCTAATAAAAGATTTAATTTTGTGAAAGTACTTGTTCGTCGTGTGAATTGGAATTTTTCTTAAGACATAAAGAAGTCTAGGTATTGTGTTCATTTTAAGAGCATTGACTTTCCCCCGCAGAGTCAGGTTCAATGACTCTCATCTGTCGATGTCTATTGATACCTCATGATATATTTTGTTGATGTTTAATTATGCTCATTTAGACAAGTTGTGGTATTAATATGCCTAGATATTTAATGTTGTCTTTGCAAATATGAAATTGGTATTGTTTAAACGGTTGAACCAAAAAGTTATTTCCTATTAACATCAACTCCGATTTGGACCAGTTTATAATATATCCAGAGATACTGCCAAAAAATCTATATTTTGCATTAATATTGAAATAGTACTGTGAGGTTTCGTAATAAACAGAAGAATATCATCTGTAAACATTACCAATTTGTATTCAAATGAGTTATGAATTACACCAAAGATTTCCTTATGCTGTCTAATAGTACATGCCAGGGACTCCAAACAGATGTTAAAAAGCAAAGGCAAAGTGGGCAGCCTTGCCTAGTACCTCCAGATAATGTAAAAGGTGCATAAATTATGCCATTTGTCTTAAATCTAGATGTAGGGGAGCAATATAATATGTTTATCCATTTTATAAAGTCTAATGGAAAACCAAAATTTTGTAGTACTTTTTCCACACATAGATTGTGGATCTTATCAAAAGCTTTTTCCATATCTAGAGATAGTATACAGTAGCTAAATCTTCACTGTTCCTGTTTAAATTTATCAAATCCACTACCAGCCTGATGTTATCTGCAGCTTGTCTCGTCTTTATAAACCCTGTTTGGTCATTTTTAATAATAGTTGGCATTACTTTTTGCAAGCTATTTGCCAATATTGCTGTTAAGATTTTCGTATCAATGTTTATCAAAGAAATTGGGCGATAGTTGGCACATTGCATCAGATCCTTGGCAGGCTTTGGAATAACAGTAATGTAAGCATGGTTGAATAATGTTTAGCTGATTCCTTCTCTAAATATCTCATCATATAACTGATAGAATCTAGGTGACAGGAGATCAGTATATGTTTTATACCATTCCACTTGAAAGCAGTCTAGCCCTGGTGCATTACCATTTGCCATATTTGAGATTGTTTCCCCAATCTCAACTTCTGATATTGGAGATATCAATAGTTGTTTTTGTGTGTTTTCTCGTCTTGGTAGTTTTATTTTTATGGAAAAAAATATTCCATAACCTCTTCCAGTACCTCTTCTGCTTGTCTCTTTTTTATATATAATTTCATTTTTCATTTTCAACTTTTACAAACATTTTAGCCAAAAAAGCCAACAGTCAAATCTAACAGGTAAAGGGAGGTACTTGTCTCAGAATGGCTTGAGATCTCGAGGGCGTTTCCACAGAGGGTCTTGTAACAAACCATTTTTACTTTGACAGGGAGCATCGCTGCTGGAAAGCCTGTATCCCAGGACAGAAAGATCACCCCGACGCCAAGAGAAATGGCCAGCTCCAAGTCGCCTCATGCTACCCTTGCAGACCACCCCCCCCCTATCTCTCCATATGAGCACCTGCTCCGGGGAGTGAGCGGTGTGGACTTGTACAGGGGACACATTCCATTGGCCTTTGACCCAGCAGCTATTCCCAGAGGAATCCCCCTGGAAGCAGGTAAACGTGTCTTAGGTTCAGAAAATGGCAGCAGTGAAACAATCACCATGGCTGGAATATGCTGAGTTATCTAGGCCAGCATTACACAGCTTAGTCTCTCTGTACAGATTTGACTGGGTTAGTTCTTAAGAATCTGGATGCATGGTTCAGTTTAGAACAATTTAACAGACAATGGAAAAGGACAGAGAACATTGGGAGATGTTTGAGGCCATTCTAGCAACATGCAAAGTAAAGAAGAATATCTCTGGTTTCAGACACCCTGGGATAGTTGCAGCAAGAACGGGGGGGGGGGGCAAGGTTCAGGTAAAGAGGAGAAGAGTTTGGACATGGGTGGTAGTGGTGAACTTACAGTGAGAAGCCAAAGATAGAGCTGAAGAAGAGATCTAGTAGAACAGAGATGGCTCCAATTGCCCTCCAAGTGCTCTTGTTTTGAGACAAGAAGAAAACACACAGCATGTGAAAAAGCTAATATTGTCCCTTTTCTCTGTTCTGTCCAGCAGCCGCTTATTACTTGCCAAGGCACCTCGCTCCTAGCCCTACGTACCCCCATCTCTACCCACCATACCTAATCCGCGGCTACCCAGATACGGCTGCCATGGAGAACAGGCAGACCATCATCAATGACTACATCACCTCCCAGCAGATGCACCACAATGCTGCGGCTGCCACTGCAATGGCCCAGAGGGCAGACCTGCTGCGTGGCCTGTCTCCGCGAGAGCCCTCGCTAGCCCTCAATTATGCAGCAGGTCCGAAAATAGGTTTGGGGTTGTGTGGCAAATTCTGGCAGGTGTCTGTGTTCGTCTGTTGCAGCAAAAGCAAGAGAGATCCTTGAAGCACTTTCAGAGAACCATGTTTGTTTATAGCATAAGTTTCCATGGGCCAGACTTGGTCCGTTGCTGGACAAAGAGTGCAAAAGTATCTCCCCCAATTCACTGGTTAGATTCAAGGTGTCATAGGGCTCTCTGTGTTGCTGAGACTAGGAGGACTTTGTGAACATGGAGCAAGTTTCAGGCATAAGGGCCTGATTTGGCAACATTAACTGGTGAAGGCATCAATCAGCTGCAACACTTTTTATGTTTCACATAATGCATGCAGATCATGGGGATCCAATGGTGCTTCTTAACTGCACCAGTAATTCTAGTGATGAAGCTTTTGCATTACCTGGAACTCTTCAGCAACCCTTTCCCCAGGCCTGTAGTTTTCCCTGTTCCGCATTGCCAAGTTGCATTAAGTGTAACTGACAAGAGAGAGGTTCTTCACTGTGTTTAGTCTGCCCACTTCTTTGCCTGCCGTTCTGAACAAGCTGCAGGCAGTTTGGGCAGCTGGCCTTGCCCTTCAGGTGATGTGATACCATGTGACAGGGACAGAATTTGCTGCTTTCAGAAGATGGATCTCCCTAAAAAGTGCAGGAGGCATGGGGCAGACAGGAAAGTCGGAAAGTGGTACCCACTGTCCAGATTAAGGCATCCTTTCACAGCTGACACAGCACAGGCTACAGCGTCGTACAATGCCACAAGAGGTTACTGCTTTTTTGATACTGCACTTCTAGTACCAAGGCATATTGCTTCTCCTAACTGTCTCTCCCTCCTCCATTCTCTTAGCAGGAATAATTGACCTGTCTCAAGTGCCACATTTGCCTGTGCTTGTGCCCCCCACCCCGGGCACTTCTGCCGCCTCCATTGACCGGATCACATACATCCACAGTGCCCCCCAGGCTTTCACTAGCCGACACAGCAGCTCTCCACTCTCCCCAGGTAGGCTGATTCTTGATATGTTGCTGAAATTCATTAGGTGCTTCTTTAAGAGCCTAAGTTAACACACGCACATGTGCACTCTCAGCCTAGAAGAACATAAGGGACATGGAGAGGAGGAAAATAAGAAACAACAACACATGGATATCCCCAAAAAAGGGACACAAAGCAAAATTAAGGGGCTAAAATTGCAGTACTTTAAAATGGGTATGTCATTTTATACCTGGGTGTCCTCGGATGTTTCAGGCTGCAGTTTTCTTTGGCTGCTGGCAGGGGGCCTGCAAAATAGCTGCTTTAATATTCAGGCCAAAACATCTGCTTTCTGAGCATGTTCAGACTGTGTGTTTAATGATTCATAGGAGGCCACACACACCTGACCAAGCAGACAGGACCTTCAGTTTCTGAAAGGGAGCAAGAACGAGACCGTGAACGGGAGCGTGAGAAGGAGCGCAAGAAGTCGGTCTTAGCAGCCACAACCACTGTGGAGCATGCCCCCATCTGGAGACCAGGTTGGATCGCATTCCTTTAGTGACCTGGGGGGGGGCAGCGGGTGGAGGTGCCTGGCAGGGACTTGGTTAAGTTCGTTCTTGTTCAACTGTTATTCGTTTTGGATTTTCCACATCTAGAGTTTTCACAGTGTTTCTTTGTGTTTTGTGGCAGGCACAGACCAAAGCAGCAGTCGGCCATCAGCACACTCTCACAATCACAAGCACTCCCCTGTCTCGCCCCGCACCCAGGAGAACATCCAACAACGCCCCAGCGTGTTGCATAACACAAACATGAAGATGATCCCTTCGGAGAACCTTGCTCCCTCAGTTCTGCGGTATGTCAGAGATGCGCTAACGGCCTTATTGGTTCCTGACCAATGGGCAGGGTTGCTCAGCACATTTTATCTATTAAATTTCTGTACTGCCCTTCATCCAAGGATCACAGGTCGATTTACATTTCACATTGCCGATTGGGGCCTTGCAGGGAGGAAATTGCATTGGGTGCAGATCATGTTGCAAAGAGGACATTTTAGTGTCACGGCTAAGGTGCCACTTGGGGGATGTGGCAGAGGTTTGTAGCATACATATATATACCTGAAACATTCAAAACCCACCCTTCAGCCTAAAAGGGTCCCCAGGGGGGCATACAAGAACCATTTAAAATGCAAATCCTACATGAAAGCAAGAATAGATACTGTAAAAGAGAACAGGGAAACTACAGAAACAGAGTCAGAATGAAACTTCAGACCAGCAGGAAAAATAACACTCAAAGCCTGGCAAAGAAAATAAAAATAAAGCTTCCACATTCACCTAAAAGCCAGCAGAGAGGAGGTTATGAAGGCCTCTCAAGGGGTGAGCATTCCATAATCAATATGCCACCATTTAAAAAAATGATTTGTGTGGGGAGCATGGAAGACTTTTCTCCCTCTCCCCTCAAACTAGAACAGGGCTGGGGAGCCGATGGCCCTCCAGGTGTTGTTGTGACTATAACTCCCCACCATCCTGGCTTTGCTGCCCAGAGCTGATAGGACTTGGAGGTTGACAACATCTGGAGGGCTTCAAGGTTCAAGAGTCAGGGACAAGTGGTCCAAGAGGAACAAAAGGGAATTACCTATTTGCATAAAGTTATATCCTAGTGCCGGTGTTGCTCACTGAAACTGATGGGCCTGATATATTCACGGCAATTAATGTCAATGTGTCTACTCTGAGTAGGACTAGCACTAGATACAGCCCATAGTACGTAATTAGTTTTTGGACCTTGCTGTCCGAAGAGGTTCTGATTGCTGGTTGGTTAGATGGCTTTCCAAAAGGGTGGATAAATACATGGAGGACATGAGGCTCTGGCAGGGTCCTAGAGCCTTCCCATCTCCTTCCCAGAGCTGCGCAAGTGCTAACTAGGCTTTGGGAAGGAGGTGGGAGGACTCTAGGACCCTGCCAGAGCCCTCATGTCTCCTCCCCGAAGCCTAGTTAGCGCTTGCCCAGTTGTGCCGGGGAACCCACAGTTGTGCCCTAAATCCACCTCTGCCCCCACCCAAAAAGCTTCCCACAGGTCTCTTACTTTGCCTTCTGCTCTTCAGATCCACCTCCTCCTCTGCCACCACCACATCACCAGTTCGCTCCTCAGGATACTCCTCGGTATCATCACTGCGCAGCTCCGTAGGTGGGTTGGACAGCTATACCTCTATGATGGATCCTGCCCACATGCAGAAGGAGGCCTCCAGAGCGCAGGATGTCAAAGCGGAGCGGCCTCAGGCAGACAGCAACCTGTTCTCCTCCAAGCTGCCTGCTGGGGGCGGCCTGGAACAGTCGCCTTCACCCGTTAAAGCCATGGAGCCCAGGCCTTTGTCCTCCTCTGGGCCAGGTCCAACCCACCTGTATAGCAGAGGACAGGGGAAAAGCCACCCTCAGCACCACCCGCCCCTGGAGCAGTCGCTGCATGCAGTTTCGGCCAGTGAGCAGCCCAGTAGAGAAAAGAGTAAAACCTTTTCAGTACAGGAACAGGAGCTCCGAGCACTCGGTAAGACCACCATGACAGCGGCCAGCTTCATAGATGTGATTATCATGCGTCAAATTTCTTGCGATAAGGGGAAGCGAGAGAGAAGCTCGCTAAGTAACGACGCCAATAGCGATGGTAAGAAATTGGAGGGGGAGCGGGGCGGTTCTTCCAAGTTTGTGGCCTTAAAACACACACAAATACCTTTTTTTCCCCCGAAGACCCTTCTCACCCATCAATTTTTTAAATTTGATTTTTGCATTTGTGGTGACGGCCTGTTTTATTTCATGTGGTGTCTCATATGAAGGTTCTTACTCCTATATTTGTTTTCTCCTCCTGCCCATCTACATGCCTTCTTGGGTTTGGTTTGGTTTGGTTTGTTGCTGCTGCTGTTATGCATATCATTCAGTTCCTGGTACATGGCTGTGATTGTGACGGGCAAAAGGAGGTGGCTGAAGGGAAACATGAATGAGAGTGTAATGGGCAACAGTACTGTATGCTGCATGGATACTTTGGGGTGGAGTTTTGTTTTCAGGGGCTTTAGTTTATTCTCTGCTCCAAATTCCAAAGATTTACATTTTTCGAATAAGTTGCATGATTTTCAGTGTTTGTATGATATATATGGATCATAGCATGTATATTTTGTGTTTGGCATTGGGCAGTAGTGGGGGCAGGAATAGGGAGCCTGTGTGCCTCTCGGTGTCGTGGGACTACAGCTGTTACCATTGGTCATGCTGGCTGGGGCAACATCCTGGAGGGGGCCGCAGGTTCCCCATCCCTGTCATGGGTTATTGCCTGCATAATTCAGCTGGGCACCAGGGGCTGTGGCAACCATCCTGCTCCCTGCCTCTGAAAGGTCAGAGTCTATACCAAACAGGTAGCTCACCTAGGAGAAGGAAAATTGATCCTAAACCTCCACTGCCTCCTGTGAGAGAAGAAAAGGCTAAGGAGTTAACCTTACACAAATCTGGAGTGGAATCCCTAAGGATGGCACTTTGTGCGCCTTTTTCCGGCAACACCTGCAGCCAAGCTGGTGCCAAATGTAGACCTCTGCTTTCCTTTGGACCACATCAGTGAGGCTGAGAGTGGGGCTTTGTCATCTGGGCAGCCCAGGTCCTCCATGCATACTGCCCACACATGCTTGTGCCCCAGGGAGGACACTTTGGGGCTGCTAACACAGCAGATTGACTTCAACTCTGAAGGCACACTCTGTTGTCTCTTGAGACAGACAGATGCCAACACACAATACATGCATCTAGGACTTTCTTTAATGGCAGTTACAATCTCCAAAGTTTCCAAACTCTGAAGCACGTTCACATCACTGAATTGAGCCTAGAAGCGATTTGGCAATCTTTTGAGCTGAAAGTACCACTGGGGTAATATGATCATACCAGCTCATGCCAGGCATCACTCTGGCTGCTGTGTTATGAACCAGCTGAAGCTCCCAGGCACTTCTCAATTGCAGCTCCAAGTAAAAACTTCTGTAATAATCCGGCTTGGGTGTAGCTAGGGCATGAATAGCAGCAGCCAGGTCCAGTTTCTTTAAATATGGGCACAGCTTGGCACACCAACTAAATCTGATGGAAAGCCAAAGCTGTAAGTAGGAAGATCTAGGGAGTAAAGCACTTTGAGATGTGAGGATGCAGATGCTTCCACAGGTGACAGAAAATTCACTTGCATTGCAGGGTTTGGATTGGGTGACCCCCAGGCTCCCTGCTTCCAACTAGATTCTGTGAGATTTGATTATTATCTCTCTTTAAGTTGCATTTTGCTTTGAGAGCAGCCACATGTTATACCTACAGCTTCTCTACTTAGTTTGGCTTCCTGGTGTTTCAGCCTCTGGCTTTCTGTTCAGGAAAGAAGCACTAAGGAGCAGACACATTTGCCCCCTGTGCCCCTTTCCTCACCTTCCTTCCCCATCAGTAAGTGCCACCAAGTTTAGAACACAGAGACAAATTGCTTTGAACCACCAGGTGCCAAGCAGGGATGGAAACCAGTTGTAGGTTTTTATGGCTGTCAGGAAGGTCTTTTAAGGGTTTCTGTTAAGTCCATCCCTCTGTTAAATACAGCGTGACTCTTTTGCAACTGCTGCATTAGTGCTTAGAAGGAAAGAGTGTTGTTGCCATTTTAAAAGACCCTTTGCTCTCTTTCATGCCTTCCAGGTTTCCATGGAAGCTACAGCCCTGATGGCATAGAAGCAATAAGTCCTGTGAGCTCACCCAGCACGCTCCATGAGAAAGGGGCAAAGCCATCCCAGGAGGCTGAGAAAGGGCGCGGGGCGGAGCATGACCCGCGGCTGAAGCAGCCAGGTGAGGGGACTTCCTGGAAAGGGCCACCATACACCTAGCGAACATTGGTTGCATCACCTCTTTGCCCAAAAGCACAACCAATAGCAGGAACAAGCCAACCTGACATTCTCCAGGTGATCTGGACTGCAATTCTCAGCACTCCTGACCAGCAGACATGTTGGCTGATGAGATTTGGAGTCCACACCATTTGAAGGGCACCATGTTGGCTATCTCTGCTAGTCAGCACGTGGCATTGATTTTACTACTGCTTGCAATCTTCAGATCAAATTGTCACCTCTAAAATGTTTGACATGTCATCACTGGCTCTTGTCGTTCGGTTTTTGCCTGTCTGCCTTTGCTTGCTTTATACGTAAGGGGTTATTTTTCTTGACTTAAAGGAAAGGTGAGAGCACTGGAAATGGATGGCCTATGTGAATTTTAAAAGAAGCAGCAAGCATCTGACCAAGATGAATTTCAGGTCTCTTAACTCCTCCTGGGCTGCTCTGCCCATCTTTCTCTTTCCTCATAGGTTCTCTTAAGCCTTCCGCAGCAGAAATCTCACAAATACAGCAGCTCCACCAGCTCCCTGAAGATCGGCAGTCTCCAAGCCAGCCATTCCAAGGGTCGCAGAGCGCCAAAGGCCACCAGCGGGTCGTCACGTTGGCTCAGCATATCAATGTAATTAGCATTAGTCACTTAGCTTCCCAATGGATGTTGCACAGGCTTGGATGGGGAGTGCTAAAGCCGTGCTTGTTTGGAAAGAGTCCATAGCACACAAAGCCTCACAATCCCAGGCTAGGTTTAAGCAGAGCTCCTGTAAGCACAGTCATTTTCTATTGGAAGGAATGATCCGTGCAGCCCCTTCCAAGATTCATCCATGGAGCAGACTTTGTCTCTGCTTTTAAGCTCAGAATAAATGACTTGGAGGTTGTGGCATGGCTGACTCGTCCAGATAAAACATTTTCATTCAGAGTATTAACTGCCCTGCAGTTGTAGAGCATTATGTAGGACCAGCTAACAACATAAAATAACCGACTCGACTGGCAAAAATGTGAATTTATTTACTTATTATTTCATAAAATTTATACACCACTTGATTGTGAAAAACCTCAAAGCAGTTTACGAAATGATAAAATAGTAAAATCGAGAAAAAATTACAACCCTGTTTTAAAACATACAAAAGTTATAATACTAAAACAGGTTGAAGTTACCTCAACTTTCTAAGCACCTGGGTAGAGTCAGCCAAACAATGAAGCTTAGAATCATAGAGCTGGAAGGGACTTGAGGGTCATCCAGCCCAACTCTCCGCAAGGCCGGACTCTCAGCTAAAGCATCCGTGGCCATCAGCCTCTGCTTAAAAATCTCTGAGGAAGGAGAGTTCGCCACCTCCCGAGGGAGATGGTACCACTGTCAAACAGCTCTTACTGGCAGAAAGTTTTTCCTGATGTTTAGCGGGCTCCGAAACGAAGGTGCCTGCTTGATGTCATTTTAGGCAAAAGTGTGGGTGCTGCCAGTGTCTTTGCTTGTGAATTGAAAATGTCCTCCTGTGTGTTTTGGTGAGCCCTGGAGCTCCCTGGAAGTTGCTCAGGGGTTCCTTGGTGAGCAGCTCTGGAATGGCAGGCAGGTTTCCTTGACAGCCAGCCTTGCCCCCCATTGCAGCTGATCTTTGCCTGCCACGCACAGCTATAAGCAGGGAACCAGCTCTGTTCTGCTGTGCCCTCTCAGTCCACACAGGGCAGTGCCAAGGCCCAAGTGGGCACAAGAGCATTCAACCTTAGAACCAGGGGTAGGAATCTCTTTCATTCCCTTCTGGGCAGCCTCCCGTGATGCATCCCAGCCAGACAAATGTGATTTGAGGGGTGTGGCCGAGGTGTGTGCAATCTGGGGAAAGTCCCGAGGGCCAGATAGAGGGTTGGAGGGCCACATTTGGCCCCTAGGCCTCAAGTTGATAAACTCTACCCTGGAGCACACTCCAAAGTCCAGACATTGTTCCACAGTGGGCACACAGGCTCTCATTGAGGAAAGTGCAAGTTTGGAAAGGCCTGCCCAAGAGTGATCCATTCTTCCCCAAATAAGAGATCTGGTTTTCCCTACTACATTTTTGGTGAGGAATCTCTTCTGGCTCTGCAACCCTGCAGCCCTTTGAGTTCCCGCCTCCAGAAAAGAGAGAGGGGGAAGTGCATAGATCCCCTTCCAGAATGCAGCATGCCACCCACACAATTGGTGCTCACACAGCGCCTTGGAGCGGGAGCACTCGCATGCGCCCTGCATCCTCAGCCTCCCTCATAGCAGGCTGCCTGGAGCACACAAGGAATGATCTGAAGACAAAAGCAGAGCTGTTTTCTCTTCTTGCAGGAGGTTATCACCCAAGACTATACGCGCCATCATCCCCAGCAGCTGAACTCCCACATCCAGACCCCTATGTACCCCTTCCCAGGGTCTGTGCTGGATCTTCGGCGAACTCCTAGTGAGGCTTACATGCAGCAGCAGCAGCAGCAAATGGAGCACATCCCTGCTTCAAGAATCTCCCCCGAAAGTGAAGAAAGCAAGAGGTGAGCCCACTTCGTCCCTGTCTCTTTGCCATTGATTGCCTGCTTCTTGCATTTCTGTCTCGCCCCATTCTGATACTACGGGTGTGTTCCAGCCAAAGTTACGGAGTTGGAAGTCCCTTTGCTGGGGCGAGAGAGGAAGGCACAGGGTTCCACTGAAGCAAATGGGGTTCAAGATTAGGGAGATTGTGTCCAAAGCTCAGGCAGATATAGAATCCAAACCCAAAGGAGCACAGGTATCGTCAGTGAAACGGGGGACCTTGGGAGAGGCAATATCCATGAGCTGCCACACATCTCCTCGCCTCCTCCTACCCCAGGAGCAAAGGAAGCTGGATGCAATTCCTGTCTGCGGGATTCTAGCTCTGCAAATCACAGTCCAGCAAGGCCGGCCCCCTCCCAATCTGTGAATGATAGAGAAGGGACTTTATTGGGATCCTTCGAGCTGAATCCTCCTCCTTGCCTTCCATACACCCCCCAAGGCAAGTTTCATAGGAGCACAGTAAGCTGCTAATGTGGAGTCTGTGAAGCCTAACTTGACTGTCAGTGGCTCTCCGAGATTTCAGGCAGTCCTCTGGAGGTGTCGGGGAGTGGACCTGGGACGCCTGCGTGCAAAGCTGCAGCCCTTCCTCTTGTGCAGAGTCTCAACAGTAAGGGAGTTCCACAGATGTGGAGCAACAACTGAGAATGCCATCTGCACGCCTTCCTCTTATGAACTCCGTGCACAGATGTCACGGACTGAAGAATGCCCTCTGGGTGTTGCTCCAGTGAGCGGCACCAGCCAGCGATTTAGGGAGCACCTCATTCAAAAGGCCCAGCAGTTGCAGGACTTGGAGCTACAGTTTATATTCTGATGCAATAGAAGCTCTTGTCTGTTTTAGACTAGCAGTAATTGGAACTGGCATTATTCTTTCTTTCCCCCTTTGATTGAGAGCACCAATCACCACACTCACACTCATACTGTACAGTAGTGTCCCGTTTCAACGTAAGGGAATCACAATAGGATATGGAGGAAAGCCCAGACTGTTTAAAACCTTGCAGGAGTGGGGTGGTGTTGTTTTGTCCCAGCCTTCCCCATAGCGATTGTCCATTTCTTCCAGTGCAATTCTGTCACTTTTCTGCCCACTCTAAACATTGGGGTTTTCTGCCCCACCCCTTTACCTACACCAGCTCTTCTGTGTCAGAAGGAAAAGAGAGCCGTGTGGTTCACACAGTCCTGCTGCTTGCTTCCTCAGGTCTCCCGAGCAGATCAGAACACCTGCTCCGAACAACTGCATAGAGCCCGTCTCTCCACCAGATGGGGTGGGAGAAGCCGATCACGTGCGAAATGCCACATATCCCATCCTGTATCGAGAAGGGGAACAGCTGGAGCAGAGGTAATGGAGGCGGCAGCTGGGCTGTCCAGCGGGAGTTCCTGGGGACGATCCCGCCTCCCCACTCCGCCCATTTTGTCTTCCCCGCTGGGCAACCAGTGATTTTTGTCGTTCTCTTCCAAACAACACTAGCTCTGTGGGTGGGCAATCAGGCTTTTCAATTGTGCATTGAATGCTGGACATCCCAGCTTGGTTAAAACCATCTTCTAAAGCCACATAGCTCTTTCAGAAACCAATCATTCAATGCATCCAGCATTGATTAGGGAAATCGGATGGAATCTCTTTAGATCAGTGGCATACTTAGGCATGGTTGTGGGAAGCATAGGAAACTACCTTACACGGAGTAAGACCATTGGGTCCAGCTAGCTCAGTATTGTCAACACTGACTGGCAGCAGCTGTCCAGGGTTTCAGCCCAGGAGTCTTTCCCAGCCCTGCCTGGGGATGCTGGGGATTGAGCTGGGGGGCTTCTCCCTGCAAAGCAGGTGGTCTTCCCTGCTAACGGGGCAGCCTGTGGGCTCACCTAGTCCAGCTGTGTGCATTGTGTACCGTGCATGCGGAACAGTGTATAAGTGAGCTAGGTAGGTGTGCACGTGTGTTTGTGTTAGGGCTCATCCACACCTCCGCTTGTCCCATGCCTAGAAAGCATGGGGGGCAGCAGTTTTCTGCTTGACCCACGGTTTCTAGGCCTAGGTCCGAGTGGTTTTCCCTTTGCCCCGCTCATTAAAAACACATTCTTAAGCTTAAAATCGGAGCAAACCTGAATTGCCATTTTCCATAGGAGGAAAGCAGCAGGCTGGAGAACGTGTGGAGCAGCCCTGGGGGGGCACTCATTACCCTTCCAGGAACAATCAGTCAAACTCCCTTATTGGCGTAGTAAGAGTACGTCATATACATGGATCAGAACAGCACAGCACAGGCGACAAAACATAGTTGGAGGTACTTTAGGATAAAACTGTTCAGATGTTGTGAGATGCAAAAGTGGCTCCTAGGACCTGTGGTGATGTAATTTCATGATGTCACTCAAAAATCTTGCCACATTCTCCACAACATCATTCCTACAATTATTCAACAGATAGATCACCCCCTTCCAGGAGCATGTATTACTTTTAGCGTGAAACTGCTAGTGGATTAGGAGGTTGGGCCACTTGTTATTTTAGAGATAAATCCTGGGATACATTTTGTGATGAGGGCTGTCTAGGCCGAACATGATGGTATCAGGATTCCAACAAAATCAGTTTGATGGGCTTTCAATTGTGCAGGATGGGCTCCAAATCTCCAGGAAACAACGTGCAACCACCAGCCTTCTTCAGCAAACTGACAGAGAGCAATTCTGCTATGGTGAAGTCCAAGAAGCAAGAGATCATCAAGAAACTGAGCACGAACAGCAGGAGCGAGGCAGAGTACAGTAAGGACTTCTCTGGGCTGGGATTCTATTCCTGTTATCTGTGGGGACAGGGCAGGAGCAATGAAGTGATGGTTACAGTTGGGGCTGCAATGTTCAGTCAGCTAATCAAACTTAATCAGCTAAACTATTCTGATTGACCCCAAGCGTTTCCCTGATGAGTTGGTCAGCTTATTTTTATTATTTTTATGCATGTACATGTAAAAGTTGAATATTGCAAGTGTCATTTTTAGAAGGGATATTTGAGTGTGAGAGTGAACAGTGAATGCCATGGCACATGCATCAAAATATTAAAAGGTAATTACTTCATTACAAAGGCAGGTTTATTCAAATATAATCAAATAAATTAATTGACAAACAACAACAACATCTCTTGCCCACCCTTCACTACAAGGTCCCAAAGTAGATAGCAACACTATAAAAATAAAATCAGGTAAAACAGTTAACAGATCGGAAGAAAAGGGTGGCCTTAATTAAAGGTAAAGGACCCCTGGATGGTTAAACCCAGTCAAAGGCGACTATGAAGTGCGGTGCTCATCTCGCTTTCAGGCCAAGGGAGCGCTGGTGTGCTTTCAAACTGCTAGGTTGGCAGAAGCTGGGACAAAGCCATGGGAGCTCACCCCGTCACACAGATTCGAACCGCCAACCTTCTGATCAGCAAGCCCAAGAGGTTCGGTGGTTTAGACCACAGTGCCACCTGCTCCCTTATGAACTCAGGGCTCATCCATCCTGTTGTTTAATGTGGATAGTAAGCTTCTTATACACCCATTAATTCCCTGTTGTTAATATAACCCCCCCCATCACTGCCTTCCCACACTTTCCCTTCCCCCAGTCCAGATTTCCCCATGCCCTCTTTGTTTCGGAGAATCCCTGGCATGAGAAAATCCAAACTGAGGGAGAGGAAGGTGTGAGAAGGCAGTGATTCACGGGACAATGGAGTCACGGGAAGCTTAGTATCCACATGTAAGTGGCAGTATAGAGGAGCCCTGGTTTCATTTGCTAAGAATGTCATAAACTAATGAGTGCTGTCAATCCTGCCTGAATCTGGCCCAGCCGCACCTTAGACAGTTACAACCTCCCTCAAAGCATCCTGGGAACTGTAGTTTGTTAAGGGTGCTGAGAGTTGTTAGGCAACCCCTATTGCCCTCCCAGGACTCCACAGGGATTGATTCACTCTGGAAATTGCAACTCTGTCAGGGCGACAAGGGTTTCCTAACATCTCTCGGCACCCTGGGCAAACTACAGGTCTTGGGATTCATTGGGAGGAGTCTTGACTGTTGAAAGTCATGTGACCCTGCTTCCGATGGGGCCTCCGACTCAGCCAGGTGGCTGCTTTCAAACCTCTAAATTGCTCAGCCCCTCCTGGAGTCCCTGCGACAGTGGACAACTTGTATTAGAAATTCTTCCCATCTGCTCATTAACTACAAATTGATCTGTATTTTAATGTATCCTAAAATGATAAGTAGTCACTTTCAATTTTATCCGAGCCACTCTTAGAACAATTGTGTTGGACAAGAGAGTTAAGCGATGTTCCTCTTAATATCTCCAGTATCCCAACTGCGTTATCATGGCTTCTTCAGGGAGTGGCAGCGAGTTCTGCAGCCTCTTGCTGCAGAGGTGGGAAATGAAGAAAAATGGGTAGTGCCTTGTATTAGGCCAGGTGTTCTGTACGTTCAAGGACAACAAACCCAATTCCATCTTTGCTCTCCAAGATAAAAAGTATTGGGCTTTTATGCAACTCCTCCTGTTGGAATGATGGGGAGTTTACAGGAGTTTGAGTCTATAATTAGCCTACCTGGGAGTGTGACTTGTGCTTGAGGCTCTCTCTTTCCCCCCTCCTCCAGATGTCGGGCAGCCTGGAACAGAGATCTTCAACATGCCAGCCATTACTGGAACAGGTACAGCTGTGCTTCCTCTTCATCCGGCGTCTGACACTCCCATTCCACACAGGACTCTGCAGATCACAAATGCCTTCAGATAATTTAAGCATTGCAGATGTGGCCATGCAGTCTCATTGGGCAAAGTGTCAGACTCCTGATAACTCAGCCATGTTCCTGAACAGCTGTACAAGACAGCAGAAGAGAGTCATGTGGAAGTAGTGGTGGAGGGAGCGTCATTTGCCATTTTGTATGAGGCTGGTTGTCAAAGAACTCCCATTAAGGCACCTGTGTGGAAATGGGGAAGTCAACCCAGGAAGGCAGAGTGGGGAGCAAATCATAGGCTGGATTTAATTTAATGTTTTATGTTTCTACAAAGAACATTCTTTCTCTTCCATATCACTCAGTCTCTCTTAAAAGTTTTGTTTTATTTATTTTGGCTCCTCTTGCCCTGGGAATGGTTAGCAAGCCACTGACCCACAATGCCACCTCTGGTCTTTGTGCATTGCCGCACCTTAACTGCATGGCTTCTAATGACTCACAATCGCAATACCAACACACACACACACACGTTTATTCAGCCTGTCTCCCATACAGAAGTCCTTCTGTCCTCACAGCCTCCACCATCAGAAAGTGGAATCAAGCTGGAAGGATCCAGATTGGGTGGCAGAGTTTGGATTTTGGGAAATCTAAGCAGCACAGTAGAAGGAATGGGTTGCATCCAGTATATGCCCTCCTGACACTTAGACCCACTGAAACTCATGAGCATGACGTATAACTTAGTTGGATGCAGCCCAATGATTCCAATGTATACTAAGGATGGAAAAGATGACAATAATCCACTTCCAGATTATATATCAGCAGTTTCACCTGTGAGGCGTAGAAGTTGGGCATCACCTGCCTCCTTCCTTCTGTTTGGCATCCTCCTTTTTCTAGTGACAAAGTTTGCTTTTTGGTTAGAAAGGATAAATTTAGAGGAATAATAATAATTTTATTATTTATACCCCGCCAATCAGACCAGCACACGTAAAACATAATAACATGCCAAACATTAAAATTAAGGTGTGTGTGTGTGAGAGAGAGAGAGAGAATGAATGAATGAAAGCATTGATTTTAAAAAAGGCTGTTGGCAAGGGGAATCCTTTGAGAAAAGGGAATTGACAAGAGATAGATAGATAGATAGATAGATAGATAGATAGATAGATAGATAGATATTATTTATACCCCGCCCATCTGGCTGAGTTTCCCCAGCCACTCCTTATATTCCTTCTATTCAAATTTCCATCCCTTTCATTTGGATCAAGATTATTTTTTGAAGGAAGACTCTCATATTGATGCCCACCCCACCCCAGGGAGATTAGCTTTCCTGGTTGTCCATGCCAACCTGCCCAAGTAGGAAGGTGAACTTGCCTGCACACCTGGAGTGGAGGTCTATATGTGATATGGTTGTCTGCGGACACCCAGCATCTCACTGACACTCAACTGCAAAAAAAAAGTGTTTTTGGTGACATCTGGAAGTTACAACATCCCACCCCTTTCAGCAAGGCTTATTTCCAAGCAACTATGCTCAGGAATGCAGCCTGAAATGTTCTTAGCCTGCATGCTCTCCCTGGGAGAACATAATTCTTTTGCAGGTCTGTAGCGATTTGCTCTCAGAGCATTTTCTCCCATATGAACATCACTTGTGGTGTGAGAGAACGTGGTTGACGCTGCTCTTTCTGCTGCTCAGTGCTGTGTTTAAGCGCGTCCAGAAGCAGTGATGTCACACAACTGAAATTCCTCCACTTGGAGCAAACAGAGCCTGTCGTGTCATGGCCTCAGTCAAATGCCCTGTTCCCTGGTGCTTTGCATGAGCCCACGTGTTAACGTTTCTTCAGCTCATGCTGCTGGGCAGGCACCGGGGGAAGCTTTCCTTCCTCCTTGAGACTGCTCTGTGTCTGAAGGGATTGGATTCAGTCTGTTGAAACTAATGGATATGACTAATTTAGGTCCATTAATTTCAGTGGGTCCAATCTAAGTAGAATTTAGTTGAAAGTTGGTTTCCCCACTGGATGTGAAACTGGTGCACACAGCCCTCAGTCCTTTAGTCTCTGTGTGTATGTGTGTGTGTGGCATTCCAGAAACAAAAATCTGTGAGTAGTTTCTGCTTCCTTTTTGGTGTCCCTGCAATCTCCTTGGGGGCAGGCGAGGAGCTGGCTGTGCCAGGGGGTTTGGGGGAACCAAGAAGACAGCCGGGCAGAGTTTGTTGCTTTGCAAGAATGTGCTGACTGTTTGTTTCTTCCCTTATCCCTTGTCGCCTTTCCTCCTCCTCCTCTTCCCCCCCAACCCAATTTCTTATTTGGTTTCCCATTTCCCCCAACCCTATTTCTCCCCCTCCCTCCTTTCTCCTTCCCCCTCCTTCCACACCTCCCAGGGTTAATCAGTTGTAGGAGCCAGTCGGTCCAAGAAAACTCCAGTACCAACATGGGGTTGGAGGCAATTATTAGGAAGGCCCTAATGGGTAAATATGACGAGCAGTGGGACGAGCGCTCTCCTCTCAGTGCCAATGCTTTTAACCCTCTGAATGCCAGTGCAAGCTTGCCCGCTGCTATGCCTGTAACCACTGCTGACGGACGGATTGACGACATGCACTCCTCCTTGCCAGGTCTGCAGCCCTCCCCCCTTTGTTGCCCTTTTCGCTGTGTTATTAAACCCTCTCTTTGTGCTGTTAACCCCTCTCTCTTTGTCTTTTCAGTGGTTTTTGTGTCTCACCCCCACCCCAGATCCTTTCTCTTTAAGCTTTTGGGCATTTACTTTCTGTTCCCATTTTTAATTACACCGATTAATCTCAGTTCCTGGCTTGATAAGAAGCACTTTAATTTGTTAGGCTGGAAGTGCCATTTTGCTTCCTCTGAAACACTGACCATTGGTGCTGTCCTTTCTTTTTTTGATGGGGAGGGGTGCAATTGTCAGAAAGGCTGGGGGCGTTGAAGATGCTGGGGTCATGGAGGAAAAGCAGGAAATCCCCCAACTCCTCTTCCAGGCTTGCTGGAAAGGGCCAGGATAAGTGAAGGGAGGGTGCAAAGGAAGGGTGTGAACAAAGTACATTTGTATGGCTAAGGGAGAACTAGGTGTTTATGCTCAGCTGTTTTCTTAACATCATGCTGTCAATATACACATTTACAAATGCAGACTTGCGAAAAGTGTGTCCATGGTTTGTCTGTTTGCTCCTGCCTTTGTTTGTTATGTCCCACCCTCAGAAAAACAGAGAAGGAAAGATTTCCTCTTCCCACCACCCACGTTGCCTCACCTAGTACAGCAGAGATCTCGCAGCACAGCAAGTCAGACTATGGCTTACTGGGACCGCACAACATGTGGGTGCCAAGGGAGCAGCTGGCAGCCACTTTGCTCCTTCCCAATCCTTTTTACTGCCATGCTGAGCGAAGCCACAGTTCAGTTCAGCATATCATCTGAGCCAGGGGCCTGTGGTTAAACACTCTCCTCACTAACCAGAAGCTGAAACCATGAACAAACCTTGGCTCCAACTCATGGTTAGTGAGGAGAGGGCTTAATCACAAGCTCCAGTTCAGGCAGACAGCTAAGTCAAACCTTGACACAATACAAGAGTAAGAGTAAGAAGGACCATCAAGCAACAAAGCTGTTGCAAACTCCTCTCTGGGAGCCCACACATCTTTGCAATTGTGGCAAGCCATAGTTTGCCTTGCTGTGCTGAACAAACCACTTGTGCATGTGAAAGCAGCCTTTTCCGGATGTATTATATGCCAGACCAGGAGCTGCACATCCAAGTTGCAAGTGCTGCCTGTTTGCACCATGTTGGCTTTCCACAGAATGTGCATTTGGTAGCACATGCCCGTGCAAGGTGCCTGTTTGGGTGTGCACCAGAAGATGTGTCCCATTAAAAGCACCATAGTGCAGATAACTCACACTTGCACTAAGGTGTGCGTTAGATCTTGGAGATCTTGTCCTAGTTGTTCCCTGTCCCCTATTAGATGCCAAAAGGAAGGGACACACCCTATGATGTGCTGGGGGAGGAGGGAGGAGTTATCATTTTGCATGATGGGAACCTGAATCTAGTAGCAGTTTGCCTCCATCGGCCACATACTGAATTCGGGGCCAGTTTTAGAGTGGGAAGGATTTAATACCTGTGTCTCCCAGCTTTCTAAATCTGCCCTGCTATCTGCTCAGCGTTCTTTTCCTCTTCCTGTCATTAAAGAGCCCCTTTTAGGGCATCAAGCCCTCCCTAGTCATGTGAGAACACCTGGCCACCATTTGGTTGTTTGAATGGTTCTTCTTTTGTCAGGAGGAGGGAAGCCAAAGATTGCTGCCAGAGCCAACAGCCGCAAGGCCAAGTCGCCAGGACCAGGCCTGTCCTCCTCCGAGAGGCCACCATCTGTGTCATCTGTTCATTCAGAGGGAGACTGTAACAGAAGGACACCTCTCACCAACCGCGTCTGGGAGGACAGGCCGTCATCTGCAGGTAACCAGGGAAGGAATCTGTTTGTGCCATGTTGGCTGCATCTGTTGGCTGGAAACAGTCAGGAAGCACTGTGGTTGGGGTTAGCAAGTGCAAAGATGTGAGGAAATGAATTTCAGGGAGCCAGAGTCAGCAGTACAAGTGAATTCCTCTGATGGATTTGTACAAGAAACCCTAATTGTCTTAGCCAGAACTTTCTTAGCTGCTTTGCCTTGACCATCAAACCAACCAAGGTATGTTGATTATTTGTAGTTAGTGATTGCAGAAGTTAGGGTCTGAGTTCTGTTACAATAGGGTCTGAGTTCTGTTACAATTTGCTAGAAGACATCAGCAGGATTTGAAGACCTGGTCATAAAAAATTGACACAAACTCGTCAGACAGTTGCTATAGAGTGTATCTCGGATAGCACTTCTCAATCTGTGAGACGATGTCAATCTTTACACGCCCCGTATTTATCCACTCACACTTGCAGATTCATTTGTAGTTATGCGTTCTATTAGAGGACGCAGGGATGCTGATATTGAAAAGTGATCGCTTTCTGATTGTTCTAACACTTCAAAACTGTCCACAGAAAGGAATAATGAAGGTGACAGGTCACCCTGCTGTGCTTTAGCCAGCCCATCAGTCACCTGCCATACAATGCAGACAGGCTTAGCCAGGCCACGCTGCAGCAGTTTTCCTCCTCAAACCAGCCTTCCGTTCAGCTTACTCTAGTCATGGTACCTCATCTCGTGAGAGCTTTCTCATTGACCCAGTTTAGATGCTGCTGGCACTTGGGAATCTCTGGTTAAACTGCCCAGCACCTGCTTCCCAGTTAAATGGCGGAAAAAGCCAGCCATAGCTATCTTCTCCAATATACACCTCATGGTTGCAGCATTGGGGACCAATTCTTATAGCAATACTTTGCATGCATGACACAACTCACATACTGCCTGCTCTCCTCTCCTCTCCATTCACATGCAGTGCAGGCTAAGGTCTAGCATCCCCAGGATGGGAATGAAACCTGGTCACCTCTGCTCCCAGCAAGAAAACCCAACACTCTTCTAAAGAGCCTGTACTGAGGCTCTCCCCCCCCTCCCTCCCTCTCTTTCTCAGTGGGTCATATTTTGGGGGGGGGGTTAATGGTTTGATTATTTACTTTTAAAAATATGTTGTAATCGTCTTTGTGGGAGTTTTAACCCTTAGAAGCAAGCCAGAAATCTATTAAATTAATAAAGTGCCTTCTAGAGGCGGGAGAGTAATAAATGCCAGGATCAGTGCCGCATTTTTGGGAAAGTGTGCAAGAGAGAAAAGAGGGAGGCTGCTTCCTTGGGAACAAAGAATTTGAGACCTTCTGGGCCAGTGGTTGGCCAACTCTTTGACCTTGCCTTGTCCTCCTGTCTCAACGCAGGTTCAACGCCATTTCCATACAACCCGCTGACAATGAGGCTTCCCACGGGTCTAGTGGCAGCTGCCCCACCACCGCCTGCCTCCGTTCCGCAGGGCAACTCCAGCAGCCAGCACCACGGCTGGGAGGAGGAGCCCAAGCCGCTGCTCGTCTCGCAGTACGAGACCCTCTCGGACAGTGAATGAGGAGGGAGAAGAGGAAGCGAGATGGAGAAAAAGCCCAGCAACAAATGGACAGATATTGATAGGTTGGCTGTTGAGTTAGCCCAAGGGCTTGGGGATTGTGGCTGGCTGTCGCAGAGTGCGGCTGTCCTAGGCCAGGCGCAGGAGCAGCACTGTTCCAGTCAGCTGATATTATTTGTCACATCTGGAAGGGAGTTGGAAAAAAAATCTCTTCAGTTTTAAAGCCTTAAAAAAAAAACACCAAGCAAATGGAACCCATCCCAATCCTCTCTCCCAATTTGGTGCTGATACCTTGAGCCATTGCAGCAAGAAATTAAACCAAGCTAATGGGGGGCAGCAGTGGGGAGCCCTGAAAGCTCCCCCAAGGGACTGTAACCAGTCGCTGAATCTCGGTTACTAACACTCAGGGGATTCCAATTCTGTCCTTCAGCCCAGATGAGAGAGGGGGAACGGCGGGCCCATTGGGAGAAGGTGGCGTGTGCTGCTTGCGTGTTCCCACCTCTGTGACCCATCTTTCCTCTGCACACTGTAGTGGCCTGTTAATCCAGTACTTGAAAATAGGATTCATTCAGCCGCCCCTTCCTTCAACCTGCCTCTTTTTTTACCTTCACGAGGGGTTTCACCCATGGAGTCGCATGTTGGTCGTGGAGGGAGACAAAGCAGAGCACCCCTCTGGAAGAAAGTGTTGGTTTCTTCTGTTTCTCACAGTTAAATAAGTTTGTTCTCTGCACCCAGAGATATATGGAGGGGAGCTTCACCTGAACTTTCAACAAATACAGATTCAGGCAGCAATGCTCTGGATGCAGGAGCCAGAGGACAAGCCAAAAACAGGAAAAGAAAAGGAATGATTCCTTTGGAGAAAGGAATGCTGGGTTTGCATTGTAATTGAAACAAATTCCTCTATATTGGCATTAGCTGCAGATAGAGGGGGGGGGAGTGGGGGAAGCAGCTGTTTTGAATATGTTGTTTCTTCAAAACAATGCTGTGTATATGGTCTACAGGGTATATTTTTGATACCTTTGGCAAATGGTGTGTTTGCGCAAGGAAGGACGTTAAAAACAGTGTTATATGCTGCTTTTCGGTCTCTGCTCCTGTACAAAGAGGATTTCTATGTTGCATGCCAGCTTTTGATGGGTTTGTCCATTGTATGGAACTGTCAAGAGGTAACAATGTTCCAACAAAATGGTTCTGTAATTCAGTAGAATGTATTAACTTAGTTTTTTTTAAAAAGAAAAAGAAAATGAAGAAGTATATATATAATATATTATATATATATAAATATATAGTCACAACTGTAGGGCCCTTATTTGCATAGTTAACACTCCAGCATGGAGATAACATGAACACTTTTCAAGTGAGATTTGTCTCTTTTGGGAGCAGTGAGAAAGGCCAAGACACTCACAGGAAGTTTACATGTTTTTGGTGACTTGCCCACAATGTTCTGTTTTTCCATTTGTGGGTGTTTGCTTCTCCCCCAATCATAACACTTTAGGCTTCCTTTTTCGTCATATATATATTCTCCTCCTTTTTTCACACATCATTTTCATTCTGTCCCCTCGAGGGAGCAGATCTGGGGAACAGCTTCTCTGCAGGAACAGACAAGAGTCGTGTTTTCATAAGCTGAGTATTTTGACACAGCATCCAGGGAACAGCAACACCACAGCACCAGAGTTTTTGTACTGTGTGAGTTTGTTTCTACAGTGAGATTTGCTATTTTGTTTTCCTTCTCACCCATCTTTCTCCCACACACCATCCAGTTTTGATGATGAAACTGTTGCTTGTTGTTTGCTAAACTAGTTAAGACACAAAAATGTGGAGGTTCCGTGCAAGAACATCTACTGAGAGAATCCATCTCATTATCCTGTAAGCCTCTACTCCTAAAACACTTGTCCCCAGCAGAGCTACAGTTCTTGCAGAATGACACTGCCCTGCCTCCATTTTCATGCCCTGCAGGGCTTTGCTGGTTGCTAAAGGATTGCAAAACCAAAAATCCCCAGCACAGGTGTTTGGCAGGGCAGAGGAGGAATTCTAGAGCCACGCATGGTCTACCTTTCCAAGTGCTGCTTCCTCTTAGCTCAGCTCAAGTTGCATGTGGATTGCAGGAGATTAAAACAGCACAGCCTCCCTTCCAAAAGACCGCTTTGTGAACATGTACCCAAACTGGACTCTGAAATCCAGGGTCAGGAGAACTTAGGCCCACACCAGAAAGCGAGTAGAAGCTGCCTTGAGCTTGCATCAGGGGCCTTCCCTTAATGCCCAGTCCTTCCTTCTAGAGGCCCACCTGAGGATACTTTTCTCACTGGGCAAGAAATACAGTCATGTGCATTCCCCCCCCAACACTATTCTGTATATTGTACTTAATCTGTCTGCATAGACAGTGAAACAATTTGCTCATCAGCTTATGGGAAATGTCATAACCCAGAACCGAGCCACAGTTGTGTTAGTGACAAAACCACTACCAAACCAGTACTTTGTGCCTGCATGCTGTTTTGTGTCACTTCATCTGATTTGCATTGTTTTATCATTTCACATACACCACCTTTGAGTGTTCTTAGCAGAAAAGTGGTTAAAGAGTTTTATACTGAAATATACTTAGCCGCATGTGCCTAAGACCATTCTTGCAAGAATGCCAGCGATACATGCTTCTTCAGTCCTAGCAAGACCTGAAGTTTTACCACTTTGGGGGTCGTCAATGAATGCCGCTTAAAATCCTGGCTCTGTCACAAGAGCTACAGTTCACAGTAGTGAAACCTTTAAATCTTTCCCAGTGACAGAAGGCCCACTCACTCCACTCTGACAAGGAAAGGGACGCCCCCACAAGCATGACTGGATGCTGATTGTGCAACGTTGGGCCAAATAGCTTGCGGAGAGGTGAGACTTGGCTGGGATTACACCCAGTGTCAGCAATAGCCTGTTGACACAGATGGAGTTTCTGCCAGTGACTGTTCTGCAGTGTAATTGACTGTCAATCTTAACACGAAAGCATCTCTCCTGCCATCAGTTCATTTAGGCCAAGTCAGTAACTCACTCTTACACAATCATCCTAATTTGCAATCAAGTAATAACTGGAAAATAGAGCATGTTTTGCCCAACAAACCCAGTGATAGATGAAGCAGCATTTATTGTGTTTATTGGACACTGGCAGTGTTAAGTTTACCTGCACAGCTTCCCTCTCCTTCGTCCCTGTCGCTTCCAGCCACTGCTTTTCTTATCTTGGGGGTGGCCTCATACAGAGTTTTTACCTATGCAAAGATAATCTCTGTGGAGTCCATGTGCAGGGAGAAAGTTTAGTTTACCACAAGCACATAAATCAGAAAGCCAGTCTCTGTGTGACGACTGCTTGGCTTGTGCTTGTGTTGCTTCTTACATCATGGGATGCATACTTCTCCCTACACTCAGATTATCTCCATGTAGGAAAAACATTGTGCAGGGTAGGTCTAAGGTTCTTTGTGCTTTAACCAGTATTTACCCTGATCTTTTTAAAAATATCCATATTTATATCACTGGTCCAAATGCCCTTGGCTGTGTTTTTTTTTAAAGTGACATACACAGACCACATTTTTGTAGACTTGCTGCCCACAAAAATTTTGTCTTACTCATCACAGAACCATTTGCACAGATCGGTTAGGATTTGCTCACAGCTGATGAGGTTATTTTATTGTTGTTGTTAGACCATATGGAATTTGTGCCGCTTCACGTAGCCTTTCCTTGACCGACACGTTCACAGTTTTGGAACACCATCTCTTGCCACTGCTTGCAAGTTGAGGTCATGTGTACATTCCACTAAGGGATTTAGGAATAGCCCCTCCTCCCTTCCAAAAGGTTATTCCCGCATTACCAGACATTGTACATTCTCTGTACATGTGTGTGTGTGTGTGTATATATTTATATATATATATACTCTTGGGTTCTGTGTATACATATTATTCCATTTGCGTGTGCATGTATAAGAAATACATACACACACATTTTCTTTGTGCCTGAATCAGTGGCCTGGCACATATCCATGTGTGTACTTGCACGCACAAGCCAGATCTCGGTAAAACCTAACTCACTACAGTTCAACCAAATGCAGACGAGCCTCGTCCCCATTGACTGTTAGCTCTACGTAAGGTGAGCACCGAGCACTGTGTGTTAGCTTCAAAGGAAAGCCATCCTTCATACACAACTGTCTGCATAATTTGTGTCGGTTTTAGTGACATAGATCTCTATTGTGCTACCTGGCTATGATTTTTTTTTATTAATTGTGCAATCAAGAAAAAAGGAAGTTATGTTAAACTATTAAAGTTTGAAGTGTTACCAACTTTGTAATTTGTACAAACACATAAAAACAAAAAACAAAAAAAGAGATTAAAAGGACAATTTTATTGTTTGAAATGTACAAGGGGGAGAGTGGGAAAAGAAATCTATCTTTTGTACAACCAAATTGTGCATAGTTGTTTCAAAGCAAGTTGTATGATAGAATGGACTGTATATAGAAACTGCTAAGTTGTAAATATTTATGCAGCTTGCTCTAAAAGGTTGGGGGTTTTTTTCTTCTACTGAAAGTGAAGTTTTTGTTCACTGTTGTTATTTTGGTTTTTCGCTCTACATGCCCACTAAGCAAGCACTGTGGGTTTGCAGTGTCAGAGCACTGCCTTACTGTTTAAATAAAAAAAGAGAGGGGAGAAGCTTATTGCCAGCAAAATGGAGCTCTCATGATTCTTGTGTGTGATGTTAAAAATGGCTATTTCATATGACAGGATGGGGCAAGGCATGCAGGAGCCCTCATCACTGAACCCAACCGGGAGACTTGTGGAGCAGAGCAACTGTCTAATGGAGGAAACGGGCACCTGCTACTCTAATGCTTTTGTAATACTTCATTTGGAAGACTTGCATGTTTTCCATGGGTGCCACTCATGATGGCTGTGCTGTTTGTCCGTGACCTTTGGCATACCAGTTGCTGGAAGCCACAGGAGGGCCAAATGCTTATATTAAAATCTGGAAGCTGTGACCCTAAAGTAGGACTAAGGGAACCTGTGATCCCCTCCAGATGTTGGTGGATTTCAACTTGCATCGTCATCCCTAATCATTGGCTCTGTGAACTGAAGTTCAGCATCACATAGAAGCTCAGAGATTTGCCCAGCCCAGAGCCTGGAAATACAGCATGGAGCAGCTTTAAAACACATTTTGCATAGCACTTCCTCAAGTGTTGTTTTGCATGTTCACAATTTGAAAGCTGCTAGCAGTTTCCTGGATTGACTTTGTGCCTCAAATTAAGCTGTCCTTTCTTTCATACCCCCAGGGAGAATCCAGAAATGTAGGCAGCTCTGTTTATCCATTCTGTATAATTATATGGAAAGTGTATTAGTCTATACGCACTGAGAGAGAGAGAATCTTGCAAATAACACATTTCCTGAATCTGCTAGTGTAAAGTAAGAACCCTATTGAGGGGAAGGGAAGCAGCACTCACCTTGCAGTTATTTCCCTCATTCCCCAACATCTCTCTGCTTATCTGTCGCAAATGAATTTGGAAGCCTCTTTTTCACTTCCAGAGCAAAGAAGATCCATCAATTATGGCATTCTGGCAGGTGAGGTCATCACTTCTGACACCTGAACAAAGTCTCACAGCTGTACTGCCCACCATGCCACTCCACCATAGAGAACTGCCCCCAAAGCAGTCTGCTGTAGTCAGCTAGGGACCCACATTACCTCCTCATATAGATGCCAGTCTTGTAAAATCACATGCATCACTTTACAATTCAGAGGACTGAATTTGTTACATTGAATGTTACTGCACAATTGGTGGCAAGTGAGAAGTCTGTCCTCCTTAAGGATGTGTGTCTGTTCCAGGTCTGGCCAGCTAGATGGCAGCATTTCTTAAGGCCAGCACTTTCATTTATTTGGAAGGAGTGAAGGTAGGGTGCTCAGCTGCTGGCGGTGGTTGTACATTTTATTGCTGGCAGCAGAAGGGAGCAGGAACCAAAACCAGGCCTTATTTCTCCTCCCTCAGCAGTTTGTGTTGGCTTTATTGAGCATCATTCCCTAGAGAAGCCAACACACAGGCCTTTTCTCTTTGCTTTAGAACAAGTTGAGAATTGTAGAGGCAGAAAACCAGTCTGGACAAAGGCAGGCTTTTCTGACCTAGCCAGCAATTTTTGGTGCAGAAGAAGTCCCATAAATGGCCCTTTTCTACGGTGGATAGAAGATCTTCCTGCTCCCCTTCCCCCACCCCCAAAACAGTGCTTTAGTGCGAAGAAAAGGGAATGCTGAAAACTTCACTAATCACAATGAAGAAATTATAACCTGTGTGGCCGAACATGATCCTGTTCCCCCAGAGAACAGTTGGAGGGCTGATCCCTAAGAAACTTGGATCGCAAATCAGCAAGCCCAGCCATGTGGGGGGAGAGGGGGGCATGGAAGAAAGGGGCGTCCACCAGCCTAGCTTGCCCTGCAACTGCTGAAATTACACAACGCTGCTCCAAGACTAGTCCTAGCAGCCAAGCAACCTTTCCCAGCTTAGCCACTTAAATTGCAGTTGACTGCACAGCCCATGCCACACATTCCATATTGGAGCAGGTGTATTTTGCAACATAACAGTGAGACAACAATAGTAATGGTGGATTTATGCTGGACCATCCACACATTCTGCTTGTTACTTGTTGTCCTGGCATGTTATTCAAAGGCTGCCGTCAGGAGGGGCGTGCTTGCAACAAAAGCAAGACACACACACCTGAATCAGGGTTTCAGCAGGACACTATGGGACGTGGTGATTGGAAACAAAGCAGCATGAAACTTGCAGGCACAAACAATATTGAAAGCAGGATTGTGTATGTGACCACCCCAGTAAGATTATGAGCACAAAAGTCATGAATGCACAATGAAAAGGACGTCTTGAGGAGCCTTTGTTTGTTTGTTAAGAGGTATGTATGACTGATCTCCCAAAATAAAAGCTCATTTCCCCATTGCATCGCCCACCACCACCACTGCCCCCTCCAACGGTGCAATATATATATATATGGTGAGCAACTTTACAAAAGCAGTTCATTCCAAGGAATACTAAGTGCTGCTCTTCAGACAGAACAGATTTTGAAACACTTTCCCAAAACAAGACAAATTGGGAAATGAAAAGGCTGAGAAGCGGCGAGGACAGCGATGACCTGTATGCTGCTGCCAGCGCCTCAGCAAGACAAGATGCTGTAGGGGTGCATGTTTGTGTAACTTATAAATGGAGCTTTTAAATGAGACCCCACCCCCATGTTTTTTTCATCTGGCTGAGACAGGGAAGGTGGAATAAGCAAGCAAACCCCTGCCTTGTTAAAGGCACCACAGACAGGCCTGGGTTTACTTTGGACTTGCACTGAGCTGCAAAATAGCTCTTTAAATGACTCCTTTCTTCTTCCTTCATTCCTTCCATGCCAGCCTAACTCCACTGCAATTCTTCAGCTCCTTCTGCAAGCACCTTCCATTTGCAGATTTGTTCTGGTAATGGCTGATAATCTCCCAAACTGTGAAATAGATTAATTGTTCCCAAACCCTTCCTAATAAATAGGTTCGATCCAGTTCCTGTTTAAAGGTGGACCTACATGGCACTTTCCCCAAAAATACAAGAAAGAAGAAATCTCTCAAAATTTGCACTTGTCCAACTTTTGCAACACACTTCTCCTGCCAAGCAATGTGCACAAAAATGTGAATGCAAGGATAAAGTGCGCATTAAAAGATTACTGAAAATAACATACAAAAAATTCATTCAGGGCGGGGGTGGGGAATTGCTTGAAAAAGATGTACCTTTGACAAAACTGCATACAAAAATGTGTATATTGGGAAAAGTGCATGCTAAAATCCTGAGGAAGGCTTTTACAAATCACAAACTGATGTGGATACGTGAAGAACTGAACTTAATATTGGAAAAAATGAGAAACTGGGAGAAAAATTGACACATTTGCCCATCCCTGCTCTGAAGTGCTAAATAAAGTGCAATTTTACTTGGAGATCACCATCACCATTCTTGGCTATGACGATGATGATGATGATGATGATGATGATGCAGTGTCATTTTGCAATTTCAAGCAGAGGTTGCCCCCACTCCCCACCGGCCGCTGTGTCTTAAAATCTGAACTCCAGGGGCAGTGGTGGTGGTCAGGTTGCAGGATTCAGTTTGCTGAAGTGCCCAGAGGCACCCAGAACAGCATACGTCTTCTGGGGAAGTCTGCACTGGGCAGAAGGCACAGAAAAGGAGCAAAGGGTCAAGGAAAGGAAGGCAGGGGTCTGAAAAAAGCCATGGACAAGGGAAGCAGAAGAAACAGCCTCCAATGTGAGCAGAAATGCAACACAGCACCGTGACTACAAATGCACCAACTTAACTTTGTGAAGAGGATCAAGAATCCTCGCCTTTCCCATGCAACGCACTTGCAAGCACAGAGCCTGAGTTTGGGCGCAAAGCAAGGAAGGCTCAAATGCATCACAGAATGTCTATCCAGCAGATGTGTACTGGGGTGCTGGCCTCACAGTAGCCCCCTCCAGCTGGACGGGACTTTTAGTTTAAGCGGAGAATGGAGGTAGGGAGGTGTGGGTGTCAGCAGCAGACAGAAACCAAGTATGCACACCTACACACACATAGTACACAAAAATGCACAGAAACATTTCCCACGACTAAAAAGCGTCAGTGGCCTAAATGTCCAATGTTTCCCCCTGCCCCTCTCAGAAACTCTTTTGGGAAGCAAGAAAGGGGGAAGGAGCAAGGGGGCCGGGCTGTAAGAGCGGCTAGGCCGCAGCCAAGTTGTCAGGGTGTGGACGGGCTCTGCTTTAATTCCCCAACTTCTCTGAGCTGATCCATCCTGTCAGCACTGAAATACTCCATTCCCTAAATGTCATATTTTGAGGAGGAGAGGGTGGCAGGGAGGGGGGTTCTTTTCAAAATGTGAGCTTGCCATTTCCTGCAGCTTGATAAAAAGGGAAGGGGATCAAACAATCCCTCATTTTTACTGGCAGTGCTAACAAATGGCAGGAAACACTTGACCACAGAATATGTGTGACTGGAGGCTCCTTCCCTCCCTTCTTTTCCATGCACAGTAGACTGTTTTTATTGGATGTTTTCAAGGGGAATCTTAAAGCCTCTCAGCTCTCCCAAAATCTCCATGCTGCGTTCTTTCGTGGCTGTGTCTTGGCTTTGGGAAAGGTGACGGGAAATGGCGGCACCTTTGAAAAGCCCTATGACTAGATTCTCTGGTGCAGTAAAAAATCTCTTCAAGGCACTTTCACATTGACAGTAACTTGCTCTTGTCTAGGCAACTGTTCACCTTTTCAGGGACTGACACATTCGCCTCAGGAAATGTGTTTCTGATCTCATGGTGGCTCAGAAGCAACACACAGTATTGGGAAATAACAAAACAAAAAAAAACCCTAATATATAAAACATATAAAATCTTATTAGAGTGGGAGACTAAAGATGAATTAGTTACAACTGCAATGTTACACTGGGCAATAGTTATTGGACACAGCATTGAAACAGCAGCTATGGAATAGAACAATGAATTTTGCAACCTGTTATTTGATAAACGGAAATATACAAAAGGTGGTTTACAGGTGGTAGTTAATGCCAGCAAAGACGCTGAAATGTATAAAAGAGGGTCTAAATTCTGTTGGAAGTGCTCAGAGGTGGAAACCTCTCTTATGCATATGGGGGGGGGGCAAACATGCCAAAGAATTTTGGGAGATGGTACGTGAGGAATTAAAAAAGATACCAAAGAAGGCATATAATTATTCCTCTATGCAGCAGCTGCAGCTTGAAGAGCAAATGCCAGGAATTGGGAAGAAAGAGGTATTCCAACAAAAGAGCAATGGCTGTATAAACTGATGCTTGCAGAACTAGAAAATATGACAGCCAAAATAAGGGGCGAGTGGGAATATTTTGAAGAATACCTAAAATGATATGACACCAAAACTGTTCTACAAGTAGGGGTAGTACTTTGAGCAACAGTTAACAACAACAAAGAAATTGATGGGAGGAAAATGGGGTAGAAAAACTAACGGATATGCAGCAAAACAAGGGATACTTAGAATGCCATGGCGTGATGAGTTGGGAAATCTCTATAGAAACAATGTATGATGAAAAATGTATGATGTGCAAATATAAACTGGAAAAATAAATCACAGCCCTGAGTCAGGATAAAGGAGAAATCTGATTCCACTCACATTTAAAGGCAAACCTACCTAATCCACACTTTCTGAAACCGTGTGTGATCCTTCAAAATTCTCATTCCCTTGAATTTTGCAGTGCAGTTCTCCAGCTAAGTAATGTTTACAAAATCACATATACTAGGGTAATGTGTGCACAAAACCTAATATATTCATGTAAACAGCATACAAAATTAACTATACTAAGGAAAATTGCTTTGCGAAAAATGTGCATGTTTAGCAAAATCAAATACAAAAATGTATATATTAAAATATATCTGCACTGAAATGCTGATGAATTGTCATAAGGACTTATTTTTTATTTTAATTGCAAACTGCTGCAGAAATGTGGAGAACTAAACTTAAGACTAGAAGAATGAGAGAAACCAAAACTGACAGATTTGCCCCATACCTCAGCCATGAGCAGCTGAGGCTCCGTTCATCAGATTATATAAAAGCAGCTCTTGGTATTCTAAATAAATTAGATAAAACTATATAAAAACCAGTTCTTGCATGAGGCAGAAACAGAATGCAGAATGGGACTGATGCAGAAAAGTCAACAGGTTCAGCCTCGTTGGCCTCGTGGTGTGATTCTTCCTTAGGTGAGAACCTGGAGAACCTGGAGTCAGGCTGTAGTTTGGGGAAAGTGGTAGAAGGTCCCTAGTTGAATAAGGCTGGGAAGGAGCCTTGCCAGTGCAGACAATGCTGAACTGGAAAAACCCGTGGTCCGCCTTGGCAAAAGGGGGCGTGGGCATTCTCTGGCAAAGACTTTGCAGTAGGCGGGTAGGGCATTTATGGCAATAAACAAGCCCTCTCTGCACATTTGTGCTTGGTGGATTGGTCTGGGCCTAATTTGCACCTTCTATTTTCTAGGCAGGCCTTTCTTAACCTTGTGTCCCACCATGATGGGAGTTGTAGTCCAACACCTGGGGACACAAGATTGAGAAAGGCCAGTCAAGACTGCCTAGCGTCAACTATTTTATTACAGGTGGTGACCATTTCATGTGGGTTTTAACACATCAAAAAACGTATAAGGAATGAGTAGGAGGGAGGGAGGAAGTCAGCAGTGGCAAGAGGGGGCTGGAATAGTCAATATCACACAAGGTAAGAGGGTATAACAACAAGGATGTAAAGAAGGATGGCGGCTAACAGATTGGGGTTGAATCCTGACAAGACAGAAGTACTGTTTTGAGAGACAGGGGGCAAACAGGTGTGGAGGACTCCCTGGTCCTGAATGGGGTCACTGTGCCCCTGAAGGACCAGGTGTACAGCCTGGGAGTCATTTTGGACTCACAGCTGTCCATGGAGGTGCAGGTTACTTCTGTGTCCAGGGCGAATGTCTACCAGCTCCATCTGGTACGCAGGATGAGACCCTCCCTGCCCGCGGACTGTCTCACCAGAGTGGTGCATGCTCTAGTTATCTCTACTGCAATGCGCTCTATGTGGGGCTACCTTTGAAGGTGACCCGGAAACTACAATTAATCCAGAATGCGGCAGCTAGACTGGTGACTGGGAGCGGCAGCAGTGGCATAGGAAGGGGTGTGTGGGCTGACCTGGGTGTCATTACTGAGGGGGGGTGTGACAAAATGGCAGCTCCTGTGCTGCTTCCTGGCGGGGGGGCGGGGGGGAGCTGCACTGCTTTGCCGGCGGCCTTCCCCCTTCGTTTTGACAGCTCAGGGGAGGCTTGGGAGTTGTGAGCAGGCTGTGTGTCGTTGCCCCACACTCCTGGGTGCCCCCCCTTCTCCCTTCATTTGGACAGCTCGGGGGAGGCTTGGAAGGCTCCTCCCCCCAAAGCAGCCCGGGAGCGCAGGACAATGGCACGCCGCCCACCCACGACTCCCAAGCCTCCCCCAAGCTGTCAAAACATCAGGAAGAGCTTTCTGGCAGGCAGAGCTGTTCGACAGTGGAAAGAACTCTCCTCTCCTTGGAGATCTTAAACAGAGGCTGGATGGCCATCAGTCAGGGATGGTCTAGTTGAGATTCCTGCATTGCCCCAGGGGGTTGGCTAGATGACCCTCAGGGGTCCCTTCCAACTCTACAATTCTCGCTTGTGCAGATTTTTAGCTACAAGTTGGACGCAAGGTGTGCATAGGATTGCAGCCCATCTTAATCACCGTCAGCTCGGGAATAAGTCCCACTGATCATGATGAGACTTGCAGGCGAATAGATTGCTGCTGTGCAGACCTGCTTTTTAAATAAATGTTTTCCTTTTCAGATAATACAGAGCATGGTGGAATCACAATAAATAAAACCTCCCCTTCCATAGTTTCAAGCACTACTTCAGGTTCCACATAATATCTGTACCGCATTGTTTAGTGTGGCAGCATCTGCACTTTGGATCTCCCGGCCTATTGCAATGAAGCACGTGCCTTTGCACCTGCTAAAAGCATTCTTGTTTAGGCAAGCATACCTAGATGCTTAGGAAGTTGAAGTAATTTTAATTGGTTTTAATATTTTAGCTTTTGTATGTTTTAAAGTAGGGTGTTAATTTTTCTTGATTTTACTGCTGTGGTGTTTTTTAATTTTGTTTTTTGTTTTGGGAAACCATTTTGCAGATTGTTTTTTAAATTAAATTTTATTAAATAAATAAACAATAAATATAAATAAAACAACACAAGCCAAACACAACCCATCCTGTAGAATTAAGTATCTGTCCACAGTTGCCTACTTGTTATCAGAGGCCCAGAATCCACATTCCTTTGAAAGAGAATATGAAATAAAGTCAAACCATTTTTGCAGGCAAAAATAAATTAAAAATTCAATGTGGGGTGGTGACAAGAAATTTTCTGCACCACCTACCACCTGACCTTGTTATGCCACTGAATGGCTGACAAGACCATATAACACTGGTCTTGAAAGACCTACATTGGCTTCCAGTACATTTCTGAGCACAATTCAAAGTGTTGGTGCTGACCTTTAAAGCCCTAAACAGCCCTGTATACCTGAAGGAGCATTTCCACCCCACTGAGGTCCAGCTCCAAAGGTCTTCTGGTGGTTCCCTCCCTGCAAGAAGTGAGGTTACAGAGAACCAGGCAGAGGGCCTTCTTGGTGGTGGTGCCTGCCCTGTAGAACGCCCTCCCATCAGATGTCAAGGAAATAACTATCTCACTTTCAGAAGACATCTGAAGGCAGCCCTGTTTAGGGAAGTTTTTCATGTCTGATATTTTATTGTATTTTTAATATTTTGTTGGAAGCCGCCCAGAGTGGCTGGGGAAACCCAGCCAAATGGGCGGGGTATAAATAATAAATTGTTATGATAGTATTATTATAACCACATCATTCAAAATTTGTTAGCCCAAACTGGATAAAAAAAATGTGTTTATTATGGGAATTTCACACTAAAAAGCTTAAGAATTTTCATGAGGATTTTTTGAAAGAAAATTTGCAGATTGCTAGAGAAATGTGGATCTGAAATGTGAATTGAAGCTTGGAAAAGTCAAAACTGAGAAAGCCGAAATTGTCAGAACCTTCCATCCCAAGTCCATGTTGTGGGTTCATAGCCCAACTCTATATTGTGCTGGAGAAACTGAAATATGCTTCTTGAACTCAATGGACATCAGCTCAGAATGGTGCTTGTGACTACTGGGCCTTCCTTCAACTGGTTTATGGGGAACTTTGCAGTCTCCAGAAGCAGGGGAGGATTGAGGGCTGTAGGAATGATGCACCTGCACTGGGCACTGAGCTGAGAGGGCACCATCTCAAAGACCAGGAAGGGAGGCGCTGGGCTTTGGGAAGGAGGTGGGGGCTCAGACAGAGCCCAGAGTCCTCCCGCTTCCTTCCCAAAGCCTAGTTAGTGCTTTCCAAGCTAGGAAAAGGCTCTAGGACCCTGCCAGAGCCCCCACTCCTCCTTCCCAAAGCCAGATGCCTCCTTCCCTGCCTTTGGAAAGGCAGCACAAGGGCTGGGGGGGCATCAAATTTTGGTTTTGCACAGGGCATCAAGTCTTCCACTGCCAGGTCAGATCTAGATAGTAAGATTATTCCAAACAATTCTGCCTCTAACCCCCACTGCCACTTCTCATCTGCCTTATATCGGGGGGGGGGGCAGGGAAGTCTGGAAGTAGGAAGGAGAAAGACTGAGCCATTCCATAACCTACTCACTCATTCCCTCCCCCTCTATAGTTCTGGACAGAGGAAAATTGGGTGGTCTCCAGGAAGTTCCCAGAAGAGTTTCCCTATGTTGTCGTGGGCAATGTGGATGGTAGGTATCCCAAGGAGGGCCTGGAAAATAGTTTCCAGTTTGACAGAATGGGCAGCCAGTCTTTTCTCTCCAGGAAAGCAAAGAGGGGTTGTTGTTGCTGCTGCTGCTGTTATTAAAATATACTGGATTCTACTGGACAGTCACATCCTTGGCCCAAAAGATGAGCAGGTTGTGTCTCTTACATTCCTCACAACAGGAAGAGTTCCCTGCTCCCCTGACAATTGCAATCCAAAACAAATCATTCATCAGTTCCTGGAGCCTTGCCACGAAATTAAATGTGATCTCTGATAATGATGCAGCAGGCTAAAGAGTTGATTTTGGCAGTGCATTAAAGGTTTTCAAGGTTGGCAGGAATTGTGGAGGAAAAGTTAGAGCAGCTGTGGGATGCTGTTCATTGTTATATTAGTGATCTGAAGACTTTGGGGCGCTCAAAATCCCAGCCAGAGGGTGAGAATCTATTGTCTCCCCCAGAATAGCAGCGTAGGTGGCAAATAGTAGGCCATCTCTCCTTCTGCTCCCATTTTTTGTGTACAAATTTATGTTAACCTTTATTTATCCTCTCACTTTTCTTGCCTCTAATAATTACTGAACTTAATATTTAAGGAGTCCAGCCAGCAGAACCATAATAAATCACTTGCCACAGCCTGGGAGTTGGAAGGGCTGAGTTTCAAGCAGCCCAGAATTGATGTCAAATTTAATAAAAGAGAAGAGATGGCAGGAGGAGCAAAGAGGTTTGCTTACCATACATGTAGAGCCAAAGATTGATGGGTGCTCTGAAGCAGCGGGGGGCAGACTCCAGAGGGTGTTCGACTCCAGTTCCCATCACCCTGAGCGCTGGTCACTGGTCATGCCGCCTGGGGTTGATGGGAACTGGGAGCTCAGCAACAGCCACAGATTCTGTTCCTGTACTAAAGGGCATCACAATGCCAGTCTAGCCCAAATCCATAATCGCCTCCCTTACTTACCAAAGCTGCCCTTTATTGATAGTTATATCAGCAACGAAGTTAATGCATTCATGACGTGGCAACTTGACTGCTTCAATCAGCAAAACTGGCACCAATATGGGCGCCATATAAAACTGGCTCTGCATTTGTAGGAACTCGATCATTTACTGTGGCAGCACCTGCACTTTGAAACTCCCTGCCTGTTGAGATCAAGCAGGTGCCTTCACCTTTTTGGGGCCTGTCAAAAACATCCCTGTATGGACAAGCCTACCCAGGTGCTTAGAAAGTCAAGGCATTCTAAATCTCAGCATTTTAACTTTTGGGGTTTTTTAAGTGGGCTTGTAATTTTTTCCTTGATTTTGTTGTTTTATCTTTTTTAAAACTGCTTTGAGTTTTTTTTAAAGATCCAGCAATGTATAAGCTTATAAACAAACAAACAAACAAACAAACAAACAAACAAACAAACAGTATTTATCTAACAGTTCTGTTAGCAGTAGCACTGGCAAATCTGTGTGCCAGGGTTTCTGGGGTATGGGCCCAAGAACCTTGCAGTCTGAGATGCGGTTTCAGAAGAGTGGGCTACTAAGAACTGCATAGTCTCATATCTCTCTTCCGGTGCCAATAATGCACAAGTCTGTCTCTTATAATTGGCAGGCAGCATGGAGCCTCTGGGTTGGCTAGACCTGGTATTAAAAGAAGCCATGAACTTCAATAAGCATAGAAAGCAACCAGATCAGACTATACAGTATGTCCATCTATCCCAGTAATATCTCCTCTGGCAGGTAGTGGCTCTTCGGGGTCATAGAATCATAGAATTGCAGAGTTGGAAGGGACCCTGAGGATCATCTAGTCAAACCCCCTGCAATGCAGGATTATGCAGCTGTCCCTTATGGGGATCAAACCTGCAACCTTTGTGTTATCAGCACCATGCTCTAACCCACTGAGCTATGCTGAGACACAAGTAGAGAGTGTATTTTCTACCCCCTGCTGTCTGAGCCTTTGATTTGGAGACAGAGGTGGAGTTGTGGGGCACAATCAATTCACCCGCACTGGCTGCCGAACCGAGAGGACACTGCAGGAGGGGTTTCCAAATGTTAGCATTGCCTCTGAAATTCTAAAGCCCAAAGTTTGCCACTGCTGGAGATGCTGGGAACGTCTGTGTGCACTGCAGGTACTCTGCCAATGAGCTTGGTGGTCGCCCCATGGCCTCCTGCTTCCTCCAGCCTCTCTCCTTGCTAGCCTTGGAAATGGAGTCCAGTCCAACAGCATGGAGATGGTCTGCTAGGGGCCCAAAGAGACGGAGGTGGTGCTATGCTGCTCCTGCCAGGAGGGCTGAGTGAGGAGTTGCTATTTGCCTGCCAAACCACGAGAGCAGATTGAGCCCCAAGATCCCTTGCAGGGGCCTTGCTTTTCTTTTTCCTGTTTGGCAAATAAGGTGCCCACAGACAAGGCTCCTCAAGACAAGCCAGCATGGAACTCAAAATCCCACTTAAACTTCATACCAAACACAGCATGACTTCCCTTCCATTCCTGGTTCCTTTGCTTTTCTACTACTCCACATAATCCACATCTTTTTAATCATCCTGTTATCTGTTAAATACTTTTATCTATTTCAACTCTGCTGGATATACTCAAGACCTGCTAAGCTATTTATCTGTCTATACTGGTTCTTGAAACATTGTCCATTCCTCCTTATATTCCTTATCTTTGTTTTCCCTTATCCTGTTCGTCAGACCAGCCAGTTCAGCATATTCAAACATTTTGCACTGCCATTCTTCCTTAGGAGGTACTAGACTTCTTCTCCACCTTTGTGCCAAAAAGGTTCTACCTCAGATGGTGGTGTATAGTATAGTAAACTCTTTTGTTTACAAAAAACCAAAAAGCCAAGCCAGCCTGAATCTTCATGATTTCGCCAAGGCTCCAAAACTATATGATAAAGCTATGAGCTCAGTTCTGGAACTGAAAACCAGTTAGTGGGCTCAGGATGTGCTCAAAGCCTCTTTCTTCCTTAATTCTAAGCGTATTGCCACCACTCAAAACCAGTTTTGCCTCTCACTTGAACTAGATCCAACCATCCTGCCCAGTCTGGTCTAACCCCCACCCCCACCCCAGTGCTGAGAGACAACCTGCACCTTCCTGAACGTCTTGTATACAGAATGTATCCAAGGCTTAAGTTGCAAAATATATATGCACTGCCATCAGTTGTGAATGGCCAGGTTTTTAGATTGTCAGGTTCCCCTGCAGGAGATACAAAAGCAGGGATCCAACCTTCATGCTGCTCCATTCAGCAGAACTAAACTGCATGTATTTCTACAGAGAGGACCTAGAGTGGGATCTGGTTATAAGGGGGGCAGATCCGCTTGGCGCAGAAGGAAACTGGAGACGTCCTTTTCCAGGCAGTGCCCTGAAAATGTGCTCCCACCGTGGGAGGCCAACTTTCACCATGAAGCAGCAAAGAATATGGAACAGGTGTGGATACTTATGCAAAAGGGAGAAATCCCTGGGGAGCTGGACCTCTGTTCCCCAGTAGTGTAGTCAGTCCCTTGACCTGCTTTCTGTACAAAGTCAGCCCCTGGAAGCCAGGCCTCCACTTTGAATTTCACCTTTTGGGAACAATCAAAACGCCTTCGTGATGTAAATGTGTAATTTGATGAAGCCTTTTGTCTTAGTAATAACACTAAACGCCATCTGGAGACTTTTGGTCCCCTCTTTGAAGCTTGAAAGGAAGCCTGAAACATTTAAGGGTACTTTTACCAGGAGGGGGCGGGGAGAGAGGAAAGCTTAACAGCTGCCCGAGAAAATTGATCTTCGGCCTGAATTATTTTGTGTTCCTCCACAACTGCAGGAAGGATTCAAGCACATATAAGAATTTTAGGTTTGCACAATTCATAGGCTTTGCTTTCCTAGCACCAGAAATTCACTGTGTTTTTACATGAGTAGAAAGTGTGCTTTTATTCAAAATGCATCTCTGGGTTATTCGTGGGGCATAGGAATTCATTCATTTTTTTTTCTTTCCAAAATATAGTCTGGCCCCCCACAAGGTCTGAGGGACAGTGGACCAGCCCCCTGCTGAAAAAGTTTGCTGACCCCTGAACTAGAGCATGTAGGGACTTACTGTTTGAAAATGAAAGCTAAGAGTGCAGCCCCCCTGCTGGTCTCAGCTCCCCACAAATGTAACCCCTTCTACCCCTTTGGCCAGACACATGGGAGTAGCCAGGATTTTTATTAGGGTGGGCAGGCCTTTTGTTGTGGGGGCAGAACCTCAGTTAGCTATGTATTTATATTGATTTTTATCGATTTAGGGGGAGCAGCTGCCCTTCGCTGCCCCCCCCCCAGCTACATCCACGGCCAGACATCTCCCTCTCAAATTCAGATAATTAATGCAGAACTGCTTTCAATGGATGTCTTGGATATTGGCCCGGATTAGCCCAATGGGTTGATCCCGCCCCCACAAAACCAGATTTCAGAACCCACACTTTTAAAAACAAGCAAGCTGGTGTTTCAGTATACTAGGCATCCAAAAGGTCAACACTTGAAAACAGTAAACAAAGTATGTCCACCAGAATCCATACTGCAAATATTTGAGCTTTGGTATCTGAGACAGCAGGTGTCCATGGGCATAAAAACAAGCTGCAGATCAATGCAGAATGTCTTCTGCCCCTATTTTTAGTCTACTAGTTGCCCAACCTGGAGCATAGTAAGAAATGTTAACTGAGCTAACCTTTCGGTAGCTCAGAAACTCCTCCACCCCCACCACCACTGATATAAGGCTGCTTTGAAATATAGTTGACAATCAAATGTGTTGGATTCATTCATGCAGTGAAAGCCACAATAACCTGTCTCTTCCCAGCGCATCAGTAAGGAGCAAAACAGAGATGTGTGAACTGTGAAATGCAAGAGTCTATGTTGCACGCTCACTCCTTTAGAGACATGCTTTGGATGTAGGAGTTTCGTGGCATTTCAAAACACGACAAAGTAGTCTTCTCCAACCTGCCCCCCTCCAGGGGTTGTGGAATACAACTCCTCTGACGACCCCCGGTTGGCATAGCAGACTGCATTAACATTTTAAACGTGTTTTCTTTGTTTTAGTGGATATATTTTAGTGGAGTAACTTGGAGATAGTTCCTTTTTTGTGAAAGGAAATAAATGGAATCCTAAATGATCCAAAACCCCTGCAGTGGACCAGGTTTGGGGAGGCCACTTTAGAAATTCACTTCATTTGAGCAGCAATATGCATTTTCTGCTATATGTATACACAGTGAAGAGCCACAACCAGTTCCTCACTACCTGGAATAGTTTCTATGATGCACACAGCTGAAAGCATGTGCTGGTCACACGCACATCCTAGGTTGGATCCAGTCACACTTAGTCCCATATAAACCAATGACGGTTAAGTTAGGGCCGGACTAAAGTGCCATTGGTTTGCAAAACACTTGCCTTCCAGACTGGCTATAATGCAGGAGTGAAGAGCAGGGAGAGAGTCTGTTTTTTCCAGCACAGGAAGTGAGCCATAGCAGGCTGGGAGAGAATGGTTTGAAGCAGCGCAGAATCTGTGTAGGAATGTCAGGGAATCCTGATGAAAATGAAACCAGGCAAAACTGCCAATGCTCACATATTTGGCCCATGTCCAGAAGATAAATCAATCCAGCAAATACAAATCTGTTGTTGCCTTCAGTCCACAAACATTATGTAAATGTTTCCCAGCCCATTTGCATTGGGGGGAAATGGGGAAATGAATTTGAGCTGAAATGAGTGGGACAGCATAATGTAATGACAATCTAATTTACATAAATATGTAATTATATACATAATTATGTAAGTTACTTAATTTTGCCAGAGTGGAGACAAATAGCATAGTTTTTGGCAGAATCATAGAATCATAGAATCATAGAGTTGGAAGAGACCACAAGGGCCATCGAGTCCAACCCCCTGCCAAGCAGGAAACACCATCAGAGCACTCCTGACATATGGTTGTCAAGCCTCTGCTTAAAGACCTCCAAAGAAGGAGACTCCACCACACTCCTTGGCAGCAAATTCCACTGTCAAACAGCTCTTACTGTCAGGAAGTTCTTCCTAATGTTTAGGTGGAATCTTCTTTCTTGTAGTTTGGATCCATTGCTCCGTGTCCGCTTCTCTGGAGCAGCAGAAAACAACCTTTCTCCCTCCTCTATGTGACATCCTTTTATATATTTGAACATGGCTATCATATCACCCCTTAACCTCCTCCTCTCCAGGCTAAACATGCCCACCACCTTCTGAGGTAGCCCGTTCCACCATCAAACAGCTCAGAAAGTTCTTCCGAATGTTTAGTCAGAATCTCCTTTCCTTGTACTGCAGCTTGAAATAACTTAAGTACAGCTAGTTAAGTCCAGACCCAACCCAATGTTTTCAGGTGTAAGACATAAAAAGAATTAAAGAGGCATCTTGACAGGCCTCTACCACCACCTGCCCGCCTTGACTTTTTACTCTGTATTCTGAAAGAGAACAACAAACCCCTGCTATGGGGCACTATTGTTCCAAAGGAATAAAAACTCAAAAGAAGAGCTTTGCTCTGGTTTGTCGCCCCAAACACTAAAGATTCTCCCACATTCAACCAAGCCGCTTCATGTGAAACATATCCATTTCTGCCCTGAGCACTGATCTGTAACCTCGAGGTTGAGACCACCAAGTCAGTCTGCATTTGATCTCACTCAGATTTAAAATGCGGGCCACTGCCTCTTTCCTTACTTGTCTCCCCGCTCTCCCAAAGAGGTTTCAGTATCCAGGGTATATATTCTGTCTGCATAAAGCCTGGTCCCATGTTTAGTGCAAGGCTGTAATTCAATTACTGTACGGGGCTGTGTTTCACTTTTCAAGGTTAAAATCCAGGAACCTGCAGAGGAACAGCTATAGGGATATTTAATCTGGCAACATGTGATGTCATTTATGAAGTTTAAAGAAAATTGTTTCTGATCTTACAGCAAAAGGGATGGTGGTATCAGAGTGGGAGAGTATAAATTCCAAATTAAAAATACAGTTGCGCCTGGACATAACCTCATATTTAGTTGTGGCATAATCACATAAACAGCAGCAACACATGTGCCATGCATACTGTAAAGATAAGTATAGCCCAGCTCTGCCCATGGCTTTGAACCGAAGTGGAAGCTAAACTGATACGGTGCACAACATTTCATGAAAGCCCCATATCAGAGCACTCTGCTTTACAGGATAAATTTTTGCCTTATCTCTCTCTTGTTCACTGACAGGGTATCAAAACTGTTTGGGCACTTCCATAAATAGATAGAAAGCTGAAATCTGGTCATCTGTGCATGCTTTGAAATTATGATGTTATCACCAGAGCCTAACATATGGTCACGCTAGATAAAACCACAAAGTTTCTCTGGAAATCACTATGAGGGCAACAGGTGACCAGGTGGTAAGGATCAAGACAATGGGGAAGGGCCGTAGCTCAGTGGCAGAGCAAAAGGTCCTGAGGTTAATCCCCAGTGGCATCTCCAGGTAGAGCTGGGAAGGACTTCTGCCTGAAACTCTGCGAGAGCCACTGCCAGCACATGCCCTCCAACCGCCCCTATTTTAACAGGACATTCCTGAAATTACAGAAGCCACCCTGGCTTCTTATGTGACCCTGGAATGTCCTGGGATGAGCCAGTGCTTGCAGCCAGCACTGGTGCTTGCCATGGTGCTGTGCTCTCGTGCAAGTCAGCTGCAGTGGTGCAGAGCACGGCACCAAAAGACACACTTCCTTTGGTGCCACTCTCTTGTGAGCCAGCTGATTCTTGCGGCACCAAAAGACGCACAACTTCTGGTGCCCTGACTTTCATCAGGGCAATGTTGGATAGTATGTAGTCAGTGTAGACAGTACTGAGTCAGATAGACCAGTGGTCTAACTTGCCATGAGGTAAATCCCTTTGTTTTATGTTCCTTTCTCAGCAGCAGAGCTAAGGTGACTCTTATGCCCAGTCAGAAAACAAAATTTGCCGTATGACATAAATAACCCCTTGACCTACAAGGCCAAAAGCTGATCCCAACCTGAAACTGTGTACAACCTGCCTATTTGAGCATCAAGGCAAATTTCACAAACCCCATGAGGATGGCAGTAAGGATCAGAAAATAACCACTGACTGAATTCAAGCTGGAAATGCTGCCAAGCAAAACAATCTCTTCAGACACTCACTGTGGAAACAGGATCCTGAGCAGACCTGGGATAGAGCAGGGTTGACACATTTTGAAGAGCAAAAAAGAGGACGCTATGACGACTCTCATTTTAAAGACCCCTACTATATGTAGGCTATAGAAGCTGTGATAAATTGCTGAGGGAGGCAGGAGAAGAGAATAGGAAACACACTAAAAGAACAACCCCAAAGCAACCCCTAAAACACAACCAACATTGATCTCTCCTGAAAACATCCCATTTTACCATCAAGGTACAACAATGACTCCAAGGACATGAACCCATGTCGGATGCTAACACATGTACAGTGCATTTCTGCAGCCAAGCTACACCTGCATTTGATACTACATACTCATAAATACTCATAAATATTTAGAAGAGGCAGAGGAACCAGAGACCAAATTGCAAACATGCGCTGGATTATGGAGAAAGCTAGAGAGTTCCAGAAAGACATCTACTTCTGCTTCATTGACTATGCAAAAGCCTTTGACTGTGTCGACCACAGCAAACTATGGCAAGTTCTTAAAGAAATGGGAGTGCCTGATCACCTCATCTGTCTCCTGCAAAATCTCTATGTGGGACAAGAAGCTACAGTTAGAACTGGATATGGAACAACTGATTGGTTCAAAATTGGGAAAGGAGTACGACAAGGCTGTATATTGTCTCCCTGCTTATTTAACTTATATGCAGAATTCATCATGTGAAAGGCTGGGCTGGATGAATCCCTAGCCGGAATTGAGATTGCCGGAAGAAATATCAACAACCTCAGATATGCAGATGACACAACCTTGATGGCAGAAAGTGAGGAGGAATTAAAGAACCTTTTATTGAGGGTGAAAGAGGAGAGCGCAAAATATGGTCTGAAGCTCAACATCAAAAAAACGAAGATCATGGCCACTGGTCCCATCACCTCTTGGCAAATAGAAGGGGAAGAAATGGAGGCAGTGAGAGATTTTACTTTCTTGGGCTCCATGATCACTGCAGATGGTGACAGCAGCCACGAAATTAAAAGACGCCTGCTTCTTGGGAGAAAAGCAATGACAAACCTAGACAGCATCTTAAAAAGTAGAGACATCACCTTGCCGAAAAAGGTCAGTATAGTAAAAGCTATGGTTTTCAAAGTAGTGATGTATGGAAGTGAGAGCTGGACCATCAAGAAGGCTGATCGCCGAAGAATGGATGCTTTTGAATTATGGTGCTGGAGGAGACTCTTGAGAGTCCCATGGACTGCAAGAAGATCACACCTATCCATTCTGAAGGAAATCAGCCCTGAGTGCTCACTGGAAGGACAGGTCCTGAAGCTGAGGCTCCAATACTTTGGCCACCTCATGAGAAGAGAAGACTCCCTGGAAAAGACCCTGATGTTGGGAAAGATGGAGGGCACAAGGAGAAGGGGACGACAGAGGACGAGATGGTGGGACAGTGTTCTCTAAACTGCCAAAATGAGTTTGACCAAACTGAGGGGGGCAGTGGAAGACAGGAGGGCCTGGCGTGCTCTGGTCCAGGGGGTCACAAAGAGGCGGACACAACTAAACAACAACAAAGGTATCAAATCCCAAAGAAGAACCACCAAGTTGCCAGAGAAAAGAAGGAGAAGGTGGGGGGGGAGACTCAGACGGAGTTGAAGCCCTGGCAAGGGGAGGAAAGAGGGAATGAGGCAGAAAAAGGGGGTGAGAGAAAAGAGGGATTGGGAACAGCTGGCCTCTCCAGCACAGCCCTCCCTGAGCTCCATGAGAGGCCAGGCGGTGGGGCGGGATGCTGAGGGGAGAGACCTCGTCTTCATCCAATTAATTTGAAGAGAGGGCTGATGGACACTGCCGCCACCCAACCGGGTCTGCCACACCCCTTGAAAAGCAGGCCCTGAAGCGAATCAAGTTGGCAGGCGGGAGACACCAGATCCCACGGCAATGGAGGGCAGGACATAGGTAGATAAGGGAGGCCCTCGAGCCAATGAGCGCCGCAGTACTGCTGAATGACAGGAGGTGTGCCCAATAGAGGTATATCTACGGTGGGATCAAGGGTAGCAAACAAAAATCCCCAGGAAAATTTGGCCTATTTAACAAATCCCCCCAGACTTGCATTTTACCCATGAGAAGGAGGACATGTCCGGGGGAAAGAGGACCTATGGCAACCCTAGGATAGAACTAAATTGTGTCACTTTGTCAGCAAGATTAAAAACAAAATAGCACCCCAGAAGCCCAGTGTGGGGATGATTAGGGAGGCAGGAGAGGATATATTATTTAATGATCTCCTTCCTAACTTGTGCTAGCAAGTTCCATATTCTAGCAGAGTCCCCCTTTTTAAATTATGCAGCGATCAGCTTGTTGCTGACTCATCTGAGTCTTACTATTAAAGATTCCTTCCTGGTAAAAACCCTTCTAATCCCTCTTAAAAAGAATAAACACAAGAATCTGATTAACATTACTGTAAAAATAGTTTACTCACAGATTCATTCAGGTTCACAGACATATCCCTGAAGGCAGGCTTAGGTTACATAACTAGAACTATTCCATAAAGAAGTGAGTCCCAAGTGACTGCGACTAAGCAGTCACTTCTCCAAACACACAGCAACATCCAAAATGGAGAAGACACACTGATCCAAACATGGAGGCCGTGGGCTCCTCCATGCTAGTACAACAGACCGCATCCTCTTCAAGTCTGTCCCAGCTCAGGAGGAAACAGGAAGTCTTCTCCTGAGTGGGACAAACATCCCCTAACATGTCCACCGTAGGAATGTTGTACAGAGGTACCTCGGGTTACAGACGCTTCAGGTTACAGACTCTGCTACCCGCTACCCCAGAAATAGTACCTCGGGTTAAGAACTTTGCTTCAGGATGAGAACAGAAATCGTGCTCTGGCGGCGCGGCGGCAGCAGGAGGTGCTTCAGCTAAAGTGGTGCTTCAGGTTAAGAACAGTTTCAGGTTAAGAACGGACCTCCAGAACAAATTAAGTTCTTAACCCAAGGTACCACTGCACTTGACTGCTATAAGTTTCACATCCCACACCCAGTTCAATTAAGGGCCCCTCCATACTTTTTAAAAAACAAAACAAAACAACAAGCCTGCTCTTGAGGTCTTTGTTCAAGGCAAGTGTTTTCTAGTAAATCAGAGCCTCCGAGGCCTTATCAACTTTGCTGGATGTTGCGCCCGAGTAACTATTCTGGTTTATGTACAGCATAAAATATGTTCTGTTTTTGCCAGGAACATAAACTCTTCCTCATCATCTATTCCTAACCATGCCATTTCAGCAAAGCTTGGAGTAAAATATTCTAATATTCTTTTTGCTAAATATTTGCACAAACCCAGTCCTGTAACTGGGAAACCACAACACTAGGTGAGAACGTGCTCTGAACTTTGACTATGAATTTGCTAGAGGCAAGTTCTTGTTAACTTTGCTGCATTTTCCTAACCAGTGTCCCTGAAAAAAGAAGGGGGGGGGGAATGCTCTCAGGCCTCCTGCAAGGTACCAGGGGTTTATATTTCCTGTAACCCAATGCCCCTGGATTCAAATACAAGAAATTGGTCAGATGCCTGTTTATTAAGTGGGGCATAGTGAGGGGGGAATGGGCAGATTTCAGCATCATGTCTCTGGCTAACTCACTGCTCTGTTGTTATTTCTGTGGTTGGCTTATTATTTATTTTAAAAATGATAAATGGGGGTATTTGTCAGCCTTGCTGCTTTTTGAATAATTGGATTGTTTCACTGTTCAAAAATCCCCAGAGGAGAATAATGTTTCTGAAATCCTCAATGTAAATGCAGTTTGCTGAGTTCAGGGACAAGCCCAGTAGGTTTTCAAACTTCTGGTTTTCTTTTAACAGTCCCCACCCCCCCACCCCCCGCTTTGGAAACACCCCTCTGTTTTAAAAGCAGTTTGGACATGTGGCAGCATGGGGGGGGGGTGCAGGGTTGCTCTTTGAGAAAGAAGTTCAAAAGTGTGCTGAAGCAAGAGGTACGCTGCATGGTGGGCTAAGAGATCACACAGTGTTCTCATAAACCCTGTTGTTTTCAGTGAGTGCAAGTAGGCCATGGGGAAAGTGAGATTAAATCCATTGGCCATACACCCGAATATCCATTTGACCACTGGCAACCAGAGCTGGCCCACCCATGAAGCAGTGCGAGGCGACCACCTCAGGTGGCTGGATCCATAGGGACGGCAGATCCAGCCTCCAAGGAACGCACCACTGCTGCTGTTGTAGTGGTGGCGGTGGCAGCATACTCCTTGGAGGCTGGATCTGCCTCCTTCTTGGCAACCTCTTGGCAAATAGGAGGCACTGCTGGTTTCTTCTCATCCCTAGGGAGGAAATGGGATACAGCACCTGGTATCTGGTATACTTCAGGTATCTGAAGAAGTGTGTATGCACACAAAAGCTTATACCAAGAACAAACTTAGTTGGTCTCTAAGGTGTTACTGGATATTTTTTAAATTTTTTAAATATATTTTATATGTGCATGTACAATTTAAATAATGATTACTGTAATTTAAACATACGTAAATATAGTAATCTCATCTTAGCAGGGAAGGCTATGACCATGTGACTTGTTCTGGAGATAAACAACTTCAAGCCCTCTTCTGCTCTCTCTTCTTAATGATTCTTTCTCTTTAAACCAGATTTGGACCAAACATGGGATTGGCCCTGAAAACAGAGGGCTATCCTTTGTAAAGTTGGATTAATAGCCGCCCTACCCATCTGGCCAGAGGATTGTTGATACCGATAAGGGTTATTAGGGTGGGGAGTCTCTGCATCAAAGTTGCAGGCTGCTCTCCCAAGAGAGACCCACCTAACTCAATCTCTCTTACAGCTTCTTGCAACCTGGCCAAAACCTCATTCTGCAGACAAACTTTTGGGCAGAGAGTGGTCCACAGGTTGGTCAGCATTGTTGGTTTTGAAGGGTTCTCAACTGTTGTGCTATTTTTGAATACTGATTGTTTATCCATACAGTGGATGCTCGGGTTGCGTACATGATCCGTGCGGGAAGCACGTTCGCAACCCGCAGCATTCGCAACCTGCAGCACCACATGTGCGCACGCACGGGTTGCAATTTGGCACTTCTGCACATGCACATGCACAAATTTAGCACTTCTGCGCATGCACAAGCGCCGAAACCCGGAATTAACCAGTTCCGGTACTTCCGAGTTCGGCGCGGTGCACAACCCGAAATTGCACAACCCGAAGCGTCTGTAACCCGAGGTATGACTGTATAGATTTTGTATTTTCCTTTATTGTTTTACCTAGTGCTATTTTTCTAGAAAACAGGTACAGGAACCATGAACATCTCCCTCATTCTCTTAGAATGGCAGCAGAGAGGTTCTGGAACATTGTTGTTAGCACTTGAAAATCAAAACTAAGAGAAAGAGAGTATTAACCTTTTAAATTAAATGCAGTGCTTTGAACACTGTTGTTTAAATTATTGCTATCTAAGCGATCTGTTATTGTGTCTGTGTATGTTATGATGTGGGTGGTGCTGTGGTCTGAACCACTGAGCCTCTTGGGCTTGCCGATTGGAAGGTCAGCGGTTCAAATCCCTGCAACGGGGTGACCTCCCGTTGCTTGGTCCCAGCTCCTGCCAACCTAGCAGTTCGAAAGCACATCAAAGTGCAAGTAGATAAATAGGTACCGCTCCGGTGGGAAGGTAAACAGCGTTTCCGTGCGCTGCTCTGGTTTCGCCAGAAGCAGTTTAGTCATGCTGGTCACATGACCCGGAAAAACTGTCTGCGGACAAAGGTTGGCTCACTTGGCCAGTAAAGCGAGATGAGCGCCGCAACTCCAGAGTCGTCCGCGACTGGACTCAACTGTCAGGGGTCCCTTTACCTTATGTTATGATAGCACTATCTTACTCTTTTCCATTACAGAAATGAACATAACCCCCCATAGGAAACATTTCCCCTCTTCCAAAGCACAAAATCTTGTGGGAAAACATTATTCCAAAGTTTCAAATGTCAGTCTGGTGGATACCACTATGTTTTGTTGATTCTGTGATGAAGGGCTACCATGTTTCTTTAAAAATTGTCCTCGTTTCCCTTTCCAGTTACAGCTTGAACTTCCTTGGTCAGTTTCTCTGAAAGTACTATGGTCCAATTTTTTTGTTTCCATTGTGATATTCGCATATGTTCTAAAGATTTTGAGTTGGAGCAACAAGTTGTTGAGCTGCTACTAAAACTGGCATTTTTATTTTTAAAGATTGTTAACAATACTAAAGTTGAAGTGTGAATAACATTTTGTTTTGTGATCAACCTTATTTAATCTATAATATTCTTCAAAAATGGTTGCAATTTGTCACATGTCCACCACGTACGTACAGCGATTCCAATCTCTTTACACCTCTCCAGCAAAGAGGAGAAATAGCTTTGTTGATATGACTACACCTCAAAGGTGTTTAATGCCACCTGTGTAGGAGCTTAAGAGTGTTTTATGCACATAGATACTGATGTTAAGGGCTTCTTGTCCCACAAGTTCTGCCAATCTGCCTCTTCAATCACCATCTTGAGATCTGAGTCCCAAGTATGTTTTGTCAAATTTGTTTGGCCTAATTGCCTGTCAATGATTATTTTAATAATATATTCTTAGATTTTGTATTAAATTTTCAAATGGTGTTAAAGGTCTAGAAGCATGTGCAGCAACTGTTGGATTTGCTAGAAATGTGTATTTTGGTATATATTTAAACAATTCCTGGTGTTTTGTCTTGCTTTGAGTAATACTTATTCCCCTGTCAAGGTATGTCATCTGTGTAAAAGTTAATCTAAATAAATCTGTCTTTTTCCATTGCTCACACAAAGTATCTATTTCTTCTGTGTAAAAAAGTAGGTGAAACAGACAGTATCACTGGTGATGTTAGTGGTGTCAGTTTGTTTATTTGTGTTGGTCCCCCCCCCCATATACATTTGTGGTGTATTAAAAAAGGGAGTCCCAGAATTTTCAGTGCCAATGAAAGATCATATTCCATATGTAGCCATGACTTGTTTTCTCTAGGTACATAAGTTTTTATATATTTTTTGCAAGGCAATGTATCATGGTATCTCTGCTGGTAGATGTCTAGGGTGCTTCCATTTGTGTATTAAATTAGTAACTATTTTCTCCCATCTCTCACAAAGTTTTAATGGGAATACAAATTGGAACTGTTTGAAATAAAAAGATAATTTTTGATAATAGAATCATTTTCACAGATGAAATTCTGCCTATTCTGGACAAAATCTACTAAGTAGTCTTAAACAAATATTGGACATCATAACTACATAACCCAAATAGAATTTCAGAAAACAGGAGAAAATTCTTCAAGTTACCAGTCAGAACAGCCTGAGATGTTTTCTCAAAAAAAGCCAGGAGGGAAGAGATTATGGAGGAAAACAGAGATCTCTCCCACTGCCCTGCCAGCTGCTGGATAAAAAGTGGAACATGCAAGATAGGGGACAAATAAGAGTCAAATTCCAACTACAGCACAACTGCAAATTAGATATCCATTTTCCTACCCAACCATGCATCCATTTTCTGTGCAATGATGCTGTACTGTGCTCCAGTATTTTAAGTTGTGAATAGTTAAGGCTCATCCTCCTCCTATAAATTTTTATTGTGCACCTTTAAATAATCTGTGTGCTTTCAGAGGATAGGGTGGGGCCTCTTAAGAGATACCAGCATGTTGACTTCTTGAATAACAACTTCACCAATGCCTTCAGTGCTACTGTATGCTGAAATAAGACAGAACAGAGGACAGTTTTAAATATTTGTTGTTGTAGTTATATATGGTGATTTCCTACCTGACATTCTAGTCCAGGCTGAGACCTTGAGGAAGGCCATGAAAGTCAGTATTACTCTGGTGTATTGCTACATTAACTATTTCTTTTCAGAAGCCTCATTCCAGAGGTGGCTCTACCAAGTGCAACAAGTGTGTTCTGTGTGTGTGTGCATGGAGAAATAGTATGATTAAAATGACTGTGAAAAGAACTAGAAAATCATGAGCAGAAAATAATTAACCATTTCATTTAGAAAAGGCTTGGGTAAATAAAAAGGTCTCAGGCATGCATTTGGGACAGTAGGTTCTTGGAACAAGCTTGCTCTCACATTAAAGGGGCCACAGCACTGAAGTCACAAGGCAGAGAGAAGTAGCCCTCTTTGTGGCTGGGCATGGGCATAAGGGGCAGGCAATACCCATACCCCTCTCTTGGTGAAGGTCAGCCATCAGTGGCCAAGGCCAATTCAGTCCCAAACCCACTTTGGAATCCAGTCTGGTGAGGGGCAAAGTACTCAGTTTCATTCAACTGCAGCTGAAATGCAAGTGCCCTCTCAAGAGAGCATTCGTGATCCTGTGGAAGTTGTTGTGCACCACTGGATCCAGGGCAGGCTTTTTCAGACGTGATCACATCAACACTCCCTTCAAAGTGGTAGGCACCACCCTCGTGCGCAGTGACGCATTAGCTGCCCCCTAGACCCACCCGTCAAAAATCAGCACCACCAGTTAGTTTCAATCAGCCAAGAAGTGCAAAGAGTTGAGAGGACAGGTGTCGGGGGCAGTGCCACAAGCACCTTGTTCACATCACCAGGTTGGTGAAACTGATCCCACAACACTCACGTGGTGCATTGGACACCTAGAGAGATTCTGCATCAAAATCAGTTTTGGAGGTGAGCAACTTTATCCTCAAAGTGTCTTACAAAGAATTCGCAACTACTAGATAGCACAATTTGCTATCTATTTATTTGCAAAAATCTTAGATATTATTAGTCTCTGTTTTAAGGCAGTGTCTATTGAGCTCAAGTCTACTGATTGTAATAAAGATGAATGGAAACGTGCTATGCTTGCCAGTTTTTAGTTGGCAGCATATGTGTTTCAACAGAAGTCTGACAAAATGGTAAAGCTTTTCCTTTAATTTCACCTCCATGCTAGGGAAAACAGTATGTTTTATATTTCTGACTTTCAGGTCACTGCTATCAAAAATAGATTCTATATTTTACTGCGTCTTATTGCGTTAGTTACGAGTTACCGGTCTCTGCAGCCACAGCAGGCACTATGATTCCCCAACAGTTTGACTACACCTCTGGAGGTGCACTCCATTGTCTCTTGAGACAGATGGACACCAACAAGGCATTTTGGTGCACCTTTTATTGTGAACTGTCCTCGGCTGAAAGGTGGTACAGAAAAATTTGATATATAAATTTTTAAAAAGATAAAGAAGTTAGGCCAACGGGGGAGAAATAGCTGAAACTATGGGGAAAGATCTGCTAACTGTATCCTCAAATTCTTTAGAACTCAAGGGTGGTTTTTTTTGTCCCCACAGCTCTAAAATTGTTGTTGTTGTTGTTTAGTCATTTAGTCGTGTCCGACTTTTCGTGACCCCATGAACCAGAACACGCCAGGCACTCCTAACTTCCACTGCCTCCCGCAGTTTGGTCAGACTCATGTTTGTGGCTTCGAGAACACTGTCCAACCATCTCGTCCTCTGTCGTCCCCTTCTCCTTGTGCCCTCCATCTTTCCCAGCATCAGGGTCTTTTCCAGGGAGTCTTCTTTTCTCATGAGGTGGCCAAAGTATTGGAGCCTCAGCTTCAGGACCTGTCCTTCCAGTGAGCACTCAGGGCTGATTTCCTTCAGAATGTAGAGGTTTGATCTTCTTGCAGTCCATGGGACTCTCAAGAGTCTCCTCCAGCACCATAATTCAAAAGCATCAATTCTTCGGCGATCAGCCTTCTTTATGGTCCAGCTCTCACTTCCATACATCACTACTGGGAAAACCATGGCTCTAAAATTATACAAGGCCAAAATGTTGGCACAGCTCCTATATGGGTCCTTTTTGGGCCCACCATCCTCTTCTTTCACTCCCCTCGAGAGAGTCCAATCTAAATTTCTCAGAGCCCTTTTACAAGTCCCCAGATGCATTTCAAATGCATAGATTAGAAATGGGGATGATGAGAGTCAAGGTTCATATTAGCTTAACATCAGTCTATAAGTGGTTGACACTGAAATTGCTCCAAGGTATAGCTCCACTGATTCTTTGTGATTGGTTTGTTTGCCTGGCAGATAGCGGTCCTGAACTCTCTGCAGAAACTGGGCCTTGCTCCTCAAGCCATCCTAAATTTGGGATTGGATCAAGCAAGATCTGTGGTCAGGCAAATAATTATGGACATAGAGAGACAACAGGACTGCGTGAGGTCCCAATTACATAATTGCAGAACACGAGAGATATGTTGCTGTCCCGGAAGCATATCTCCATTTCCTCGTATCCAGAAATGCAAGAAGGGCCTTTACTCTCGACCATCTGGTGAGGCTTGCTGACCTTCCGGACTATAGCTGTCAACGTTTCCCCTTTTTAAAGGGAAATTCCCTTATTCCGAATAGGATTCCTTGCAAGAAAAGGGAAAGGTTGACAGCTATGTTCTGGACAAGCCTAAACTAAAATTTCTCTTCTTAGGCAAAAATCACAAGATGACCCGGATGGTCGCCAGATTCTGCGCATAGATTTGTAGGTGTAGAACACCCCCTGGAACAAGTAGATCTCTAGGAAAACTGCCTTAGCCGGGCGTCCCAGGGGCAATCTGCATGTTAGTTTCACCTTAGGTCTTTTTGCGTTCATGCGACTATTTTAATTTTAATCTATAAGCTGTTACTGTATATTGTTTTAAATGGCTAGTCATACCTCAGGTTACAGACGCTTCAGGTTGCATTTTTTTGGGTTATGGACCCGCTGAAATCCAGAAGTACTGGAATGGGTTACTTCCGGGTTTCGGCGGCCGTGCATGCACAGAAGCGCTAAATCGTGCTTTGTGCATGCGCAGAAGCTCCGAATCGCAAGCCGCGCGTGTGCAGACGTGGCACTGCGGGTTGCGAACGTGCCTCCCGCATGGATCTCATTTGCTGCGGGTTGCGAACACTGCTGGTTGCGAATGTGCCTCTCGCATGGATCTCGTTTGCAACCCGAGCATCCACTGTATTTCATTCTTGTGAAAGCAGTCTCAGTTGTGCTTCTTGAACTGGTCTTTGACCATAATAATAAATTACTACTACTACTAGCTGAAACCTAAGGCAAGATATTGTCTACAGGTTTATGCTCATAAATCACAACACACACAGAAGCATCCCATCATTTTATTATGATATATAGGGTTTTTAGCAATATTAAAAATTCTTAAATTATTTTCTATTAGTCGAATAGAAAGACATTATTGACTAAAGGATGTGGGGAAATACCATATTTATATAGATATAAAAATAAAAAGGCACTGCAAAACACCTTATCACAAAATATAAAACAGCAGAAATACTTTTGTAAGCACTTAGAAAGAGCAGAGCTACAAAAATAATTACATATCTATGTCAACAGAGCCATTAGCTACCTTCTAACTTCCCCTTTGACCATCAAATCAGCATCCACTGCCTTCTTTAAGCTCTGGAATTTTACTTTCAGTTTTCCGCAGATGTAGTGGCTTTTGTGAATGGGAAAGGAAAAAAAGAGTCCCAAACTATTAGATGATTTAGATGTAATGCCAAATTATGATTTGCACAGCCAGAGCATGGTTTTGTCACGACTTAGGAACAGACAACTCACAATCTAGGTACCAAAACACAATCTGAAGCAAGCCATGGCTTTCATGTTCCTCTGAAAGCCATCACTTGGGAACATCAGTCCACCCTAAGAGGCTGTTGTTTAAGATAGCATCTGGGGATTTGGAGGGTAGGTGTGGAAAGAAGGAAACCACACCAACCACTATTTGCCTGTACATCTGGAAGTAAGGGTTTGGAGTCTATGCTTAGTGCAAACCATGGTTTAAAAACATGGATTAAAAACAAATCCATTAATTTACTCAATGCCCATCCCCCAATGCTTAATATTAAACATGATGCCAAGGCTTGCATGTAGCATTCCACTTGGGCAATGTCTTGTTTCAACTGAGAACACCACATGGATTTTTTAAAAACCACCCAATCTAACTCGGTGGAGAAATTCCCATTCATTTAAACAGGAATAAATCCTGCTCTTTCCCCCGATGGAACTGCAGCATGAAAACATATAGTTACTCAGGGTGGACAAGCCACTTGCAATTTTAAAAAATACCACCTGAGGGAAAGAATTATTGGATTTGAGAATACAGGATGCCTGCACCTGCTTTTCTGAAGAGAAACAGCTGCCTGAAAGAGGCCTGTAACCGGCCCCTCACCTAAGTGGCCTGCCAGCACAGCCATAAAGGGTGTGGCAATGTGCAAATGTGTTGGGGGAATTGTGTCCTTTTGTGAAACGTCTTAAATGCTACAGTGTTTTGGGCCTTTTATTTGTGTATATTTGAGTGCTGTAATTTAAACCACCTGGAGAAGGGTGTGGGGCTTGAGCATGCCTGGAAAAAGGCTGCTCTGCCTCATGAGAGTAAACAAAACCAAGAATGTAGAGGACTTTCTGAGGCTATCTGTTGCTAGACCTGAGCTTCATGTGCTATCAGACTCATGAACTTGAAAAACTTGCTCTCTTCAGCTTGCCCGTGTGTTAATTTAGGTGATAAAAAGTCAACCATAGCCAAACCACTGGATTATTTAAAGTGGCCTGAACTCTGGTACCTTTAAAGCTCTCCTACACTGCTTGAAGTGACATGTCTTCTTTCAAAGTGTTACGGCACTCTTAACAAGCTACAGTTCCTTGGATTATTTGAGGGGAAACCATTACCGTTGAAGAGAGATAATTATAATTTAAATGTCTGGTGTGGGTGTCATTCTGCAACTAGGGCTAGTAACTTCTTGATTTCTTAAACAATGAAAGCTGGGATTCTCGGGAAATTCACCTTTACATTGAATACCCACATCTTGTGCTTTTAATGTGCCTGCATGGAACCATGCACTTTTAGTCTTCATTTAACACCAATAAATTATCTTTCTGTCACTGTCTTGTGTGTGCAAATTTGGTTGTGTCTAATGACCAAATGCTACACAATGTCTTCTTCATTGGCTTGGCAATTCACATACATGTTAGTCAAAGCCCATTCTTATGTTTTCGCTTGTGTGCAAAAGTTCTGCTTTTCTCACATGCTTTAGTGCAAGGCGTGAGCACACATTTGGATCTAACTGCTTACATGATGATAGCTTGGTGGGAAGAGTAACACTATGCATGCACAAGTTCTCAAATTCAATCCCAAGTTTCCCAGTTAGAAGGCTGTGGAGGAATCTCTCAGCCCAAGACAAAAGCACATCACTGCTACCCATCTCAGACAGCACCAGACTAAACAAACCAATGGTCTGATTGAGGCCACTTCACACCATAAATGTAAAGCACTCTTACGCCTTTAAGAATCATGGCTTCCCCAATGATTCCTGGGAACTGTAGTTTGTTAAGGGTGCAGAGTCGTTAGAAAGTGCAGTTCCCAGAATTTGGGCAGGGGGCAGGAGCCCTGACTCTCACTGTGCAGTTGTGACATAGGAGAGCTTCATATATTAATTCCCACCATACACACACACACACACACCATTTTTTGTGGAATGCAGCCAGTTTGGGTAAAGGTTTCTATTTTCCATTTGTGTATAGAGTTGTGAAATATAAAAGTTTTAGAATTAAAGCATTTCAATACAATATTCAAGAAAGGTTTGGGCACTACAGAAGTAAGGCACTCAAGATTTTAGAAGCTGTGCTTAATTTACTCAGACTGAATAGCTGGCAATCTCAGGGTGGGGGGATAAATATATAAAGTTCTGTCACTTAAAAAAATAGCATCCCCCTTTTTTAATGGGGCAAATAGTTCCCTTAAATGTACAAAATGTGCTCTGAATGCAAAATTAATAATAACCCTACACAACATAGCATAGATAAAGCAATTCTAAAGTCCTACCTCAAGCATTCAGGTCATGTATAAAAAGCTTCATCTTATATTTGCAATTCTTCGGAATCTGGCAACATATAAACTTTCTATCACCCATTATTCTCAGGATATCATGGGTCTTGCCTGGCTAAAGTCAATAGTAATTCTGCTTTAGTGGAACGGCATGTGCAGATGTTAAGTTATGGATGAGGGCTGGATGGGTGGAGAGTTCAGACTACGGTGTCCTTCCAAGTGATTAGAAGAATTATTATTCCTCTGTTTTCCCCTCTCCACATTTCTGATGTAGGATAAATTTACAAAAGTGAGGTTTGAAGTCTTGTCAACGCTTGGCAGGATGAGCAGACAACCATTTACCCCCTTGATGAGCTCCTGCGACCAGTTGGGAAACTAGCCGTGTGGAAGAGCTCCTTCCTTCACTTTGCAATGATACAGCAGTTCTGGAACCGTTTAGCAACATGCACCACTTGGCGTGGACAAGCCCTCAAACTTTCTGCCACAATTTCCCACAGTGCTTCTGGGAAGCCCACAAGCAAGATGCAAGTCAAACAGCACCTGCGACTCCCCACCCACAAGCCCCCCAAGGCATGCTGATAAATAGTCATCTGCATTCAGTACCTGTAGTAAATAACCTTTTGGCTAACTGTTTACCTGTAACAGTTCTCTGTTCTCAAATGTGGGATGCATGCATACATGATGTACCCTTAACATACATCTTTAATCTGAATCCAAGAATTTAAAGGCTGCCATTTTCCAATAAAGAGCTTCCCCCACCCTCCACAACATACACTTTTTAAAGGGATGTGATGGAGGTTGATTATGCCACACAACATGGCTTATAAATTAAAAAAAGGTTCAAACGACGTTTGCCATCACTCACCATGGTAACATTTTGAGGCAATAGCTGTTGCAATAAACAAAACTAAGGCCTGGGTCTCACTTGCATTTTAGTCTTGAAGTCAGGAAAAACAAGCCAGCATTGCAGAAAGAACAGTAAGATGTTTGTGATGAGCCAGTAAGAATCCATTTATGTATAGGAGCTATATGATACCCACCCACCCACAATTTATTTTCATGAACTTTTCTGCCTTCAATAAGACCGGCATCATTTATTCTGAACACTTTAAAAAAAATCTGCATAATAGTTGCAAGGTACATGTGCAGTTGACTTAAATGAACTCTTTCCTCCATTCAAAAGAACAAATATGTCTAAGCAGCATAATGGATATGTAATAATTGTTGCACATTAAGATGCACAATTTGTGTAACCATGCATCTTTCCCCATTCGAAAGGACAGCTCTTAAAAGCAGTATGTATAATGACCATCAAGACAATTGTGCATTGTATGCACAACTGTCATTAATTTAACAACTGCTTCCACAACTAAGCCAATACTTTCAAGTCCCTTCCCTTCATTCTGTTGTCCATACAGTCACTTCCTGTTTCATTCATTTAGTTCAGGTTTACTAGGTTTGTGAATCTGCAAATCCGAACAAATGTCATTTCCCCTCCTCATACCCCTCAAGAGCTAAGCTTCCCTTCTGGGAAATCTTGGCCTGAGTTTTACAGTCCTTTATTCCAGAAAGTAAAAAAAGGCCTTTGGTCTCAAACACCGTCTTTTAAAAAGCTATTATCTTCCAGATCTTTAGTAAAAAAATGCAGCCTTCTGAAGGAATGAGTCCACATGTTAACTCTTTCCCCACACATTCAACTATACATCCAGCTATTTTCCATCTGTTATATCCACACAAGGAGGCAGGTGCCCAAGGAATCTTCTCGTTGGCTTCCTTTATAAAGGCAGCTGGTTGCCAAGGAACTGTAAATGCCTGGTTTCCACGAATGGCCCCTGTGCAGCAGGGATTTGGCAACTCCTTTGCCTTTCCACCCCTATCTATTGTGCTGGGGCTTCCACTTAAGATCCCAGGACAAAATTAATGTTTGATATGACTAAGAACTGCCTGCCATGATCTACCTGATGTCTTTGCAAAGCCAAGTCTTTGCCAAACTGGAGATGATCTTCTGTGACACAATCACTTTCTCTAAGGATATATTTGGCCACATCCTACATGCTACAGAGGGCCCACACACTACCCTATAGTAAGCTTTCTAAATGGCGACCAAGTAACGGAAGGCCCTCACTACTGAAAATGCATTCAAGTGCTAATTAAAGAGGTTCGATCCGAGGCTGAGGGGAACCAAAACCAGCTTCTAGCTGCTTCAGCACATGAGACTATCTCCCTCAGCTGCTTCTAGGAGCAGGGAAGCTACTTGGCATATCCAAGCCTGGGTGTGAAAAATGAATGATCCTGCAGCCATTTAATGGATGCCCTCAGCCAAAGGCCATTAAGTCTTAAAAGGCTTCTCCTCCGGCGTAGGCCTAAGCCTTACGTTGATGTTGTAGTCAAGAGTTCTTCTGTAAACAAAACACTGCATTAAACATTTTCTGTGTAGACAATGCAGGGGCTGTTCTCCTCACAAAGCTCTAGCTGCACACTTGAGGCAAACCATCTTTTGGCAGAACCAAGGCTATAGTTGAGTGTGGTCCGGTATATGTTCTTGGCATGTTTGGGGAAGATGATTGTTGTACTCTGGAACCTCAGGGGTTTCTGGCGCGGCTCAAAGATGAGTTGGGACTTGTAGTTTCGCCATGTGCAGTTGGGGGCAGCAATGACGGTCTCGCTGTAGGTGGTGACCGTGGGCACTGGGCAGTAGAAAACATCATCCCTGTAATGCCTCTCGGAGCCATATTTTACCTCAGAGTTGCACCTGGAATTTAAAAGGGGGGGGGCAACAAGAAGTCACGCACAAGAACTTCAGTGGAGCCCCAACAAGATCAAACCACAGACCTGCTCAAGTCCCACATCCTGTTCCCCACAGCAATTACCTCCTCCTCTGCTGAACCCTTTGCTCTCCAACAAGACGCAACCATATCTGACCCTGAGCTGCAAGTTTTGGGGGGCCTGTGGGCACATTTGGAAATGCTGAGAAAGTGCCATAGGTCCCACTCATAAAATGGCTGCCATAAAAGCATGACATAAAAAGTAGGAAAAGAGGCAGAATCACCGAACAACCCCCAAAATTGTGTCTAGCAGGAAACGGACTTCCCAGCAATTCTTGCACCACTTGTTTTTGCCTGCCCCGTTCAAGTCTTGTGAGAGTCACATGAGAGTTGGCCCTTTCCCCTTTCTGGATAAAGGATGTTTAGGGCTGCAAACTCACCAGGGTTTCACTGGAGCTGAGTCTCGCCAGCTGGGGCCTGATCCTGCCCTTTTTACTGCTTGTGCAAAGCAGAGATGGCTCACTAGAGTGCATGGGCATAGCCAGGATATATGGGGGGGGGGGAAGGCTTTATGTTGAGGGAGCAGAACCGAGTTATCTGTGACACAACTGGTCAGTTAGTTAAGCATTTTTATTCATTTACTTGATGGGGCAGCTGCCCCTTGCACCCCTTGGCTACACCCACGTCTACCGCCTCACACATGTGTGTAACAGCGATCCTCAGGTTGCAAAAACCGTGGGATCCAGCCGGACCTCTGGAATGGATCCCATTCGCAACCGGAGGTAGCACTGTATGTGATTAGGCAAATGTAGCCAGTAGTTGCAGCCTGACCAGCCCAGCAGAATTAGGGATTTGTTGGCAGTGGGGTGGGGCAAGTCCTGCAAGCCACCTCTACAGGGAGGGAGAACAGGAGTGGTGCCAACTTGGGGAAAAAATGGGAGGGGAGGTAAGCCCCGCCCCACATAATTGATCACATGACGCAACACACACACATCATTTGAATCGCAACGCCCATCAACTTTGGAAGGACCAGTTGTATATCCCCCATCCTGAGCTACTGCCAATCTGCGTCTGCTCAAGTGTTGTTGTTGTTTTGGGGGGAAACTCAGTACCTCTCTCTCATGTGGACACCGTACCTGATACAGAGCCATGGAGGACCAAGAAATGGCACCTTGCCCCAACTCTGCCCTATATTCGGGGTGTGGGGGGAGTTGAGGTGGCAGCTCAGGGCAGGGACTTGCATTTTCATCCCCTGCTGCCAAAAAAATGATGGTATCCCCGCCTCTTCTCACTTTATTCCAGTTCCATGTTTGAGCCACTTCCATGTTTGAAGGGCAGATGGCAGGGAAATTAATGAGAGATGGAACCAAAATGTTCTGGAACAGAACAATTGCTGATGAGTGAAAACTGGGGGAGTGATTTTGCAACTGATTTTGTTATCAGAAATTATCCACAGAGACCAAGCGGGTTTTCTTCCTGGCAGGCAGATGAGAGACAATATAAGGAACATAATTAATATGTTAGAATATCTGTCTGCCAGGTATGACAAACAAGCTATAATGATGTTTGTGGACGCAGAGAAAGCATTCGATAATGTGGCATGGGACTTTATGTTGAAAAATTTGGAATATATGGAAGTGGGCAAAGATTTTTTTAATGGGATAAAAGCAATTTATAGGGAGCAGAAAGCTAAATTGATCATAAATAATGTAGTAACGGAAGAAATAAAGATACAGAAGGGAACGAGACAGGGTTGCCCACTTTCCCCACTTCTATTTATAACGGTGCTAGAAGTCCTTCTGAATTCAATTAGGCAAAACAAAAAAATAAAAGGAGTAACAATCGGTCATAATGAGTACAAAATTAAAGCATTCGCAGACGACTTGGTAATAATGACTGAAGATCCCATAGCTACAATTGAAGAAATCTTAAAGGAAATAGATCTGTTCGGAGATGTGGCAGGCTTCAAACTAAATAAGAAGAAAACGAAAATGATAGCCAAAAATATGGATCAGAGGGTAATAGAAACAATTCAACAACAGTCACAGATAGAGGTGGTTAAAAAAGTTAAATATCTTGGAATTTGGGTAACCCCTAAAAATATAGACTTATATAAGAATAATTATGAAACAGTGTGGAAAGAAATCAGAAAGGACCTAGAAGTGTGGGGAAGACTAAAACTGTCATTTTGGGGAAGGATTAACACAATTAAGATGAATGTGCTACCAAGGTTGTTGTTTCTATTTCAGACCATTCCAATAATTAAGGGGAATGGAGTCTTTAAGGAGTGGCAAAGGGTGCTCTCAAGATATATTTGGCAGGGCAAAAAACCGAGAATTCAATTTAAATTGTTAACAGATATAAGAGAAAGAGGAGGTTTTGCCCTGCCAGATTTGAAATTATACTATGAGGCATCATGTCTTTGCTGGCTGAAAGACTGGGTCAAGTTAGTGAACAATGAATTGCTAGATCTGGAGGGTTTCGACAACAGGTTCGGTTGGCACGCCTACTTGTGGCACGGAAAAAGGAAAGTACATAAGGGATTCGAAAACCACATCTTTCGAGGTCCACTAATTGAAATATGGGAAAGGTACAAAAACCTGTTGGAGCCTAAAGTTCCACACTGGTTATCACCTCTTGAAGTGTTAAGTGTGAAAAAGATTAATATGAGAAGTAACTGGGTAACATACAGCCAATTATTAATTAAAGAAGGTGGGAAATGGAGATTGAAACCTTATGGGCAGGTTAAAGAACTAGTATTTGATTGGCTACAGTATTTCCAAATAAATGCAATGTTTAAAAAAGACAGCAAAGAAAGAGGATATGTGGATAAAGACTCTAAATTTCAGACGGAAATTATAGACAATGATGTGAAAACTTTATCTAAAATGTATAAGATGTTGTTAGATTGGAATTTAGTAGATGAGGAAGTCAAGTCCGTTATGATTCACTGGGCTAGAGATGTGGGCCATAGTATACAATTTGAAGATTGGGAAAAACTGTGGAAAGATGGATTAAACTTTACAGCATGTACGACAATAAAAGAAAATGTCATGAAGATGTTTTATAGGTGGTATATAACACCTATAAAATTATCGAAAATGTACAAGGTTTGTAATAAGTGCTGGAAATGCAAAGACAAGGAAGGCTCCTTTTACCACATGTGGTGGGAGTGTAGAAAAGTGAAAGAATTCTGGGAAAAAATATATATTGAACTCAAGAAGATCCTAAAATATACGTTTTTAAAGAAACCAGAAATCTTCCTATTGGGGATACTAGGGAACGAGATACAAAAGAAGGATTGTAAATTTGTGTACTACGCGGTTACAGCAGCAAGGGTAACGCTAGCCCAGAAGTGGAAACAGCAGGAAATACCAACGGTGGATGAGTGGAGAGCAAAATTATTAGACTACGCGGAGTTGGATAAATTGACAGGAAAGATTAGATATTTAAGAGACCAAAAGTTCATTAAGGATTGGGGAAAATATGTAGATTACCTGGAATATATAAGTGAGGGACAAACAACGTTAAGGGGATTTAAAGAAGCATTGTGAAAGACGAAGAGTTATTGACTAAAGGGAATAGAAGAGAGAGAGATATATATTGTCAATATAAGCTAGGAAATGCGTAATCTTAATTATTACCACGAATGATTTACGGACAAGCTGAAGGAAGTCTTATAAGAGATGGAAATGTGAAATATCTGATGTGAAACATGTAACGTGTACTATTTTTTTTTTCTTCTTTTCTTTTTATTTTCTTCTTATTTTTTGTTTATCTTTTATTTGTAAATCAATAAAAATTCAAATATCAAAAAGAAAACTGGGGGAGTGACTCAGAGGTTGCCTGGGGCGCAAAATACCCTTACGCCAGCACTGCTCATAAGCAAACACCAGAATAGATTCATCAAGTCCAGTGGCGTAGCGTGGGTTGTCAGCACCCGGGGCAAGGCAAGTAATTTGCGCCCCCTAACCCGTGGATTTGCGCCCCCTAACCCTAACCCCCAGATGTTGCGCCCGGTGCGGCCAGCCCCCCTGCACCCCCCACGCTACGCCACTGATCAAGTCTGGTTTTTGCAACGAACAGGTAAGGAAACCTTGAAGGCTGGAATCCACATTTTCTTCAGGTCTTCTCCACTTACACATCTTTTGGCAAATTTGTCTGATTTGTGTCTTGGAGGGGTGGGGAGTTAACTGGAAAAACCTACATCTCCCTGCAAATCTGGCGTTTCAATATCTAGCTCGTCTCTCTGTGTCTATAGTAAGTGTCCTAAAATATTAGCCAAAGCTGGAACAGACTTCACAAACAGATATCTAGATAGATCCCTGTTAGTTTTTGCATTCTTTCACTGCACACCCAACTTGAAGAAGCAGCTTTTATAGTCTGTGAAAAGCATCTCTGTCTTCAAAGAAGCAGGAAGGACACGCAAAGCATCCCGCTGCCAGGTTGCCGTAGGGGTTTTACATGGTTTGATGCTTCCAGATCTTGGAGGCGCAACCAGCAGCAGCTGAGGAATTTGCAGCTCTGTGTATAAAAAGATTAAACGCTGGGTGTGGCGCACGGCATTTGCCAACGCCCTGGAGGAGGCTTGGCCCACCAAACGGCACACGTAACACAATCTGCTTAATGAGTTTTGCACAGCTAAGCTCAGAGGCCAGCAAGCTGCTTGGTGCAGGCAGCAGGAGTCCTCGATGGCAATTGGAAAAACATCCTTGTTGGTGGCACCTTGAAATTTCAAAGGCTACTCTTTAAAAATTGGGTGCATGGGTAGCAGTGACACTGGGCAGAAAGCTGCAGCAGCATTTCGGCACACCAGCAACCACCAGAACATCACGGGCTAGCACCAAAGGAAGGTTGAGAAGAACCCCAAGTGAGAAATGTCACTCGTTGCACCAAAACCACATTGGCTTCCCTTAAAATGTTTTGGAAATTTGGCCCACTTAAAAAACACACTTGAACTTAACCTTACATTTTTGCCTTTAAAAGCAAAATTCAGCAGCAATGTCAAGGACTCTCACTGCCATTCACTGATGGACAAGAGTCTGATGTCACCACTACTGTCGTGCCCACATATGGTTGGGCTGTTGGGCTTTCTTAGGACTGGAGACCCTCAGAGAAGAATCTGACCACAGAGCACTGGAGGAGACTCCAAAAACATGGAAGTAGGAGATGGGCAACGCTACCCCTCAGCACACAAACCCTCACAGTGTAAGACAGAAAGACCAGAAGATGGGGGTGGTAATCTCTGCCTATCAGAAGAATTCCAGAAGGGTGAGAGGTCACAGCAGTTCTTTGCAATCATTAGAGAAATGGCTAAATTGTTCACTACCATCCAAAGGGAGAACCATGATCTTGGGATCTCTGGGTTAGCAGTGTTGTTGATTGGCACAGCTTTGGCCCTAAATGCTGTGAAAATGCCCACGCCCAGCAGACACCTAGGATGATTATGAAAGGTTTCACCACAAGTGCGTACTTCAACAAATACTGAAGTATGTCCTCATTTCAGAAATGGCTGGCAGGGCAGAAGAGGCAGGAAGGCCAACGATAAGCTTTTTTGAAAACTGTAAATCGCTTTTGAGACAAATTGTTTGTAGTGGAAAACAAATATTATAAATAAAAGAAGTCAGTAGGTGGAGTCGGAGCCAATGTCAAACAGAGCCAAACGAATTATTGTTTTGTCCTCCTCTTCTTCCATACTGAGTTCCACAAGGGCAAAACTGAGACTGAAGAGGAGGAAGCTGAGAGGCAGCTCCTTCCCGCTGGACTGGGTGCAAGTAAGAAGGCAGGGAGCTGGGAGCTGGCTGAGGACAGACGGAACTTGACGGGGCAGTGCCCCATTTGCCCTTAACGGACCAGCACCCACTGCCCGGCCTCCAAGCAAGAGTGTTTTAGTTCATGGATCTAGCCAGCCAGCCAGTCTCCTCCAGGACACTCTAAGCTACAAAGGACACGAGAAAGGCACAACACATCTGGTTTTCTTTTCCAGCAGAGATTGGGACTGATGGTACTTGCCTAAGGTCGCGTAATGAGTTGTGTTCATGGACCAGGGCTGTCCTGGTGCACAGCTCAGTCTCGTAAACTTGCTTTCCCATACGATCTTGAAGTGGCCCTCTTGCCACTGCGCTAGCTATTGCTTTTATTTATTTGGTAGATTACCCCTTGGTTTATCTACCAAATTATTTGGTTTATTACCCCTTTTCCCCATGGCAGGTTACAGCAGCGTAAGATATCATACCAATCCTACCTCTTTGTTACACCTGCTTGAGAGCACAGGCCCATCTCCTACACAGAGGCAGAAGCCCTCCCAATGACTTGGGACCACAACACCCACCATCCCCCACCACTGGCCACGCTGGCTGGGGCTGATGGGAACTGGAGTCCAATGACTTGTCAGCCTGGATAGCGCAACAATGCATAAGTCAGCTTTGTAATGTAGGCCACTACCTAACCCTGCTCAGCAAAAGGAGATTCAGAAAACAAATTACAGAGGTGTGAGGGATAAGGGATTTGGGGGCTGGCCCCCTGACCTTTTGTAATCCCCCCCCCACTTTGCCAGTGTTTTGGAAATCTAAAGAGGGGGAAATTTGGCCAAAACTGGAAGGAGCTGGAACATCTGGACTTCATTAAGGACCCATTCATTTTGCCCACCTACCCACCCACAATAATCGAGCACTGAAAAAGGAACGGACAGCCAAATGAAAGATGTGATGGGTGCCAGCTGCCATGGCAAGCAAGGGAAAATTCAACAGAAATCTTCCCCACCCGTTGTGAGTTGAGCTAAGACAAGGAGAGACAACCTGGTGCCTCCAGGTGTTGCTGGACTGCAGCTGCCACCAGGTCCCAGCCAGCAGGCCAGGGGTCAGGGGGACGTGAGCTGTGGCTCAGCAACATCTGGAGGGTATCACATGGGCTGTCTCTGAGCTAAGACCACCAATTCACGGAGTTCAGGCCGCTCAACAGCTGGCAGTGATTTTCTGCCTCAGAACTGAGATGAATTCAATGTGAGATCTAAGCGGTGACCCCTCCATCTTCCCACCCCTCACCCCACTCACACTCTCCTATTATTCTACAGCATTCACTCTTTTTAATTTCAGCCATTCCTTCTTCCCCTCACCCCACCCACAGCTCTGGCTAAAACACCCACCAACCCATTCATAAACACCACTAATCTTTTGCAGGAGAAAGCAGGAACACAAAAGGAAGCCCATACGTTACCTAATTTCCTGTGCCGGTTCGGGGTTGACCTCTATGCTTTCACCAAAAAACACAGGGTGCATCCGAGGCCTTATTTCTGACGTGGAGGCATTCAGAAGAAGATAAGGGATCTACAGGGCAGGGGGAGGGGGGGGAGAGCAAAATGGAAACACATGAGGAATCTGGAGCCTGCTGAGATGTTTACAGTTGAATCCGTGGTTAGTTTTAAGCACAGGTAAGAAAAGCTATTGCTGTGGACCTGTTTAATTCTCACAAGGACCCTAGTCCCTATGAACACCCGCAATTTTCACATATGGTGCAGGCCAGCTCAGACCCGGGCCAGTTCCAGAAACACCATGTGTGTAATGGGAAAACATTTCACACTGCAACAGTGCCCTGCTTGTGGGCTTCTCACATGCATGTAATTGTGAGGACACGATGCTAGTCTGAGCCAGTAGGGCTCTTACATTCCTAACAGAACACAGATGTGTACAAGGGTATGCTTCAAGTTAGCTTTCCACCTCAAAATCAGTGCAGAACAACATCAGGAAACAGAGGTCCAGATCAAGAAGGCTTAAATATGCATACAGTGTTCCAGGATGCAAAATGCAGAAGTATATCTAGATTCAATGTTTGGGAAGCACCGCAAGGCTAAACTCTGCTCCAAAACAGATGTATATGAAAGCAAGTGTTAATTCACACAACTTTTTTCTTATTGTGAAGGTTACACGAGCTGACTTTTTAAACCACGTCTATCTGAACTTGTGGGTGCTCCAATCTGTGTCATCTGGAGGTGTGCCATTACGTAATCAGCTCTACATACACTCTTTGGGCTTGGGAGGGGGGAATTATTGGTTTGTTCTTGTTTTTATTATGCATTTTGTGTTTTTATCTTGTAGTTTTATGCTGTGCACCACCCTGAGATCTATGGATGAAGGGTGGTAAACAAATTTAATAAATAACAATATTAATAATTCTTATTATCCGCACCTCTGTTTGCTGCACTGTTTGCCCCCAGAAAAACCTGATCTTTAGTGCTGAATTGGAACAAACAGCAACTGCATTTTCTGCAAAACTGCAGTTTGTTCCAATTTACCACAAAAGAGTGGGTTTTCCAGGAGGAAACAGTGGGGCAAAGGCTAAACCGCTTGGGCCCATGCCTAGAAAGCAAGGGGCAGGTGGGAAACCGTTCAGACCAATGCTCTCTAAGCAAGGGGCAAGCGGAAGTGTGGATGAGCCCCTTGTCAGTTCCAAAGGGTTTTCATTGTCACCTGCCTCGGCTGCTCCAATGTTGGAACACCCCCAAAATACACTTCTTTTCTGGGGGCTCATTCAGACTTCCTTTGGTGCTGCACTTTCTTTTTCATCCCAGCCTCCCCCACCCCCAGAGAAACCTGCACTTTACTGCTGAATTAGAGCAAAAGGCAATATTCCATGCGTTGCCATTTGCTTTGATCCAGTAGTGAAAATGGGTTTCCCCAGGGAAAGTGCCAGGACCAAAAAGAAACCTCACGCAGACATGGAGCTTCAAAGTGTGGACCTGTGCCTGGAGAGCAGGGTGCAAGAGGAAGTCTGGATGAGCCCCGAGTGCATTCAGACAACCAGCCCTTCTTTTCTTTTGAGGAGGACCAGATGTGGAAATCCAAAGGAGCGAGAGGCTTATGAAGGGAACATGTGCACACATGGCTCCACTCTCAACACAGCTTATGGGAAGGCTCACAGCTTAGGAGCAGAACACAAAATGCTGCAGGTTCCACCTCTGGCATCTCCAGGCAGCACTCTCTGAAAACCTGGAGAACTGATGCTAGTCAGTGCAGACAGTGCTGAACTAAGGGGACCAATGGTCCGACTTGGTATAAGGCAGCTTCCCAAGTTCTGACTTAGTTGCAGAAAAAGAGATTTCTGACACTCGCCCATAGTTTGGCTGCATACTCTCTATTCTCATGGGGGCCACTAGACATTAGCCATTGAACTTCCATGTTCAGACAGAGCACACTTTTGAATGCCATTGCTAGGGAGGGTCATGCCCTTTGTACAGTGCTTGCATGCCAGAAGTACCCAGCTGGCCACAGCTGGAAGCAGAATGGACTAGGAGAGAGACAGTGTGGTGTAGTGGTTGGAGTGGCAGAGCAGAACCAAGGGAACCCAGGTTCAAACCCTTGCTCAGCCACAAAGCTCACTTGTGCCCGTCACTTTCAGCCTAACCTACTTCACAGGGTTGCTGTTGTGACGATAAAATGGACGGGAAGTGGCATATAAAAGAAGCTGGTCTGCAGCTAACATAGAACAGTGACAATAATTTACCATACTTATTAATTGCTTTCCTCACAGAAGTGACCCAAAGTGACTTGCAGAAAATAGTGGCAGTCTGAGTGGGCAGTCTGTGCTCCCTGGATCAGAGGAATTCCGTGCAACATATTCCCAGGCAAGTATTTGAAGACTGGTTTGTACATCATAATATGTTCTAGCTGCAACTTTCAATCCTGCTGCCCAGTTCTTATTATATAGGATGGATTGCTCCAAAAAAGTTAAATTCACCAGCCACTAGTCCACATAAAGGTATTCCTCAATATTCAGCAATCATTATTAATGATGCCACAAGAGCATTGGCAAGTGCTTCTGCACAAAGAGTCTGCATTGGCTGCGTCTATATTACCAGGCCCAATTCAAGATGTAGGTTTTGGCTTATAAAGCACCAAATGTCCAGGTATTTGATACCTTTTCCTTTATAGACTGAGATGGGCCATGAACCCAGCAAGGTAGGGACAGGGCCTACTCTGTACTGGTGCCCCAAATGTAGAACTCACAACCCCTTTTATTAGATTTTTTTTAAAAAAATACCCTGCCTTCTTCCCTGATGGGACTCAAGGCAGCATAGAGATTAAAAACAAGAACTAGAGGCACAGATAGATACGTTGACTAAACTTTAGACACATGGCTAGAACATACCTGATCTCTCAAGCTTTTTGAAATACAGTATTTAATTTATTTCCGTTTCGGCTGGTGCTTAAGACTTTAGTTTATCCGATCAGCTGCTGTTTACCTGTAATTGCTGTAAACTGGATTTTAGTTTATAGTACTGTACAATATGACTAATCTTTATATATTATGTTGGAAAACACCTTGTGGTAACTGCATAATGAAGGGCAATATATACATTTCCTTAATATTATAATAAATATAGCCAAAGGTGACTTTTTGATCTGGTCACACAGGGCTCTTGTGCTATTACGATCAATCTTTAGTCACTTGTTACCTAAAAAGGTCTCCAAGCGATTTATATTTAAAAACAGTAACATAAATATGCTACACCATAAAAAAACACAAAATCATATAAACATTAAACATTTTCATATAACATACAAAAAATAGTCGTCCCCACAGAACAGCCTAAGTTATACTTCATTATGTCCCAGTTCTAGTGAATTCCACCCCCACAGTGACTGTAAAAACATGAGGGTTAGGAAATTACTGGTTGTCTGAATCCAGCTTCTGTCTTTGTCTCCCCCCCCCAACACACACTCTGGGCTGAAGGCCTGGTTTGATGTGCCATCCCTTTCTGGCTTTCCCCCCTGCCTCTGCCTGCCCCACACACTCCCCTGCCCCTTTCCATCTGCTTGCCTGCCCAGCTAGAGCTCTCGGAGAGCCAAGGTTTTTTGTTCTGGCTTTTTGTTTTTAAAGGACCTGCAAGGAGGCAAAACCAAGCTTAACCGCAAGCTTCCCTCCTGCTGAGCTCAGCAAACAAGCCCATCCCTGTTTCACAGATGTTTCTGGGTTTTTGCTACATCAATGAAAACCGTATGGGGAGGGCCCAGGAGAGTGGGTTTTCTGACATGGCTGAAATTAAATAACTGCCTTTTTGCCATCTTCATTTTGATCAGATGCTCCTGCGCCCCTGAGGCTTTTAACGAGAGCATGATGAAGGTAACGTGTCGGGCGCAAAATGCCACATGGGAGATCGTAAATAGCGCTTCTGAGGATCCATTGCGAAGGAGAGAGGGACAACAAACTTCTCTACATCTCTTCCAGGGTGGAGGGAGCATCAACAGCAACAAGGGACAGGGCCTTCTCAGTGGCTGCACCAGTAACTATGGAACACCTGGCCCACTGAAGTGTAGACGGCTCCCTCTGTGGCAGTTTTTCACAGGTCAGCAAGGGCATTTTTATTATGGCAGACTTTTGCTTGCTGAGTATATGCTGCTTTATGCAAATACTATGTTTACACACCACTTTTTCCAGTAGCGACAACATAAAGGTCTCTGGGGTTGACCATCTCCACCCACAGACAGGGAGGTCCACATGTGCCATCCATGGATACCGGTGCCCATTGGGACTGGGAAGACAGAAGGTAGGGAGACCACTAGCAGGTGGCGCTAGAACCAACGGCAGGCAGAGCTAGAACCAATGATGGTCAGAGCCCACACACTGGTGTGGCCGCACGCTGAAGGCAGACTGAGATCAGTGGGGCAGTGCCCCATTTGCCCTAGTGCAGCAGCCTCCAATGCCAGGGACCATAAAACTGGCCCTTTACTCAATGGGATTGTGGTTTTGTGTGTGTGTGTGTGTGGCTCTCATGAAAATTCATCAACATTTTAGTGGAAATTAATCCTACCATACACATGTTTGTATGCAATTCTGCCCAAGATACACATTTTTGCAAAGCCATTTCCCCTTAAATAACGCATTTTTGTATGTTATTTTCACTAATATAAATATTTTTATGGACATGTCTCTCCCATTATATGCATTTTTATTCACATTATCTGCAAAGAAAATTGAAAGTGTGAACTTTGAAGAATTGTTGTGTTTTGGTCCCCATATAGTTTTGAAATGTGCAAATTAGGTAGGTTTGCCTTTACATGTGAACGCAATTCAAATTTCACCTCCTGTCCTAGTCGGAGGAAGGGCATGTTCAGGCTCAGGGCTGAATACCGCCCTCCAGGCTTCCTTGCCCAGCCCTCAGGGATGGGTGATCTCAAATCAGGGGCCTGGGTATATTTTTATTTACTTTTTGTATTGCGTTTTTATCATGCCCCTTCCACTCAGAAGTTGACGGTAACAGTGTGGCTCTCACCTCCTATGTTATGCTCACAAGAACCCTTGTTAAGCTGAGAGCGTGACTTACTCAGGGTGTCTACCTGTGCAGCTGATGTGAAAAGGGCAAATCCCAGGTTAGAGTTCATTGGGAAAGAGATTGAAAATAAAGCACTCAATATGATGATGATGATGATGATGCACAAAATGGGAGTTCTAGTCTCCTCAAAAATCATGGAACTGTAAAAAGTTCGGGAAAGTGCAACCAAAACGATTAAAGGGTTGGAGCAATTCCTCTATGAGGAAAGGTTATGACATTTGGGGTTTTTTAGTTGGTTCCAACCCTGACTGTTTATTATATTTTTGTTCTTTCCCCAAAAAAGCTCAGGAAAGCACCCATGTGCTGTCTAATCTTCACAACAGCCCTATAAGGCAGGGTAGGTTAAGAGACAGTGGCCAGCCGGCCCAAGGTCACTCAGTCAGTTTCTTGGCAGTGTGGGGATTTCAATCCAGGCTTTTGTGGTCCTAGCCCAATGTATTAACCACCACACTGCACTAGCTCTCTGCACATCACTCTCTAAGCCTGCCTTGCCCAACCTGGTGCCCTCTGGGTGATTTGGATGACAGCTTGCCATGGCTGTGCTGGCTGGAGCTTATGGGAATTGAAGTTCAAAACATCTGGATGATAAGTAGTCGGTGGTGGAATTGCATCTCCCAGCTCAGAAAGCTTGAAGGTAACAAAAGGCACTAAAACAGCTTCATCCTATAAAACTGTGGTTGTTTTGCTGTTGTTATTATTATTACTAATTAGTTACTTATTTTGCTTTTGCCTCACTTTGTCCCAAAACACCTCCCAGCAGCACACCAGAAAGCTCACTCGTAAAAGTTGAATCACAAAAAAGAAAAAGAAAGCTCTTTCCTCCCCAGGCAACAGGGGGAGGATTAAGGCAGGCAGAGAGTGGTGTGACAGGACCCATTTGCCCAAACGGAAAAACCTTCTAAAGGCTGCAGTGACATTCTCAATTCACCAGGCACATTTTGCCCCTGGCTATCAGCCGCTTGCAACCAAGTGAAGATGCCTGAGTGCCAGGATGGCACCTGACGTCTCCACCATCTGGAGGTGCCTGCCTGGGGATCCTTGGATCTGGACTCTTTTCACACACTAATACCACATCCTGTACAATTCTATCCATTATATTTTATCGACAAAATCAGAATGAAAAGTTGTCCTGGAAAATACAACTTTTGAGCTGTCTGGCCCCAAAATGGCAACTACTGTAGATATTCCATTTTGGTGACTGTACCCCTGGTTTAAGGAGCCATTTGTCACCTAGCTTATATACCTGAGCTTCTAACACTGGCTGTAACATCTCCCAGGCAGTGAAGGACCTATCCAGGCCAACCATTGGCTCTCCTCAAGAGGAAGGACTCCAAAGACTTCCTGATTGGTCAGGGGCTGTACGTGGGTAACCAGAGTCACTCCTGGCTTGCTCTCTGGTTTGACCTTCCCATGCTGACCCATGAATCCTAGCACCTGGCTCCCACTTGGTGCAGCTACCTGTGGCTGACTTGTGGCAGCTCCACTGAACTGATGGACCAAGGAACCTGCAACATTCATGATTGAGGTGTTTTTTAAATGCTCATGATTCCATTTTCCTCCTTCAACACATTCCTATCAGCCCCTTTGGGCTTCTGCCAGGAGCTTTCATTTGGGGTGGGTGAGGAAATGCAGATTCAGCCCATTTTAAAGCAGTTTGTTCTGCCCTGCAATTATCAAGAACAGCTGGTATACATATACAGTGTTATGGAAAACAGCCTCTCTGGTGTGCCTCTTGCATCGTATCCAAAAGGGAACTACAACCTTGCTTAGTGCTGGTCTGCCTTCAACCCTGCTTACAAGCATCAGTAAGGAGTGGGGTGCTTGTAACAGAGCATTTTATTAATTTATTTAATTAGGTGGGGTTAACTGGAAGAGTTCAGAATTTGAAGGACATTAAAATGGCCTTCCCTTCTAAGAATGAACCATATTTTAATTCACATTTTAATAAATGGTGCCAAGATGTCTCCAAAGAGCTCTATGCAGATAGATCATCTGCTTTGCATGCAGAAGGTCCCAGGTTCAAAATCCCCGGCATCACCAGAGAGGGCTGGGAAGGTCTCTTGCCTGAAACCCTGGAGAGCTGCTGCCAATCTGTGTAGACAACACTGAGCTTGATGGGCCAATGGTCTGAATAAAGCAGTTTCTGATGTCCCTATACTAACGTTTGGATAATACAGTGGTAGCTCGGGTTACGGACGCTTCAGGTTACATACGCTTCAGGTTACAGACTCCGCTAACCCAGAAATAGTACCTCCGGTTAAGAACTTTGCTTCTGGATGAGAACAGAAATCATGCTCTGGCAGCGCGGCGGCAGCGGGAGGCCCCCTTAGCTAAAGTGGTGCTTCAGGTTAAGAACAGTTTCAGGTTAAGAACGGACCTCCGGAACGAATTAAGTACGTAACCAGAGGTACTACTGTATACAAGTGTAATCCATTAGTCAACAAATAATTAGGGCTGTAACATTTCATTTTAAGCGGAAGACATGTTTTTTTATTCCCTTTAATTAATTTTTAAAACTAATTTCTAGTGATTGTGGAAAGGCAGTAGAGTTGCAAGCACTCTCTTGGACCATCTTGCCTAAAATGCCTCAGAGGAAGGTATGGGTTGGCCATGAGCCAGGTGGGCAGGTGGCGTCAGCTGTCCGTTGGTTGGGCTGGATGGCAAGGCAAATAAGCAGGAGCTGGCGGGGACAAATTTGCCATTGATTCAGCTTGCCTAATGGAAGGGTCGGCCTATTGTTTTCTTTTTACAAAATTTATAAATCAATATCTCAGAAGACAGAATCAGGATTCAAGATGACCTTAATAGATTGGAGAACTGAGCCCAAACTAACAAAATAAATTTTAGTAGGGACAAATGTAAGGTTCTGCAGGAATAAGCAGATTCAAAAATATACAGTATGATGGAAGACACCTGGCTTGACATCTGTACATATGAAAAGGATATAGGAACCTTAGTAGACCACAAGCTTAACAGGAGTCAACAGTGTGATGCATCAGCACAAAAAATACAGTCAAACATCGTGTTATGTTTGCTGCGCATTGCGGCTTTTCAGGTTACAAACGCGGCAAACTGTTCACCCCACGCGCATGTGCAGAAGCGACCTGCGTGCTTCGCACACACGCAGTAGCTGCACTCTACTTACAGACTGTTCAGGGTGCGAACGGCACCCCGAAATGGATTGCATTCGTAAGTAGAGGTACCACTGTATAATGTCCCAATTAAGGGAAGTCATAGTATCGCTCTATACTGACTTGGTCAGACCTGGAGTCCTGTGTCCAGTTCTGGGCACCACAGTTTAAGATGGATATTGACAAGGTGGAATGTGTGCAAAGGAGGGCAAGCAAGATCACAGAATCATAGAACTGGTGAGTTGGAAGGGATCCTGAGGGTCATCTAGTCCACCCCCTACTATGCAGGAATCTCAACTAAAGCATCCATGACAAATGGCCCTCTGGATTTGCACACAGCCTGTTGATTAAGTGTTCTGATTAGAAGCCCCAATTAGTTATGTATTTCTGCTGGGAGACGGGAAAGGAGCAAGACAGGTGCTTGCTCCCCTCTGTGTCTACTTATCTTTAGAAAAAAGAAAGAAATACTGCAAGCATAGGAGAAACCGAACAAGTTATTTGACCCTCTCAGCACAGCAAAGGAGTGGGAGGAAGCTGTAACACGGAAAAATGCAACATAGCAAATTTTATTCACTAAGCAGACATCACCTGTTCTTGCTAAAAACAACCAACAACTGAGTTATGAACTGGCAAAACTTGTGGGATGAAATACACTTGCAAGAATGCAGAAGAACATTGTGGTTTTTCCTTTCTTTATGAGCTGAATGGCAATTTCTAGGCTATCCAACCCATACGGCAAACACACAGAGCATCCTCATGGCCTAACGCACCTCAGAAAAATGTTTGCCCAAGAACATGTCAGCAAACCTGATGACGGAAATGCCACAGAAAAACAAGGTAAAAAGTACACACACACCCCAAATAAATGTAGACCCTCTCCTTGTGTGTGTATAGAGACCCTCTGAATACAGAGTTCAAGGGTCTGAGGCATAATTTCTCTCCCCTTCCTCCCTGCAGTTCACACAACATGAATTGGAAGTTAGGAATAAGTTCATGCTTGTAAACAGCCACTTGCCTGGTTACCAGCCGCAAGCAAATGTCCACCACAGGCAACTACACATGCGAAGCCCTAGAAACATTGGTTTCTGGTTTCTTTTACACCAGAGTTTCTCAAATTTTCCCTCTGTGGACTACTTAATAATTGCACAGACCACTTAATATACTTATTCTGTAAGTTGTCAGGGGAAAAGGCTGGAGGATGATGATGATGATGATGATAAATGTGTGTTGTGATAACTGTGGGCTTGCCTTTCTACTCTGATGGACATGCTGCTCTTTATGAACAAAGTGTTCCACAACCTTCCAGCAAATAATCTGAATAGAAGTTGGAGGTCGCCATTTGAGGAACTCTGTTTTAGACTAGGGCAGCTTGACTCGGATGGTTCTTACTTGTTCAGACTTATTTGCAAGACTTCACAAACGCCTGCAATGTTTGCCCATGGCTGTCCTAATCTGATGATTAAAAAGTCTTCCTAATGTTTCCCTTTACTCTCAACTTTTCCTTTCAATATACCTCCTGCTCATTCTCCTGCTGGTTTAGAAAGGCTGATAGAATCCCAAAATACCCCAGTCTTCTTTCTTTGGCAGTCAAGAAATGAGACAAAGTGGTTGCAGTGGGAAAACAGCAGCGCAGCTGGCAATCAGCTGCAGAAGGAAATAACAGCTTTTCTTCTCCCTTGAATGCTAAGACTGGTAGCTTACCTTTTAATCATGCTCTGGATTTTAACCAGCTGATCTTAAAGGAAAAAGGGCATAGCACCCAGCCTAGACTCTAAAGGATGCCCTGGTGGTGGATTGTATGTTTTCGGAATTGGAGTCAGGCTAGTTTAGATGGGTTAACAGAGAGAGAGAGAGAGAGGGAGAGATTTCTAAAGCAAAACTGCCACCGTCATTTTCAATAACCACAAACAGGCAAAGTCCCGAAATTCCAGCAACACAAGTGGTCTCCTGCTCCAGAGCTGTGCGTACTTCTGGCCAAAGAAAGTATCCAAAGCCGATGCCAAGGAATCCAAAATCCATGCCAAGGAAACACAAATACGCCACTCAGAATAAATTATGGAAAGCCAAGCAAATTTTCGTAAAGTTACTTATAATGCATAGTATATTTTCGCTGGGGATTTGCAGAATTTGACTCGTTTTTGGCAAGGCTGGAGGGAGGCACAACAGGAGAATAAGGGCAGAAGATACACAGCTGTGCCAGGCACAGAAACTCCACCCTGACCCGCTGGAAACCTGCCCAGAACCCTTCGAACTCCTGGCCACTTCAACCGTCTTCCTATTTTCATGCTTTTCTCTGCAACCGTGAGGGCCAGAAACTTTTTTTAAAAAATGAAGCCAAGATTCCAGCACTTCCCCAAGTTTCTTAAAATCAAAGAACGTCGAAGGGATGCTGGAAGGCTGCTAGTACAGACCCCTGGTGAATCTGCAATGCATGATGCAGCTACAGCATCATATCATGAGATGCTAGGCAGGTCCAATCACTGCTCCAATACCTCCACGCGAATGAGAGCGCACCACCTTCCAGGGTCCTCTGTCCTGCTGCCAGACAGTTCTTGCACATCAGGATGTTCTAATGTTTAGCCGAAATCTGCACTGTTGTCATTTCTGTCCACCACTCCTAGTAACTACTATCCTCTTCAACAACAGAGAACAAGGCCACATCCACACCATACATTTAAAGCACTCTCATTCCACTTTAAACAGCCACAGCTTTCCCCCAAAGCATCCTGGGAACTATATATTGCTATAGGTGTTAAGAGTTGTTAAGAGAGCCTCCCCACACAAAGCCACAATTTCTAGAGTACCTTGGGAAGACAGATTGATTTCTAAACCACTCTGGGAACTGTAGGGGTCTCCTTAGCAACTCTTGGCACCCTTCACAAGCTACAGTGCCCTGGATGCTTTGAGAGAAGCCATGACTGCTACCATGAGTTGCTACTTTTAATAGTAGTATAACAGTGCTTTAAATGCAAGATGTGGCCCAAGTCTGTCCATCTTCTAAGACATAAGGAAAGCCTGTTGGATCAGCCAATGGCCTTTCTAGTCCAAGCATCCTGTTCTCACAATGGCTGAACAGATGCCAGTGGGACACGTGCCAGCTGGACCCAAGTGCAACAGCGCTCTGCCCACCCACGATTCCTGGTCTTCTGCACTTGGACAGTGTATACTGATGAAGGCAATACATCAAGTCTTACTTCTCATCAACCCTTATTCATGTCTGGAACACAGAATCAGGAAAGACACAGGGAGTCACTGCTTCAATCTCGCCACCATAATACAACTTCCTGTACTAATTAGTACCACACGTGCATAGTAATTTCAACGGTGCTGCATTATACAAATGGCTAACTCACCACATCGTTTCAAACTAACCTAGTGGACCAATTCCCTGTGGCCAAATACAGTGGTACCTTGGGTTAAGAACTTAATTCGTTCTGGAGGTCCATTCTTAACCTGAAACTGTTCTTAACCTGAGGCACCACTTTAGCTAATAGGGCCTCCCGCTGCCGCTGCACGATTTCTGTTCTCATCCTGAAGAAAAGTTCTTAACCCGAGGTACTATTTCTGGGTTAGCGGAGTCTGTAACCTGAAGCGTCTGTAACCCGAGGTACCACTGTAGCATAAAATAATTTTCTTCTGACCACTGAAGAAGATAAATTAGTTTGAAATGCATCTGGTCTCTGAAAAAAAAATGTTGTCATCTTTTGGTCATAGATGGACTTTGATCAGACTTTGACCTGAATAGGCAAATCAGTTTGTCATTGTATCATATTTGCTATTTTATCTGTTTTGACTACAAATTTATATTTTTACATTGGATTAAAGTTGCACTTCATTTTCCTATAGTATGAAGTGGGAGCATTTAGAAGCATTTCAAATTTTTCACTCTTATGCAACTTAAGTCTTCCACCATAACTTTCAGAAACATTTAAATTCTTCTCTATTCCCCAGGATTCTTCACAATGCAACTTTTATTCTTGGTAGTTGCTCTGAGGCAATTGCCCATATAAACATTGAAAGCACAAGTAAAATGCTGTACAACTACAGCCTTTTAGATGGGCCCTGGAGGCTCATGGTGCCTTCATGTCTATTTAATGTGCATTAATATACATTATATAAGCATGGCATGCAGTTTCCTCACACAGTGGAGACTTGTATCATGCAAGCAAGAAATTGCTTCACTACTATGAGCTGCTTTAGAAGTAAAAAGATCCAAGAGTGTCATATCAGACTCTAGAAGTGTCTGATATGTCATATAGCAGTGTAGCGTCAGAGAGAGGCAAGGTTATGCCAAGTAGGCTGAAAAAACTCAATGTGTCACTTGGAGAAGGTCCTGTTCAATTCTGGGCAGGAGTCTCACCCACATTAAATATCTCACAGTCCCTGGGCTCTTAAATGTGGATCAAAATAACTGCAAACTGCAAGGCTATGTCTCCATGGTAAAGGGCACACATTGCGTGGAGTTAGTGCCATATTCCATCCCTGGACAAGACTGGGAAGAAGCCCTTTATGAAACCCCGAAGAGACGCTGCCAGCCAGTAGAGACCATACTGAGCTAAATGAGCCAGTGGTGTGACTCAAAGCAGCTTCTTCTATTCATGGGGAAAACCTGCTGGAGGAAGCTATGGCATTCCACTGCTGCCCACTGTGGAGGCAGGCTACCTCTGAAGGTTGCCTCCTCCTGAGTAAGCTTGCTCAGGCGTTGAGTTATTATCAGAGGCCCTGGACCTGGTTTCCCCAACTGAATAGGTGAGAGACTTTTTGGTGGTGGTGCCCTGGCTGAAATGCCCTCCCCAAGGAAGCTTTCTGGGTGCCTGTGTTAAGATCCTTTTACCACCTGGGGAAGACCTTTTTTTTAAGAGCCAGGTCTTTTCTCCTTGAGAAATTATGCTTCTTGTGCCATTATTCTTCTTGTGCTGGATTTAAGCAGAAAATTGAGTGGCTTTTATTTAATGTTTTCTTTTTTTTTAACGCATGCTGTCTGAACTCTGCATGAACTACCTGCAGGACAAGAGGTAGCCTCCTCTCCCTGCAGAGTGGCCTGATAAGCCAGATATGAAACAGCAGGGACAAGACACAGCTGTTGGCCTGGAGACTCCAGAACTCCTTCTAACACACGAGGAAAGATGGGCTGGAGTCCTGCCTGAGCAGCAGGTAAGCTGGGAGAAACTGCAGTGGCTAGCAGGAAATGCTTGGCTATACCCTGGCTGGGAAGCTGGCTGGAGGAACCAGCAGGGCACATGGCGGGGGGGGGCAGTTGAGCTGCAGGCAGTGCCCAGTTACCCCATAGGCACAGTATGGCACCACCAGCAAAGTGGGGGCACTCCGCATCTTCTTTTCTCTCTTGTTTGTAAGCAGAGTTGCCAAAAGAATTTCAGAATACTGCCCCAAACTTTTCAATCAGGATCACCAGAGTGACAGAAGTATAATCATTCTTCCCATTTCTCTTTAATGGGTCTTAAAATGAAGACTAGGAGCCCTTCTTCTCTGCATTTAGAGAGACACAAAGAGAAACACAACTTCCTACAAACAAAAAATAAATAAAAATCCAAATGCAATGTATATAAATGAATATAAAGAGAGCTCTTGACCCTTATGGCGGATTAAAGTGGCTATCTTTCATTTTGCAAGTTCTGCGCCATGAAGGTAGCCAAATTAAGGCTACATTCCTAAACATAATGATTAGAGCATAAATCTCACTGATTTCAGGAGGATTTACTTGCTTAAGATTGCAAAAAAAAAAAAAAAAAGATACACTCACTGTTAGGCAACAGTGACCACAGAACCTACAGACCATCAGCGGGCAAACCAAGTCACCTAATCTGCACCCTCTCGTCCTAGTTTTAAATAGCTAGTGCCACTTTGCAGACAGAGCAGAAGATAGGATATGTTCTGCAGTGGACCTTAGAATTCTGGCTCCTCCTCTTTCTGGTAGTTAGATGGGTACCAAAGCCCCATGTGCTTCTGCAGGTGTTTGAGTTTTATGTGTTGTTGAATTGGGACTTTTTAGCCGATTTATTTCTGATCATTCTAAATCTGTTGTGATAGTCTTCCTCCTGTTTAACGGTGATATTGGAAGAGTGTCTGTTTTATGATGTGGTTTTTAAACCAGACTGTTGGCCACCCTGAATACAGCACTCCTTTTAACAGTGAACTCAGCTGGTGAGTGCCAACAGAGCTGCAGCAAAAACGGTGCTATTGAGAAACATGAGGGAGGAATCTGCATGCCCAAGAAAAACTCATGGTTTGCAAAAGTAGAAATAATATTTTACAGGGCAGCAACCTAAGCAGGTGAACTTACCCAACCCTCCACAAAAAAAGGCAGTCCGATGAGAATGGAGTAAGCTCAGTGAACACAGGACTCTGTGCTAATTTGGTGAAGATGGGGGAAGGAAAATGAAAAGGGGTTAAGAATGCAATGGAGCATTTTGGAAGAGGGCGTGACTGGCTCGCTGGCACACTGAACAGGGTTCCTCTATGCTTCTACAGCTTGTTGCAGATCCCATTTGCAACTGATAGAAAAGCAGGGTATACAAATTACCTGGAAAAAAAATCAAACGGCTGAGACCTGCCGTGCGCAAATGAGAGGCAGCAACTGCTGCAAGAGATCCTGGGCTCCATTTTCACATGGGCTTACGCCAGAAGAAGCTGTTTCAAAACCCAAACAGTGGCGCCCCTGCCATGCCTATTTGCTGTCACCTGGTGTTGGGTGAGGAGAGACTTGTGGCAGCAGCAGCAGCCAAGAATAGAGCGTACGCTGGCACCCGCAGCTGAATTTCCAGGCTCTCCAGAAGCAGGCACAGAAAATTGCTTCAGATTTTCTGCCCCGCAAGGCTTTTTCTTGCTTGGGCATGGATTCTGAGTCAGCATCCAAGGCTCACTGGCCTGTGAGTCAAAGGCTGCTGCTTAGATTATAGCATCGCACACAAGCCATTCACAAATGTCTTACAATTAATGGTGGGTTGTTTTTTTAGGGGAGGTGAAGTTTAACTAGCCAGTGTTGTGTAGTAGTTAAGTGTTGCACTAGGGCCTGGGTCTGATCTGCAGCCAGTCACTGCCTCTTGGCCTAAACTGCCTCACAGGGTTGCTATGAGGATAAACCGGAGAACTGGGAGAAGAACCATGGATTGTATTCAGCTAAGTGCTACCCACCATTAATTTGAATCTGTCTACTCTGAGTAGGACTCATGCTGAACACAACCAACATCAACTCCTTGGAGGGAAGATGTGGTATAAATGTAATGCTCTACTACTATATATTTTGGAAAGCTGCTCATTTGCTATGCATTTGTACACTAAAGGTATGGTAACCAAATTTTGCATTATGGTCCCTGAGGACCAAGGAGCAGGTTTTGGTTTCTGCTTCGGTAACATCAGGTGCCACTTTGAACCAAGATGGAGGACGGAACCTTTCCAAACTCCACTGGTTTTTTGGTTCCTCAGAATTCCAGAGCAAAGCTGGGTACAAAGCTGCTAGTAAATAAATAAAATAGAGAACTGTCAGGGAATCAGGAGCAGGAGCACTGGGGAGAGAGGATTGGGAGAGCGAAGGGGAAGAATCCGAGGGCAGCGTAGGGGAGTATGACAGTGGCCCGAGAGATTCCATGAGCTTCTCCAGCGAATCAGAAGATTCCCAGAAGGGGGCGCCGATGGTCAGGGCAAGGGGGGTCCCAGGGGGGACGCACCAGAAACAAGGAGCCAGAGGGGAACCCCAAAGCAGCAGTGGAGGATCAGGACCAGTTTCCCCACCAGAGCGTAGTGGGGGGGAGGAGTCACATGTGTCAGGAGCAGTGTCTCCTCCAGAGAGGGAGTCAGGGCTGACCACGCCTCCAACGGAGGGGAGGTCAGTTGCAGCTAGCCCCCCCGATGGGGGAAGCAGTGACAGCAGCAGTGGAACGGTCAGGAGGAAAGTTGCTGGCTGGGCGCGCGCGCCAAGTTCAAATGTGCAGGCGCGCGGAACAGCAGGAGACCCGGATGGGGAACCAGCTCCTAAAGCCCGCCGGAGGGAGGGAGAAGGCTCAGGGGAATCAGCGGGAGAAGAGGCTAGAAAGGGCGGAACCCCGGCGGGCAGGCGGACCCAGAGGAGGAAGGAGCAGCGGAGAAGGTGGAGCAAGGCTAGACTCTTAAATTGGTGTCAAGGGGGAGGAGACTCAGACGGAGCATCAGTGGTCTGACACTTTAGACGTGGGGCTGCGCGCTGCGGCTCTGGAAGTGAAACTGAACTTCAATAAAGGCTTTTATACTTAACAACGAAGCAGCGTTGGTCCTTTGTGAGCTGGGACCTAGGGTAGCCCTGACAGTATGCTCCGTCTCTCATAAAAACCTCGCAGCGTGAGTTGGTGCAGCGAGGGGCAAGACTTGGTGTTTTGCGAGCTCACGAAGATAGGCAAAGATGACTACAGAGAGCCAGGTGAAAGAACTGCAAGAAGCAGTCACGACGCTTTACGCGGAAGTAGCAGCATCCAGGAAAAGAGAAGAAGAAGCAGTAGCGCTCTGCCGGGATCTGCAAGCCAGGTGGGACCATTGGGGGAAAGAGGGGCTGCCAGGACCCAAACCGGAGGGAGTTGGCCTCGGGAAGAGGGGGGGCAGCCTGGTGGCGCACTTTGATGGGAACCTGCAGCAATACCCTAACTTCAGAGCTGACGTGGTTTACGCGCTCAATTTGCTTCGGAAAGACTTTAGAGATGAGGAAGAGAAGGTGGGCTTCATAATCACTCATTTGCATGGGGAAGCAAAAGCGTGGCTGCGGAATTTGTGGCGCGAAAAAGACCCTGCCCTCAAAGATTCCGATGCATTTATCAAAGCTATGGACGCTTGCTTTAAATCTACGGTAGATGTAGATATTGCTCGGAGGGAAATGCATGGACTACAGCAAGGGAAAGCGACGGTGAGGCAGTATCACTCGCGCTTTTTTGCCTTACTGAACGTGCTGGGCTGGGAGAAGGACTCCATTGCTGTCAGAGACCTGTTCTGGGAGGGGCTAAGTGGAGAGGTGAAAGATGAACTGGCAAGAGGAGAAAGACCCCAAAATACCCAAGAAGTTGCCCAAAGAGCGTTGGCAATTGGTGTGCGCCTGGAAGGACGTAAGGGAAGCACCCCAGCCAGGACAACCCCTTTCTTTCCCAGAGAGGCGGGGCGGGCGCTGTCCATGCCTCCTTTGGGAAGGGGAGAAGAGCCGATGGAGATTGGTGGTGCAAGGGCTCAGACTGCCAGCAGAGCCCAAACACCGGGAGCAGTCAAGGGGAAGGCTCCTAGAGGGACCAGGAAGTGTTACATCTGCGACAGTGCACAGCACATGGCCAAAGAGTGTCCCCAGAGGCTCCAGAAGCACACTGCAGCCTCAGCAACAGTAAAGGGAACAGGTGAGCAGCTGAAACAGCTGCAGGGGGAAGAAGAAGCCTGGTTGGAAACAGAGCCACTGGGGCCCAACCAGGCAAGTCAGTGAAGCAGTCCCCAGAGATTTTACAGCCCACAGACCCCCTCCCACCCAAACCAGTGGTGCAACTCACCGCATCGCTCCAGTTGCCCAATGGGCACACCATGCAAGTACCAATAACCATTGACTCTGGGAGCAACGCAGACTTTATTGGAGTGGACTTTATCAAGCAACATCGCATAGCACTCATGCCAGCCACGATGCCCCTAAACGTCGTCACGGTCGATGGCAGGAAGCTACTGGGAGGAGAGGTGGTACAGCAAACACCACCGATGGTGATGCAAATTGGAAACCACCGCGAAGTCATCAGCTTCAACGTCACCCACCTGTCGGACACGCCCATAGTGTTGGGTATGAGTTGGCTGGATAGGCACAGCCCGGCATTGGCATGGTACCAGCGGCAGTTGACCTTCTGTTCCTCCTACTGCGCAGAACACTGCATCCAGACCCGCCAGGAGGAGGAGGGGCAAGAGGATGAACCGCAGCTACACCTAGGCATGGTGCAAGCGGTACCCAACAAGTACAAGGAGTTTTTGGAGGTCTTCTGCGAGAGGGAAGCGGATAAGCTGCCTCCCCACAGGCCTTACGACTGCAAGATTGACCTCCTGCCGGGAGCGACGCTGCCGACTGGGAAACTGTATTCCATGTCTGAAGATGAACTGCAAGAACTCAGGGAGTTCATAGATCACAACTTGAAGCGGGGGTTCATCCAAGAATCTAAAGCAGTGGGGGGCAGTCCCGTGTTTTTCGTGAAGAAGAAGGACACGCCCCAACGGAGACTCATAGTTGATTTTAGGACCATAAATTCCAAAACGAAGCCCGCAGCATTCCCCATGCCCAAGATCGACGACCTGCTCGCGACGGTGAGGAAGGGACGGATCTTCACCAAGTTGGATCTACGAGGGGCGTACAACCTTATACGCATGCGGGAGGGCGATGAGTGGAAGACAGCCATGTTTACACCTTTAGGCACCTATGAATATCGCGTAATGCCTTTTGGTCTGCAAAATGGCTCCCATACCTTCCAAGCTTTCATGCATCACGTGTTAGCGGGACTCCTCTACAAGAAGTGCGTCTGCTTCCTGGACGATATCCTGATCTTCTCGGAATCGCAGGAGGCTCACGAGAGGGACGTCAAGGAGGTCCTGCAGAGGCTACGGGAGCACAGACTTTACGCCAAATTAGAGAAGTGCCAGTTCGACATGACGGAGGTGGATTTTCTGGGCTACAAGCTGTCCGACAAGGGACTCGCCATGGACAGCGCCAAGGTCCGCGCGGTGTTGGACTGGAAGAGCCCGCGCAATCGGAAGGAGGTCCAGAGGTTCGTCGGCTTCGCCAACTTTTATCGCAAGTTCATCAAAGGGTTCGCGAAGGAGACGGCGGCCATCACGGACACCCTCAGCTCCAAGAAGAAGAAGTTCACCTGGACGGACCAGGCGGAGCAGTCCTTTCGGAGACTCAAGCGTCTCTTCGCGTCCGAAGAACAGCTGCTACATGTAAACCCCAGCAGACCAATGAGGGTTGAGACGGACGCCTCAGACAGAGCAGTGGGGGCCGTCCTGTTGCAGCAAGATCCGCAAGGGGAATGGAGGCCGTGCGCATTCTACTCCAGGAAACTCAGCAAGGCGGAACAGAACTACACCATCTGGGACAGGGAGTTGCTGGCCATTCATGCAGCTTTCAGGGCGTGGCGGCACTTCCTCGTTGGAGCCAGACACACAGTGCAAGTCCGCACGGACCATAAGAACCTGGAGTACTGGCGCACGGCGCGGTTCCTGAACCAGAGACACATCCGCTGGGCGGAGTTCTTTGCGGATTTCGATTTCCGGATAGAATACATCCCGGGAGACAACAACGTCATGGCGGATGCACTATCCAGGAAGCCGCAGTATCTCGAGGAAGCGGCGCCGGTGGCGGCCAAGCACATTTTCGCACCGAAAGCGTGGGCGTGCGCTTCAGCTGCCGTGGACCTGGACGCGGTGCGTCGAGCGCTGCAGACGGATTCGTTCGCACAATCCAAGATGGAGGAGGTGCGAAGAGGCACAGCGAAGGACGACGAGTTCCAGATACGAGACGGACTGCTCATCCGCAAAGGGGCTCTCTACGTGCCCGGAGACGACCTCCGCGCGAAAGTCTTGCAGCAGCTACACGACGCGCCCAGCGCTGGGCACTTCGGCAAGGACAAAACGGCGGAATTAGTAACCAGAGACTTTTGGTGGCCCAAGGTGAGGGGAGAAGTCGCGGATTACGTCTCCAGGTGTGACACCTGCCAAAGGGCCAAGCCAGTACACAGGAAGCCAGCGGGTCTACTAGAACCCCTACAGACGCCGCTCGAACCGTGGGAGAGAGTGGCCCTGGACTTTGTCACAGATCTGCCCAGCTCGCGAGGCAAAACAGCGGTGCTCGTGGTCGTAGACATGTTCACCAAGATGGCACACTTTATTCCGTGCGCGAAGGTGGCCACAGCGGAACAGACCGCCAAGCTGTTCATAGACCACGTGTTCAAAGCTCACGGCTTGCCGCGGTCCATCCTGTCCGACCGGGGTCGCCAATTCGTCTCGAGCTTCTGGCAGAAGCTGCTGGGCATCCTGAACGTCAAGATCAACTTAGCGTCGGCACGACACCCGCAGACCAACGGACAAGCGGAGAGGGTCAACGCCATCATGCAGCAGTACCTGCGATGCTACGCCAATCAACAACCCTCGACCTGGGTGGACTACCTACCGCTGGCCGAGTTTGCCTACAACAACACGAAGCACGGGTCTACGGGAGTGACACCGTTCTTCGCCAATAATGGGCGGCATCCCAGAACTTTCCCAGGGTTAGAGACGAAGGGGGAGGGGGAGCCAAGGGGAGCAGAGCACTTAGCAGCAGAGTTACAGGAGGTCCACGAGCAACTCCGCAGGCAATTGGAACTGGCGAAACACGCCTACAAAATGCAGGCAGACAAGCACAGGAGGGTCGGGGAGGACATCCAGGTGGGGGACTGGGTCTGGTTAGCAGCCCAGGCAGTGCCGGCCAGGACGCTAGCTAAGAGGAAGCTCAAGCACAAGCAGCTGGGACCTTACCAGGTCGCGGCGCAAATCAATCCAGTGGCCTTCCGGTTGACACTCCCGGAGGGCTCCAGAATGCACCCAGTCTTTCATAGGTCAGTGCTCACACCCTACAGGGAACCCCACAGGTTTCAGGCGACAGGGAACGCGCCAGACACACTTAGTGAATCTCCGAAGAGGGAGGGGTCACGGAGGGCGACGCCACTCAACGAGGTCACGGAGATTTTGGACTCGAGGTGGGGGGAAGAGGGGGTGGAATACCTCCTCGCCAGGGAAGGTACCCCAGCCAGTGCCAACAGGTGGGTACCGTGCTATGCCGTGGAGGAGCACTATCTTAAAGACGAGTTCCATGCACTCTTCCCACACAGACCTATGCCGGCAGAGTATTTCGACGACTGGCTCTTCACGCCCACACTGTCAGCCAGTACGTTCCAGGGTTTTTCATCAGCTGAAGAGACGACGCCAGACACTAGCTCCTCGGAGGGGTCTCTCTCGGGGTTTGCCACAGACCGCTCCTATTGGTGGGACACTCAACCGGAGGTGGGGTGGCGCAGGGAGCTGCTGCGGGGACCTTTGCAAGCTGTCTCACCAGAGGTACCCGGGGGAGGGGAGGACATGGACGTGTTGGGGGAGGATCCTGGATTCGAGCACATCAGCAGAGAGATGGAAGCAGAGGAAATCGACGTCGACGAGCCCGTTGCGGTTGGGCCGGATCCAGTGGACCGGCTACACACCAGGGGGGAAGAATGGTATCCCGCACTCACACCCACTGGACTGGAGCACCCGGAACCCACACCCGAAGAGGGGGAGGGGGGAAGGGGGGGCTTCGAGGGGGGGATGGATGTCAGGGAATCAGGAGCAGGAGCACTGGGGAGAGAGGATTGGGAGAGCGAAGGGGAAGAATCCGAGGGCAGCGTAGGGGAGTATGACAGTGGCCCGAGAGATTCCATGAGCTTCTCCAGCGAATCAGAAGATTCCCAGAAGGGGGCGCCGATGGTCAGGGCAAGGGGGGTCCCAGGGGGGACGCACCAGAAACAAGGAGCCAGAGGGGAACCCCAAAGCAGCAGTGGAGGATCAGGACCAGTTTCCCCACCAGAGCGTAGTGGGGGGGAGGAGTCACATGTGTCAGGAGCAGTGTCTCCTCCAGAGAGGGAGTCAGGGCTGACCACGCCTCCAACGGAGGGGAGGTCAGTTGCAGCTAGCCCCCCCGATGGGGGAAGCAGTGACAGCAGCAGTGGAACGGTCAGGAGGAAAGTTGCTGGCTGGGCGCGCGCGCCAAGTTCAAATGTGCAGGCGCGCGGAACAGCAGGAGACCCGGATGGGGAACCAGCTCCTAAAGCCCGCCGGAGGGAGGGAGAAGGCTCAGGGGAATCAGCGGGAGAAGAGGCTAGAAAGGGCGGAACCCCGGCGGGCAGGCGGACCCAGAGGAGGAAGGAGCAGCGGAGAAGGTGGAGCAAGGCTAGACTCTTAAATTGGTGTCAAGGGGGAGGAGACTCAGACGGAGCATCAGTGGTCTGACACTTTAGACGTGGGGCTGCGCGCTGCGGCTCTGGAAGTGAAACTGAACTTCAATAAAGGCTTTTATACTTAACAACGAAGCAGCGTTGGTCCTTTGTGAGCTGGGACCTAGGGTAGCCCTGACAAGAACAAATTTGTTTAAATAAAGAACTACCTTGCATGAGAGATAAGAAGCTGCAAAAAAAGAAAATCATACAAACAAGTCAGGGACTGGTTTGAAAACTTGCTTATAAAGCTGCTTAGGCCCTGGACTCTGTGCTACCCGGGAGCCCCACATTAAGTGTCCTGGCCCAAAGAAACAATGAGCGAGAAATCAGCAGATAAGACGTGACCAACAGCCACTGACATTTTGTGTGTGTGTGGAAAGTGACATGGCATAAATAATATAAGATGACCCCAGATTCTAGTTTTATGAGAAAGGGAGAAAAACGCCTCTCCATCTGCTTTCCCCAGGACTCTTTTTATGATCTTAGCCTCTCGAAGCCTTCACATGACACCGCTTCCAGCTTTTTACCTCCATGACAATGAGGCCTAGCATCCTACTTTTCAAAAAGCTACTTGTTGACGCCACTGAAAATTCCAGCCAATCTTTAAAAAAGAAAAAAAAAAGCTGTAACACTGCTCTAGATTCATTTCCAGCACCACCCTGATTCAGGATCATCATAGGCTGCTGGCAGTCAGCAGCACAGTACCTGGCCCTCTCTGGGATATTCGAGGCCCCACCATAAATGTTCATCTCCATTTGAAAATACCAGCATGTTTCTAGATCTTTCTAGAAGAAAAGCATGGAGGCTGAATTCTACCTAATCACTTACCAGGAAGTAATCCTGCTCCTCCAATACAGAGTTCTGGGCAATTAATGCAAAACAAGAGGAATAACTCACCTTTGGAAATCTGGTATAGTGACTGCTCTGGTTTATGAGATTGCACCACACTTTCAAGCCCATCTCCACAACTAAGGGCCAGAAACCTGAGAACTTCTTATAAAATATAGATGCTCATGATCTCAGGAAGCAAATTTCCACATCCAGCAACACACTATGCAGATTTTATGAGTTCCTGTAGAATCATGCATAGGTAGCGCTTACCTGACGGATTCAATGGAATGTATCTCCAACCAAGAACACAAAACAGGCGTCTAATTCAGGGTTTCCCAAACTTGGGTCTCTAGCTGCTTTTGGACTACAATTCCCATCATTCCTGGTCTTGGTAGCTGAGCATGATGGAAGTTGTAATCCAAAAACAGCTGGAGACCCAAGGTTGGGAAATACTGCTCTGGTCCTACATGCACTTACCTGGGAGTAAGTCTCACCAAATGCAATGAGACTTACTTCCGAGTCACCATGCACTGTAGGTGTGCAACATCCCTTGCTCTGGAGGGAAAATATATTCCTGTTCCTAAAGCTGCCAAACTTATGCAAAATTAAATCAAATCTCTTCAGTTCATAGAAACCAGCAGCCTCACATTTCTCGGTGCCTTGGCAACGAGGAAATTTCACCACACCTGCAACTCAGCTCTGAAACTAATGAACTGCTCCTCTAATTTATTCCTTAGTGGTTCAACCAGCAAAACACTCCCTAAGATATTATCCGCTTCCAGAGTGATTCTTTCTAGAAAACAAACTTCAACAGCTCATTATTCTTTGCTAGAGCAAAACAATCTACCTTTCCTTAAAAAGCTGGCATTTCCGTCCATGCCACTTTGAGTAACTATGCAACACACACCAGTTCATATCCACTTGCCTGATCAGCTGTGGCGAGTATAAATCAAGTCTAGGTGACAATGCAAAGGAAAACATTTTGTCTCCTGGCAAACTATAACTAGAATACATATTGGGTAGGGTATCCAGAAAAGCTTATTTACGGCGAGAAACTTTTGCGGACTGATGAAGGAACTCAGGTTACCTGTCTGACTTAGAGGCCCCTGTGTTAACGTGTTAAGGCAGCAGGCTGTGGAATCGCACAGGTCTCTTGGTCAGGCTTTTGGGGCTACAAAAGGACATCACTGCCCAAGCCTGAGATAAAGCATGCAGTGAGAAAGGCCATCGGTCAGCGCCAGCACACGTGCTCTGCATGCAGAACACTTCAATCCCTGGTATCTCCAAGGAGGGCTGGGGGAAAATCCCTGGCCTAGAGAGCCTCTGCCAGTAGTGTAAAGAATGCTGAACTAGGTGGGCCAACGGTCTGACTCTGCATAAAGCAAGTTCTTATGCACACAGGGTGGAATTATTTCCAAAGAGGCCGCTCTCCGAAACACAGCAGGGCAATCACAGTAACGTGCACTCAGACACCCAAGTGGTGAATGAATTCTTACCACGTTCCCCTCCTTGCCATCTTTCCTGTGCCCATGTCCCTGGGTATCCGTGGAAGAGCTGCTGCCTCCAGGTCTATTTTCAACGATGCCCGGAGACAGGGAGTAGAAAGGTGGACTAGGGCTGGGGGGCAGCCCCGAATCCGGGCTATCCAGCAAACCTTCTCGGTTCTTCTCTTTCAAGCTGTCTTCCATTCCTTGCAACTGCAGGTGACCCACCATGACTGGGGTGGGGAAGTGAGGGCTGTGGCTGCCAAGCAGGGGGAAACCCACCACCTCCTCCTGCAGGGAGGCAAACGCACGGGGTACATGCACAGGGAGTGCCAGCCGGATCCCTGTGCGCCTGTTGCCTTGGGTGACTCAGGGCTGGTTCCTGTGGCTGCAGCTGCCCCCTGTTGGAAGGAGAGAAAGTGGAAATGAACAGACCATTCTTCATCAACACAAAAAACAAAAGTGCAGAAGAGAGGGCAGATCTCCAAGTACACCTGGGGAATAACCTTTTTTCCCTGAGACCCAGGTGAGACACTACCAGTTGGGCTAGCCCAGGTGTGGGGAACCTTTGGCCCTCCAGATATTGCTGAACTACAACTCTCATCATCCCTGGCCATTGGCCATGCCTGCTGGGACTGATGGAGGAGTTGTTGCTGGCATCTGTCTGTCTCCAGAGACAATGGAGTGTGCCTCCGGGGGTGAAGTCAAACCACTGCATTAGCAGCCCCAAAGTGACCTCCCTGGGGCACAAGCCTGGGCAGCGTGCGTGGAGGTCCTGGGCTGGCCAGATGACAAGAGACACCACCCTCGCTCATGTGGTCCAAAGGAAAGCAGAGCAAGACGTTTGGCACCAACTTGGCTGAAGGAATTGCCGGAATGAGGCATACAAGGTGCCATCCAATCATAGGGACTCCACTCCAGATTTGTGTAGAGTTTACTCCTTAGCCTTTTCTTCTTCTGAAGATATTCTGCAAGGCAGCAGAGGTTTAGGATCAGTGTGTTCCTCCTCCTAGACGGGCTCCCTTCCAGGTGGAAGAGCCCCATCTGCCCCTCACCTCCCTCTATAGCACTGCAGAAACCACTTTCTTGGCCACTGGACCCACTATTGGTCTTATCCACTCAATCAAGACTATATAAAGCATTTTTTAAATTAAAAAGTGTTTCCTTTAAATGGCAGGTGCACACACAAAAAACAACCAAGTGGAAACCTATGCATGTTTTTGAGTAAACATACATCTTTGGGAGAAGCAGAGAGCTTGAAAGCTGGCTTTACGCTCTGAGTCTAGGTTATTGTGTTTAGGATTACAGCTATGGGAGTAAGCCCCAACAAACTCAATGAGATTCACTTCCAAGCAGTGCATTGTGCTTTGGGCTACAGTCCTATGCAAAGTTACTTGGCAGAGAGCCCCATTAAGTCAAATGGGACGTACTTCTGAGTAAACATGTAAGGAACTGCGCTGTAAATCTAACCTGTGTTGAATTAAGACAGGAGAGGCCAGATTCAAATCCCACTAAGCTATTCAGGTTACCAGGTTCCTTTGGGCCATTCCCTATCTCTCAGCCTGACTGACCCACCTGCCTCACAGAAGCGTAGCGCTGGAAGGAACCAAAAGGGTCACCCAATCCAAACCCCTGCAATCCCATGTGGCTAAAGTGGATGGGGAAGAGTCATTGTATATTCCTTGGAGGAAAGGGTATATATAAAACAAAGTCCCCCAAATGACTTGCAGAGAGCAGAAGAGAGCCAAGGCCTGCCTGGTCCAGCATCCTGTTTTCCACAGGGACCAATCAGATGCTTCCAGGAAGCCCATAGCCAGGGCAGGAGGGAAACAGCTCTCCCATTCTGGGTCCCAGCAAGCAGCTTTCAGGTGCAGGGGGCCTCTGACAGCCTCCTCCACACACCTTTCTAACCTCCTTCTAAAGCCATTTGAAGCTGCTGCTCTCACCGCATCTTGCAGCAGCACGTTCCACAGATTATTACATATTTCCCAGGGATGGTCTTCCCGACTCTCTTGCCCTTCAGCTTCAGTGGGTCTAGCCTTAGGAGAGGTGGAGAAACACTTCTCTCAACTGCCTTTTCGAAAAGCCCACCTTTTAAAAGTGGCTTGCTGGACAGCACTGGGTGAGAGTGGCGCTGTCGCTTAAGAAGCAGAAGCCCAAATCCCTCTTGGGGGCCTCGGAATAGTTCCACAGGGCTTTGGATCCAAAAGACTATATTCCAGTGCTCTGGGTCAAATAGAAGAAGAAGAATCTAAGAAGAAGAAATCTAAGAAGCTGCTTCAGGCCCACAGCCCGCCTAGTACAGCATCCTGTTCTCACAGTGGGGATCTAGTTGCCTGTGGGAAACCCACAAGAGGGGTTCCAGCTTCCTGTGGTTCCCTGAAACTGGTGCTTGGAAGCATCGCTGCCTCCCACGGTGGAGCAGAGCAGAGCCATCACAGCTAGTAGCCATCAATAGCCCTCTCCTGCAGGAATCTCTCTAGTCCTCTGTCAAAGACAGAGACAGTCTTGAACTCTTCTTCATCTGCTCCCAGACCCCCAGTCTTCCCAGTTACCCCTCTGATCCTATGCCTGCTTTTCCAGAAGCAAACTCTTCTTAAGATTTCAGTCTTAGAATAAGGCCTTTTGTGGACAAGGGCTCCTCAAGGGTTGGCCTGCACCTGAGCTTAGTTAGGAATGTCCTTTAAAGGAAAAACAAACAAACAAGGTCGCATTCATGAGCTTCTCCAATGTAGCAAAAACTAAGCAGTTCAGCAAATCAAAGTCTGGACAAATTAAACATCTGAACACTTGAGTCTTCTATGCAGTAAAATCAAGACAGAAGACTGTAGGAATCAGGGGAAGTTGGTGCAGAGTTCTCAAGAGGGGGCCAAGCACATTTATAGAGGGGTGGGAATAGTTTGCTTATTTAACTCTCCCCTCACACTTTACTAACCTTTTTCCCTTCATGAACCTGGTAAGATCACGAACTACCCCCTTCCCAAAATGTATCCCCCCCAACCTCTGTCCCCTACTGGGGCACAACATGTCCCAATACGGGGCAGATTTCGGTGACGACTGCCCTCTTCGGACACAAAGAAACCCCCCGAGGGAGAGATGCCCAGCGCCCCGTCCCCAGCCCCCCCCCACACCCACCACTCGCCAAGCTGCACCGGCCGCGGCGCCCGGGTTTCTCCAGTCCCGCCACCCAAACCAGTCCGCCCCAGAAGCTGCGCTCGGCGGAGAGGGAAGGGGCAGCGGGCGCGACAAAGGCACGCCGAGGATCTCCTCGCCCAGCTCGGCTCGCCCCGCGGCGAAATCCCCGCTCGCCACCCGCGCGGCGCCCCGAGGCCCCCGGGAAAGACGGCGCCGCGCTTCGGCTGCGTTTCCAGGAGGGAAGGCGGCGGCGGCGGCGCCCAGCGCAGGGGTCTCTCCGGTGCCCGCTTCCTCCAAGCGCAGCTCGGCTTCTCCCCCCGCCGCCGGCGAGCAAACAAAGAGCTCCGCGCCCGTCCCGTCCTGCGCGCGGGGCCTCGCCAAGGAGCCGCTGCAGGCGGGTCTCGGCCCGAGGGAAGGAGGAGGAAGAAGGAGAGGTCCAGGCGAGCGCCCCCCCCCCCGCCGCCCCCGCGCCAAAGCCGGCCATTTACGTGGAAGCGAGCGAGTCCCCGACGAGGCGCCGCGTCTCTCCTCCGCCGACGCCGGGCCCGCCTGGCTCAGCGAGGACTGAGCGCGCCGAGCGGGCGGAGAGACTTATTCAACTGACACGGCGGCGGCTGCCGCCTGGCTCGGCTCCATCTCCGGCCCCCAGGGAGAGCCTCGCCCGGCCCCCAGCAGACCCCTCCCCTCGCAAGCTCCCGGCCAGCGCCAGGGACTCGCGGGCAGGGCAGAGGGGGCTTCCCCCCAACAACTCCCCTCCTCCAGCCTCCTCTCTCCAAGCTGGCTTTTTCTCCTGAAGAAACTGGGAGCAGGAGGCAGTATGTTGAGAAATTATATACTGTGCTGTCGTTGATCGCGCTGCCCGGGACTGGTGGAAGTTTGGTGTCCAGCCTGTTTGTTTGTTGACAGGAGCAAGCGCACAGTAAATCACACCGAGCAAATTGGAGTTAACTGTTAGCAAAAACAGGGTCTGCACAGGAGTGTCAAGCCTAAGGAGCACAGCTACTCGTCTCTGGTCTGTCTTGGCCTCATAAAGCATTTGCTGAGAGTGAAGGCCATCACTTTGTCTCCTCTCCGGGGTTTTCTGCAAGCAATTTGAGACTGTGCCTGCATGACCTCCTGGCTTCTTCAGCAGCCTGCCTCTTCTCTGCCTCTTGGCCTCCCTCCTCTCCAGCCTCCGCTTCTGACTCTCTCTGAACTGCCCTCTACCACAGACTCTCCCATCTCACAAAACCCTGTTGCCTCTTCAGCTTCCAACACCTCCTCCCAGTCTGTTACCTCATCTCCCTCTAACCACTCATTTTTGTCCCACCACCAATCCCCAGGCTATAAGTCTTCTTTTCTTCGGGGTTCCCCAGTTGGTTCCTCCCACCATTCCCCTGCGTCCAACCATTCCATGGCATTTATTATTATTTCTAACCCCCTCTTTCCTTCAAGGAGCTCAAGGTGCCATATGCATGGCTCCTTCCTGCTCCATATTATCTTCACAACAACCCTGTGAGGTGGACTTGGCTGAGAAGGGCGACTGGCCCTAGGTCACCCAGTGAGCTTCCTGGCTAGGGGGCAACTTGAACCCTGGTCTCCCAGGGTTCTGATACTATATCCATCACACCACACCCAATTCCTTACCTCTTGTTTAAAATGTGGAGAAGAGAAGAGATACTGTGTTGACATCGTGAAGAGCATCCATAGGGTTCCTAGACTCCAGTATTGGTACTAGCAGATGAGCGTTACGCGTGTTGCAGTGAATGTCTAAATGTGGATTAATGGAGAGAGGGATGAACTGTTATGGTTATGTCAGGGGACTCTTTTGAGAATCTGATGAAACCTATGCCCCACTACATAAACACATGCACAATATATTTGCATATAATTTACTTTATTACATTGGAAACATCTCTCTGTGTGTGCCAGGTTCACGGCTCCCCTGAAGCCCACACATGAACCCACTAAGGATTCTTAGACCCCAGGCTAAGAACCCCTGGCGCATGTGCCTTGTGCATTTAGGCTCTATAAAACTGAATAAAAGAGAAATGATTGGTGTCATTATTAAACAATGATTTTGGTAGTTTATAATGGATTGGTGCACAAATATGATGATGATGTAATTTATATGGCTGTAGATGGACAGATTACAGGGTTTATTTCTTTATTTCTTTGTTGCATTTATATCCCGCATTTTCCCCTCGGGAGCGCAAGGTGGTGGGCATGGGTCTCCCCCCTCCTCATTTAATCCCCACAACAATCCTGTGAAGTGGGTTAGGGCAGAGAGGCAGTGCCTGGTCCAAGGTCACCCAGTGAGCTTCATGGCCAGGTCCTGGTCCGACACCCTCACCACGACCAATGGCGTTGCAACGGGGGTGTGGGGGTGGGACGCCCCGGTTCCATGTCTGCGGGGGTGACAAGAAGTCACCCCGAGGGGGCTCGCAGCAACACAGCAGCCATCGCACTGCCGCGAGCAAAGGATTCCGGATGCCGGCAGCAAACCTCTAAATACAGTGCATGTGTGGCGTGGGACACATGTGCTGTACGTAGCGATGCCGCACATGCGCTGTATAGCGGTTTGCCACCGGCACTGCTCCAGCGCCGTACGGACGGTGCCAGGATCCTCCATTCGTGGCTGTAGCGGCGCCGGACGGATCCCAGCACCATCTGTACAGTGCTGGTGGCAAACCGCTATACAGCGCATGTGTGACATCGCTACGTACAGCACATGCGTCGTTCATAGCAACGCCACACATGTGCCCTATGTAGTGACACCCACCCTGGGTGTCACAATGCCTTCCTTCGCCCCTGACCACACCACCACACTGGCCCACTAACCTCAGCCTGTCTTCAGTCAGCCCTCACCTGCCTGCCTGCCTGCCTTCCACCTTGGAAGCAGTCTTGGGGGGGGGCTGTCTCTCGTTGGCGTTGGCGCCCTCTACTGTTGGTCTGCCTGCCTTCTGCTCAACGGGCACCAACCAGCCACCACTGGCAGATATAAACTTGCCTCAAAATTCCTACTGATTTTGCACCCAAGACTGCAGTGCTGGAATAACAGGGTGGGGTGCTTAATGAAACCCAGACGCCCCACTCCAGTCTCCTTCCAGTTTGGGCTAGATCAGCCCCCCCCCCCATGAGAGGGAAATGGAGGCAGGAGATAAAGGTGTGCTTAGTCAAAGGCCTATTTAGTTAAAGAAGAGTTAGAGGTGAATATTTTAAACAAATAGCCTTGCGACTGCAAGCCACCCAAAGCATTTGGGGTATGGCTGTTTGAATAAATAAATGATCGCTGAATGGGGGCAAATGACTCAGTGGGTCAGGTGTGACTTGAGCCCCTGCTGATCCTGGTCCAAGTTCTTTAACTGCCTTTCCCAGTTTCACCTACACCCCCCCCCCAAGGAACTTCAGTGGCCGTTTCCTCTGCTGTTTAAAAGGGGCCAAGTTGCCAGTAAAAGTTGCTCGATGACATTTATTGAAGTTCAGGTCAAAGCACAGACCGTGGTGCCCTCATCCCGCCCTCAGCTGAAACCAAGTGCCTTGTGCAAATTAACTCGGGTGATTTGTATGCAGTGAATGTTGCCGAAAGGTTTGGCAGCTTTATAAATGTGAAAGAGCCAACAGGCAGCCCACACAATAACCCTAGTGAATTATTACGAATGACCCCATCCGCTGTGATTTTAAGTCCGCTACTGTAGAGGGATTTGGGCTTGCATGCAGAATGCAATGATGGAGCAGTAAAAGTTCCCAAAGAGTTGCAATTAGGAGCAGAGAAGGTCAGATCCTGCCATGTATTGGGGACTCTGTGATTCCTACAGGACCAATGTAAGACATTTTGCTGCCTGAGGCAAAGGACGAGGAAACGCCCCTTCATCCTGTTTCACAGGCATACAAGTCAGATAAGCAGGCAGCTGAATCTTACTTCAAAACTGGTGGCATCCTTCACTACACCTGAGAGCAGAAGGCTAGTTTTAAGGCATGCAGGGCAGACACTGCTCTGTCTTCCAGCTACCACCCACTGTCCCCTAGACACACCCTTTTAACCATTTTTAAATGTATTTCTTCAGTGTTGTTGAGCACACATTGAGCAGCAGGTTAGACCTGATGACTTCCAAAATCTGCTTCAACCCTAAGATGCTATAATTCCAATCTGAGCAATTTAACAGTGCAGCTTGAGGTGCAGTTTGTAACAGTGAGTATTTCTACTTGGGTGGGTGGAAAAGTCTTGTCATATGCCCACCCCCTCCCAGAAATTTTAAAAGTCCAAACCATTATTAGCGTTTCCTCATTGAGAAGTCACCTCAACCCTTGGCCACTTGACCTTTTCCAGCTCTCCAGCACCCGTTTTGAGATGGGGGCAACCAACACTGCACAGAGTCTCAGTGGCACCTGCAACAAAATATTGCGCCTACTCCATTCCATTCTCCCTGCCTCTCAGTTTTCTCCAACCCAGTGGTCACCATTCTGTGCCCACGAACATGCTCAGTCCTCTGTGGGTGCCAGGCTGCTGCCAGCAACTCCCACGACTGGTTGCCCAGGAACACACAAAGACAAGGAATGTTCTTACCGTCTGCTTTTTATTCAGTCTTTACAGAGAGAGGCTTTAGAACACAGCCTCTTAGATTAGCATTGTCTGGAGTGAATCTCCACCCTCTCATGCGTCATCCCTATGGGTGCTGACATGCGGCCTAGTCTTTGAGTTCTTTGCTCTCCTACTTTCAAGGCTCGCCAGGTTCTGGGAGAGGTGGGTTCTGGAATGCTTTCTAAAGACACTGTGTCCGTCAGCTGTCGCCCCCTGGTGCTTCCTCTTCTTCCTCTCCCATTAGTTCCCAACTTTCCCCCTCATCTGCCTCTGAGCTGTGACCTCCCACAAACCACTGTTGTAACTTTCTTCCTCCTCGCTGGAAGGGTCAAGCTAGGGAGGCGGTCTTCACCATTCCCCCTCTGCCCAGTCCCTGACAGTGGGGGCTTTTACCACCCTCACTGGTTTTAGCATGTGTGTGTGTGTGTGTGCACATGCATGCTTCCTCTTGGTATGTGGGTTGGTAGGATTTGATTAAAGTTGAACCTACCAGATTCACATTTGCAAAACACAGCTATCCTTCAAAATGTCTCCAAATTTTGCAGTGCTGTTTTCCAGCAAAATAATGTGTACAGAAAGGCATGTACTATAGTAAAGTGTGCATAAAAATGCACATATTTGTGAAAAGATCATACAAAAATGCCATATGATGGGGATATTGCTTTGCAATTTTGTACAAAACAGATTGTGTACAAAAATGTTTGCTAGAAGAAATTTGCACGAAAATGCTAAGAGAACTGCAGAAATGTAGAGAACTGAATTTAAGATTGGAAAAATGAGAAACTTTTGAGAACCAATGGCTAGGGCTGGTGGCGTTGTAGTCCAACGGTAGCAGGAGGGCCACAGGTTCCTCATCCCTGTTTTGAGTGATGCTTCTCCCATGAAAAAGAAGGTGGGTGAGATCAGTTTAATGGGTACCACTTTGGAGTACTTGCTCCAAAGAGATTCCGCCTAAACATCAGGAGTAACTTTCTGGCCATAAGAGCTGTTCAACAGCAGAATGGGCTCCCTCGGGAGGTGAGCACTCTCCTTCCTTGGAGGTTTGTAAGCAGCGGTTGGGTGGCCATCTGTCATGGAGGCTTTAGCTGAGTTTCCACCATTGCAGGGGGTTGGATGGGATGAGCTTTGGCGTCTGTTCCAATTCTCTGATTCTATTAACCCTCTGCAGTCTAAATAAGCCCTGACCTTCTGAGGGAGTCCCTTCCACTTGTTTAAAGCAAGACAGTTCCTGCCCCGCAATCACACAATCTAATAACTGTGATGCAAAAGAAAAAGGGGTGTGAAGGGAAGAGGTGAGCAAACAAATCTATTCTCCCCCCCCCATCTTCATTTCAATACCTGCAGCCATACATATGGGCTCTGCATTTGTCCAGGAGGTTAGCACAGCAGAACTGGCCGTATCCTAAATGATCCATCACTTTTACTGCTATGAATGACTGAGTCACCCACACCAGCTGGAAGCCGCAGTAGCTGCAATTAAAGCTGTGTGTGAAATGCTTGACAAATGGCCGCCCAGAGAATTCCCCAGCTTTCATCAAGCTACATCTCTACGAGCTTTGCCAGCAGAGCAAGAATTTCAGAAGAAATCTGAAGTTTCTCTCCACGGTTTTCTGGCAGGGGTGGAAGTTTGGCGGTGGGGGTTGGAGGTGGTGGGAAAGAGAGACAAAGAATAAATTTGACAAACGGCCCTTCTTCGGAGAGCTTTGGAGACTTCTGTTTCTGCCAGTTCTAGCGATTCATTCAAGCAGCCGGTAGTATTACTTAGCCATCCAGGATCAACAAACGGCGTGTTTTCATATTCGCAGCTGGGCCTGTATCATTACTGCGACAACTTAACACCCACACAGAAAATGGCTGCCACACGATGGCCACCACTGAGAAATGGTGATGAGTGATGAAGAGCAAACCCTGCTTGTTTTTATAGAAAGGGGCAACCAGTTTGCTATTTTTAATTTAGATGAATTCTTTCCATTGACTTGTTAAGAGGGGGGAGTTTAAAAAATATACCCCTTTTGGGTGGGCACTGAGAGTCAGCAAGAGGAATAAGAAATCTAGAAATGGGAAAGATTTTCTCTTAAAATCCCACATTTGTTCTCTACATGGATTTGAACCCTACCTCTGAGAATGATGGAGCTGAGCAGCTGCAACATCCATACAAATTTCTGATGTTGGGCTTGAAATATGGATATTCAACTCTGAGCACTCAAGAAAGATGTAGATGAATTTGGGGGATGCTAGGAGAGAGACAAAAAAAGCCCTTCTTCCCAAAGGATGAATAATATAATCATACAGCTGGAAGAGACCACCAAGTGTCATCTAGTCCAGCCCCCTGCAATGCAGAAATCTCAACTAAAACGTCCATGACAAATGGCCACCAAACCTCTGCTTAAAGACCTCCAAAGAAGGAGAGTCCACAGCCTCTCAAGGTAGACCATTCCACTGTGAAACAGCTTAGTGTCCTGATGTTTAGTCAGAATCTCCTTTCGTGTAACTTGATGCCATTGGTTCAGGTTCTACCCTCTAGATCAAGAGGAAACAAGCTTGATCCATCTGCCATCTCACAACCCTTTAGATATCTGAAGATGGCTTTCATATCTCCTCCCTGTCTTCTCTTTTCCATGTCAAACATATCCAGCTCCTTCAACTGCTCCTCATAAGTCTTGGTTTCCAGACTGCAAGTATTTTTTAAAATAAATTCTATGCAATCTTACATACATTTCACTTACCAAGCAAAATTTCATTATATTAATTTAACCAAAATCTCTTTTGTATTCCCAAGTAATATTACAACTTTTTAGCACCCCTCATTTTTGCAATCTGAAAGTTTGAAAATTCATCACTGCCATGGCACCCAAGTTGTGCAATTCTTTTCCCACTGCTATCTCCTTTGCTGATGTTTTTCTAATGTCAAGTGGAGCCATATTTGTTCTCCTGCAATGTGGGTTTTGCAGTAAGTTTTGCATTGGAAAATTAGTGTGATTTGCATAGGGTAATTTCTACCAGGCTATTTGTGGTTTGATTTGGGTCAGACGATTTTCTGATGCCGTAGAGCAGTGGTTTCCAAGGCTTTTTCCTGCTGGAACACTTGAAAATTGCTGAGGGTCTTGGTGGACCACTTGGTGACTTTTCTGCCTGTTGCTTAGCAATTCCAATGCACTGTGCTAGATGCTGAAGTATGTTTGTGTGCATTCAAATTTTAATTCCATACAATAAAATAAGCAATAAAAAGAAAAAATGAGTGAATAAAAATAGAGCCACTGTTGCACTGTAATTTAGCAAGTTTATTTTATTTGGATTTCAGTAAACAAAGCACAAAACTTTGAAACTGCCTAGCTTGCCCAATATTTGTTTGCAATGGAATAATTTCTGCCGGACGCTGGAGCTCTTGGCTTTTGGGGACAAATGAGCTCATCAACCAATCCATCTACTATAGGAATTCTGTTTTGCTGAAACTTGCTGAAATTTTGTTACGAATAGTAGAGATTTTTATGGTTTAAATTTGTTGTTTTGATATGTTGTATTTTATTGGTATATTTGCTGGTATATTTCTGCACTGACTTGGAAAACTTTGGATTGGAAGTCCGTTTAAAAATTCAATATGATAGTAATATGATAGTAATACTAATAATGAAGGTAATAATTTGATAAGCTTATTTATGAAGGCTTTAATTATGAGCGAAATATGGAGAACTGGATTTCGGATTGGAAGAATGTAACTCTGAATCTTCACATCAGCTTGCAAAAACATATCGAGTCTTCACAGATATTTATTAGCATTTTAGTGTGAATTTCACATATTTTTGCAAATCAGTTTTGCTAATGCATTTTTGTATGTCTTTCCCACAAATATATGCATTTTAATGAATATTCTACTACAGCGGTTCCCATCCCATGGCCTGCGGATCCTTGGCGGGGTGTGCAGAATTGTCCCAAAGCTAAATCCCAGCTACTGTCATGGTGGAACGGATCATTAGGAAGTGTGTGCAAAAGAACTAAGTAAGAGTTGGGGCAGAGATTGCCATGGAGCCTTTGCCATTATGCAGCCCCCTCTGTCCCCTCACCCACCACTGCTGCAGGAGGGTGAAGAGGATGGAGGAGGGGGGGGCAGTGGTCAGCAGGACTCTCATGAGGCTCCACAGACAACCCTTCAACCGTGCATTGTCAGAAGCTTCTCTGCTGCCTGGCAGGATGCGGTGGGAGAGTTTGGGCTGAAGGCACTTGCCCCTTGCTTCCTATATGAGAGTCAGGGAGAGCATCTTTGATGCTTCCAGAGGGAGCCAAGGAAGGAGTGTGGAGTGATAGATAATATGTCTTGGACATATATGTCCGACTCTTTTTCGAGTGTATTTGTTGTTGTGATGAATTTAAAACTGTTGCATTTAAACCTGTTACTGAGTTTTTTGTCATTATGTATTTTCTCAATTAACAGAGCCTAAACTTAGAACAATTAGCATGTGGGTATCTGCCTTTTTTTTTTTTAGGTTAAAAAGGGGTTCATATACTCGTAAAAGTTGGGAGCCACTGCTGTAGTATATGTATTTTTGTATGCATTAGTTGACGTACGTGGCTGCAGAACTGTATTGCAAAATTCAGGGAGGTGCAAATTTTGAATGGCGGCTGTGTTTTAGTTCATGTATTGTTTTGGATGGTACAAATTTGGTACATTCACTTTTAAATGCAAACTGAACTGAATCCCCCCCCCCTCTAGTGAGAAAAGTATACACGTTTAGAGACTGCCCAAAACCATCAGCTCAGACCAACTAAAAGTATATATTTGCTTCAAGCTGCAGCTGTGCAAACTTCTGTTTTCCTGGGATCTTCCAGGCTTTACACTGAGAGGCTGCAAAGACAGTGCCCTCTTTGTGAGCCTGAGATTCCACCAATCTCTCACAAGTCCTATTCAACATTTCAAAAGCAAACTGGTCAAAAATAGCCCTTCTGACAAGAATTTCAGCTGCAGCGCTCTAGAATGGAGCATTCAAGGTGGGGAGGAACCTAATTTGAGGTCACCCAGCCCTGGTCCTGTCAATTAGTGCAAATGTGTTTGCAATGTTGGGGGGGGGGATGGTTGTTACAAGTTGGAGAGAGTGGCAGAGAAACAACTCTGACAATGCACCTTTCTGCAGGTTGAGCAGGTCTGTCAAAAAAGCTGATTTTTGGCAGGAACCTTCAGCCTCATAGATATGCTCTGACGCCACCTGAGTCTGGATTAATAATTATGCTATGTTGTGGAGCAGGTCCCCAAGCAAATCGGGGCCCTGCCTGTTATTCAGTCCCCCCCCCATCGTAATCTGTAGCTGTGTCAGGAAACACAAAAGCCTTGTTTGTGTGGTTTGGGCCTGACAAAGTCTGCATGCTGAGGGCCTGTTTCACATATGCAAACTATGTTTGCATGTGTGAAATAAACTCAACCTCATTCCTCTCTTGTTTGTTTATTTATTAAATTTATATCCTGCCCTTCTCTCAAAGGGGAGTCCAGGGTGGCAAACACGCCAGTGATAAGATAATTGAAACATCTAAAAACAATTCCAATATAGATGCAGACCGGGAAAGACCTCCACTTGAAAGTCTTGCTGAAAGAAGAAGGCCTTCAGTGGGCGCTGAAATGACAACAGAGACTGTGCCTGTCAGATAGGGAAGGGGATGGAATCCCCAAGGCTACGGCCACAACTCGAAGGGTCTGATTCCTATACATGCAGGTCCCCCTTACTGAATACAATGAATTCCCTGGAAATTGTTTGTAAGGCAAGTGTTTACATAATGAGTCAATGATTTCCATCTACCTCTATGGTGAAATTTCTTTCCTTCCTCTTTTTATAATATTTTTTATTAATTTTCAATTACAATAATCCAATAAAAGCCACATTGTCACAGTAAGGTAAAGGGACCCCTGATCGTTAGCTCCAGTTGTGGACGACTCTGGGGTTGCGGTGCTCATGTCGCTTTATTGGCCGAGGGAGCCGGCGTACAGCTTCCGGGTCATGTGGCCAGCATGACTAAGCCGCTTCTGGCAAACCAGAGCAGTGCACAGAAACGCCGTTTACCTTCCCGCCGGAGCAGTACCTATTTATCTATTTGCACTGGTGTGCTTTCAAACTGCTAGGTTGGCAGGAGCAGGGACCGAGCAATGGGAGCTCACCCCGTCGCGGGGATTCGAACCGCCGACCTTCTGATCGGCAAGTCTTAGGCTCTGTGGTTTAACCCACAGTGCCACCCGCGTCCCTACATTGTCACGGTACCAAATTACAGTACAATTTAAAAAGCCAATTATTCAAATACCAAATTAAACAATTTTAGGTTTCAGGGTGCAAAGTTCTTATTTCTTCCTACTTCCATAATCTTGATTAATCTAATTACAACAGTTCTGATCTTGCTCCTTTGTTTAACAGCCACTGATTTCTTGACTTTTATTCATGATTGCATATTTAATAAATTTTATTTCTGCAAGAGGAGTTTGTATCCTATAAATTTCCTTTGTGAGATGTTTATTTTCCATTTGTTTCTTCATTCTTCCTGATGTAATCCAGTCAAACACAGCATCTCTGCTTCCACTTTTTCGCTTTCTCTCTGCTCTGCTCTGCTCTCAAGGGCTATAATTTTAGCTGTGTTACTCGCTATCTTTGTTTGTCAAAGTCTAAGAGGAAGACTGGCGTCCCGCCATAGCCCTGGGCAGGTCTCCAACTTACCTTTCTCATCCAACACTCAGTCACTAACGATCTGGCGTTCCGCCAGAGCTATGGTAGATCTTCAAAGACCATAGTCCTAACTGCGATTCAGTGGAAAATCGGTGCTTTAAATCATATCAATATTCTCACACAGTTCTGTTTTCGTAAAAACCCATAAATATTATCTTGTTCTTGTTACTTTCCTCTTGCCTTTTCTCAATCCATTAGCACTCAGTGGGCGGGTTTGCCAGATTGTTAATGCAGCAAACATAGTATATATAAAGAAAGGATAAAGGCTCCCCCACCCCAAACATATCACACTTTGTTATGAATAAAATCTCTCCAGTTCAAAACGTTGCTGCTCGGTGGCTGATTCATTTAGCAGTTTATCTTGTCCCATTAGTCCATCCCATTAGATCCAATTCATCCTAATAAACAGAAGAACCTCTGCCCATAATGGCTGCATTGGAGGGTTACCGATTAGCGGAGTGCTCTGTACTCAGTGCCTCCTGCCTCTTGGAGTGAGAGCCAGGTATCAGACGATCTGCGAGTGAAGCTCACTCCCCCCCCCCCGGGCCCGGGGGAGGGGCTTGCAAGGACCATTACCCTCAAATTGTCCTTGTTTATGCTCCGCAAACTACCTCCACTAACATGGTGTCTGCCTCCAATATGGCAGAAAGCACCGGAAGTCTCCCTATGGGGGAATTTCTAATGTGTTCCTGAACATGGAATTTTGATAGCCCCCACAAAAGCCAGACCCCACATCACTCCCTCTACCTCTGTTCCTCAGTCAATCAGCAACAGGCAAACAAGAAAGTGAAGAATGCTCAGATATCTGAATCTGTGGTGTGCATAGCGAGGTTTGGGTATTGATTCCTCATGTTCAAATAAGTGAATAGCGAATAAACATAGTGAATGTTTGTAAAACAGGACTTGTGTGGCGTATTGTGAAAAACAAACCAGGCTCTCCTGATAAGACGGCATCTACAAGAAGCCCTTGCCAGCAGAAAACAGTAATATAAGAGGATATTTTGGGTATCCTGCCCTCACACTTTATAGGACTTTGTGCACCAGAACAAGCATCTTGAATGTAGCCCAGTAGGTAGATGGATGAAGCATGTTGCTGACATCCCACTCTGCCTGCTGAAATCTGGGAGGAGGGAAAATGGAAGGATTCATAACTCAGGAAAGGGTTCATAGTTTGATGACAGAGGACACCCTCTGTATGCAGAAGGTCTCAGTTTCAATCCGTGGCAACTCCAACTTAAAAGGTTGTGGGAAGCAGGGCTAGAGAAAGCCTGAGATCTGCTTCTAGTCAGAGAGCAGGAACATAAGACTCAAGGCTCTTTATTGGCACTCAAGGGTCTGGCAGATAGTCTTCTTAGGAAAGAGAGTGGGTATAGGCTCGCCTTGAGCCCAGGATTGGCCAGCCAGAATCAGGAGGCAAGTGGTATTTGTAGTAGCCTCAAGTGCGGCAGAGGTGCTCTCACCATGCGCAGGGGCACTGTTGCCATTCCGGGGATTGGCCTGTCTCTGTTCTTGGCATAGGTTCCTTTGTCGTTGTTGCCCGCCCCCAAAGTTTTTTCAAACTATAGTCCAGCCCCCGACAGTGTCTGGGGGACTGTTTAAAAAGTTTGAGGACCCTGATCTAGATCAGTTCTGAGCAGATCACTTGGCAGCAGCTCTCCAGGATTTCAGACGGGGCCTTCCAGTATAAGGCAGCTTCTTGTGCTCCTAATAAGTAATTGATTCAATAATAGATAAGGAGTATTGGCAGCACTTTGAAATATTGCCACAGGAAATAAATTAGAGTCTCTACATCCTGAAAATGCTTGGCGCTCTCTCTCTCTCCTTCCGATGCCTTCTCTGCCGCCCTGTTTACACTGCCTGATTCATCATCACACACACACTGCCTGAGTTTCCGACTTCTGTTTTTCTAGCCTACTTAAGTTTTGTGACAAAAACAGGGAAAATATCGCAGTGGGAAGGAAACTTCTCTGCTCCAGCTGCTCGAAGAAAAACAAGTGAAAGAAGAAACATGCCAGAAAACTACTTTGACACGTTCCAGTATCTTGCAGATTATGCTAGAGATATAGTGAATAATCTAAAAGAGTTTTTCTCCAAGTTAGCCAAGAATTCACACAGGCCTGTAAGTTGCCCCTCGCCAGGTCACCTATGGTTAGAATTACTAATAATAGTAGTAACAATAAATTTATTTATACCTTGCCTTTTTTCCTGACAGGAATTCAAGGCGGCTCATAGACAGGGTGTAGCTATCTCCTCCAGTACCTGGTGTGGCGGGGGCAGAGCGACCTGCCCACAAGGCCGCCGCGATCCTCATATGGGGGACATTGCCGCTGGCGCTATGATCCCCACACAGGGGCTGCCGCTGCCACGATCTTCACGCGGGGGATACTGCTGCCGCTGCAATCCTCACACAGCACCAGGGAGCATCCACCACCCACTGCCGGGGGGTGCAAGCGCTGACCACCGGGATTTGCGTGATCAGCGGGCAGATTTTCGCAGGGACAATTGCGCCGATCGCGAAAATATGCCAGCTGGGGGTGCGAGCTCCACAACACCAATCCGCCCAGGGGGATTTTGTCACCCCCCTTAGGCATGAGACCCAGGGTGCACCCCCCGCCCCCCCTTGTGACACCCCTGCCCATAGATAAAATAAAAACAGCTAAAAACGAGGGAGGGGGGGTCTCAGAGCCCGGGCAGCAGGTTTGTATGAGGGAATGTGGTCTTTCAATAGCTTGGACCTAAGCTGTATAGGCTTTTATGGGTCATACCCAGCACTTTGGAAAGAGAAGAAAAATAAAAAAGACTTCTGATTTTTCATCTGTCAGCTACTTAAAATAAATTATTCAAAATATTCACACTAGAACAACACCCACCTGATCTACTTTCTGTTAGGCAAGGTTTTCCCAGTCTTCCATCCCAAATAGATTAATTCATTTTCCTTTTTACACAAAAAGTCCAAAAGGGATTCTCTGATTATTATTTAATAAATATTAGCAATAGTTTTTCTCTATCAAACATATCAACTTTGTTTATTGATCAGCATGCTAACACACAGCACAGGAAATTGAAAGTAACCGCAAAAACAGGGCAAAGGGAGAATTCTTAACTCCAACCCATAACAATGGAAGACAACATTTAATTCTCTAATTACCAGTTACTACATCCTGGGAACTCTTTACTGCTCACCCCATGCTCACTTCCACAGCTGTGGAAGATGCTCCATCTTGCAGTCCAGTGCAAGATGTACAGAAGCAGAGGCTCATGGCTGAAGTCCTGACAAGGGTCAGGCAGGGCCTGCACACGGCCTCTCGCCCTGGGGAGCAGCAAAAACCAGTCCGTGACAGGGGAGCGGGGACTGACACCCTCAGCCCAGAGACTCCAAGCTGCAGCAGCCACTTATTCAAAAGCCTTCGCTTACTTCTGTCTGCTGGCGAATAAGTCACATTGCACTTGGTGGGGCTCACTTCCAAGTTAAAGTGTTTAGGGCTGAGTTGTAAAGCTGTCCATTTCGGTTTCTTCCCAACCCGCCCCCCCCCCCTAAATTCAGTCTACCACATTTCTGCTTCACTTTGCAGGGTTGCTGTTGCTTTTTAAGTCCCCACACAAAAAGACACCTGCCTTTCAGTGCACATGTCTCCTAGCATACATTTTCCTGCATGTTGTCTTGCAGAACACACATGGCGTTGTTTTGTTTTTGTTTTTTGCAAGCAGATTTCCTTAATATGATACATTTCTGTGACACGTTTCCCTAATATGATGCTTGTTTTGGCTGGAAAACTGCACTGCAATTGGAGGAGCTGCATTTGGCACTTTGATTGTTTCGTGAAGTGCAAGTTAGGCAGGTTTGCAATAAAATGCGAGCCAAACTGAATTCCTCTGCCATCCCTGCGAAGGAAAGGCTGCATATTGGCACCCAGTTAGGCTACTTTAAAAACCAACTGCATGCAGGCTCCTAGCCAAAATCTCCTATGAGGAAGCTGGCTTATTAAAGAGGCAAGAAATAAAAAGCATTTTTCACACTATTAAAGAGAACATCAGCAGTAATAAAAACGAGCACTGTGCATTTCTTTTTGACTCTGTGCTGTTAAAATTATTTTGCTCACCTCCAGTTTCCCGCAGGGAGAGTTTTCCTTGAACAGCAAAAGGCCCAACATCCTTGCCTTGACTCCTGCATTCTCCCCTCTGCCATTAAGCCAGTCTTTACTAGTTATTTCCATGAAACGTGTTGCAAAACACACCTTCAGGTGGTGTATGTGAGCATATATATATTCAGCAGTGGTTACCAAGTGTTCCAAAATTCTTGGAGCTGAAAAACTTTCCAATTTGCCCTTTACACACCCACAGCCTAGTCCCTGGAGGGTGTGTGTGTGTGTGTGTGTGTGTGTGTGTGTGTGTGTGTGAGAGAGAGAGAGAGAGAGAGAGAGAGAGAGAGAGAGAGAGAGAGAGAGATACCCCCCCCCCATTTTCTTCCTTTTTAATAAAAGCAAGTTCACAAGAATAAGTTGATGTTGTTTTTCCCCTTTGAAGAATTGCTGATTGCTCCCTAAGGTGAAGGAGATCTTTTTTCATGATTGGCACAATTGGTATCTCTTTGCTTTCTCTGTTGTTGCTCCAGGAAGCCCTTTCTGGGAGGCTGCCACACGGCCTCCTCATGTTCCACTGTTCCAGAACCTTCCGTGTGGGGTCAAGTGCACATGCTGGAATATTCCACACAGGCCTGCTGTATCTGGTTCAGCCAAGGTGTGATCACACAATTCTGTAACAACGTGGGTTCCTCTTGCTTCCCAGTTGCTGTTGCTTCCCAGGAGGAAAGGGGAGGTGATTGGGACGTTGATGTGGCACAAATGTGCCGGCCAACGCACCAGGTTAGTTCCACCCGTCCATTTGCACCATGTGCCATGAGTCCCATGGAGGCATTGTGGAGGGAGTGGTCAGACAATGAGGAGGAGTGGGAGGAGATCGGGGAGTTGGAGTAAGTAGCCTGACCCAAGGGAAGGCCCTAGTGCAGTGTTTCTCGAACTTGGGTCCTGCCAGGCTGGCCCTGCCAGGGAGGGCCTTAGCAGCTTGGAAAATAGAGACCGGGGTCTTGGAGAAGGGTTGTCAGAAGAGCAGCCTGTCTCAGTGTCATCGGATACTCTATCCAGATACTATCTCAGCAATGAGGAGCCATCCCTCTCAGAGGAGATGCTTAAGGATAGACAATTTCCACTTCCATTTCCAAGGATGTGAATGTGAGTGTGTCAGTGCCAGCCGCCCCTGAAAACTCTGCCCACTTGCAGGAGTGCCCTCTTCCTTCTCCAGCACCAAGACTCGGGAAAACAACTGCCCTGTGCCCACCCTGATCTTCAGAAGGGGAGTCTGGGTGGCTTACACCTAGCCACGCATTGTAGAGCTGTGTTGTGTCTCACATACTTGTAACCAGTAGCCCAACCTATGTTGGGATGCTGTACTGAATTTTAGAATAAAGCCTTTAATCATGTGAGGTGTGTTTTAATAGGTAGGAGAGGATATATTCATTGCAGTTTATCCCTCCAGGCTCCCACATGTGTGGGTTGAACATACACAGAGCAGAGTTTAAAGTCCCATCCTTAGCAGAAAAATGGAAAACATAGAAGAATAAGCTGTGAAGACTTCCTTTAATTAAGTCCAGCTGCAAAGAAAGGTGCCTCCCCCTTTTCTTACCCCGTTTAGCAAAGAATCAGACAAGAGACTGAGAAGTAAGTTTAAAATATGGTTTACTTACTCATAGGCTTGCATTCATTTTCAACAGCGACAGCAGGAAAGTAAACGCAGGCACTGTTTCTACTTTCAATAGAAACAGCCTCAGGCATGTGCCTGAGACTGGAGCAGTTGGACATACATCTGCTTCCATCGCTGGTCAAAGAAAAAGAGAAAGGAAACAGGAAATACTTATTGATTCCTCCCACTCAAGAGAGGAGGGGAAATGACATAACACAGAGCCCTCACTACCAATTACATTTCTATCATCTGGGTCTCTGCCTATCAGAAATACAGCTTTGTTGTCTTAACCCCTTCTCATGCTAACTTGCAAGAATATGCACTGTTAGATTTGGCTGCTAACTTTCCACAAATTAGAACATCCATGCTGAGAGCCCAAGTTCTAAGTTGTCCAATAGAAGAGCCCTCTTTTCTTCTCTGTTAGCTATCATAACAAATGTGCCAGTTGTACTAATGAGGTTGTGTGTATCAAAGTCTGTGGTCACAAAAGCCTTTCCCTTTATAGAACAGGGAGGGGAGTGGGGAAGAGAAGTGACCCATCACTCACAATTTGCTGGGCCTGGGTGAGGGTGAAAGAGCAAAACGTAGGGAGGTATTTGCCTAGAGCAGTGATGTACTGGTCATCCTACTGTCTAGACTTCTTTTGCAAGAGTGAATTCTACCATTACCCACAGCCTCAATTTATTTTTCAACACTAGATAAATTCTGGGGTGTTATATCTATATCTATATCTATATCTATATCTATATCTATATCTATATCTATTTGAACATGCTACATGTATTTGCCCTGCAATCTGCAAGAGCATGCAAAGATGGTTTTATGTTATCTGCCTGTCATTATCTAAGCAGAGCCTTTTATATGGCAATGACGCATAGTATAATTACCATTACACAGTGCAATTTATTGCAGTCCCAGCTTTCGCAGAGCTGCTCCAAGCTGGCATCAGTTTTCCCTTTCAACAGGAAGGGATCTTATGCTCTGGTTTGCCACTTCTCTTTATTATATGCAGAGTTGTGTCAAAACCTAGAAAAACTTCCCTTTGTGCCTGAAAAATTGACCTTTTCCGAAACAGCACTTTCCTGGGAAGAGACCTCCCCATGAAGGAAAGATGGGAGGACATTTTTTCCTGTTGCGATATTAACATCCCGTATGTATGTTTGTATTGCCTGTCAATCATGGATCTATGGTGGTTTCTGAAAAAGAATAAAAACATCACAAATGTAAATACAGTAGATGAACACAGATGATTTCATCTATCATCTGTCTAATTTCTGATATATTGTTTGGCTTGCTTCCTATTGTTATTAGAATTCTAAGGTCTCAAATAAAAAATAAATGTTTATAAATGTACAAGGTAAAAGCATACATCAGTATATAAACCACGTGTCTGAAATAGTATAGGAGAACAATCCTGAAGCCATTTTGACTCTCCTGAATTGACCTCAAATATTTCTCTGCAAGGAGGAAGGAAATAGGAAAAGCTTTCCAATTGTCTTTTGACTGTAGGGGCTTATACCTCCCTTTTCAAATACAGTCTGGCAAGTATCTGTTAGGCTGAACACACTTATCAATATGCATAAGAGATTCAGGAACTAAGTATTTACCATCTCAAAGGAATGGCCAGGCTGCCCAGAAAAGGCAGATAAGGCCTTATCAGGTATTCTGGCAGACAGGAGAGAAGCAACACTCTCAAATTTCTGCTAGAGACCGCCTCCTGTGATGTATGTTTTGGGGTGGTGGTCTTGGGCTACAGGTGGGAAATTTCAAAAGTCTATATAGGGGCTTGCGAACCATTGTCCGGGGTTCTCCTCCCTCCTGTGTGTGGTGAGTGGGGACCCTGTTGCAACAGTTTATTTCCTTTAATAAAGATCAGGCCTTCTATCCACATTGCTTCTCAATATACTCTGGTTGGCCTCTGTTATTTTCTCCTACCGATAGGGAACCCACTTACGGACTCTATATGGGCTTTGGAATATCCCATAAGGAAAAGGGAGCAGTTTTCTTATTGTTGTTGTTTAGCCGTTTAGTCATGTCCGACTCTTCTTGACCCCCTGGAGCAGAGCACACCAGGCACTCCTGTCTTCCACTGCCTCCCGCAGTTTGGTCAAACTCATATTTGTAACTTTGAGAACACTGTCCCACCATCTCATCCTCTGTTGTCCCCTTCTCCTTGTGCCCTCCATCTTTCCCAACATCAGTCTTTTCCCGGGAGTCTTCTCTTTGTCCATGGAGTTTTCTTGGCAGGGATACTGGAGTGGCTTGCCGGTTCCTCCTCCAGGTGGATCATGTTTGGTCCAAGCTCTCCACTATGACCTGTCCATCTTGGGTGCCCTGCACGGCATAGTTCGTAGCTTCTCTGAGTTATTCAAGCCCCTTTGCCACGGCAAGGCAGTGATCCATGAAGGGGTTTTTTCTTATAACACTACACTATAATGTTGTATGTTTTTGCTTTAAATTCTTGTTAGGCCATTTCAGCCTGGAGACTCCCCAGAATGCTCCAGAGTAAAAAAAAAATGGCTACCTTTTCTTTCCACCATTATTTCTGACACTGTATTTGATGATTTTTTTTTTTTAGGGAATACAGTATGTTCTTAGTTTCTGTAAACCCCTTGCGCTGCATTGACCTGATACACAGCTTTAACACTGTAGTATTTTTTAACGACATGAATAAAGAGATGTGGACTGGGCGGGGTGGGGGGGCAAGTTGTTTTGGAAACTTTGCTGAGAATATTCGTGGTTGAAATCAGCACCATGTCACCTTCTTTTTCCTCTCCCTCCACCTTTCTCCAAAACCTACTTCTGAATCCAAATCCCTTTTTCTGTTGCTCACCAAAAAAAAAAAAAAAAGGGAAGTTCTCTTTTGCCAAAGGATAACAAAGGTGAATTGTTCTCCATTAAGTGGAGGGGGCCGGGTGCCACGTTTCAGGCATTCTCCTCCCAACCACAAATAAATAATTTACTGTTCTGTTGTTTCAGCTTTCTTTCGGTTTCTGTGTCATTCACCTCCTGGAGCCTCCCATTAGTAACTGTAAAAAACAGAGGTGTGTAGAGAGAGGCTGCTGTTACTTTGAACTGTCAAGGGGAGTTTGGCATCTCAGCATCTGATTGCAGTTCCCAGCTAGGTGCCTGTGGAGACCATGGCACCCTCAGGCCCCCTGCACCAAGACACCCTCCCTTCCAGGTTTTTAAATTGAGGATTTCACTTTAGGGGGTTGTTTAAGGCTGGTTTTTGTGGAGTGGCTTGTTTTTTGGTCTGGCGTTTTTTTGGGGGGGTCTGTGTTGCAGACGGGGGCTTCTAAGCATCATCCACTTTCCTTTCTGTGAAATGGGTATTTTGACAGGGTATATATATATATATATATATATATATATATATATATGGAAGCCTTATACAGGAGTAGTACAACTATGCCAGGAACCTCCCAACTCAACCAGAGCTCCACTGGATCCTAATCCCGCTCATCCCGCTCAGTCTTGTTAGATCCACCTGGGGTCCCCAGATGTTGTTGGCCTACAACTCCTATCAGACAAGGACCTCACAGACCTTGGTTCAAATCTCCACTGAAGCGATCTTGGGCCAGTCACTGTCTCTCAGCCTAACCTGCCACACAAGGTTATTGTGAGGATAAAACGGAAAGGGGAGAGCCTTGAGCAATGTTTAAAATCACATTGAATGATATTAAAAACTGGTTCCACTGTTGTGCCCCAAATCTATGGACAGTGAAATTGGAGAGGCAATGTCATGATTTTCTGGTGGATGACTGAATTTCTCCGAGGAGAAGTTTTTTGCAGGGATTATTATTAATTTTTAAAAGCCAGGAAAAGAATTCCTGATAAATTTTGCCTCTTTCCTAATTCCGTCCTCAAATAGAGAAAATGGGAAATGTCTGCACTTAAGAGGGTGTTTGCCATTGGCTGTTTGGCCTTTGCTTCTATTTAGTGCTTTTTAAAATGTCTAGTTAATTGGGGAACTTTTTTAGCTGATAAAAAAAAATGCTATTGTTTGAGCCTAACTGAATTGGGTCTTAAAACTAAAACACACGGGGTGGGGGCTCTTTCCTTACAAATTATGTCAAAAAATGCTAACTGCCTTTGTTCTTCCCTTCATTTTCATGTGGTTAAAGTGTGTGTTGTTGTTGTTGTTGTTGTTTGCTTCTTTCCAAAACAGTGGAAATTCCACACAGAGGAGCAGGACTCCTCATTTAAATATATTTTCTCCCCCTCTCCCCCACCTCCCCATTTTCCCTCCTTGGCTTGCTTAGTCTCATAAACTTGCTCCTACTCAAACAGAGCCTTTTGTATGTAGTTCGTGAAGTCGAACAGCAAATGTTATTACGGTACCCATTTCTGCACCAGCACCTTCCAAATGTTGACCTGCTGCCTTGCCCTACTAGGGGATCTCTCTCTGGAGCTAGATGCTCCTGGTTTCCAAACCACCACCACCCCTGATTTCCTAAGAAGGATTGAGCCAAATAGGTGTTCCCAAAGTCACATCTCTTGCACGCCATCCAGCTCAAGAAGAGGGTGGAGCCACCAGACCCATAGTTAATAATTCCACCCTCCACTTGAAATGTGGAGGGCAGAGCTCAAGTCTGAGTCTAGCCAGAGGCAGGAGCCTGAAGCTCCCAGAAGACACCAGTAGAAAAAGTCAGTTCAGAGAGTTGTTTGGTTTTCTTGCAGCAAACCTGAGCCATTAGTCCTGTGGCTTTCCTGGTATCATTGGACTTCAACTCCCATCAGCCCTGGGTAGCACGGCTACTGGTCAGGGATGGCGGGAGCTGCAATCCAGCAAGATCTGGAGGGCCAAAGGCTCCCCAGCCCTGACTTGCACAATGCCAAAAAGGAGGACAAAAGAGCATACAGATTTGCATAAATGTTGCACATGTTAATTTATATACAGATGTGTGGGTTTATGGAGTGTTAGCTAAGGGGTAGTACCAGTGCCGGATTTACATATAAGCTAAACAAACTATAGCTTAGGGCCCCACTCTCTTGGGGGGGGGGCAACATTTTAAAGTTCAACAATTACTTTGATAAAATACATATTTTGTTATATGCAAATAACTTTAGACACCTATTTGGTCCATAAATTACCATATAGCATATATTAAACACAAAAAACTTCAACAATTTGCTGTTGACAAAGGACAGCTGCAGTGGCGTAGCGTGGGTTGTCAGCACCCGGGGCAAGGCAAGTAATTTGCGCCCCCTAACCCGTGGATTTGCGCCCCCTAACCCATGGATTTGCGCCCCCTAACCCTAACCCCCAGATGTTGCGCCCGGTGCGTCCGGCCCCCCCTGCACCCCCACGCTACGCCACTGGACAGCTGGACATATAAGGGGCCCCATTACCTTTAGTAGCTTAGGGCCTCATCAAACCTGAATCTGGCCCTGGGTAGTACCTCTGGTGGGGGACATATTGTGCTTCTTCTGGGGTAGTTTGTCCACCTTTGGTCCCCACCCTGCACTGATCTCTCAGCTGTGGCTCCTGGAAGCTGTCAGCATGTGACAGTGGCCACACCTCAGGACTGCCTTTGACTGCTGGCTAAACCAGGTGAGGGGAGCCGATGGGTCTCAAATCCTCAGTGAGTTGGGGACTGGGAATGAAAAGTTGGGGAAGCACTATTGCCCTCAGGTTCCGCTTGTGGGCTTTGCATAGGAATCTGGTTGACCATTGTGACAACAGGATGTTGGATCTGATCCAGCAGGGCTCTTCTGATATTCTTATAAGTGCCACCCCACCAGTATACCTTTGTCTTCACTAGTGGAGCAGCATGTATACTGCTTTATAAGGCTCCACAACCAGTGGTGCTGAGACCCTAAACCTGCTTTCTTTTTCATTGATTCACACACAACCCAAAAATACGTTCTGTCAGGTAGCCAACAAGCACCTTCCACATGTTTGGGGCTCCAACTCCCATCGGCTCCAGCCAGCATGGTCAATGGTCAAGGACGATGGGAGTTTTAGTCTGCAACATATGGAGAGCATATGTTGTTGACCCCATTAATTATTAAATTATTAAAATGTGTACATTACTGAACAGAAAAAGATCCTAGGTTTTGCACACATATATCCCTAATTATATCTGCACCCTATTCTGTACCTTTCCTGTGGATCTCTGTATGGGTTCCAAGTGGTTTTCCACCTAAGGAGTTCTGAAGAGCAACCCTTATAGCAAAATTGCAGCACACACTTAAGTCTGGAAAGGAACTTGCCTCATGCCAAGCCAGATCATTCTGTCTGCACAGGTAGGGCTCTCCAGAGTTTTAGAGTCTGGCCTTTCCGAGCCCTACCTGGAGATGCCAGAGATTGAACCTAGGACCTCCAATCCTTTACCCCAGAGCTACTGACCCTTATCTTCCCCTTTAAAACCAGTGTTTCCTGAAGAGCCCTCGACTTCAGCTGGGTCGCACCCAGTGTTTGTTCCCCTCTTCCCTTCCAGTCTTGCTTTCATTACTACCCTCCTATTTTTCACATCCCTTTTCTCTCCTGGTCCCTCTTTCTAATTATTTCATTTCTTCCTACGTCTAGAATAATAGAATTTTTGTAGCTTTCTCTAATTGCTTGCATCCTTTCCAACCCTCCTCAGCTGCAGCACAGAGAAAAATAAAATAGTTGAAGAGTTTGCAAGGGCTGGGGGGGGGGAGAGAAAGAAAGGAAACAAGAGAGTACAGAATTAAGCTTCTTAAGGCTGATGACTTCATCCTGTTCCTAGTGCCCTCCTGACGTTGTTAGAAGACAACTGGCTAGCACCAAAGGGAGTTTGGCTCAACCTGGAGCCAAAGGGCACCAGGTTGGCAAAAGCTACTCTACATAAGGAGGGCTTGATGGCAGAGCAGAAGGTCCTGGGCCCAATCACTGGTACCTTCAGTTAGGAGGACCAGGTGATGAGGAAGACCCACCTTTGCTTTGCTTGAGACCCTGGACAGTTGCCGCCTGCCAGAGTAAAAATGCTGCATACGTTCTAGCTGACCCTAGAATTATAAACCACTTTTGGCACAACGGAATACTATGACATCAGGTGATCGACAGGTGGTTGGCCCTGCCCACCTGTCATAATGACTCATGGGGGTTGGGGGACTGAAGTATCCAGTCACACCTGCTGGAAAGAGTTCCCCACCCATGAAGTAGGTCAGGGGTGGGAAACCTGTAGCCCTCCAGAGGTCGATGGAGAACTAAAATTCCTTTCAACCCTGGCTATTGGGCATGTTGATCCAGGCTGACAGGATTGAGGCTCCAATAGGCTGATGCCCTCAATGACAGACTCTTCCTATATCATCCTGCCTTATCACAATCTTGCTAACCATAGCTAAGTAGTAGCAGATGTAGGAGGCCCCTAGTTCCTTTTCTGATATTGCTAGTTAGAAAGGATATTTATTTACTTATTTATTACCTTTATATCTCGCCTTTCCCCACAAGGAGCTGAAGGTGGTGTATATAGTTCTCCTGCTGCCTGTTTTATCTTCACAATAATTATGTGAGGTAGGTTAGACTGAGAAGGAATGACTGGCCCAAGGTCACCACCAAGGTCATGGCTGAGTGGGGATTTGAACCCTGGGGTCTCCCAGGTCCTAGTCTGACATGCTAACCACTACGCCACACCAACTCATGGTAGGTAGACTGGGTAGCAATCAGGAAGGGGGGACCTGGGATCATCCAGGTGTAGCTGACCACCACCTCCAGTTACCCTGGTGGGTGATAAGTGTGCACATAAGAAGGGCTCTGCTGGATCAAGTTAATGGCCTGCTGAACCCAGCATTATGTTCTCAGAGTGGCCAACCAGATGCCTGTGGCAAACTGGCAAGCAGGATCTGAACGCAAGAGCCTTCTTCCTGCCTGGTATTCAGAATCATCACTGCCTCTTGACCATGGAGACAGAACATAGCCATTAGGGCTTGTGCATACGGGCAGTCTTATCTTCCAGGAATCTGCACCTGCAGGCCTTGCACATCCACATCTTCATTCCCCCTTTCCTGTTTCCCTTCCCCTTGTCCCCCACCCCATGCCTCCCTTTCATAGTTTTGTTGCACTCTGCTCTCACCACCCCAATCCTCCTGGCCAATATATTTCCCCCAAGTCTGTGAAGGCCAGATGGTTTTGACTAGAATAAAGGCATGCACATTTTGGCACAAAACTGCTATCCACCCCCTTCATCTGGTGCATTAAGTCCTAATGAGATCTCCTCCCTTCTACACACACACACGGGGGGGGGGGGAGGGAGACCTCTATCCAAGTTCCTGTTAGGTTAAGAACCCGCATCTAAAAGAAACTTCTCAAACAACGTGTGCTCTTTATTTTCTTAAAATAACTTTTCTAGCCCACTGGCAAGGAGAGGAAGGAGAGGCAGCACTATTTACTACAGGCCTACAGATTTGGGGGTTCTTTCCCCCTCCAACAAGGAAATTCTTTCCAGCTGTCCTTTTTTAATTATTTGAACAAGTTTGCACAGTACAGTAACATAGAAAGCCAGGGAAAAGGCAGCCATTTAATGAACATGCAAGGCTACTGTGAAATAAATAATGGTTTAATGGCCAGGCACCTATGGATATAATTGGGCACCATTCAAGAGCAAATTAAACCAGTGTGTGCACTCAAGTCCCCAAGAATGCCATGGCTGCTGCAGTGAAAGCAAATATGGATTATACCATCACACACACACACACACACACACACACACACACACACTTAATAATAGGGCTGCAATCTTTCTAATTGCATCCAGGGAGGCAGACAGACAAACAGACAGACAAACAGACAGACAGAGTGTATGCCAGAGGTGGAGAACCTTAGGCCCTGCAAGCTTCACTTTCCTGTAATCACAATCCCCCCAGGCCACAGCCTCTCATCTGCCATGCTTTGCCCATCCTCCTTGAGTGTTTTTGCCTGCCTGGAATGTGTCATTGAACTTGGGTAATGCTTCTTGCTTGCCTGGATAAATGAGAGAAAAGGGAGTGTGCACAAACTAGCCTGCTGTACAAAGGTAATATTTACATTTGTTGTCCCACTCTCTTTTGCCTCTGGCCCTACCCAGCACTCACAGGCGGCCCTCAAGAGGTTGCCTAGAAGGGAATGTGGCCCTCAAGTTGAAAAAAGGCTCCCATGGTGTATCTCCAACATGACATCCTTCTGAGTGAATTAATTCATCTGGGGATAAACTGGCAACAGGGAGTTGGCATTGCTGGGCATGTGCCCCACACCACAGCAAGTGTGCCCTCCAGCACCTTTGAAACTTCCTGCTTCTGTTCCTCCTCCTCCTCGAGTAAGGATAAAGAGGAGCAAAATTCATCATATAAGGGGAAATCGTACTGCATACAAAATGTCCATGTGAGAAAAAAAATTGCATTAAAATTCTGGTGAATTTTCACAAGGACTTAAAAAAATAAATAAATCAGTAACTGATGTGAAAATGTGAACTCAGTAACTCAAGACTGGAAAAAATGAGAAGCTGGGAGAAGATAGAAGTTGACCAATTTGTACTTCCCACAATGGTCTGCTGCCCAGTTGCCACCTGTTGAGGGGCAATCGCAAAGCCCCTGCCAGCCTCTCTTCTTGGGGTTCCTTATCTTTCAACTGAACTTGAACCAGACAGCCCTTCAAATAGAGAACCATACTCTGTGGTGCAGGACACATGGCCGTCCTGGAAAAACATTTTGGAAAGAATCCAGTATTTTGGAAACAACCCAAAACTACCATCGTATTGAAGATTAAAAGCATAGAAGAGGTCAGATTATCACACGATTAACCTCAGAATGAACACATATGTTCATTTTTTTTAAATCCCTGTTTGCTTAGCCACAGATTTCCTTGTTAAACCAGATTTTGCAAACAGACCCTATGCATTTGGACAATAATTTATGTGGCCAGATACTATACTGACTTCAAAAGCAGAGGGGGTGGGGGAAGGCATTATGCTTTGGAGACCTGCTGAGGGCAGAGCTCAGCCTAACTGTGAAATGTTGAGGAAGGGCAGCCTCAGATCTTGGGGGCACCAGTTGGAATGGAAAAGGACCACAGCTGAACACATTGCCCTGATAAGCTAGATTTCTTATGTGAGGGGAGGGAGGGCTTTTACCAGGGAATGCTCAAACATGCATTTTCCTACCTGCACTCTTAAAATACATTAGCAGGTGATCCCATTAGGTGTACAACGTGTCTAGTTGTACAAAGTTCTTTATCCCATGATACTCAAGGCCTTTGGAGCCAGACATATGATCTTGCATTTTTGTTAGGGAGCCACATGCCCTACTTCACAGGAGACAGTCCTCTGTCTGAGGGGATGTTAGAGGACAGTTCTCTGTGTTAAGGCCTCCAGGGCGTATATAGTCCATGTTATGTACTGAAGTTCTCGCCCTGGGCCAGCAGGGGGATACTGTAGATAGTTAGGCAAATGAAGGATCGAAAGTGACGTTCAGTGATTGGCTAGTTACAGAAAATGGGTACTGTTGCATTCTAGTGGAGCTCTATATAAGCAGTCTGGCTGAACCCTTCAGTTCAGTTCTGTTCCAGCTTACAAATAAAGAGCTGCTTTGGAAGAATCTCTGTGTCGTCTGATATGTTCGCCCACAACTTAACAGTCCAAGTCTCACTTAAAGATCTCTAAGCAAGTTGCGCCAGCGAGGGGAGTGGGCTTGAAATTGCCCCTGCGCAGTTAGCAACTGGACAGCCGACTGAGGCGGCCAAGGGGTCGTCTGCAGGGATCGAAACCCGGAAAGGGAGGCAAGGCGCTGCCTGGCGCCTGGAACCTGGGCTGGGCGCGGAAAGACCATTTCTAGTCGCCTTTGGGCCCGACGGAGCCCCGGCTCCCGCAGCGCCTCCAGAGGCTCCGGGCAGCGGCGGGAGACGACGGGATGCCGCGGGCTGCAAATGCTGCTCCAGCTTCGGCACTTCAGCCGCCCAGCCGCCCCGCGCCCGCTTCTGCCTCCCTCTTTTCAGCCCGCTCTTCCCCAATCTGCGGAGAGGGGCGAGGCAGAGGAGGGAGGGAGAAGCCCCGGCTGCTGCCTCGGGGAGGGCGAGCGCGGGCGGCTTCGCAGCGCCGATGGGGCTCCGGGCTCCGGCCCGACCATCCTCCCAGCGGCGCGGGGTCTGGCGGAAGGGCTTCTGCAGCCCCACAGCTCCCCCCCCGCACCCCTTCCTTCCCGACCGGCCAGGGCAGCGGAGACGCAGCTCTCTTGGAAGTCCCGCTTCTGCGCTCTCTTCCGCGGGGAGGAATTGCTCCTCCTGCGCCCAATTTCAGTTGAAATCTGAGGCGTGGTTCTGCGACCAGAGTTCGGAAAATGTTCACAGTAATACAATTCTCTCTCGCAGAATGCGCCCGTTACTCCTGGAGTTTCGAACACGGGTCACTGTCTTCTCCGCTGCGACGAGATAGAAACCCCATCTGCGCCACGCAGTCAAAGCGAATCCTGGCCCTTTAAGCAGTCACGGCTTCCCCCAAAGAATCCTGGGAGCTGTAGTTTCTTAAAAGGGTTGCGAGTGAGTAGGAGACCGCCCCCCGCCCCCCCCGTCCCGTCCCCAGTCCTTCCCAGGGAGCAGAAGACTGCAAATACGGGGGGGGGGGGATGATGGAGATGGCGCTGTCTGAAACAGAACACTGAAGACATCTGGGTGCAGCCCTATAGCAAATGATAGTGCTTGTGTTACATTTGGAGCCCCAGAGCACAGCTCAGCTCCTTTTCATCAGTCCCGGGAGTTGAAAGGCTCTGAGTGCTGCCAGCGGTGGCCGCCTTTCAAGTCCTAATTCATAGCTGGCAGTGCCAAGCTTTCATAACTTCAAAGCTAGTCACTCACCAACCCCATAAACCATTCCTAGTGCTCAGATGTCATTGTGATGCACCACTGCCCGAGGATGCAGCACAGGGGGGTAAGAGGGAGAAGCTTCTATTTTCTTTCACATTATTATTATTATTATTATTATTATTATTATTATTATTATTAGTATTATTATTATTATTATTAAAACCCCACACATTTGTGCAGAGAGCCTGGGAACATTTCAGGGCAATTTGATTCTTAAGATCTCTGCATAGTTTGCAAAACAATCTATGGGGTTTCTGAGTAATTTTCTTGGAGCCAAGAAAGGGGCCTCTTTCAAACTGAGATGCAGGCAGGCCCACGCCTGCTGCCCCCTGCTTCTCCCGCCACATCTTCATTTGCCCCTGGCTGGGAACAGGAGGGGGGCAAAGTGGCTCCTTGCAGGTGGTCAGTTTTGTCCTGCAGGCTCCTAGATGCAAGTCCTACTCCACCCCCCCAGTCCTTAATCACAAACTGGACACCATATTTTGCTTAGCTTTGCCCTGTTGCAGAATTAGAGAGTAGCTCCAGGCTTTTTTGGTAGGCATGAGAGGGGACTTCCTCCATCCAGTTCTTGTCACTTTGCTTCACTCTGCTCCATGTCCTGCTCCTCCTGAATTCCACTTTAATTCAGGCAGGGGTCTCCAGTCTTTGGGGGCCAGTGGGCACATCTGGCATCTTGAGAAAGTGCCACATGCAGCAGTTGCAAAATGGCTGCTCTGTGTGTGTGTGTGAGAGAGAGAGATGGTGGCATAACGCAAAATGGTGACCTTCATCATTCACCACCATGTTCATTCACAGAGAGACGCTATCTGCGCATTTCCTCTGTCCGAAACAGATGGGAGTGTGGGCATGGGGGAAGGTCCAATCCTGGCACCCAGTGAAATGTGTGGGCACATTTAAGGAGGCGTGTTCAGCACTGGAGAGGCAGAGCCAGTGCAAACAGGAACTGAGCAAGAAGAGCAGGAAGAAATGTGCATTGTGGGTATTTGAAAGGACATATACTGAGGCCTGGCAGGAGGTACTCACAGGGGCACTGACATTGTGCTAGTGATCCCTGGACTAAGTAAAGTCTAAAATTAATTTTGGAATAGGAGAATACATCCTTTGCCTCCACTTCATTTTTTAAAAAAGTTCACTTGCATCTTTTGCATGGGCTGAGGACAGGGGGCACAGCCTGGGAAAATTTGGAGCACCAAATGCAAAGGCTTGAAGGGCTGCATTTGTCCCAAGAGCCAGAGGTTTCCATCCCTCTCCTAGAAGAACCATGATGGTTCCATGCAGAAGATTTGCATTTTAATGGCAAGACATGAGTGCTGCTGTATCAGGGCTTCTCTGCTGGAAAATACTAAGCTTGGGGGAAATCCAGAAAATGGCCTCTGAAGGAAATTGCTTCGTTTTGGGGTCAGCCTTCTCCTCTTTCAAGTTAATTTGCTCTCAACAGAAACCTTCCCTCCCCACCACCACCTCCAACCAATTTCCAGCTACTCTGAGAGATCAGATAGATTATTTTGAAAGCTACTGTATGATGAAGGACCCATTTGGCTTTAATAAAAACAGTTTTATGGAGCTAGACTAGTTATTTCATCAGGATAAAACTCCAAAGGATGGAAGCAAAAGGCTTTAATGTTCTTCTCAGAGGGGGAAAATATGCATCCCATGAACATAAAAAAAAAAACACTATAGGAATAACACCACCCACAAAAATGACATCCTAAAGGGTGTGTTTATGACTTTCTATATTTGTTTCGTACAAATGTCTCTGGGTTCTATTATGGCAATTTATTTTCTGATTTCATTTCACGTAAAGGCAGCATCAAATTAAATAAACAAAGCCCAGATCTGTCAAGAGTGAACTGTGTAATGGAGACACATTGGCAAACTTGCAAGTCCCCCAAAGAGGCAGCCTTCCTTCCTTCCTTCCTTCCTTCCTTCCTTCCTTCCTTTCCCCCTCCCTCCCTCCCTTCCCCAATAATGACCAGACCCCACAACAAGATGGGAGAACTGTGATCAGATCTCCTGTGGCTTTTTTTTTTAAACTAAAAGCATCCCCAGGAGATGGGGGGGGTTTGCATCTGCAGCCCTGAGGAAAAGAGGGCTAATTTAGACCCAGCCCCTCAACCACACATGTGCCTCTCAATCTGGATCCCATTCTCTGGTTATGTGGAAGGTTACGGAATGCCAAGAAGTAGCTCTGAGGCCCCGTCTGCACCACTGTGGGAAGCTGGCAACTTACGCCCATTTAACCTGTGTGCATTCAGCTTTAGGCACTTGGCATTTTAAAAACATATATCTGAAAGGGAGTGGGTGTCCAGGAAAAAAGACTTTGGCAATTCCACCCACCATAGACATGATTTGGGCTTTAGGCGTGATCCTCAGAAACTAACCCCCACAGAAGTTGCAGGCTTACTGTACATTTAAAGAAGTATCATGGCCCTTCAAACAGTCATGGCTTCCCTCAAAGAATCCTGGGAAGTGTAGTTTGTTGGGGGTGCTGAGAGCCATTCGGATACCCTTATCCCCCCTACAGAGCATCGGTACCCAGAGTGGTTTAACATTCAGTTCTTCTTCCTAGGCAACTCTGGGAATTGTAGCCCTGTGATGGGAATAGGGGTGTCTGAACAACTCACAACACAAATCAATGTATTTAATTGCCTTACCATACCCTCCAACATCCCTTGGATGAAAATGGGGAAATTTCTCACTCCTCACCAACTGACCCTACTTGACCTCCCAACCCCTCCCCCCCCCAGCATTTCCTATCAGAAGAAGGGCAAGTGCCGCCACCAGTACACTACTGGAACCCAGTACACAGGCTGTTCACCATCCTGAGAAAACCTGTTATTTTATTCTTTGGTAGATTTACAAAAAGAAAAACATGCCAATAAATAAATTTTAGAAAGTGGCAAGATTAGAAGCGGATGCACAAGGCATTTTTTTCTTAATCAAGACTCCTTGTGCTCCACTCCGCTCCTGCTTTCTTCCTACCCAGGGTGGCCCTGGCCTCTGCCTGCCCCTCGGAGCCAGAGAGTCACGTGGGGCCGGAGAGTCCTCCTCCTCCTCCTCCATTCTCTAGCAGCCACTGAGAGCTGCCCAATGGAGGAGTCTGGCAGCAGCAGCCATGGAGAGGCAGCGGGATGCTCCCTCGCGGCTACCAGCTCATCCTCCTCCCTGAACTCAGCAGCAGCAGCAATGGCAGCGGAAACAGGGACATTCTGGGATCAAATCAGAAGCCAGGATGGCTTTCAAAATTCTGGGGCTGTCCCTGGAAAATTGGGACACTTGGAGGGTATGCCTTACTGGACCACAGATAGGCTGGCAACTAGGATGTGTGTTATTCTTAACTAAATTAACTAACTCCCTGAGAATTATTACCTAATCTGTTTCATGAGACTATTTATCCTCTGTTCTGACCTGCTGGTGTGCAGAAAGTGGATTCTTCCAAAAGCAACCACCTTCTGTATCTTCTCCACATATGACTCACTTTTTATCACAGCAACCCCTTGTCCTGTGACCCAAAAGGGGAGGATTATATAATTTTTCTCTCTTACATTTCAGATCCACCCCCACCCCCCAAATTGGCTGCTTTCCATTACCATCTGCCATGGGAGACAGAGAACTAGATCAAATTAAATATTTCTTTTTAAAACTATTTTAATAGATCAGATTAATAGGAGTCAGTGGGCAACTTTTCTTTTTCTTCCCTGAGTTCAGTGATACTTCCGGGTTGGCCAAAGTAAAAAGTAAAAACCCTTCATACCACAAGGTTTACTGCTCAAAATACATTTGGCTTATGTATCGCCAAAAGAGAGGGTAAAAGAGGACACTGATCTGCATAAATGTTGCACATGCTGATTTAGATGCTTAGATGCAAATTTGAATAATTTAAACCAAGGGTGTGGAAACTAAGGGTCACAGAGGGTAGAGTAGAACCAAAAGCGGAACTGGATGGAGCACACAATGGCGGTTTTACCTTTGTGCAGTAGGCTTATTTTTATGACCGCTCACACACCCCTCTCTGTTCTGCATCCAGGCAAGCAAGTTAGAGTTCAAGGACACATTTCCATTCAAGAAGGGTGTGTAACAGCACCAGGAGGTTCAGGTTCAGGGGAGGGTGTGTCCTGTAAAGTGTCCCACTCATGAGGTAGACTGAGTCTGCCACCTCGGGTGGTGGAATCCTGCCGGGCAGGGCCCCTGCAAGCACCTTGCCCACTCCTGCTGCCACCAGAGAAGTGCAGAGACACAGCTGTGGCAGCAGCTTCCAGTGAGATCTCATGATATTTTGCCAGAAGTTGCTGTCACACGACCCCAGTAAGCAAAGTTTTGGAGGAGGGGGTGTCAGGAGGGGAGCACCTTCCCGTTGTGTCTCTGATGGTGAAATGGGACAGGCTGCCCTGCCTGAAGAGGCAGAGAGAGAGGCCCCCCTGGGCCTGAGACCGTCAGCCAGTCAAACACAGCTTCTGTTTGCACTGGAAGGGAAGCATCCTCTGCTCTCGAGGGGATTTTTCCTTATTCCCCCCCCCTTTTTTCCTTTTTTCCTTTTTATTGATACAGCAAGAAAAAAGAAAAAATACAAATACCAAATTACACACAGGAATAACCATAGACACATAATTTTCTTAACAAACAATAAAACATATATTGGTCTTAACACTAAAGACCCAACGTCCCGTCTATTCCATATTTCGATTTCATATTACTTATTGCCAATACACACTTTTATCATAATTAAACCTTTTCTTAATATATCTAATTTCTTATATCTACCTTGCAACTATTACTGAAGTTCCTTGACTGCTGCTACAGAATTTAAACTACTGTATTTATTTTTCAAATATTCTTTGAAAACCTCCCATTTTGAAACAAATTCCTGTTTTGTTTTATTATTTATTTTTTCTGATAGACCGTCTAATTCGGCATATTCTGTAAAATTAATGAATGTTAAAATGATGCAGGATTGAAATGAGATGGTTTTAGTAACAAAATTAAAAGAATATGCAAAAAAGGGTTGATAATTAGATGAAAATATGATGTTTAACATGTCAAGATTTATAATTAGGATAAAAACAAAGAGGGAAAGGATTTGCTGAATTAACTATGTGAACTGGAATACAAAAAAGGGAGGTGTGAGGAGGTCAGGAAACGAGTAACTGAAATATAAGACATGAAAAGTTTGATTTGTTTTCAATTGTTTTTTTTATTTTTTACATATTTTGTATTTTTTCTGTATTTCTGTATCTTTTTTCTTTGTCTTTTTTATTTTTCTTTTCTTATATTGTAATTTTCTTTGTAAAATCTCAATAAATATCTTAAAAATAATAATAATAATTCGGCATATTCTGTCAGCTATTGGATCCAATCTTGTATAGAGGGGATTTAATTACTCTTCCATTTTGCCACGATCAGAACTCTTGCTGCCACCGTCGCATATAAAAAGATACCCTTCCTCTTTTGCGAAATATCCAAATCTGTTATTTCCAGGAGGTAGGCCTCTGGTTTTTTTTATTGAAAGACATATTTAGCATTTTTTGCAGTTCTGCATGGATACTCTCCCAGAATACCTGTATTTTCCTACATATCCACCACATATGGTAGGAAGTTCCTGAGTCTCCGCATCTCCAACAACTACTTGACACATTTTTATACATTTTCAAAAGTTTCTATGGTGTAGCAAAAGCAAATAACTGGCTGGCTGATTGTTTAGTCTCTTTTAACTCTATGGATTTCAGAAACAGAATTTTACAAGCTAGTAACAAGAAGAAATTTCAATCGGAAGGAAACAATATTATCGTCCACAAGATTATCCCAAATCGATTGATAAAAAAGAGAGAAGCTTATAAACCTCTGGCCGAGGCACTAAAGGCAAAGGATGTGGACTATAGATGGGAGTACCCTGAAGGCATCTCCTTTTTCTTTAAAGGGAAACGTAGAAAGTGCTTGTCGGCATTAGATGCGGACAAGTTCTGGAGAAAGTACCGGAAAAAGCTCGGAGGAAAAAGACAATTGTTGGGAGAATCAGAGGAAATTGAACAAACAGTTGAGAGTTAGGAGACAGATCTAAGAAGGGAAAAAGTATATTGAGACCTTGAATGTGTACATTTTTTTTAACCTGTTGACTTATCATAAGAAATAAAGTTGTTGTTGTTTAGTCGTTTAGTCGTGTCCGACTCTTCATGACCCCATGTACCAGAGCATGCCAGGCACTCCTATCTTCCACTGCCTCCCGCAGTTTGGTCAGACTCATGTTTGTGGCTTCGAGAACACTGTCCAACCATCTCGTCCTCTGTCGTCGCCTTCTCCTTGTGCCCTCAATCTTTCCCAACATCAGGGTCTTTTCCAGGGAGTCTTCTCTTCTCATGAGGTGGCCAAAGTATTGGAGCCTCAGCTTCATGATCTGTCCTTCCAGTGACCACTCAGGGCTGATTTCCTTAAGAATGGATGCGTTTGATCTTCTTGCAGTCCATGGGACTCTCCAGAGTCTCCTCCAGCACCATAATTCAAAAGCATCAAGTCTTCGGCGATCAGCCTTCTTTATGGTCCAGCTCTCACTTCCATACATCACTACTGGGAAAACCATGGCTTTAACTATACGGACCTTTGTTGGCAAGGTAATGTCTCTGCTTTTTAAGATGCAGAAGAAATAAAGTATGGATTATAAATTCATTACTTGGAACGTAAATGGTTTAAATGAAAAATAAAAAAGGAATAAGATGGAACATATTCTGGTTAAGCAAAAATATGATCTAATCTGTCTGCAAGAAACCCATGTAGCAGAAAAACATAAAAGAGTATTAATAAATAAAAGATTGGGGCTTGAGTTTATTACATCAAGTAAAGAAAAAAAGAGAGGGGTGGTAAGCTATGTAAAACCTCAGTTGGAGCCAAAACTGCTTTACAATGACGAAGAAGGTTGAATAGTGATTATAGAAGTCAAGATCAATATCATAAAAGTGATAGTTATTGGAGTTTATGCACCAAATGAAAGAAAATCTGAATTCTATCAATTCTTGGAAGAAAAAGTCTTAGAATATTGGGGGGGGGGAATTATATTATTAGGAGATTTTAATGGAGTAGTCAATACAAACATGGATAGAACAATAAAGAAGAAAGAAAAGAGGCAGAATAAACTCCCAACTACATTTTTCCAGTTAATAGAACTCCTGAACTTGTTTGATGCTTGGAGGTTTAAGAATCCAACAGAGAAAGAATTTAGACATTATTCAGAGCCACATAAATCGGCGGGATGAATCAATGCGATCTGGACAACAAAGGATTTATTAAATAATATTACAAAAGCAGAAATCCATCCAAGGACAATTTCAGATCACAGCGCGGTCTGGGTTAACTTTAAAGGAAAAGAAGAAAAGGTTAAAAGATGACTACTTACCTTTTTATTTTAAAAAAGTGCTTTTTAATTGCCATAATGTGTCCTCCCTACAATCAGCTGTCATAAAACGACTCTTGCTTTTGGCTGTGGCTGTGATGGCCCTTAAGGTGCAACTTGCTCACAAAATGCACATCTTCCCAACTCCAGGGGCTTTGATTTGGCTGCCACCCAGAAGCAAGAAGACTTTTGTGCCATTTTATAGGTTTTAATCACATCTGAGGTATCCGTTTTTGCTGCTGTTCTCTATAAATGCAGCTGTAATCTTCATCTGAATCCCACTAAACTTGTAGATTTTTATTCTTTGTTGGTGGTGTATTCTTGGATAGCCCCCCCCCCCCAAATTACAAGGCAAAACGAAGCCTATTAAAAAACATTGTGCACAATATCACACTGTTGTACTATATGCTTGTTATTCTGGAGTAACTGTGGCACACAATTTTTGTATTTTAGATTGCAAACCAGAGGGCAAAGACTGTTGTTTGTTTTTAAACTGATCTGTAAGCTACTCTGAGAGCCTTTTCAATTGAATAGAAGGGTAAAAGAACATATACTACTACTACTACTACTACTACTACTACTACTAAATAGTAACAGTAATCCCCAGTTTCTATTTTTATTTTTAATGGCAATGACTTGGAAACCTAACAGTGGAATTTTGATCTTGACTGTCTTCTGCACCTGCTAAGAACATTTCTGTTTAGCACAGAAATGTAAAGGTGACATATATTTCAATATGTAATTTTATTTCATAATATATGTTTCAACTGCTGGTTTTATTTATATTTTGGAATTTTTTTAGGATAATTTGTTTTCAGTTCAGATTTTCATTGGTAATCTTAATGAATTTTACATAAACTGCTTAGAGGCTTTTCTGATTAAGTGGTAATACAAATGCTGTTGAGCAAGATACAAGTAGAAACAACTGCTCCCAAAGCGACAGGGCTTCTCCAAAAGGAACCGCAGCTCTGTGATGGAGCATCTAGAAGATTTTCCCAGATGGTCATTAGCCTGGCTAGGGAACCTGTGGCCCTCCAGATAGGGAAGCTGCAGGACTCCAGCAGCCACCACCCCAAGCCAGCATAAACAGTCTGTTCCCAGTGCTGAACAGCAGTCAATGTTTAGCCAAACTGGCTTCCTTGTCATCTCCACCCATGAGTTGCACTTCTACCCTCTGGAGCAAGAGAGGGAAAGCCTAGTCCAGCTTTTGCATGACAGCACTTCTCATTTTGTGTCTTCTCTTCTCCAAGCTAAGCATACACAACTCTTAACAACTGTTCTTCACAAGTACTGGTACTTACTGGCAACATCTGTGCTGGGTTTGAATTCAGTAGTCAAGACAATACATGGTGTTTGCAGTGGGGTGTCAGAGAACAGACAGATACGCAAAGCCTGGAACTGTGGGTGTCTTTGTGTGTCCAATTTTGCTAAAGTGTGGCAGATACACCAGTGGTCTAGAAGCAGACTCACTTGGGTTCCCACAAAGGACGTGAACTGAGTAAGAAACCAATACATACAAACCAACAGAAGCAATTTGTAAGTTGCTGCCCTGGGCTCCTTTGGGTGGGAACGATACTCAGTTTAAAGATAAGTTTACCAGCAATGCATTAATAGAAGCATTTACACAGTTTTGGTATGGGAGGCATTGCAAGCCTAAAGAATGGAAGGCTTACTATGAACCCAGCTGTACTGTAGATGACCACTGGGTCCCTTCCAACTCTGCAGTTCTGAAATTCTATGATTCTGTTCCAGTGTGAACAGATATGCCACCGGCCATATGCTACTTCTGCTCCTGTTTGCAAGGAAATAAAAGCCGAGCAAGCAGTGTGGGTGGGACAGGGGGGTAGAATCCTTCAGTCCCCCTCCTGCGAGTATGAAAAATGAAAAGAGCTTCTAATTACCACAGCCTGTCAACTCACTTTTTAATTGTACTGTTTTGCAAACGGCAATCATTTTTTATAAAAAAATATCCATCTGCTACTCTTTGTTTTGCAAGAATTGCCAGTTTGGTTGAGAGACAAACCTGGAAGCCAGAGTCCCCTGAAGTTTAAAGAAAAAAGGATTGCTTTGTACAAGAGCCCTCTGAAATCTGAAATTAATTACTCGACATTACAAGCTGCTGGCAGCCAAGAGTTTGCTGGAAGGCCTATTCTTTGAAATGGAATGTGCTTTCCTCAACTGCAAACATTTTTTTTTTTAAAGTTCACATTCACTTTGCAGGGTCTTGAGATGGGTAAGGTTGAGCAATCCACGGCTGTCTGGAAAGGGCAAATCTGTCCATTTCAGTTTCTTTCAGCTTTTCATTTTGCAGATATTAACTTCAGTTCTCCATATTTCCACATGTTTATGATTATTATTTTTTAAGTCACCACCAAAAGATTGGGAACGTTTTAGTGTGATTTCCCCCCACTAATGTACACAATTTTGTAAGCAAATATTCCTAATAAAATGAATTTTAAAATACCATTTTCAACAATATATCCATGTTGATGCACACTTTATGCTAGTGCGTGCTTTTTTGTACATGTTAATAGGCTGGAGAACTCCACTGCAAAACTCAAATAATGCCTATGTTTCAGCCTGCAGGATTGTGTTTATTTCAACTATGTTTCAAGGAACAAACCTCATTTGGCTTTTGGAGGCGTCTTCAAAAGCAGCTCCTTGGTTATCAGATGCTCACCTGGTGTAATGATGGAACAGAAATTCGACTCGGTTCACATTTTAACACAGACCTACCTAATTTGCACCGTATTACAAACCTTCAAATATATGAAGGTGGCTATCGTATGGAAGTGAGAGCTGGACCATATCGTATGGAAGTGAGAGCTGGACCATAAAGAAGGCTGATCGCCAAAGAATTGATGCTTTTGAATTCTGGTGCTGGAGGAGACTCTTGAGAGTCCCATGGACTGCAAGAAGATCAAACCTCTCCATTCTGAAGGAAATCAGCCCCGAGTGCTCACTGGAAGGACAGATCCTGAAGCTGAGGCTCCAATACCTTGGCCACCTCATGAGAAGAGAAGACTCCCTGGAAAAGACCCTGATGTTGGGAAAGATTGAGGGCACAAGGAGAAGGGGAGACAGAGGACGAGATGGTTGGACAGTGTTCTCGAAGCTACCAGCATGAGTTCTACCAGGCAGTGGAAGACAGGAGTGCCTGGCATGCTCTGGTCCATGGGGTCATGAAGAGTCGGACATGACTAAACGACTAAACAACAACAACAACAATCATATCTTCTCTCAGTCTCCTCTTTTTTCATGCTAAAAATACTAGGGTTGCCATAGGTCCTCTTTCCCCTGGACATGTCCTCCTTTTCAAGGGTAAAATGCCAGTCTGGGGAGATTTGTTAAATTTGCCAAATTGTCCTGGGGGTTTTGTTTGCTACCCTTCATCCCACCGTAGGTATACCTCTATTGGGCACGCCTCCTGTCATTCAGCATTCAGCAAAATAGAGCGGGACTATTACTTCCCTTGATCTGGACACTAGACTTCATTGATGCCGTCTAGAATAGCATTAGCTTTTCATGATGCTGCACACTGTGTAAAAGCTACTTCTGGAAGTATAGTGGAATATAGTGCAATAATAATAATAATTTATTACTTATACCACCCCCCATCTGACTGGGTTGCCCCAGCCACTTTGGGAGGTTTCCAACATAATAAAAACACGTCAAACATTAAAAACTTCTGTTCAAATGTCTTTGGAAAGTTGTGTAGTTGTTTATCTCCTTGACATCTGATGGGAGGGCATTCCACAGGGAGGGTGCCAGCACCGAGAAGGCCCTCTTCCTGGTTCCCTATTAGGCAACTACTAGTAGGCCCTCTGAGGTGGACCTCAGCTGAGCAATGGGGGTGGAGATGCTCCTTCAGGTATACACGGCTGAGGCCGTTTAGTACTCAATTCTGTATTATTTGTAAAATAATTATTTCTGGAAGAAAGTAGCATGGAAATGAGCACTAAACTTGCACTATAAACCACTCTAGTTTCAGAAGTTTATTTTACAAAGTGTGGAAGCTCCAATATATATGTTAGAGAGAAGTTGTGAAAATGGAATAAACAGTCATGTGAATGCAGTCTGAATAGACCAAACTAGGTCTGAAGGACGGATGGCCTGGCCTGGCTTCTTATGCTCAAAGGTGTGGTGAGGTAGCAACCCTGCAGAAGGTGGCAATAAAGCTTCTTCCAATTTGGACACTTACTGTGCAATAAAATAGCCAGCCTTTGTTTACTTGCTTTTTACAGAGGAAAACATGGGGAAACTGCTTTGCAAAAAAATGTGTATATTAGGCAAAATTGCAGATACTAAAATGCTGATGAATTTCATGAGGATCTTAAATTTCATGAGGATCTTCCACAAGCAGATGTGGAAATACAGTGAACTGTGTTACTGGGAGGCAATGGCTCTTGTTAGGATTCAGAGACAATCAATAGGTTAAGGCTACAAATTCTTTGTTAATGCATGCAAAGAAAGCGTAACACCTAAAATGACAGAGCAATGCCTACGTCCCTTCACTGAGCTGCTGGAAACTCCTCAGAACAGCAACTGATGTGACTCCAGCATCACATCCCTGCCTGTCATCCCTCCCCCTTACGCTGCTTGCCATGCCTAACCATTGATCGTGCTGGCTGGGGCTGGTGGGAGTCTAACAGCATTTAGAGGGCCTCAAGTTCTCAAAGTGCACACCTTTCGTGGGCATGCCAGGATCCACAGCAACAAAGATCTTTGAGTGAATTGCTATTGTTACTGCTTTTTTATTCCTATTCCACCATACCCCTTTCCTCTTCTCTGCCCCATCCCTTCCCAGCACTTCCACAAGTGTGGACAGGCAGTGGGCCAGGAAATAAGGGAATGGGAAAGCAGTCTGGGAAAATAATGTATCACACCATTTGCAAACATAAATGGGATTAATTAAATCCAAATTGCAATAGTGTGCCAAAAGTGGAACTCGTCTCAAAATGCACTTCAGAGAGAACTGTCCTTGACTATACTACTGCTATTCCTAAGTCTTATTCAAGAAGGATCACCTGCGTCTAGTTGAAGTTACCAGCTCCAAGGTTTGTTCCCAGATCTAGAGGTCTTTTCTAAGGGGTCCCAGATGTAAGGAGCTGCCTCATTAACTTGCTAATTAATGAACGTTGTTAAGATTCCAGCAATTGCCCTTTACAAAGTATTTGAAGACGCAACAAAGTGAACTGGACTCCTTGGCTGGTTTTGAATAAACATTCACAAACTTTTTATTGATAATAATCAGCTAAATAGTTTGAGGATCTATACAACTGTGTAACATGCAGAAAACAGCATTTTTAGAGAAATCAAAGACTGGACCTGAGGGAAGTCGGGGGTGGGGGGTGGGTTCTGTGGGGGGAGGGAGGAAAAATGGGGGGGGGGAATAAGGATGCTATGTTTCTGGATAATATGTTTTGTTTCAATTTTGAATAAAAAAGTTATTAAAAAAAAAGATTCCAGCAATTATTTTTAATCAGCAAAAAAATCTTCTGGACGGGTGGGACAATATTCTGGGTTTTTGGAAAAAAAAGCAGTAAAAAGCAAAGAGCCACAGCCTCAGGGAAGTAGTCATTGAGTCTTCCCCCAAAATGGTGCCATCCAGCTGGATGAATGACTATGCTGGGCTGGGCCATATGACTGTCTCAACAGACACACCCTCAATTTGGTTTTTACCCATGGTGGTGAGGTAGATGGTCTGGAAGTGGGACAGATGGGTTTCTGTGACTGTTGTCATGATCAGGCCACTTTGGGCTAATGGTATCGATCCCCCCCCTGCAGGGACGAGGAACTGACTAAGATGGCCCAGTGACTGTCGCTGGCGGTCCTGCTGAGGCCCCTTGTCTTCCTGCGGAATGGCAAAATGCAGAAGCACCCACTGCAATGGGTCTCCTGCAAGGCAAGTCTCCTGGTACACTGGGGGGTTTAATCCTATGATACAGCTACAGGACAGGTGGCAAAAAATATCACTGTAAAGCCTTCCTAACACATAACTGCACCCACTGGGGGCGTACTTTGTGGCCTCTATGGTGTCCTTGAGCAGAGCTCTTTTTGGTGGTCCATGGTCAGTTGACACCTATATTGGTAGATGGGGCCCCTCGGGGGATCCACTGCAACCTGCTTGCTGGGCACTTTGCAAGGCCAAAACATCTGCAGGGCACTACACAGCCTGACCCTGCACTGCTACAGTGTGATGAGATGTTGGGAGCTGGCATAACTCTTATGTGGCTGCTACAGCCACATCAGAATGTAAAACCCCACATTTTCTCTCTCTCTCTTTTTACGATTCCACCAAAAGATTGCAGAGGAAACTTGTGGCAGAAGGTACCATTCTAATTCTCACTGATTTATGAACATTCCGTCACACCAGAGTCTGCCACGCCTGGTTCCACTGGGGGCACATCGAGAACCTGGCTGCACAGAACAAAAGAATGTTTCATCCAGCTGGAAAACACGACAACTTTGTTTGCCTTAATTTGCTGCACTGCTTTTGCAGCTGGCTTCTCACACCAGCGCAAAGTTAATTATTAGCCAGCCTTAAAGAGAGAGAGAGAGAGAGAGAGAGATCCGTAACTCCATAAAACTAACACTGAACAGAAAACATGCAAGCATTCCTGCTGAAACGTAGGCTATTTAAACAAACAAGTTAACCTTGCTGTTTGGGAAGGGATCATAGCACCATGGTTAGAACACCTGCTTTACATGCAGAAGGTCCTAGTAGTTTTACCCCCATGGAGCTATGATTCCCAGCACCCTTCACAAATGACAGTTCCCAGGATTCTTTAGGGAGAGCCATGCGCCTTAAATGCATGATGTGGATATCACCTGTATCATCAGTTGTGTTTTGCTTTAGCTCATGTCTTCCCAGGGAATATAAAACACTGCTTCTGAAGTTCTGGTTGGATTTCTGCTCTGTCGCTTTTAAAGAAACCACAGCAGCAAAGCCTTCCCATTTAGCCTCTCCCTGGGATGTTTTTCCACATGTGGCAAAGATACCCAAACAATTAATCTTCTGCTGCCTCAGGAAACAAATACATGACGGATAAAGACATCTAATCGCCAAGCACTCTCCTCTGTGTCTGGTGTTTTGTTTTGTTTTAAAAAAATAATCTTTTATTCCTTTGCCAGCATTAAATTCCCCCCCAAGGGTATATTCTGCTGGATGCAATAGAAGGAGACAATGTGCATCTTATACATATTAAATATTAAGTTCTTCTCCTCTCCCTTCTTCTCTCTCTCTGTCTCTCACACACACCCCAAGAAGTAGCCAAAGTCAACAAAACTGACATATACAAAAAAGGAAAGATACAAAGAAGAAAATCCAATGGCCTTCCCCACAAGTATTTATTCCAAGGAAGAAAAGGCCAACTCAGGTGATCAAGGGATTCGGGAGGCCAATGAACTTCAGACCCTTTCGTTCAGAGCAGGGCTGTCAGAACCATGTTCCTCTTTCTAGATGGCCTGAAGGGGGCTCAGCTGGTTAGAGCCTGGTGCCGAGAATGCTAAATACGTGGGTTTGGTCCCAGCATGGGCCAGCTGCAAATTCCTGCATTGCTGCGGATCAGATTAGATGGTCCTCTGGCTCATTGGAATCCCAAATCCCAGCAGCTCCAGCCAGCACGGCCAGTAGCCAGGGATGGTGGCAGTCATAGTCCAACGACATCTAGACTGGTTGTCCATTCCTGGTTTAGAAGGACCAGGTGCAGGATCCTTAAATGTCCCACTTTTCCTTAGGACTTCCCTATTTTCACCGGAGAA